>NC_086368.1:23031043-23669377 GCF_036324505.1 Eleginops maclovinus | reverse complement strand
GCTGTCGGATCTGCTTCGTTTGGACACTCCTATCCATGAGCTAACAAGCTCTGAGATCCATATCTGAGCTGAGCCCATTTACTGTCAGCACAGAGGCAGGAAAAACACCACCTATTCATGGTTAATGTCCGTATTGAGATTGTTTATGATTTATGTCCCAGGGGATGCATCAGATAGCAGAGAGACAGATTAAAGAGAAGAAAGAAAGTGTTTGTAGCTGGGAGTGCATTTAAAGGCACGTCCATCTGTTTCCTTAAAGTTCTTATGACACATAGAGAAGAGCTTCCAGCACCTCGCGAAAAAAGTATGTCCGTTTCCCGCCAATTCAAGAGCAGGACAAATTGGAGCAGAGCGCTTTAGCAATTCAAAGCAAACATCATGATGGATTCTGGCAGGGATTTCCTCCAAATCAATAGTCATGCTTTTTGGGATGGAATGTTAGTTGGAACATCTGCTGCCAAAGGTCCATGCAACAGGTGCTGCAGAGCGGCACAGTGTCGTGAGAACACAGAGCCCACTGGGAGCAGGGTAAGGCCAGGTGCTCCAGAGCCATGTCCATCTGTGGGGGGAATCCGCTTTATTAAACCAACCAGAACTGCAAACTTGATCCAGGACAGAGCAGCATTTAAGACGGGGCCAGCTCGCCCACGCAGGCCAGCCGTGCCTCATGAGGAGACGGGTTACTCACCAAGCCTTTTCTAACTCCTTCATATCCCTGTCTGTCAAAACAACCGTTGATGCCGTTGATGCAAAGCAAGCAGCAAGATGTCTAACGTAGGGTTTTTGCAAAAAAATATGGAACATGCAAAGGGAAAAACTGAAATATTTGCAGGAAAATGTTTTTTAACTGAGTGTATAGTCTGCACACCGGGGGGAATTTACAGAGGGAAAGCTATTCAGGGGGGAAAATAACTGAAACAACACTTCACCCAGAAATGTTTGTTTTTCCCATTTTGGCGGTATTGACATAGCTGTTCCTTCGTTCCGGCCCGTCCTGTCCTTTCACAAACACACCCAACCAACCTTGTCGCTGCAAGCCTTCACCACAGCAACAAGCCCGGAGGAATTGATGATTTTCAACACTTCACCCTCAGGGTGTGTGTGGATTGCTGATGGCGGGGATTGCGAGGTGTGTCTACGTCAACGAAAAGACTATCAAACACATAAATTAGATTAAAAACTGGGTAATCAAGACATTTTCTTGAACCAGGCGAAACATTTCCTAAACATAGTGATTTCACACAACCTTGAAGATTGCTTGGCGCTCCGAAACGTATTATTCAGACACCCTGAGTAAATTTGTTTTTGTTAATTTGTGTTTCTGTGCCAGAAATGTGGTGTGATATTTCACTGAGAGGGGAGAAGTTTTAAGTCCAGCTGTTGGGCTTGACGGCTTTAGTGCACAGCTGGTCTAGGTCTGTTCCTGTGTGTGTGTGTGTGTGTGTGTGTGTGTGTGTGTGTGTGTGTGTGTGTGTGTGTGTGTGTGTGTGTGTGTTTGGCTGACATGCACGTTTGTGTGCATTACTTATACAATGGCTCATATCCGGAAAGTTATATCTGTTAAGACCATTTTTCTTCATAGCTAATGTAATTAAGTAAACTTCTAAAAAATGTACATTTTGCCTTTGAAATAATATGAGCAAAAATATAGAGGGATTGGAAAGAGTCGTGATGAGGGCTGAAATAACTGGACGTGTAATCAGGATTATCTGATTAACGCAGCAAGATTTTGAAGATCCTTTTCTAACCATGTTGGTGTTTCATCAGCCCTTCGCTCCGACCTACGGGACTCTAGTGGATAATCGGAGGGAAGTAGGGAGGATGAAGTGAGGTAAGGAGTCGCGTCTCCTGGGTGCGGAGGGGAGTCAGATGAGCCTTGGCTGTACCCCACAGGGATCAAAGGAAGCACAGTCAGACCCAAACACCGCCGTCTCCTCTCCTCCTGTCTCCTCTTCTCTCCCCTCTCCTCTCCCCCATTGTTCTCCCCTCTCCTTTTTATCTGATCGGGCATCCACTCACTCCTATTTGCAATTCTAATGAAAATCAGACACCTGCCCTGCCAACCTTCGCCCCTCTCTGCAGATCCCTGCCACAACAACAAGGAGGGGAAAGACAGGGAAGAAAAGCAAGGGAGGTGAGGAGAGTGGGAGAGAGCCCCTATCAGAAGAGGGATATTATGTTACTGCTGGCCTGGTAGATTGGATTGTCAGATGGCCCAGCGAGGGGAGAAAAAAATGGTCTCTTTCATTCTGGGTTGCGAGGACAGAGGTCTTCTTACACAGTGAAAGAGTCCCGATATGATGTTGGCTGACGCACTGGTCGGGGGACCTAATCACCCCCACGGGAGGTCTGATATAGGGGTGATGCTAGCCCCTTTCATCCCCCTTCCAGGTGGGTGTAAGAGGTGGGAGCTTCTAAGGCGACGATATTATGAAGATTGCAAAGCCATCATCGCTGATAGGCATCGACAAATTGAAACAGGATCTTGTTTTCAGTTTGACGGACATCGCCTCCATAGTGACATTTCAATGGTGTCCTCTTAAAGCTTTATTTATGAGCTAGTATCTTTGAGAACAAATGCATACCATATAATGTTACAGAATGTGTAACACTAGTTAAAGACAGTGTTCACTCGGAACAAGAGTTTTCTGTGTATTCTCCCCACTCCCTTACCTCATCTATCGCAGCACATAATCTGCACCTCTCACTGGCCCTCCGCCGCTGATAGCCAAAGGTTGAGAGTATCAGCAGCCCTAAATGGGTTCTTTAACAGCCAGCAGGATAAAGGGAGGAAAAGAAGCAGGTGGGGAAGGAGGGAGGTCAGCACGATGCTATCAGTCCATTACAGACCCCTGAGGACAAAAGCAGCTTCTCTCCCTTTCAGTCTGGCCTAGTTGTGGCCAATGCAAGGCCAGTACGCTCCACATATGGATACCTACACAAAGAGGCCTTGATGCAGGTGTCAAGAGGTGCAACTCATTTTGACTAGTCTGTGCTGGGTTCAACCCTTGTTTTAGGTTACTTTCTACAAAGGGACAAAGCAACAGAGGCCCCTAAAGGCCTTCTTTTACCTCAGTCATTCAACAGAAAGACCGTTTTTTAAGTAGACCACCCTACGTGTTAGGTGGATGGTGTTTAGGAATTTAGCTGTTGTTCGTCCAGATGCTGAAATAATATATAATTTAGCATTGACTCTAGCCATGGAAATTATGAGTCACAAATGTCACACAAGTAAAATTAATTTTAGCCTTGACTTAAACACCTGGCCTTGTTCCCCGTCCCAGTAACCCCAGTGCTACTTTACAGAGAGAAATGTTTTTGAATGGGAGGGGGGAACTAAGAAAAAAAACCACACACCTGTTTCTCCCCTTTTCACGCCTTACCCACTCCCGCCCCATGGAGCAGATTGTACCGGTGCTTAATCCGGACGGGCGAGGACAGTGGTATTGTCACCCATTTAGAGGGTGCTGGGAACACGTGGCTCACCCTTTAGCACGCTTGAGGGAGTATGGGTGAAGGCAGGCTGCGGGCCGCAGTGGCAGGTGCTGTGACGGATGTCCCGTGAAGTGCCAAAGCAAACACAGTGAGGCGAGGTGGGGTCAGGGTGGGGCAGTCAGAAGGGTAGAGCGGGTATGGGGAGATTAGTGTGCCATGGCCCTGCCCTTTAGTGAGAGGGGAAGGGGAGGGAGCAAAGAGGAGGTGTTGCAAGGGAAAAAGAGAGGTGTCAGGACAAAGGGTCACATTCTGCTGCATCATGCCTGTGTGTTTTCAAGCAAGGTGCCAAATGAATGACCTCAGAATAGAGTTCAATATGAAATAATGCATGGCTGAAAATGAGAAAATGTGCAAGTCAGCATTCATTCCCCGGCCAAACAAAAAGGCAGTGTTTGAAGGGCAATCAACTCTTCATCTCCTGGCACTTGTTAGACAACTTTGAAGTCCAGCTCCAACTTGCAGCAGCAGCAGTGGGAGGAAGTATGAATCAGGTAGAGTTTCACTTGCCTCATGTCCTCTAATGGCCCACCCAATCACCAGGACATGAGCATTACACAGAACATGTGCACAGGAAGCCTGGAAGTATTGCTGTTACACAACAGAAACTGGATACGCCTTGTTCGCTAACCTTGGGTCCCTGTCCTGCCCTCAGCCCCCCCTTGTACCATTATGAGGGCGACGAAAGAAGGGCACAGGGAATGTGTGAGCTTCAACCTATTCTGGACCCAACACTGGTGGGCAGCTCCATTGGCTGTAGGGACATATTTGTGGAGGAAAGGTTGCATGGAGCTTTTGGACAGTTTGTTTTGTAAGCCAAATGTCCAGACACATCTGGAAAAGTCTTTAATGTAACCATGGCTATGACATGAAGGGGGAAAGGGCGATGAGTGAGGGATCGCTGCAGCATGTGCACTAGAGAAGTCGAAGGTTAGCAGGCTGTAATTTTAGGCAGATCACTAGACCCATATAGCCTGTGTCTGTCTTATTTTGACAGTGTTCCTCCCTGGTCAAAGCTGGATATTGAATTAAAAAAGGATTGAAACAACAATCTTATCACAATGGTGCAAATACAATGCATTCTCTCCTGGTTGAGTAAGGGTATTCATCACAGAGGGAATAGGAATGGGAGTAGCAGGTGGTAATATAACTTGCTGTGGCCTTGACCTGACTAAGGATTTCAGGGATCCTCCTACTCAAGTTAAACCTTTTTTTGACCCGTCTGCTTTCAAACTACTTTGAAGAACAACTGCATAGTGTTGTGTTGTCTGGTTATGGGGAGCCAGGGTTTCAGACACTGTTTGATTACACTACAAGCACATCAATTAAAGCAACTGATGCTGTTACTCTATCTTGTATACTTTTTCATTATGTATCCACTGTACTGTTGCAAAACAAGGGCAGAGATGTCTAGTCAACCAAGCAGTACATGAGCAGTAAACATGAGCCGAGGAATGTCTGATAGAAGTTCAGAGGTCAGAACGAAGCATGCCTTGGCAGGGACAGAGGGACATAGCCACCTGGTCATCTGGGTTAATTATAAATGTAGCAGGCCGCAAGGGGGGAAGATGAGCTGGACAGCTGTCTCTCTAGACACACATATAAACACACACACATACACACCCAGGATCACAGCCCATATCCATGGTTCGCTCCGCTGAGCACCAGATCCCAGGGGCCCGTCGTGGCTGAAAAGTCCTGCGCCGCAGCCAGGTGGAACTGGGGAAAAGTTCAACATCACAGCCGTCAAAGTCTTTTTCACAATCTCTCTCCCCGGCTCTGTTTCTCTCCTAGAGCCTCCCACGGAAATACAAGATGAAGTATGTTCCTTGGATTCGTCTACTGTAACTCTCTGGTATTCTCATGACTATCCTGATAGGAAATATAGGGCCTTTGAAACAGGGACATTACTGATTTATCAGGAGTTAGATATTAGGTGGATATCAATGTTCAAGGGGTGAAAGTCTTATTATCATGCCCTTTAGAGTTGAAGAATAATTTGTGTAGGGAAAATTCATTTAGTAAGGTATTTGGGGAGAAGACTTCCTTGTCCCTTAAACACTGTCACAGATAATCAAACACTGAATACACTCATAATAAGGCCTCCTCCATTCAAATGGCAATTTGTCACTGCCTCCCCTTAGCTGTGCCCTCGGGGCTCTGTGCTAATAGGTTGAGCTCGGTTTAATTGTGAAATAAGTGTTTCTCCATGCACAGGCAGGAATCCGAAACCCCACAGGTGCAACTGCGAGACACACACCGGCAAACACGTGGATTGAAATGATGAGGAGCCACAGCAATAGAGAGAGGAAGCAGAGGAACAGGCACAGAGGAGGTAGAGGGGAGAAAAGAAAAGCAACTAGAGAAAATTAGAAGTGGTAAAGGTGTAAAGTGATGGATAGGGATACTTGTTAGAGAGACATCAAGAAAGTGAGAAATATGAATTTGGAAATCAAGCAAGATACAGTAGGGGCGATCATTTGCCAAGGAGACTGATACCAGCCATAAGTCTTCTTCACGGGTTATGAAACTGGACACACTTCGGAATATGACTATCAGTCATATTCAGCACCTGTGTTTTTAAACTTGATTATATTACAGCGGCTGAGTGTTGATGGAGGTAAAATGATAAGGCTGATTATTTTTTGCTGACCTTGTATATAAAGCATAGCGTTGCTTGAGACATCAGACACTGAAAAATGATAGTATGGTCCCAGTCGATAGCAAGTTACATGAAATATGTCTTCCCCTGCCAGATACAAGAGATGTAGAAAGCAGACAGACAGTGTTGAGCTTGATCTTTTGTAGATGCATTGTCCAAAATAAGAGCTGACAGCTCAGAAACAGCCCATGAAAGAGCTTTACTGTATGCTAGTGTCCAGTCACTGGAAAAGTCATTGCAGTAAAGTGGAGGCGTAATCCTGGCAGGGCCTGTCTTTTCACTTAGTAAACCCATAAGAATCCAAGCCCTGAGCAGAATGTCTCCCCTGACGCCCATATCTGAGATAGCAGAGACGGCAGTAGAGCCAGTGTGTTTGAAATAAACACAAAGCGTGTGTCCGCTGGGCACAATAAGGCTGATGCTGGGATAATCACTCTCCAACAACAAGAGAATACTTTCTTAATATTGAGAACAAGTCTGAGGTTTCATGCAAATAAAAGTGCAAATCTGAAGGATGCAGGAGAGCTCACTTGAAGGACACATCACATTAATATGATACCCTTCCTTCAACCTTCCTGTAGCATGAATGCTAAACCGCAAGGAATAAAAGAATCCACTATTCATTTCCACCATTCATTTTGTGATTGTCATATCAATCTGCTGCTTCTGAAGTCCAATCCATAAGGCTCAGTCCATTTCGCTCTAATGTTGTTTGTCAGATCCAAGAACGGGAACATCCTTAGCCTTTTATTTTAAACCGCACAATGAACAGCTGGAGGCAATCTGCCATGTATCAGCCATGCCAACCCATTTCTTCTCACAGGGATGTGCCTTTGAAAAACGACAATGTCACCTGTCACTCACAAGCACCATTCAACCAATTAGTCCCCCCGGGAGATCTGATTAAGTGCCAGCATTTAACTCACTAAGAAAATGAGATGCCCGGCTGTTGTCCCTGCTTATCGTGGTTGATACCCTGCAGTCAACAGCACTGAAGCTGGCCAGAAAGACAAGACAGTAAGTTTCAGGTAGAGATGCGGTATATTAGATGCAGTAAAGGAGGCATGTGATAACTCTGAAATGCATCAGTTAAAATGTACAGTCAGAAAGGATCGATAACGTAATTAACTTGATCGTGAAATAATTTCCTCTCTTATGACAGAGCATAAGGGTCATTCACATGAGCTTCCCTTTGTCAAACGTAGGACAGAACATAATTTTGTCCATGTCAGAAGCATTTCTGAAGATACTCTGTTTAGTTGATGTAAGGGGTGGCACTTTGGTAGAGGGTCCAGGACGCTTGACATGACACAGATCACATTGCTCGTAATTCCTAAACACCTCTCTTGTTTCTTGAATTTGTCTGTTTCTTCTGGAGTCGGTTGTTGCTGACATATATTCCTAAATCAAGTAGTTGGCAGGTCAGTCCTTTTGATGTTCGGTCCAAATTAAAGCATTCTCACATGTCAAGGTTGCAGCCCATGTGTTTGTTCTGCTAATTTGCACATCCTTGAAAACAGTTTTATATTTGTGTTAAACAATACTTGGGAAATTAGCCCGAAGCTTATGTCATGTCTGAGTCTGAGATACAACTTTCTTTGGACAGAGAAGCTGGCGTCGGTCCCCAGTCCCCCAGCTACAGCATCGAGCCGCAGCCAAACAAAGCAAAAGTGTCGATCAGCTGCAAGTTGAGCCCAGCTGTTGCTGGGGCTGGGAGACGTGGGGCAGAGAGTAGGGTGGGGTGGCGGCTAAATGTCCAGCGCAGGGAAAAGGGATGGGGTGGCGGGAAGGTGGTGGTTGGAGTGCAGAAAGGGAATACAGAGGGATGGAAAGGATCAGGCTGGAGTGTTGGATGAGGGATCGGGTGATGTTTGGCCGAGGCCTGAGGAAGTATCATTTGCGACACCTTCCTGCGAGAAGGTTACTCCGGGCTGAGGCAGCCTCCTGGACCACAGGCCTCGGGAAAAGCTGACGGATACACATACACAAGTCCACACAGACTGATACACATACATGATAAACACACACAGATAAACACTCTCCGCTCACATCCACACACAAACATATGAAGAGGAAGGCGGAAACTAAATTACATTCTCAGCAAAAGTGGCGTTTGCCAGCACACACTCATTGATTAATCCATATGGGGTAGCACAAACACAGCAGCTCCTAACAGCTGAGTGGTGAAACTGGAGGGCTCCACCCAAACAAAGCTTAGCAGTTCACAATCAGTTCAATAGTCTGCTGTCCCTCACAGGAACTCTGCACCATGTGCAATTCGCTAAACCATAATTTACAGTATAATCTTATCAAACATCAGACAATGAATTTATGCGATAGCTAATATCTAAGCAGGAAATAAGAGGATAATGAAAAACAGAAGTGTCTTAGAAGACAATCAAGACATTTGGCATATCAAAAGATGTCCATGTGATGCAGCACACATTCCTAAAGGATGAAAGGATCCCATTAATCTCGGATGTCAGCTCTTATACATCTATCATCATACCAAAAGATGGAAAAGACACTTTCTATTTTTAACATACATTGCTCAGTCTTTAATCCATCTATCCAAACTTGATCAGCTTTATATTGTGCATTTATCACAAAAATAAAGAACTGCTGAGCTCTCAGAAACTCCTTTCCCTCTCGGTCAAAGTGTCCAATCAGCAGGTGGCGGTCTGGAGATTGACATCTGAGCGAGATGTGATCACAGATAGTCCTGCCTCTCTATTCCACCTGGAACCGGCACGGCGCTCGTGACTGACAGCTCTGCTCTTAATAATTCATCTGGCCCTGGGTGTCTGAAGGTCAGGAGATCATCTGCTTGGGCGCTGAGGAGAGGTGGCACTGTCATCAAATATTTATTGACCTGCTGTACTCCCAATACACTCTCAAAATACACAATCTCTTTTCGCTAAACACAGCACAGATTCGCACCCAGCAGCTTCTCTGAAATAGCAATGGAACTGTTTGACGGTGTGTGGAAGTGGGGTACAAAGGAGTGTGTGAGTGGTTGTTGTTTTGCTTAATGAGCTGTGAGCGTATGGATAATGAGTCAGTGAATAGACGTACTGCTGGTGAGCCCGTGGGTCTCCTGGTTTAATTGTATAGCCAGAGAGACTTAACCATCACTTGATATTTACAATGCTGTCATTCTCATCATTTCTCAAGGTAATACAATAAAGGAAATTGGTTTCTGTTTCTTGTCAGAGAAGTGTTGAACAATGTTTGAGTTGGTTTTGAGGTATACAGGTAAACGTGTGAAGAACTAAAGAGACATAACACACTGGCCGGGATGCGTCTAGGAAGCCGTTGGGTATCCGTTTTGCTTTCTGGCTAGCTAAAAAAATGGCTATTAACTGGCTACTTGTGAAACAATATTAAGTCTTAGATGTGATCTCTCAAATCCAACTCCATCCTTGCGTCTGAACTTGCTTACCAGTCTGTACATACTGACCTGGCACAGGACAGGAAGTCTTGGCCTTCAGATGCACGAAAACCCCCAACATTGTATTCAAAGGTCAAACCGTTGTTAGACTGTTAGCCGATGGTTTTACAAGTTTGTTGAGAGCATAACAAACCTCCAAAATTCAGACCCAGAAAGTCACATCCCTGGTTCCAATTCAGAGCAAAGTGCTGTTCATATTAAATATTTTGTATGCAGCAAGAACCTCCATATGTGGACATGTCTCCACCAGTCAAGCCAAGCAGCTGCAGAGACGCCAGCAGAACTGATGACCTAATGCAAGTCCTGCTTCATCATGATCAGTCCTGAAGGAACATACAAACTCACACACACACTGAAATACACATCCCACTCACTAAAGCCAAGGCATTACGCTCCACTCACTCCCAGATTTCAGGCAGGTGCTGCTGTTGTTTGTCGAGCTCTTGGCAGGAAAGTCTTGGATTGCAGCATTTCAGTGCATCTGTATCAGCTTGATACGAGCGATTACGTGTTCCTGATGGTATGCTAACTCACAGAGCCTAACTGTTTCAGGATAAAGTTCCTCAATCTGAATGGGAAATCGACAGATGTGTTACGCCTCTTAGACAATGACCGTTTGCACGTAATAAAACGGTTATCAAACTGCATTCAGTATCTTTGTGTGTTTGTAAGTATCTGCTTACGGTTACATGAGTATGTGTTATATCAGGGTACACATTGGAGTACAGTAACCAAGCAGACTTACTCAAGTACTGTACTTAAGTGAAATTTTACTGAAGTACATGTATTTAATATCTTTAGTTATGTCCAGATTTTGATTCATGAAGTGAAATATGATCAACTCTTAAATCAGACTTTAGTCACATCTGGAGTAAATTCACAATCTTAAAACTAGCTCCACCTTTACCAGCTTTGAAAACACATTAATGCATCAATATTTATAATCAAACATATCATATAGATGATCCCAAAATGGGCCAATCTGCATAATGAGTACTTTTACTTTTGCTACATTACCTATATTTTGATGCTAATACTTTTGTACTTTTACTTGGGTAACATTTTGATGGCAGGACCTTTACTTGCAACAGAGTATTCCTACACTGTGGTACTTCTACTTTTACTTAGCTACAATATCTGAGTACTTCTCCCACCTCTGAGTGTACATAGAGTTTGTGTGGTCCTTCCTGGTGTTATACCACATCACCTAGGTGTGAAGGAAAACAGTTTTCCTCAAGGTTTCTGAAAATGAGCCAAGCAGCAGCATTTTGAGGCACTGCAGCTCATAAATCTGCATATCAAACATTACAGAAACCACACAGGGGGAGTCAGGGCACGGAGAGAATATTGATCCACTTGTGTTGACTTAGGGAAGAGCGTGTGGTTGCGTGTCTCAAGTGTGCTCATAAGAAGTTTCCATTGTAAATTACAAAATTGATTATTTATTTTATCCGTGAGGTAAGACAGGGATTGTTTGTCATGCTGTAGGTGAGTGAATATTGACTTCAGATTGAGTGCACTCATGCGTGAGTGCGGGATAATTTCCTCCCGGTTAGAGGCTGATGAGTTTTGCCTGTTTAACAAGAGGAGAGGCGTGCACATCGGACGTGGATGTGCCACAATGACACAATTGGTGGAAAGCCAGGGAAATAAATAATTGGAGGAGGTAGTTTACTTTGTCCAGATGTCTCAAACACAACCACCTCAATAAACTTCAAACCTGTCGAGCTGCAATACCTTTGATCAGCTCTCTAAGTTGGGTATTTCTTTTGTAATTTGATCAGCCAACACAGCTCAGTGCACTAGCTTTGTTTCAGGGAATACTTCACCCCCAAAATGAGCATTCAAAAAACAGGCACTCGGCCCCGGCCGTGGCACAACTGGCTGGGGCACCTGCACCATACGCCGGCGACCCGGGTTCGATTCCCGACCCGTGGTCCTTTCCGGATCCCACCCCGACTCTCTCTCCCACTTTCCTGTCACTCTCCTATCCGATTAAAGGCAAAAAGCCCCAAAAAATAACTTTAAAAAAAACAGGAACTCCCCTCATGATTTTTCTTACATATCTCCACAATGATAAATCCAAAAACGTAGTGTTGATACATTTTGGTAAAATGGGGACTGTATTAAAACCTCTATTCACAAACAATTTCACATCTTATGCAGCATTGTCAAACTCTTTGTGTTTGCTCATTGCGCCGCATGGAGTGGCAGTCTGTTACAGCAGCTCCTACTCACCACTGAGTAGTTTCCTTTATGTACTTTATTTAACATACTTTTTTGCTCTTTTTATTGTATTTAGCCCTTACTTTGTGAATTGTGTGCTTTCTTTTTTGTATCTTGGATGTAATATTAAGCTGTCTTTGGCTCTTTCTGCTGTACAAATGAAAAATTCCCCTCTGTGGGACGAATAAAGGTATTCTGAGGTATTCTAATTCATGTAAGATAAAATGTAAATATCGAAACAAATTCACCGTTTGAATTAGATGTTACAAACTAGTTCAATATTGTTGTGTGAGTGTTGGGTTAATGGTAATGTCATATAACACAGTGTGATTTAATGTGCTGTCATTTCATATCCAGGCCCTTTGATTTACACCAATGTCACTTTGTCATATTCATTTGCCAAAATAATGAATCGGAAAGTTTAATTTATTAACTGCTGATGTATTTACCCTGCTGGTGATTTAACAGTTAAATAAAAAGATCTTGAACCTTGAAAGGGATTCAAGACAGATATCAGTCATGCAGCTTTTGTCAGTCAGTCCCACAAAATATTTAACAAATTGTCGCTGCATTCAGATGTCCAAAGAACAAGCATGACGAACGACTGCACATTGCGTGAGGATATGTGGAAGACATGAGCAGTTGTCTTGGAGCTCAACGGATGGAGCCGCAGGTGTTAAACAGTTAAGCGCTTTAGCTGCTCCGGGGGAAAATATGTTATTGAACCAGGAAAGACCCCTCTCTGCAGGGCAGCTCAAAGCCCAGGGGTCAGAGGTCACAGTGAGCATCGATGGAAGCCATTTGTCTGGTTGTCATGGTTAAACAGGTGAGCCCTGGGTGGGGGACCAGGCTTCTCAAAACATCTCACCCGGCAAGAAAAAAAATAGCACCAGAGGCTCAATATCAGGAATGTCCACCACACACGGACACTCACTCACTCAGCACACACGTCACAACAACCCATGTTTACCCGCCCCCCCCCCCACCACCGTGTTCACACTCCTCTGTTTGCTTTGTAGCTTTGTGAGAGGAGGCTGCCCCAAAAAATGCTGAAGCAGGGAGAGGGAGAAAAAAAAAATGTGAAAGAAAAACTATGGCCACCATCGGTGCACAGCTCAGTGTTTGTTTTTGTTTGAATGTCACAGGGTCGACTTTTTATGTTTTTTTTGGGGTTGGGGGAGACACCAGAGCTGCACCTGTGCCACAAGTGCCTCCGGACTGGTAGCCACCCTCCAGCTGGGGTGTTTTCTATAGGATCCAGCCTAATCATCACATTGAACATGTTCATGCACACATGCCTCCTGCCTTTAGTCTATTGTACAAACTGTGTGGCCGGTGGAGCATTTATATAGAAGCTGCACAGCTCATTTATACAGCTCTTGGGTGACTTCCACGTCTTCACAATGAGGCCTGATTGCTTGTTGGCCACAAGTCTTTTAAAGCTAATTTCAAACAGTGTCCTACATTTACGGGCAAATGATTTTGATTGAATAGTTGCAGTGTCCAAAAGCTGGGCTCTTGCTGACCAGATGTAATGGAAAAAGAAATGACTCAACATATTAAGAGTTTAGAGAGGTTAATATGGGATTTGTACATAGATCAAACAATGCAACAGAATATGAAATTCTTAATAACACCAATACTATAATGATGATTACATGCTAATGCATCAAAGACACCGATCATGGGTAATACGCTGGATACTTTGAGGTGCACTATGAGGTTTTTTATGCTCATGTTCACAAACCCACATAGTATTACAACCTGAAGTGTCGTTAAATTCAGAGGATTGTAGTGTTTTTCACCTCAATGTTTTGTATTTAGAGCCCGCAACTTTACTGTTTTAGTTAAGTCTCTCTGCTTTCATAAATCCAGAAGCAACAGGTAACTGTTTTCAGCAAAAACAAGACCGATAAAGACTGAACTGTCAAGCCCTTTTGAAATGTTACATGACATTACATTGCGTTCAATTCCAAAGGCACGACCTAATTTGAAATGGGGTATTTTTTACATTGTTACAACTGCTTCTTTTACTAAGATTAATGATCTAAATATCAGTTTCACCACTAACTACCAACTGAAATACATATTAAAAGTAACCATAAAGGATGCCCTAATGGTTAACTCAACATAGCCGGTTCTTTCAGACAGCGGATCAGT
Source organism: Eleginops maclovinus (assembly GCF_036324505.1). Lineage (NCBI taxonomy): Eukaryota > Metazoa > Chordata > Actinopteri > Perciformes > Eleginopidae > Eleginops > Eleginops maclovinus. Next base: position 23,655,386 of record NC_086368.1, on the reverse strand, counting down.
CCTCTAACAAGCTTCAAGTTACGGTTTGAGGCAGAACACGACAGCACATTAGATGAATTATCAGAAGGGGCCGTGACTATTTCAAAGCTGTAAAAACAAGGCGGTACACACAAAAACATCTGTTGTGTGTGTGTTTTAGTGGGAGTGAGGGTGAAATATATAGCAATTTCCGACCAAGGAAAATACGTGGAACGTCATCATCTTAATTTTCCGGCAGTCCCCGGGCTCAACAGCACATATGCAAGCGAACACACACACACACACACAGATGTCCTATGTCGTCCCGTCTTGATGGGCTCTGCAATAGAGATAATTACATTTAAATGCAGCCATTTAAAGATAAATGAGCAATAGTAAGTAATGATGGCTTATTTCCCATCTGTCTGTGCATCGCTGGGCAGCTGAGCCTTGTGAATGAACGCCAGTGTTCAGGATGCATAGGACAACTTCAGAGCCTCAATTTATCTCACCTGCTACAAGCATGTAATACCAAACAGATCAGAGGCTGTGTTGCACCCACAAACCCGTTCCAACTGCTATTAGAAAAATCTCACCTTGACAGAACAGGATAGTTATTTCATGCTAAATGAGGAGGAGCGAACACGAAAGAAAACAGAAAAGATGTATCTCTGTTTTTACAACTGTCTTTCTTGATCCGGCTTGGCCTGTAAAACAGATAGTCTGAGAAGAGAGCTTAATGAGGATTTAATGCTTTGCATGTGGAGTGTTGTTAGGTAATTGGACAGGCAACTGTGCAAAGGGAAAAGAGAAATGTCTCTGTCCAAGCAAGGCCCTGAAAAACATCTTCACCACTAACAGAAACTTCTCTCAGAAACAGCATGAGAGAAAATGGCCGCCTGGAGCCTCTGTCATCATATTCAGTTTTTGTATGTCTTTCTTTTATTGTCTGTTTCCTCAAAAGTAATTTCCCTTTGTTGTTATTTTCCTGTGGCTCTTTGTCTCTTTCTGTTGTTGTCAAGCAGTCAAACAATATATTCGCAATCCAAACAAGTCCAGGGTATGCAGGTGTGAAGTTTGAGTAAGCAACCTACCCCAGGTGCAGATCAAATGTTTCTGCTATGACGATCACTGCATTGCTTTTCCACATTCCGATACATTATTAACCCTCTGCATCATTCAAAGTGTTTGAAACGTCTGGCATTCAAGGGCAGTTTTGAACATTTGATACATTTGTTGTTTATGTCATATGATACGAAGACTTTATTGATGAGGTTAAGCTGGCTGTAAAATCTGTTTCAATAAAAATCTACGAAAAGTAGTTTCTTGCTCAGATAGTAGGAAGTGATAAACATCAAATCCTTTTATCACACCGGGTGTCCAATTTGGAAGCAGACAAAATTAGCCTTTGCTGAAAGTATATGAAATGTGTGCACACAGCATGAGGAGCAGATTAATGTTCTGCTGAGCCTGACCTGCATTAAGTGGAGAAGACCACACTGTGATTAATCATCTTCCAAAGAAGAAATGGATCGAAGAGGTAAGTTCGGCATAGACACACAGACTCCCACCTGACACTGTCTTCCACATGAGCCAATATAACTGTCACTGGATGCAGTTTTCATTATACCCTGTGGAGTTACGATGACAAACTGGCACTATGAGAAATAACTCTCAGTTTATAAAGGAACAGTAAAAGCTAACATTCCTCATAAATTCCAAGGTGAAGCTATCTTTTTTTGTGGCGTAAAGTTATTTTTTCTCACTTGTATTTCAGAATCAGCATCATCAATTTTAGCTAGCGTTGCTCTATGGACAGTCAGCAGGTCCACCACTTTGGCCAAGACTGAAATATCTCTACAAGTCTGTACAAGGGAAATGTATTGATATTCATAAACAAGCTTCATACTGAGACACAACAGTTTTCCCTGAAATATAATGAAATATAGTGAAACTGATAAACTGCAAACCCCAAGTAAGCTAAGACTAAATATACAGTATAATGTATATATATTTCGGAAGGATTGAAAGAATATTTCAGATTTTTTGATTAAAATGTTTTTCTGGCATATGCATATTCTCAACACACGTTTAGGAAGTGGATGTAGCCACCATGACTTCAACAGTTGGTTTGTGTTGGCTGTTACCGGCCATGGCCGTCTTGTTTTTTGCATTAACCAGAAGTAGCACGTACAATTAAGCAAGTACAGCTGAACGATCAAAATATGAGAATAAACTTAAATGGGTAAAAGACAGCATTAGCGACAGGTCAATAACAAGGTAGATCCAAATCATAAAGGGCTTTATCGTCTATTTTACACTAATGGGAAGACTTGAAAATAGCATATTAGAGACTTAGAGGTAATAAATCCAGTGAGAAGTACGGTCATTTTCTCATAGACTCTGACACATTCAGACTTACTATATTCAAAACCTGAGGAGTCGCCCCCTGTTGGATATCAGATAGAATTACAGCATTGGCTTCACCTGTTCCACCCGGTGAATCTTGCTATCACAACTGCAAATACAAAATGTAATTTACAGGAAAATATCAACATTTTTTGTTTTGCAGAGCCAATAGAGATCAAACAAGACACATGCAGAGGGGAATATATCTCCTAACCTTCTTGTTCAAATCTTTCTTCAACAGATGGCAGAGGCTTCACCAATCTTTCCAATTAGGCAGGCATTTCCCGTCTGTTCTACTTTCAAAACGAGAGGGAAGAGGACTTCAGCTACTGATGGAGAAGGGGTGGAGAAAACCTAACAGGAAATGGTGTCCTCACTGCAGCGTACTGTCCGTGTGTGCAGGCACTTACAGGCATTCACACCTGCAAATGGGTCAGTAACCCGCAGAACAAATGTTCATTCACATGCCTGCATGTAGGCATTCATGCATGTTGACATATACACACACATAACGGCCATGTGGAGAAACACAATAGTGCACGCATGCATGTCCATAAAAACCTGAAAGGTAGCCAGAGATATGTTCGTTCAGTTTGAAATCACACTTTTAAACAATATTGTATGAGCCACGAATAAATGTCATTAAAACAAATATATATAGCTCATGTTAAATCCATCTAATATGACATTTTAAGTAGGGGAGTCCCTACTACAGGTCCAAAATGAAATGTGAGATGAGTGCGTTTAATCCAAGACAATCAATCTTCTCCCCTAGATGACTGCCAGACTTCAGCGCTCCGCATCTCACCTCAGCGCCGAGTTTGATTTCAACTGCAAAATTCCTGTTATGGTCATGTTTTAATCAAACTTGGTGTGTTTGCCTTGGAGGGTTCTTGCAAGTGTCAAGAAATGTATTATCCTGAGGACGAAGTCTGACTTCTCTGTGCATGGAGTCTGAATGTGTATTATACAATGGGGGGGCAGGGGGGTGTGGGGGGGTGGATTTACTCCAGGGCATAAAGGGAAACCAGTACAACACATGCTCTAGCAACATGTTTGTTTTACAATACTTAAAGTATATAGCTTGTTCAATGGAATGTCTGCAGTGCGTACTGAAAGATCAATCAAATGTTTTACTTGAAAACATCAAAAAATGACCAAAGACATTTTCAGTGGATCGAAATGTTTAACTTTTAATAACTGAAGACACACCGGAAGAAACCAAGCAGGAAAACACCATGTTGTAGCAACCTGTCAATCACAAGGTCGCTATCGCCTTAAAGTTAACACTACTGCTGTGCGTACATTTAACTCTCATTGCCACCATTATTTGGTCAACTTTTGACGAGGTAATGAATGAAGTTAGATGTAGCATAATTGTCTCATAGACTTCTATACAACAGACTTCAGTGGAGTCGCCCTTTACTGGCCTTTAATAAGGATGCAAGTTTAACTCGCTTCATTTTCTTCACATTCAGACTTGGTGGTTACAGTTTGATGTTAACAGGTAGTACAAATGTTTCAACTTTCATCAGACCTGTAGTTTTTACAGATTTTTTGGGGAATAGGTATTGATTGATTCTCCAAAAACAGAAAATGAAAAATACAAAATGCATATATTCTGAAATGTGTCGCTTGCTGACAATTTGTTATATAATTAGTACAATTATTGTTGTTTTTATTCTACCTAGCAACTCTTTTTGACCTTTGCTAATAGTCTAAACATACAAAGAGATCAATTTAAAGACACAGAGCAGGATGAAAAGCAAAAGACACAAATTGTGAGTGTCTGGGTGGAGTTAGACATGCGGAACTGTGGTGCATCTGCCTTGTCACGCTCTTGGCCTCAAACTGCCTGAGGTGCCCACGCTAAATAAGCACAGCAAATTCAGCACAGGAGGGGCCGGGTGTGTGTCTGTGTGTGTGTGTGTGTGTGTGTGTACGTGTGTGTGTGTACGTGTGTGCGTGTGTGTGTGTCTGTGTGTGTGTGTGTGTGTGTGTGCGCACGTGCGTGTGTGTGTGTGCTTCGAATGGGGAAGATCAGGCAAGTTTGCAGCACCTTACCGGCAAAACTAATCACCTCGTCATGTCTTGCGTGCGAAAGGTTAAATTGATCTGCAGGCGTTAAGTCAAGATGGAAACTATCCAGAGTAGTGTGAATGACAATCCGTTTCTGTCAGCGACTGAAATGAGCTAACGAGCAATAAATGCAACCTGTTGAATGACTTGGGCTGTGGAAAAAATTGGAATTCTAACATATGTCTCAGAAGTCCACATTGCAATATTACAGTGATAACAATGCCTCTCCTCCTCCACAAATCTATGCATCTGCTATGTTCATAGTCACAGTATATATTGAGCAACCTTTAACACCAAGAGACTTCTAACTCATAGTTGTTTTGTGTTTTTCTATGTCACACCAAATGCTACCTGCTAGAAGGGGATTTCGTTCAGGACTTCTGCATGTGGAAGACATTGTCAAGATGTTGTGTAATGCTAGATGTTAAATTATCACATGGCAAATTGGATTGTGCAAACGTGTTTGGCAGAGCATTTCAAACTTGTCAAGGTGCTAAGGAATGTTAATTTGAAACGCATGGCTGTCCTAAGTTTTGTTTTTTGGTTGACAGTTTTATGATTAGCTCTAATGAGTTTCCTATATGACATGTCGAGTAACAAGCAAAAAGTGCATATCTTTGTTTGTACGTGTGTGTGTGTGTGTGTGTGTGTGTGTGTGTGTGTGTGTGTGTGTGTGTGTGTGTGTGTGTGTGTGTGTTTAAGAGAGCATGTAAATCCACATGGTCATATATTACGTGTTTATGATTGTGTGCATTCGTACATTTTTGACTCTACATGTGAAGTACTTGATGCAAGTTCAGTACACTTTGTGTTTGATTTCTTGAACTCCAGCATTCCTCCAGTACCAGATCCAAAAGAATAAAGTGAAGGTGCATGCTAAAATTTTATGAGAGTCCAAAGGGAGCTTTTCCAGCTGGATGCAAAAACCCTGTCAGTTTCTAGGTCTGCTTTGGCTCCACTTTATCTCCAGTGATTGCTCATTGACTAATTCCCTCAGTCTCTTCCCGACATACATGTGCCTTGTTGTTTAACTTCAACAGTGTTTCGGGAAGGAAGACACAGGGCTTGCAGGATTCCGAGACCCAGTTGTGAGGGGCTGAGAGGTCCCCTGCGCGGTAAAGGAACTGGCCGTACATCAGAAGCATTGAACATCTGCTCTGTAGTTTAAATCTGGCTGAAACTCAGGAAAGCGCAAAAGGCCCTTTTGTTACCGTCTAACCCTTTTCCAATAAACAGATGCAGATAAATGGAGTATATTTTCAGGAAACTGTAAATCATTCCCTGTCTCACCTACTTCACTCTTCATTTCTTAAAGAGTTCAGTCTGTAAAAGTGAAATCTGTTATGCAACGTCCTACTAAACTTTAAGGATTCTTAGAAGTGTTTTTTTTTTTTTACCTTAAATTGGGTTTTATTTGATAAAATAATTAAGACATACAACTTGGTCTCACAATTTGAAAAACTAACTGAGGATTTATTTTTGATGAAATCAGGTTAATTACATTATGTCTTTTAAATACATTTTTTTTAAAAACCCTCTTCAGTCAGTTTATACAGTCATGTGATTAGGAATTCCCCAATTACACAGTATGACTTAGAGCCTACATCCCCAGGGCTGAGCAGCCATGGTGAACAACAGGCTTTTAATAATGCCTTTGTCTCTGTGGTTGTAAACTGCTCAGTGGAATCCTGAATGTAACCTCTAGTGGGTGTGCGTTTCTTAATTTTTAACTTTAGAGGTTATGAAGAAATCCTCTCACCGTGCAATCCTTGAAAATAATTTCACATAGTTTCAAACACATTCCCCACAGCCCATTGGAAAAGGCAAACACACTCACACATTCAATCTGACACATGCACACAGCCCTCAGCGCTGCTCTGTGGGTCTTAAGTGTGCATAACATGGCAGCCATTATCCTATTAGCAGCAGCAGAGGCCTGGGGGGCAGGCAGGGGGGAAAGAGCGAATAAAGCAGTGAAGGAACTTGTATTAAAAAAAAAGGAGGTACAGTCAATGGAAGGAGGTGAAGCAGCAGCCCATGGGTAAAAGGAGGGAGACAGATATTGGTGAGGAAGGAATAAGTAGAGCAAATGGGAGGAAAACAGGCTGACATAAGCTCAGCAGCTGTGGCTACATTACAATAATGAAACTATAAAGATAAAGATTTGGATTGTTATGATAGAGGTGTGTAAGGAAAAAGACACAAAGAGAAATAGAAATGAGTTAAAAGTGGAATTGGTTTAAAATTGTATTCTTTCTAATGGCTTCCAGGGGAGACTCAACAGGTAGCAAAAAAGGTCAGATTGTATCGAAGTCTATGAGAAAATGACTCTCCCTCGATTTTTTTAACCTCAGTAAACATTGTTAACATGAGATGATGGTTTCCATCACTAATTCCAAGACTTCTTCAATGCAAAAGGATTTCTATACTGTAAAAATTGTGATCCCGTTTAGGTTAAATTAGACAATAAAGATGGGTTTACTTAAGGGCATGGCTACCTTGTGATTGACAGGTAGCTACCACCGTCCGGTTAGGGTGTATTCTGTGTTTTCATCTTTACTCAACGGCAACCCTTCCAGTGTGTTCTGGTTGATGAAAGATAATCGTAACCATTTAGTTGCAGATGTCTTTGTACTAAGCTCCACCCTCTTGTGTCACTTGTAGTTGCAAAACAACAAGGTGGGCAATATCAAAGTGCCGAACTCAAGTCTTTAAAACAGCAGTCCACGAACCAAAGGGTGACACTATGAAAACTTCATCCACTTCTTATAAACAGTCTAACGGGAAAAAAATATTGGGATACTAAATGAATATTATTAGTACTGCACTAGACAGGAATCTGAAAGCTCTTTTAAGTACTTAATTATAGTTTGAGCTTTAGCTTGAACCTTGCTAAGCTTGATTTGGATGGCATCTTCAGATCTAAGCTCCAAAGTCAATATCCCCTTTGAACTGCCTCAATAAACTGACTTCTTAAACAGCTTCATTATAACATGTTAATTTCCATTAAGATTGATTAAACCAAGCTGCTCTTCTTTTCCTCCACAGACCAACCCCAAGAGCTCTGTGCACAGTGGGGGCATAACGATAGGCTTATGCAAACTCTGAACCCTCTGTCCTACCAATTACTCCTTCAAACCCCCTCCTCTCTCTTTCTTCCTTCCTTCCTTCCCTCGCTAACATCCATTCCTCACTTTCTCTCTCCGTATTCAGCTACCCTGTCCAGGCTCTTTTCACAAAGTCTCTATTGAAGCCAGGGAAAAGGGCTCAGCAGCAGCAGCTGGCCACTCTTTTCTCCAGGGCAGGTATAGAGGGGCTGGGAGCTCTCTGCATGAGCGAGCCCCACTCCTTCAGCTCCATTCAGCACCGCTTTTTCCTCCACTATTCACCAAGGCCCTACTTTGTCAGGAGCAAGGGAGCGCAGAGAAAAAGGAGGGATCAGCCTTTTCTCTCTTTGTACTCCACATAGCTATACAAGCGTCCCCAAAGCCTCCGCTAATGAGTTGGCCTCCGCAGTGTTGTGAGTGGAGAGAGAAGCAGGTTTGTGAAAGAGAAAAGGTTTGATTAATATGGGGTTCATTCTCCTCTCGGATGGAACGTCAGTCTTTGGTTCATTAGCCTACTGGGTGGTTTTGCTTCAAAAGTATGTTTTGTGTTGTGAATGTCTCCTTAAGAATATTTATAAGGCAAGCTTACCAATTACCGTTTTTTTTATTAAAGAGTACAAGTGCAAATGCAGTGAACTGTTTTATTGAATTACAGTCATTTGTGTGGTTCTGGAAACTTTTGTGTCCGCTCAGTTCTTGAAAAATAAAACTAGTTTTTCCTTCCTTTTCTTCTTTCCCAGTGGCTGTTAAACACACACACACACACACACACACACACACACACACACACACACACACACACACACACACACACACACACACACACGCACACGCACACACACACACACACACACACACACTCTGTTTGCGGCATCAGTTAACTCTTCGCCTAATTGCCAGTTCTCCACAGTTAATAGTGCACTTAAGATAATGTAATGTTGCTGAATGAATTGCTCGTAAACATACACAACGCACACCAAGGGAGCGGCCATATGGTCCGCCATGCAGTAAATGGGTATCCAGTTACTTCAAATAAATTGAATTTTCCACCTCTGGCTTGTGCTGCCATTGAGTGTGTTTGAAGGCCAAATTGAATTTAGACTGGCCAACCGTTCTGATTTAGCCGGCTAATTAAAGCCCTCAGCGGATGTCTAAACACTGGGCCTATGTGAAACCAACCATGAAATGTGACAGGTCAAAGGTATAGGTCTATTGATTTTATATTTCACGGGGTTGAAAAGAGTAATTGGAAGAGTTCAATGTGAAACACTAGGAAATTGCTTTTCTAATGTTAGTTTTTCGGAGCATGGTTGAGTACAGAAAGGGCACTGGGTTCAATAATTCTCGCAGTGATAATTAAATTCTATACAACAATAAATGTTGTGTTTAAGCCCCTTTACACACTGAAGAGAGCGCAAGAGGGAGAGGCAAAGACAAAAGAGAGAATGAGATCCCTTCTTGGTACAAATGCATTCACACTAAGAAACAAAGAGTGCTGGCAGACAAAAAGCTGTTTGGCCGCCGCAGCCGTGCAACACAGAAGTCACCTTTCAAAGAGTGAAACAAGCACATTCCTCTCCCTGCACAGAACAAAAACTGTTCCGGGCCGTCGCTTCTTTTATGAAATATTCTATTGACAAGGCCTATTAAAACAACCATAGCCAAATACATAAGAGAGTCACCCTTCCCCACCCTGCCTGTCAAAGAAGCTGAAAACTAACAAACCACGGCTTCAACTTTGTCTTCGCAGGGTGAGGATGTGAGTAATGTAGGCACAAGTAAACACCTGTTGAAAGGACGTGGAAACTAACTGCCATTTTGGCTCAACTTTCAACAAAGCATACCTTCATTGGAGCTGACACTGTAAGCATAACAGAAAGGGCGAGCGCATCTGACCACGCCCACCTCGTGATGGAACAGGTTAGAGAGCTGGTATGGTTTGTCTCTGATCGCTTGCTGTTGGGCGGCCGAGCTGCATGGCAGGCCTTACCTCCTGACAGGAACTTGGCACAGCCTGATTCACTCGGCTCATGGGACAAACATTGATGAGAAATGTAAATGTTGGCACACACTTTGAATATAGATTTTTGTTTTTAATACTGGGAGAAGAAAAGGAATGCTGTGGTGTTTGGACACCTGCACATCATGTGGCAGTTCTGAACACTTAAAGCCACGTCATCGTTGAGCCTTCTGTATTCATTTTGTTTTCACCTCCTTTATTAACAGCTGTTTATAGTTCATGACCTGGGTGAGATAAATGTTCATTGATTACTATAAAAGAAAAGTACTGACTGAAAAGGAGTGGGCTGAAGCCTTAACATATTATACCTAATCCCTTTTTAGACATCTTTCAATATAATTGTTCTAATAGTCAATTCTTTCACTTCTAGGCGTACCAAAACAGAACAAAGTTCTATAAGTCACGTCCGCACTGTGAAGCTCCAAGTTTAACGCATCCTCCAACTTAGAAAAAATCCAAATGATTCCTGAATGTGTGGCTTACCAGTGATAGCATGTCCTCTTGTGTCATGGTCACAGGGATTTATTTTTCATTTCGATCGGTTGCCAAACTTCACAGAAGGTGGATGCCAGAGAAAGATTAGAGGAAGAAGATGATGAGTGTGGCTGATAGTGTGCCAACAATGATGGACAAAAGATGATAACCCAAATACTGATATTTGATAACATAAACTAGTCGGAACAAAGGCAAGCTTACTGCAGAGTTGGTGACACAAACAGAGGACCAGACCGGCCCCCAAACATCCTTTTATTTTTAAAAAGGCTAACTAGTTTGTAAAAATGTAATTGCATTAGCTTACATGTTCGACCGATCACTATACACTCAAGCTTTTCATGTTCTATTAGAGTACACTGTCTGAAATAGGAGCTAAAAAAGACCTTCAAAGCATGTTTCAAATAATTGTTCCTAATTCTTGAAAGAACGGGTCCTTAGAGCTATAAAAAAGTTCCTCCGATCCGAAAACGCGTATTCTCTTTAACTCTACTTCTGTCTTGCGATACTCTTTTCCCTTTTAACTCTCGCCTCCTTGTAGGCCGCGCATCATGCCACTTAGCATGCAGCATGGTATGGACAGAAATGCCTGAACCGTTCCTGCTTCGTATTAGCAAAGCATATCCACGCTCCTGCAACACCCGTTAGCCATCCAGTCCCAGTGTGATGAGCAGGCCAGGTTTCACGCCTCTCCATTTTATAGTTGATGAATAGCTGCAGCAGATGGTTTTCTTATCTTTGAAGATTCCAGTAAGACGAGCATGATGAATCGACCCAGGCCTTACGCATCCATCGGGTCTCTCACCATCCCAAGTGCGGATGCCATAGCGTTGCCCCTTCGGCACCAAAAAAAAAGTGGAAATGCGAACAATATGTAGTCGGCTCCTCACGAAACACCAATGAATCTACAGCTTTCAATTTTTCTCATACCATCTCCGAATCTTTGTACATGTCAGTATTGACACGTTCACTCCATTCCAGCTGTGTAAACGCCAATATGGTTGGTATTAAAAACATCTATACAGAAAAAAAGACAGGGGGCTCATCTGGTGCAGTCATTATCCCATTAACAATGCGCTCTCATGACAGACCCACGTCCACTCTTCTCATCAGTCACAACTTCACACAGCAGCTCACCAGAGGATGGGTGCTGGGCGAGTATAAAGTGCAGACCAGATATGGTAGCAAAAGCTGTTAATGCTTTCCTTACTATGTGAATTCTTTGCAGGGTGCTCTGTTTCTCAGATTATAAATCAAACTTTTCTTTAGGAGAAATATCCCTCAGGATGGTTCCATGTGTATCGTCAGAGCACTCAAGGAAAGAAAAAGGGGCGATGAAAAAAATCAAGCCCATAAATGAATATCACATATACATATTTTATCATACCTTCTTTATTTCTACCAGCTACATCGACCAGATCTAACCAAATCAAATAAAAAACAGTAAAGTAATAATAAACATGCACAAAAGTGAAGTTAACTATTTTAGGAAATTGTTTTGTCTTGTTGTTTGCCGTGACAAAACATTGGAATTTTTGATACATTTTATTGTTTGATGGAAAATATCAGAAAGACTCTGTCAGATAAAATTTGGAAGGGATGAAAAAATATAGAAAATGTATATTCAGGTGATTACATACAGCAGTTTCCATCACTTATCTACTTTTGCTCCAGCAGACTTTTTTATGTTATTCGGATTTAAGAAAGAACCAAGCAGCACATTTAGCTTTAGCTTGACCCTTTAACCTGAGCTTGGTGTGTTGGTCAAAATGTTAACCTGGTATTTTCCTGCTGCATTAGTAAAGTTATTTGTGTGCCAAGTCATCCAGTGCAGGTCATCCACCAAATAAATCACATTAAAAGACGTGTCAACAGTCCCCTCAAAATAGACCCCAGAGTACCTGGTCCACATACCGTATCTGTCGAAGGAACATCAAAACGCAGAAGGCAGCATACTCGGGATAGCTGTCGTTGGAGACCTCCTGTCACTTGTAAGCCTGGACTGAAGATATGTACAGGACACAGAAAGCCTGGAACAAAAAAGAGAAGATGAAATGTCAATTTAGTCTTATTATCAGCGGTGGAATGTTACGAAGAACAAGTATTCTTCTTGGCCAGTTTTAGGGACTTGCACTTTACTGGAGTATTATTTATGCTACATTATACTTTTCCACTGGAATTCAAAGTGGATATTATTCTTTTTACTCTTATTTCTTGCATAAAACATACCGGAGTTGTTCAAGTATGATGTTTCTTATACATCAAACCAGACAAAATGTCATACAGAACATCTGGGCAATTAATAAAGTAAACAGTTGAGAGATGATGAATTACCATATATAAACATTTGTTAAGTATTTTTTTTCTGGGTGTTTTTATTTATTTATTATGTTTGCATTGGGCAATTTAACTTTGAATACTTTAGCTACCTTTTTTTGATGATACTTTTTCTTCAGTAACAATGTCAATGCACAACACTTTATAGCAGTGGGGTATTGAAGTAAAGTTTCTGAACTTCTTTCACTTATTATAAAAAGACTGAAACTAACTTTGTTATCTGGCAGAAATTTCAAACTTCACTTTATAGATAGTTATGAGGAAGATACCTGTCAAAATTCTATATATGCTATGCATTATGAAATATAAATAAGTATCAATCATGCCACATAGAAATATGCTTATTAGAAATAGTTCAAATAGATATATCGTAGGAAATCTTATCATAAAACATATTTCGATCAAAGAAAGCCCGAGTCTTTCCTCAGTGGATGAATACTAGACCACAGTGCATCAATTTGTCAACTTTAGAAATGTTATGTATTTCAAACCTATTCTTCATTGTTAAGTGCACTTTCGGTTAACAGACATTTGATGAAGTTTTCCCAAAAGAGTATTTTATTTAAAGTCATTTTAAAAGCTCCAAACTATTATAAACTCTACAATTAATAGTATTTCAGTGCACACTTTTACAGATTGCTTGTTCTCCACTACTCAGTTTTCCATTACCTATGAATCATGTTTTAACAGGGTTTCATTTCTCAGATAGTTTCTTTGCTTCTAAGAGCTGCAGGGCCTCCCTTGCAGGCTACTGTGCTCACTCACACAGGCATGATGCAATGTGAAACCTTTGCCTATTCACTGGAAAAAAGGAACGAGGAACTGTACTACTAAAGCGCCCGCAGTGCTGCAGGTGTGAATATCTGTGTCCTCGCTACCGTGATTAATAGCAATGAAATCTGGGGCTTCTCCAAACACAGAGCTATCACAATAACTCTGATCAAGTCAATCAATACAGTCTGTCAGTGCCAGGAAAAAAATGTGAAGAGAACAAAAGTGTTCATGGGGCCAGGAGGCTGACGGTACCTGTGATTTATCACATATGTGAGATTCTGAGACTAAAGGGGGAACATGACTTCAACATTTGGGAGGAATTTTGCGCTATCATGTGGCCATTATAGGGCACGCTCAAATGTTGAAGAGATCATTCTGGATGCATGAAACATACAGGCATGCATGCGTGTGACTGCACACAAGTGTACACACCTAGTTAGCACACAATTATGTGATGCTCTGACACACCTGCGTAAATCATTGTTTGCTCAATAATCACATCTGGTGAAAGATGTAACGATCCGGGTAAAAGATTATTTCAAAATAACCGGTAAAAATCATGCGTCCAACTTTTAACTTGATTAAAATCAGCAAAATGTCCCTTGGGATTCAAAAGTAAAAGTGTTCATTTTGCTGCGACGTTAGCAATTAATTATTAATGCATCAACAATGGTTATTCAGTATTATAATCTATATGTTATGCTATTCTTAAATAAGCCATTAAACATAAATACTTGTACTTTCTGGACTATTAAGTATATTTTCATTGGAATACTTATGCACCTTTTACTAGTAGCCTACTTCTACACTGTGCTATTGTTACTTTCAAGTAACAGACCAGAGTTCCTCTTTCATCCCTAGTGGCTGGTAGTTTAAATATATAATTTGTATCAAAAACATTTACTTGCAAATTAATAAGTAGGTGTCACATAAAGTGAAGTCAAGAAAATGTTCGCACACATAAACATACAACACATTTTGCTGTCTTAAATTGGTAACACACACTCATGTTAAGTTAGTTACTGTCCACACACAAAATCATTATTTAAGACACATTTACAACTGAGCTCAAATACTCAGTTGTAAATGTAAGTTGTTTTTTTTTAAACGAATTTAGGCTCGCATCAAAGAAATACAACTAGAAACGGATTTGACATGCACCTAGCGCATCTGACCAATCAATCAATTATTGGAAATAAACCAAATATTCCTTCAGAATGAGCAGTTGTTGGGCACAAACAATGAATATAGGTCTACGCCCAACAGTGGATTGTTTACAGAGCAAATAAGTATGTTTAAAATCATTTTGAAGAGGCACACCTATTAAAACAATGTTCACTAGTGGCACATGCAATAATAAAAAAAAATTGTGGGTATAATTAGGCCAACTAATTGCTGGTATTCTCCTTCAAATGCCCTGTGTGAAGTGTGGAGGAAAAGCTGTCTATTACTTCCTCTTCCTTTTTTCTTTTACATGCAATTCTTGATTTAAGTCTTACAAACTAACACTTTAAATGGAATTATTATGGCATTCAAACCAATTATGTTATTATGGCTTGTTATAATGCGATTACAGAGCCTGATCCCGGTGATTGTCTCTTTAAGAAGCAGTGAGAGTGAGAGGAGGTGGCGGTGCGGTTTCACACCCCGGGGTGGGAAACATGGGCGGGGCCAACCACCGCTGACTGACAGCCGTTCAAAGGCTCTCGTACTCGAAGAACCCGCAACGACCAATGAGGTGGGTGCTTGACCCGCCCCTCAAACTACAACAACCAATCACGGTGAGCCATGGGAGGACCCTTGAATCGCTGTTGTGCATCCAACGTGGGACTACGGAACGATCTCACAGGAAAAAAAAGGAAAAGTAACTCAGGAAAGGAAAAAACTCATGGTGGTGCTACACGGTCGTAAGGAGGGGGGACTCTATTTTGCTATTAATCGGATCGTGGAGATTCTGTGACCGCAGACTGCACCTGATAAGCTGTCGGCTGAGTACTTCTGGATCGGACTCTCTGTGTTTCAAAGTTGGATTTATTCGACTACCGCGGCGAAGTGCTGGGTAGATATCACGATCTGCAGTGCTCGACTTGAGAGACCAACGCTGGAGTTTTCGGCACTATTCCCGCGGGTCTTAACTTATTTTTTACATTCACAACTTTGTAGTGGACGTGTTATAACCCTGCAAGGAGTCAAACGTGTAACCGGTTTGCTAAGTTTCAAACTTGCTGCTGCTCTATTGATCAACAGTTACTGTGTCCTTTAACACTTTGCTGTTGCATGTTTTTCCAACATGTCATCAAAAGCAGATATCCTACCAGGAAAGTAGTTATTCGACTTTCTCGAACACTGTTTTTAAACATAAATGTGAGTTAAGGACGACTTTTGCTAGTTATGTGAATCACCGTTGATTTTTTTTTAGCCCGCGTCGGACACCAGAGGAGAAAGTTGGACTGGGAACTTGTGTCCTAAATGACTTATTACTGGGATGGAAAACTTACTACTACACCGCAATTTTTTCTCCTAGCCCATGTAGCACAAAAATACAATTAATGTGCTCTAAAAGCCTCCCAGTTTCTCCGAAGAGACATTAATATTCAAGTTTGTGGGTGCGAGGAGAGAGCTCAACGGCCGCGCTATTAAAACTGGATACAAAATGGCGGCGTCCCTGGGACGATTTGGATATGTTTCTCGGTGTGTTTTTTATTTAATTTTGTCGGTCGAACTGTGTATCAGTTATGGATTGAGCTCAGACTTGCCGTGTGCCCAGAACTGTACCTGCGACGGAGATTCAGTGGACTGTAGTAACCTGGAGCTGACAGCTACGCCTCTGGACCTTCCTGTCCGGACTGTTTCCTTGTAAGTAAAGCGCTTACTTTGACCTAGCCTATTTATTGACCGGCCCATAACGGGGTAACAATGTTTATAACGAAAGGAAAAGTGTGTACTATCAAAGAAAACTTAACGTTAAAGGACATTAATACATAGAGTTAAGAGACAGGGGGCTTCTGTTGATACGGTTGCCTCTGAAGGAATCCCGTCTGAGAAGATTTTTGTGGTTAGGATTTGCACAATTGTCTATCAAGTGTTAGAGGGAGTGAAGAGCCAGCTGTCACCTGTATCCCTTCTTCATAACAGTAACGTTTATAGGTGTAAAATTAAAGTTTTACTAATGTTCCTGGTGGGACCTCCTGTTACCCCATTATAGCCCCTCGGAGGTCCCTGCACCCCTCTCTGGAAACTAATGGAACAACAAACCACAAGCCCTGTTTGCACACACAGCTCTGACAAATGACGTTGTAACTTAGTAAATATTGTTTATGCAATGCTTGAATTGAGTTAGCACCTATTCTTTCACAACAAGACAACTGGCAAACTGGTTTCTTTATGTGTTTGACTGTAGGGCAGATTTACTTTTCAGTATCAGTTTTTTATGTCAACGCTTTTTTGCCTAATTTATTCAGGCTTGTATTATCTCGCCCTGTAACAGGTGTAACGATAGCTGCAACAACAGGGACACACACAAACTAGGCTACTCTGTTTCTGGACATTATTTAGTGAGTAGGTTAAATGCCTTGCTCAAGGGCACATTGACATATAGTGGCACATCTTTGTATTTTGTCTTAAACTTATCCTGTTGGTTTGAAACTATTCTTAACCCTATTTAAAAAAAAAAAATCTGTTTCAAATTTACAATAGTGTCTTTTAATAAATATTGGATTAGATTCCAGAATGATTGCAGTTTAGAGACGTTACAAGACGTGTGCTTTTTGTATTTATCCAAACATTTAATTAACAAACGGTCCCCTCAGGCTGAGTAAACAAAAACAGCAAAGCATGTCATAATGGTTAAACCTCTTCTTTGTGACAAATGATTTACAGAAATGCACAACTCTCTGTCCTCTTAATCAGTTGTCTCTCACCTCTGTACATCGCAATGGCCATTGGCATTTGTGAGTCCTCTGTGGCAATTGGGCATCTTGTTACAGAATCATCAGCATCTGTTTGTGTGTGTGTTTCTTTTTGGAACGTGGGGTTAAAGACCAGAGACCCAAAGACTTCTCTGGCTCCCAGGTTCCTGTGTTAGGCAGTTTATCTTCCCTTGGGAAGTAAGGAATGCAACTTTTAAAAAGTCCTCTAAAAACATGAATAACGGCACTTGTGCCCGGGTAGCCTCATTGCCCTGAAGCACCACTTAGCCAAGTTCAAGTGTAGACGCTGTTTATCATGCAAGTACGTAGATACACACTGCTCCTCCTGTTCTCCTGGACAAAGGACAACTATTATTGGACAAATGTTCCATGTGAAACAGCTGCTTCTAACCTCCAAAACGCAACTTCCCTGCTGTTATCTCAGCCAAACCTTATCGGTCAAGATTTAAGGACCCGCAATCTTGTTGTTTTCAAAGGAAATGGCTTTATGGCTTTGAATTATCTTTTTAAAACACCTAGGTTAAATATTTCCACACCGCTTGAGATAGTCACGTAGCGTTGGCAGGTAACTCAAAGGAAACCTGCTCAGTTCCTTCGGGGTCTGTAAACGAGCCAGATTAGCAGATGATTACTATACACACAAAGAGACAGGTATGGACAATTTCACTTGTGGGCTGATGTGATCCCATTATAAGGTACCCTTCGCCAAGACCTGTCCACTTTATTTTAGTTTCTGAGTGCTGCCTGTGCAAAAATAATGTATGTGTGCTGCTCTTGAGTGTACCTTATTCTCATACAAGAGGGGAACTAGAACTGTTGAAAGTTAAAGTTGATATAGCGAGTGCTCAGCGCTACAGTAATAGCTTGATCCAGTCAATAGAGCTCACTGAGAGTGTCAGTTTGCCAAATGCCTTGTTTTAAAACAAAGTGTGTTTGTGCATCTCTACCTTCAGGCATCTGAGCCAAGCTAAATCAGTGTGAAATCGACTGTCTCTGTTGTGTTTACCCCAGGGAGGGAGCAGCAGCAGCAGCAGAAGTGGTGGGAGGGAGGGAGGACAGTATTGGTTGTGGACAGAAAACACAAGTCACTTAGGCCAACTTTCCTCCTCCTCTCTTTTACACAGTACAAAAACACCTGTAGGATTGGACTTACACAAGTAGCTTGAACAAGCGTGAATGCAGTTATTAATAAAGAACAAACCCCTCAGAAATTAGTCCAACAAGCATGTGTGCGTGAACCCTTTGTTACAGACGTTTCAGCAGCCTCTCTGTTCTGCTTTGCTGTCTATAGAATCTCAGTAGTTCAAGCAGAGAGGATAAACCCAGCTTAAAATGAATTGAGATTTCCCACCCTTTTGTGTGGGCGGAGAAGGATTGCGCTGTCATGTATTTGCTGCAATTATCTTTATACAGGCTCTTAAATTGGGATTACAGTAATGAACACAGCAGTGGTACCTCAGGACCCGCATTCACACTGTGGCTTACAGGGGGAAATAGTTCTTAAGGAGAAGAGTCATGTCAGGATGTGGGAGCCTTGCAAAGTTTTGTGCAGGTGGAGAAATATTGCTCACACACAAATGTATTTCTAGCTTTTAGCGCAAGGTGTAGCTAGAAAGAAGTAGATTTTGATGCCTCTACAAGTGACACTGCTATATTGCAATTTCCTTAGAAATCTGCAGCTTTATAAGTAGTTAGGATTCAATTTAAGTGGCGTTAGACCTGATGAAAAATGTCCCATTATGCACTGAATTTAAGTCACTTAGAGTGCTTTGTTTTCAAAAGTAATTCTAGGAACCAGGGAAGCTAGGGAGCTAGGGGGTAGGTGTTGGAAATGTATCCATTAGTAGATATCCTAAAGTCCAGAGGCTGTTAAAGTGAAGAGAAAAATGTCGGAGGACATTTTAATCTCAATTAATTTACCTGATTTTAGGAGTCTCCTGTGAGAAAGTGGCCTTGGCAAGGAATCAGGAATCAAATATTTTGGGACATCCTGAAAAAACAGACTGAGATAAGATTGAAAGGGATAAGGGTTAGTTGGGTGGTTGATTAGGTTTGCTACAAACAATTATTTTCTGCAACAACTTTTTGCAATAATAATGAGCTGATGCTACATAGCAAGAAGATCATTTCAGTGTAAAGCCTCTGCATCATGTTTCTTGAACATATCCTTTGCTGTTTCTACATCAGTGCTTTTGTCAAACTGACCCCCGTCTCAGATGTCTGTCTATTGTTTCTGATTGATGAATAGCCTAATAACATTCAAAGCAAGTTTGCCCTCACACAGTCACATATTCCCTCCCAGGAGTGGTGTCTTATCTTATTTGCAGCCAGAGTAATGTGTATAAAAAGCATTTTTACCCACAGAGCCAGCGGCGTAATGGGATTTTGCGAGTTAATAAAAGCATGAACATTACTAATTTTGCTGGCTGAGATTGCTGTGGCTTGAGAGAGACAAAGCAGATATGTGTTTGTTTGTTTTTTCTGCCAGCGCCTCTATATTGTCTCCTGAAACTGTAAAATCCTTTTGTTTTTTATTGTTAAAGAAAGCTGCAGTTTTTTATGAAGATTTTCCTTCGTTGAAGTTCAATCCTTGCATCATTAACTTGCAGAAACTGGTGTAGAGCAAGGGGAAGTCTGATCTTGAATGGTCCCCTTTGTAACCCAAGCATTTCCTAAGTGGTTTCCCAATCTTCCCAATGTGCAGACCATAATGCTCGGTGTACACCCAGCGTTCTTCCGCGACTAAACCCCAAGCCGTAGCCTTAAACCTCACAGCACAGCCTTATTGGTAAACACCACCCCCAGCAGTTGGTTTTGGCTTCAACCCTCAGGAAATGGGTTTGTGTTGGCGGTTTCCTGACAGGGGCCGGGAGCTCAGCTGGCTGGTTCCGGATTGGTCGGCGTAGGGTGGGGCCACAGATCACCTGGCCTGTGGGCAATATGGGGCGAGGTAGGAGGATATTTTCCACCCACTGCTTGGAAGTATTTTGTCAATGACACGGTCTGCTTGCTGCTGCGGCTGCTTCCCTCAGGCTGGTTCCACTGGTGGGTGAAAGTCCTGTCGGTGGTCAGAAACCTCAACCACTGTCACACATGTTGTAACACACGGAGAAAACCCAGAGGAAATGAAACATTACAGGACTGTCTGCTTGTATGTCACTATCAGCTCAAGTGGATTACCACAGCAAGACTATGCTCCTCATTGGGCCAGTGTTTCTATCATGGCCATTTCCATTGTAAGAACCCTTCAACTTGATAGAAGGGTTGTTGTAAAGTCCATGAACTTCAGAAATGCGTCTCTGCTTCAACAGGTGAACATTATAGCAGTTTAGGGAGCGATGCAACACTCTGCAGGGCCGAGCCCAGTGTGGTTTCCAGCACATTTCTCGCTACGCAGCCTTGTAATCTTGTGGTAATGGGAGTGATTATACTAAGTTTGTTTATTGTCATTGATTCCTTAGCCCTTGCAGACAGATTAAAGTCAAACTCTAGAACTTGGAAGATGATGTTATTATTGGCACAGATTTTAATCAGCTGCTCTTTACTTTTTCTCTTCCTTATCAGGCTGTTTGGAGTTGAGCTGGACAGTAAAAGTACCGTGAGTGCCGAAATGGAAATCGAAAACAAGCGGCAATCTATTTTGTGTTGTAATAGAGACCTCTTTTAACCCATTGAGGTGATTCATGCATAACATTAGCTGTGAACAAATGAAGTAGGGACAGCTAAGGTTGAGCCCTTACTCTAATAACAACTGATAAAGTCTGACTTTTACACAAAGACATGGAAGTGAGCTCATGGCCTCGCACCGGCTTTAATGACAATCAAACAGCTGCTGCCACAAGTCATTCTCCAGGAATCCAGTCAGCAGAATAGATGGCCCTTTTGTGAAGACACTTTTGGGCGCCAAGTTTTTTTTTTCCACCTTTCCCTCTATCCCCCCGATGTCGGTGTCTACAAAGTGGGCTTGATCGATGAATCATCTGTGAATTCTGTACATCTGGTAAGAGTTTGGAAATCTGGAGAAGATGTTAGAGAGGGAGGAGAAAAAAAAAGCGTGACTTGGACGGAGAGGGAGAGCAAGTGAAGCTTCTCCCCAGAAACTAGGCGGTCCTCCGAGAAGGTTATTTTCGACCTCTCCTCCATATTATTCTCTTCTGAATCTGTAGAAAGCAAAGGAGCATTAGACCTCCACAGTCTAGACACCCACATATACTTGAAGTCCGGTATTTAAACCCTTTTTTTCACCAATGGCTGGAGCGTGATTATTGGAGAATGGCTCCCTGCTATTATAATAAACAATAAATGGGGGGGAAATCATACGTACTAATCATACAGTCTTTATTTCTTTGAAGTTGGGAGCGTAGGGTCAACTGAGAGAGACGTGCAGTATTTATGTTGTTCTTTCAGATGTATCCAGGACGCTCATTTCCGTTTTACTCCTAATGTGGCGCCATTTGTAACAAACCGCAATTTAATCCAGCGTTCAACTCAGGATTCTTTGGACAACACCAGTGCCTCTCATGTGGATGGTCCAGGCGCAGTGCTTAGGGGGTTCTACTGCAGACCCCTTTTTCCCAACCTTCTCCCCCCGTTTGTTTGGAGGGCCCCGCTCCATCCCCATAAGCAGCAGCGTGAAGAATGGTCCGTGCACATGGCCCCAAGATGTGGCCAGCCTTCCTGCTTTGGAAAAACTTCAGAGTCACGCTCCTCCTAGCCTCACTGATTTCAAAGGCTGCTGAGACTCCTTTGTGGAGTTTGTGTGTGTGTGTGTGTGTGTGTGTGGGGGCGTTCGGAATCTGTAATGCAAATGGTGAAATATGCCGATCCCGTCAGCGCTACACCCCTCTGATCTTGCTCCTAACATCCCCTCACCCTTGCAAGATCGTGCCCTTCACTCAGATTTCTAGCTCCTTGCATTTATCATCACAACTCTTCCTGAGAACTTGTTTGCCGGCTTATGCTTTTATCAAAGTTGATAAGATATTGCTCTGCTGGTTTCCTTCCTCTGTTTGACTGCTAGGTAAAATGGAGGCCTGGAGCCGCTGTTGGCTTTGTGTACACTCTCACTGCAGTTGCCTGGCTATAAACTGGCCCTTAATGACAGGAAGAGAGTTGTGTGTGTATGTGTGTGTCTGGCCTTCCGACACTAAGGTTATTATTTGACTAGTTTTTACGATGCCCTGAAATGGACCACATTAAAGGGCCTTTGTCTACCGACCGGACTACAGGAGGCTCATCACTGACATCACTTCACACTTTCAGCGAGCAAAGTTCAAGCTGCATTTGTCTATGATAGAGCAGGGGAAGATAATGATGATGTATCTCTGTGTGTGTGTGTGCAAGTCCCTGCGCTCGTTCTCCCTCAGCCACATCTCCCCCTCTCCCACACACACAGTGCTGACTTACAAGAGTAGTGTCATATGCTATGACATCACTCCTGCACCCCCAGATTTCCTCTACTCCCACAGCACCCGTAACACAGCTATTTTTTAAAGGCTTTTAATGAGTTTTATATGTCGGATCAGCTCCATGGTCCAGCCATGACAGTCCACGGCAGGCGCTGAGCCCTACTTTTCTCCTCAGACTGTTTGCTTAGTCAGGCAGACTTTTATGAGTCATCTTTTGAAGACTTCTTTTCCAGATCGAAGCTAACTTTTCCAATTGCTTGCATATCTTTCCCAGAGTTGGCTGATTATCAGATGATTTTTGCTAAGGCTTATGAAAGCAAAATAAAAGGTAAAAATAGTTGCAATTCAAAGTTCACTAGGGTCACAAATGCTGGTCAAAAGTGAGTAGCTATACAGATAACAAAGCAGAAGCACCACTTTAAATATTGTTGCATTCATACGTTTCTTGAAAACAAGTCTTTTATTTATCGTGTGCTTGCTTTTTAAAGTATCTTGCACTTTGGTAGTACTTTGAGCAATGAAAGGTGCTTTACAAATAACATTGATTATTATTAAGTCATAAAAAAGTCAGATAATAAAAATCACTTATCAGCTACATAAATCGAAGTCCACTTATCCTAGTTTTGTTCTTAAGTTGATTTACATTTTTTTGTTGATTGCTTATTTAGCTACAAAGTTTTGCATATTTATCAGAGAAGAAGCAACAAACCTCATGACAGTAATAAGCAAATGCTCTTTTTTGAATTCTTGATAGACGAGTTAATCCAAAGAGTCATTATTTGATGCTGTGTTGATTATTTTCGAACTCGTGACACGGCTTCAGGGCAAGGGATGTTTGTTTATTTGTTGTTTCTGACTTTAACTTTTGCCTATTTGTGGTGTTCTTGTCAAAGCTTTTTGAAGACATGTCCTCCTTGTTGATTGTTTGTAAGGTGTGGGGAGGTGTTTGGGTTGTGGCGGGTGTTTTAGGTTGGAAGGTGGAAGAGTAACTGCACCTCTTTATCCCGGCTCTTTAGTTTCCCATTTCCAGCTCTGCTGACTGCAGAGAGTTTACGCTGACCTTTGTGCTCTCTGATGGCAAGCAGTTTGCTCAAACACAGTTGAAGTGTTGGCTGGAGCTGCTCAGAACAGATGGTTGATGTTAAATCGGGCCTGTTTTTTGTATTTGTGAATATTTGCAAGTAGTTTTAACTTCAGGAATGTTGTCTTAGAGTGTGCCGCGAGAAACAACTGTGTAATGTTTCTGTGGTTAAACAATGATTTTTTGATTAAATTGATCATTTTTGAACAAAGTGGTGACATGATTGCAAATGTTCATTAATCCATTGAATGTCTTTTTGAATGATTGATAAACGATTGAGAAGAGAATAAAAAAATGCCCACCTGGCTTTAGTGCACCAGTCAGAACGGCTTGGGAAAGTAAGCATTTGGCTCAACATACGGCCTTGAATTATCACACACTTTCTTTGGTTAAGTACCTGGCAGAGAGATCTTTTGATTTAGATCCTGCTGACTAATCTCAAACAGTCCTGCCCATTTGTCTAAACTAGTTGTACCGTACAGTGGAATGCTGCGTTTGAAGCTGCAAGTGAAACTGCTTTGTAGTGTTTGCCGTGGTTGATCACAGCGCCCGTTCGCATCTCTATACATCCCATTTTTCCAGCTGGTTAAATAATACGACGTGAACCTGTGGCTGGTTTGCTCTCTCTGGATGTTTGTCTCTGCTGGTGTTAGTGTCTACATCTCTCAAAGTCCAACAACTCTTAATGGCTTCAAGGCTTCTTCCAGAAACTGCGTGATTGTAAGGTCACTTTCTGGAAAGCATTAACCACACTTAGCACTGGAGTCCCCTCCCTCCACAGGAGAGAGAGAGGGGGGAAGGGAGAGGGAGGGAAACGGGCGTTATCATCGCTTCATACAGTAGGTGCTAAAAAGCTGTGAAACTTATCTAATCTGATAAAATAAATCTGGCTGGGAGTGAGATGAAGGGGAAACGGCTCAGTTGTGTAAACACCCTCGGTGACGGAGAAAGAGGCTCATGCATGCTTGCACACTCACACAAAGGGCCCGTTCTGTTTGTTGCCGTGGCCTTTAGCACCAGGACGGCAGCTTTGGCTCTCAAACGCCACTTGCCTCCCTTTCTTAGTCATCCTTTTGTTCTGTTTTTTACATAAAGCTTTGAGTTTGAAGGCTATGAATCAGTGCATAGCCAATTTCCTCCACCTTATAATGCTAAATAAAAGTTTCGAGTCCCAGGGTAAATCTTTTATACGCTTGTAAATCAAGGTTCACTGGTCAAATATCTCGACTGTTTCGTGCCAAAAGCAGGTTGATAAAAGCGACAGATTGCTCGTCCAGATGACACCGCTTTCCCAAGTTCATCTTGTCTGAGCCGTGTGTGTGAATAAATGTCCCTCCAGGCAGAGGCGGCCCGTTGGAACGCTGCGTGATTTTTCACTTAGCTTCACCACAACGAGGTAATTGCCTCCTGTTGCAGGGCACAGACATTTCGGGAGTTGGGCTGCAATGTGAGGTGCCCCAGTAAATGATCTCAACTTTAAAGCATAGTTTGGGATGGACTTGCCTCAGTTTTGGTACTGTTGTTCTATGTTAATGCTGCTAATGCCCTCTCAGGATTGCAAAAAATGCTGAATCGTTGTTGGCAACCAAAAAAGACAAAAAAACACAGGTTTGCTGGATTATTGGAACAAACACATATGTGATTGATACTAAAGGTATCTGCAGGGGTCTAACTCAACCCCGCAGTATCTGCTTGCTTTGAAACGTATTAGAGGTGTTAACCAAAAAAAGCATCATGTACTAACCCGGCTTTTGCTCCAATAAAAGTTAGTTTGCGTGGAGTGGGGCCGTGCAAATCTGGCAACACACATGCTCACCTCCCTGCGAGGCCAATGCCTGCAGGGCAGACACATGCCCTGCTATTATCTCCACACACACACACACACACACACACACACACACACACACACACACACACACACACACACACACACACACACACACACACACACACACACACACACACACACACACACACACACACACACACAGGGAGGGAGGACATTTTGGGAGCGAGGCTGTCATTAAAAGGCAATCAAACACAGAAGACAAGAAAAGGAAACCTATCAAGTGGGCTGGAGATTAAGATTGATGCTCATAAATAGTATAACATTGTTTACAGTCCTTTGCTTTTGTTCTGACCGAGCCTCCTCACTTTAACTTCCATTATATCCATGCCTACTTTCTCTTAAATGAATGACATAAAGTATCTCTCTCTTTAAAGCACACAGTGGGACAAGAGGATGAGGAATGTGTTGCATCAGGTAGAAGTGTCCCTAGTGTCTGGGAACAAGCAGCCAACTCTCGGCAGGCCTGTGAAACATTCCTGGGCCGTCTCTCACGTCTGGACAGAGGGATGGAGGGGCGGGGAGGCGAGTGGCCCAGAGTTGTGGGCTCCCTTTGTCTCGTCTGGCCTAACCCGGCGCACAGAAAAAAAAACAAACAGCTCTCTCACTGCAGCCGCCCCTCTGCCAACTGACCAGCCGCATGCCAGCCGGGCAGGAGCTGTGTGACACAGATAGCACTTGTTTATGCGTGAAGCAAATTTGATTCATATGCCGTGGGAAGCTCAAAGATGCGTGCTCGGTTCACCCCCCCCCCTCTCCTTCCCACTTGTTCTGCGACGGTGGGTAACGCTATATCACCGGACAAGTCGCTCGGTAATAAGCCAAGTCAAGTGCCAGCGATTAAATACACTGTTAGCCTAAAGTGCAAATTGACTAATGCAGATGAATGGCCTGCGGGTGAGGTTTGGAAAGTGAGCCAGGAGAGAGAGACACTCCGTATCGATAATATTGATCCGGCCCTCCTTGAAGGCAATGGATGTACTGCAGTGTTTCCAGACATACTTCATCCGGACGTATGAGGCTGTTCGTCAAATCGGAGACATAATTGGCGTTATCGATCAGGATCAAATGAGGGAAAAATGCCTCTGACAAATACAAAAAAGTCATGGAAGATATTTATTGCTGCTGATATTTTGATGTCATACTTGTCTGCTATTAAGTGCTTTAAGGACTTGAGCTACATCTTTATTTACATCTTCTTCTCTTTTTCCAGAAATCTTGGCCACAACAAGTTGACCTCCATCGATGTCGAAGTTTTGACAACCTCCCCAACCTGAGAGAACTGTAAGTATTCACATGATCCAACACTTCTTCCTGACGTGTTTGTATTATACTTTTTTTTTTATCAATGACTTAATTCTGACAAACGGTTCGCACTCGACTTCCTAGTAACGTCCTCGTATGTGTTTCCTTGAACGAAGTCCAATTGAGAATAAAGTGGCGGTTTTCTATATTAAGCCTCCGCTCCACCACCCGATACTGTGGCCAACGCTGGCCTTGTAAATATTTTATACGGTGAGGAGAGGGCTTGGCTTTGTGTCACTCAGCACCAGTACCCAAGACACATACACACACACGCACAGGCTAACTGGTGATACACACACTGGTGACATCTCTGGCAGGCTGACCGGCCGGTCATACGCTCCTGGACATCTGTTTTACTCCCTTGTTATTTTTGGGTCTTTTAAAAGGATGACTTGCTCTGCGTCAGAAGTGACAAGTAGTGCGTTGGAGGTTGGATTGAATCTTCATGAAATTGTGGAAAAGCACCAAGGACACTGTGGCATCTCAGCTATAATGCACATGTTGTATACGCATCACAACTTCACTAACTAAACCAAGGCTATAATCCCCTGAAGGGCTCCTTACATTTTATTCTGTGCTTTCATTCTCTCACTTTGGGAGATTTTACTAGTTGAAGATACCTCTGTGAAGTCCTCCTAGCAACACATCATTCTTGTGTTTGTCTCTTTTGTTGTGTATTTTGTTCTCTAACGCTTTATAATTCACCTCTGGCTGACAGATAATTCTCTGTTGCATAGCTTCACTGTGATAACTGGACTCAAACCATACTGTACCTTCTATTTAATATTCCATACCTTACACATTTAATTATATATAATATCCTGATTTAGATTTTCTTTTTAAATGCTATCTTATTTCTATTGTAATGTATAATGCCTTGTTTTTATGTTGCTGCAATGCAAATCAATCACAAATTGGGATCAATAAAGTACTTCTATCTAGCTATTTAACCCACTGCTTTGTCCCTTTCAGGCGGCTGGACCACAATGATCTCACATCTATACCAGATTTAGGACAGGCTGCTTCCAAGATTGTATCGCTCTACCTGTAAGTACTTCCCCATTTGCTGCTTCTGGTGCTACCAGGACCAGAATTATCTGGCACCCTGTTTCTGTATTCAAAGCCTCCTTGAAATGCTCCTGAAGTAGTCTCTTTTACGTCTATGGACGATGCACAGTTTGGCTACATTAAAAATCTCCAGCTTGAGTTCTGTTGGCGTAAATATTGAGCTCTGTCTTCAGCGATTAGCATGTGGTCAAGTCACTGACTGCTCTTGTTAGCTGGCCGCGTGCTCGTGTCTACAGTGAGCGGGGCTGGCTGCTCTGAGCGTCAGCTCGGATATAGTTCCAACTCGCTTTGCTCCCGCTTGTGAAACTGTGCCTGTGGGGACAGCCTGCACTGGCATCTCACTCCAGATTTACTGCCTTATTTAGGTAGGGCGTGTGAGCGCTTGTGGATGTCAGGAAAGTGAAGGTGGTATATCAACAGTTGCGCCTTTTGAGGGAAAGTCATCCTGAGAAAGAGGTAGTTTGATGACTTTATTCCAGTTGCACTCTGGTTGACAGTAACTAACCTCTGAGGGAAATGCACAAAAAGACATCATGTTCCATTTGATTGTTTTGGTGATTACTTTTTTTTAATGGTATTGTATAAACTACTGGCAATTGTTCTCTGTTTTGGAATTAGACACTGGAATGACTTGTAGGGATAAAGATTTAAGACACATTTGGAGTGGTCTCTTAATTGTTTCCAGAGCTGTAGAGCGTCCAACCATTCAAAACATTACATGCTAACACTTACCCATCCTCACACTCCTTTAAACCGTGGGCTTAGGGAGCAAGTAGGGGTTCAATATCTTCAAAATGTGCACTGGAAGAGCCAGGTACATGACCGCTAATCCTCCAGTTGGTTCAAACCCCGCTCCGCCTCCTAACCCGCCCTAAATGGTTAACACCATACTTGCACAAGGCAGACCTCATTATTCTTTCAACGCTTTCGTTTAAGTCATTAATGTTATCTCAGTAGCAACAGTTCGCTGTGTTGTTATGATGCTCAACAATGTCTGAACGAATTCCAGGCACACCAAACAAACCCCGTCCAATGAACAGCTTACGAAGGTTACACCGAAATAGGCCTAAGATTAAAAAAAATCAGAAGGCTTAAACTGATAGGAAAGATTCTAACAATTCTTATGATAAGATAAATGGCAATGCTTCATGGTTTCTGATTACACACTCACACCCACACACACATTTTTAACGCTGAGGATTGTTTCCACTTGTGTGACTAGGGAACATTCTCACATCTCACTCAACCTGAAACAAGAAAGTTAAACCTCCCCGTCCGCTAGCTTCACTTTGTGCATCTCTTCACACCTTTGTTAGCAGGCCCGCCCACAGCCTGGCGGTGGAGTGCGCAGCTGCTGGTTCCTGCAATGTTGCTCATAGTCGTATCATTTTCAGTGGTGAGTTACACCTTTGCTCTCCCGGTGTGTCATCTGACCGCTTCTCAGAATTGATTATGATGCACTTATGTGGTCAAACAATTTCTGTCAGCTATGTGCAGTCATTAACAAGGAATTTGAGGTTTGATTAAGCAACCCTGACATCTGTTTCCAGAAGTTTTGAGCTTTTGTTGATGTGTCACTACGTTCCTCCTCTTTTGATTGGAGCAAGTTCACCTTAACCTACACAAACTGTGCAGAGCGAGTCCTCCCAATGATCAGGGGTGTCTTTTTTTGGCCTGACTTGATGCCTGTTGCTAGGGTAAGGCCTGCAGGAGGGAGGCTGGAGGGAGGGTCGGGTTTTTACAAAGCCAGACAGCTGAAGCGAAGGCCCCTGAAGCACTTGCAGCTGCAGCTGTCAGTCACATGGCTTACAGTAAAATGGGTGACAGCGAGAAGTGGGAGGAAGGATGAGAAAATATGGAGGGAGGGAGGAAGGGATGTGAATAGTGTCAGATCAGGGTGACATCACCGACATATCGAAAGAGGAATGGTGGAGGAGGCGGTAGGAGGGTACGAAAGAAGGGAGAAAAAGGGAAGGCGAGCTCATGCTAAGGTTTATTCCCAAAATGCAATGCTCAGCCTCCCCCTCGCCAACCATCAAGCACTCTGGACTGAGTGTGTGTGTGTGTGTGTGTGTGTGTGTGTGTGTGTGTGTGTGTGTGTGTGTGTGTGTGTGTGTGTGTGTGTGTGTGTGTGTGTGTGTGTGTGTGTGTGTGTGTGTGTGTGTGTGTGTGTGTGTGTGTGTGTGTGTGTGTGTGTGTGTGTGTGTGCCCTGGCAGAGGCAATACTCTTTCCGTGCCATTGGTGGAGTTCGTCTGGAATGTCATCTGACTACAAGTTTGTGCGAGACAGCAGTTAACACACACACACACACACTCACTCAAACGGACAGAGAGTCTGTTTTCAGACCCTCACCCGGCAGAAAAAGTCTGAGATCCCATTATGTGCGGTTACACGCGTGTATCCGTGTGCTGATGCTAAACGGCACGTTTCCAGGATTTCTGGCGTTGTAATTGTTCAATTGAGTAAATTCCTGCGGTGACGGGCGGTACTGGAAAGTCCAAACATTTTAATCGTATATTTTTGGTTTTAATTACTGCAATTATCCTACTTTGCCACACGCTGGACTGAATAAAAGTGAGACACGTTTTCAGCAGAAGCAGAGACATTTTCAACATAAATATGGTTGCATTTAGCGTGAGACGTAAACAAACCGTCTATCATTATTTGTGTTTGTCATTTTATTAAATATCACTATCAGATTTTCAATTTAAACCAGCAATTGTCTGGGTTGCACATGTTTGACTTTCGTAAAGATAATCATCAGACGGAAATCTTATCGGCACATTGCTATTTGAAGCTGTGTGATTCAGAATCTCCGAGAGCTGACACATACAAAGAAGCAAACTGATTCCTGTGGGCGTCCCGTATCGGAAAATATAAAAAGGTCAGCACTATTAAAATAAAATAAATAAGCGGTATCAGGATTAAAAACAGAATGAGTAGGCTGCAGTTATTTTCCCTGTTTCCCTTTTCTCTTTGTTTTTAATCTCTTGACTTTTATTTGGCCTGTTCTCCGCTTCCTGTAGCTTTCAACCCCTTCCTTAACCTGACATGTCCGGCGGTTCCTTTTGATCGCTGCCGTTCTCGTGGAATTTATTCAGTCCAGATAAGCCTGACTTAACGATTGAAGCGCTGCAGTTTAAAGTTTGAAACTATCCCAGAACAATCACTACAGAAACTTCTAATCAACAACACTTAAAATAAAATAAGAAGTCACAGAATGAACCATCCAAATGCCAGGCTGCCACTGTCCGACAATGCACTTGGTTAGCCCACTGCTACCCCGCAGACTCCCAGAATGCCACAGTAGGATGCTTAAAAAAAAGAAGAAAAAAGCAACAGTTTTAGAAACACTGTGAAAGTGACAGCAGAGCAGCATAAACTTTCCCATTGTGCTCATCGCCGGGCCAGCCTACATCAAAGCGCTTCTTTAAAACAGCTCGGGATGGAAATCATATGGCCCGCTGGATGATCTGATTTTGGAATAATTCTCCTTTTGTCCCCCACCGCTCGACTTCAAACGCGGGGCCAAACAATCACCCCCAGAGATGACACTGGGAAATGTGGAATGGGCTTGGCTAGTGTAAACCGCTGTTGCACTCTCCATACATCAAAAGACATGTCAAAAGGAGCCGGGCTCATGCTAATCAGACGGTCAATGGGGCAGGGTTATGAGATTTGGAATTAAGTGGAATCAAGGCGAATAAAGCCCCCCCCTGGACATCAAAGGGAACGAGAGAGAGCCCGGCTCCTCTTCATCAGAAATGTCACCGGCCGTATGATAATCAGATTTTATAAAAACGCCACTATTGTACGCGCCGACTTCAAACGTGACAAGGCTTTATCCGTCTCTCATGCGCAGCTGGGCCCTGACTCTGGAGGAGGGAGGGAGGGAGAGAGGATCTGAGTGGTGTAAAGGAGAACGGGGCGAGAGAACGAGCGAGGGAGGTCGACCTCTCCCACTAGTTTTAGACTGATCTGTTTTTCCCATCAAAGGTCACCAGCTGTTGACCCCACCTCACCCCTTCATCTCCCCCCTCCCCTCTCTTTCTCCTCCCCCTCTCTTTGCTCAGGGTCACTGTAGCCACTGTCTGTTGCTCAGTCCCGTGTGTGTGCGTGTGTTGTTTGTGTTGTGTGTGTGTGTGTGTGTGTGTGCGTGTGTTTGCCCCGCTTGCATGGCTCATTCTTCACCATTTCTGCCACTGTTTATTCAGGTGGGCCACTGTGGTGTGACCCCTCCTCCGCTCAGACACCAATAAATATGTGTGTGTGTGTGTGTGTCCTGGCTGAAAGCTAGAAGGGAAGCAGGAAGGAGGGACTGACCTTGTTTTGACGAGTTTGACTGGTGGAACACCTGCTTTCGCGCTCTCTCTCTCTCTCTCTCTCTGTGTCTGTGTCTGTGTCTGTGTCTGTGTCTGTGTCTGGCTGTCTGGCTTTCTCTGTCACACACACTCGTACACACAGCTTGCTGAAAAAGTCAAAAGAACAAACCTGAACTTTAGAAGGAAGCCTTTTCTCAAGCCGTTTTCAAATGCTGTCAAACTCTCTATTGGTCGAGGTAATTGATCTTACCGTCCAGTTGAACGTGCTTGTGATGCGGGTCATTGATCCACTTCCTGTTTCCTGTGACTCCTGTCTACATATAGTGGGAATGACTTGACTTTGGGTCACCACTGGGGATCATCAGATTTGGATCCATTTAGGACAGATGCATGTTGGGAAACTTGGGCATAATCACAGGTCCATGTAAAATAAAAATTCAAATACCACGTTTAGATTTTGAATATCTTGCGTAAAAACAACAACTCACAGACTGACTTTATTTGTAGCTTTCGTATGGAGGAGCGCTCCAGTACATGAAGTTATAGCTGCGTCAAACACCTGGCTTTCTTACTGCCAAATGAAGCTACTTTACACGCTCTCTTTCTTGGCTTTCCACCAGCCCCTTTACATGGAGATTCTACCATACTCTAGCTTCGGGATCGCTGTATTACACTGAGCATATCCTGCCATGCCGGCTGTCCCAGTCCAGCTCTGTGACTATCTCTGTGGCGGGCCGAGGGTAAGGGTTGGAACAACACCGTCCCCCTAATCTGTGCGCTCGTACCCTTTATGCGACGCAAAATAACAGCGCCACATTCCCTCTTTTAATAGTCTGTGCGAAAAGAGCTACTCCCTCACTCGTTAGCCGTTTTTCCAGACTAGTCGGGTAAATGAAAGTGATACCAAATGAAATTCCCATCCCTAGTTAGCACCAAGGCATGTGTCAAATGTGGCACCCGGCGAGCGCTTTCATGTGTGCTCGGATAACACCGGCTATCATGCTCATGTATGCACACACACACACACACACACACACACACACACACATGCCTACACAGACACATAGACCTGCTGTAGCAACATGGATCCCTGTGTGTGTGTGTGTGTGTGTGTGTGTGTGTGTGTCTGCTTTGCATATTCTATATGTACTGTAAACACCTGTCTGTCTGTGTGTTTGCAGTAGAGCAGGGCTGTGTTTGGGCTTCTCATGTAGACTTTAGAAGTCCATAAGCTCTACTGACAGGTACATCTGTGTCTGTGTGAGTGTGGCTGTCCAGCATTGTGTCCCTTAGGTCTGTCTTCTGAATCAGACTGGCTTTATTTCCAGATTTCCCAGCAAAAAGTAGTTTATTCTTGTCTTTTTTTTGTTGCGGATTTTCAAGATAGCTGAGTTTTGCTTTCTATTTATTTAGTCAGTTCTTCCCACTCGTTTGTTATTTAGCTAGAAGTTCTTGAAAATCACACAGCCCTCTCCCCATTCCACCACACACTGAAGTACTCCGAAATCCCCCTTCAAGTGGCTCCTGTTGATCACGGAGACCCCCGTCTATCAAGCAGATTCTTGATGCGTCTAAGCACAGGTGTCCTTGGAATTGTTTAAAGAAGGCCAGCCTCTGTTGCTGTTAAAGTACACATTTTGTGGTGGATGGAGACCAGTTTATTCCCTTTGTGTCTGAGAGTGGGGGATTTGGACTGTCTTGATGGGAAAAGGACACTGCAGTTGAGCAGGGTAATTCGTTTCTCAGGTTGTGATGTGGACACTCGGTAGGGTAGAGTTGACGGTCTGTGAGTTTCCAGACTGCCCTAATGCCTTTTTTATGTGTGTTTTTTTTAAATTTTCCAGCCATCATAATAAGATCCGCAGTATAGACGGCAGGCGGACCAGAGAGCTGGCTTCTGTGGAAACCCTGGACCTGAGCAATAATGACATCACTGAGCTGCGAGGGCACTGCTTTCCTGCAGACCTGCAAATCAGAGACCTGTAAGTTCAATCTCGAAGTATGACTGTGACACATAACACACCAATCTTTAAAAATACAGGCACTTAAATAAGATAAAAATGATATGAATCTTTAGTGGTCAAAATAATGTTTTTTAACGCTGTCAGTAATAAAATAAAGGAATAAATCTCCCTAACAAAAGTACAGTTCAGCATGTATATCTTATTATGACTGATATATAACACTATACTGTTTATATTGTAATATATATGATATATATTGTAGTACATGATTACTTCTACTACTTGTTTTTATATAAATATTAAACATTTTATTGCACATTAGTACTTTAGAAATACTTCAAATTTAATAGGACTATTTCCTTTATTTAATACTGCAATGGACCAACTGTCATGAAACCCATTTCCCCAGGCATAAATATAGTTTTCTGATCTTGATTTGAATCCAAAACTGCATAAAATAAAATGGATTATGATGGTAAATAAATCAAGTTCGACACAAGGCCATTCATGAACCCATTCGATACAAATCTCTTACGCCACATTGTTTTGTTTCTGTATCCAGGTACCTTAGCAACAACAAAATCACTTCGTTGGAGGTCGGAGCTCTGGACCATCTGGGCTCGACTCTGCAGGTCCTGAGACTGAGCCGAAACCGCCTCAGCCAGATCCCCGTGAAGGCTTTCCAGCTCCCGAAGCTCACCCAACTGTAAGTAGCACTGGATTTCATCAGCGTAACAAGAAGTGCTCACAGTGTTGTGTTTTTATCTGGAAAGACAAATCTATTCCTGTCATTCAGCCTGAAAATATAGCCAATAAAGACATTATGGAATTGAAGGTAATTAAGAGTCGAATTGAGGAGTGTGTCGTGTGTGTGGACCGAGCTCTGTGTGTTTAACGTGCAGAGTGCTATTAGTGTGAGCTGTACCTCTAGGGATGGATAAAGCCTGACTAGGTAAACACCAAAGCCACATTATTGGTGATTTATTGCCTTCTCCAGTGGTTAGTTCATTCCCCGCACCATTATCTTCGTCCTAACGGTGAAGTCGACCAATTTGTACCTCATCGCCTCCATTCTGGAGAGCGAATGGACTCCTGTAATGGGAGTCTTCCCCCATTGTGGCTTCAGGAGTTCCCCCAGGTGCCTCTTTGTTGGACAGGTGGCCCCAGTGACACTGACATACAAACTTATGAGGATGTTTATCTTTGGCAACCTGAGGGCTTTTAAAGCCTTCACACTCACATACCAAGTGTACAGACTCATCGCAGAGGGGTCTCAACCCTCACATGCAAGAATAAAAAACTTATAGTTAAATGTTATTTCATAGGGTTGTTTGTAAGATACACCCTCGGGGTACACAAAACTGGCCCCAACCGGAAAGTACAGCCCTGAGGAGTCCCTGTTCATCTGGGGGTTTGGTAACTACAAAATGGTCCAACTGAAGCGTGCAGGCTACAGGATTCTTTAGTTTTCACTTCAGTGTGATGGATGGAAATATAGAATGAGGGCGAAACATTCCTCAGTCAAAAAGAGGGATGAAAAAAAGTGTGTTTCCTGCTTTAAGATGTGGGTTATATTTTGACAGAGTTTACAAAGTATGATTAAGTGCGGTACAGTTTTTTTTCCCAGGATCAGTGTGATGCTCAGTTCTGTGTGTGTGTGTGTGTCCCGCAGCGAGCTGAACAGGAACCGTATCCGTCAGGTGGAGGGTCTCACCTTCCAGGGGCTGTCCAGCCTGGAGGTGCTCAAGCTGCACAGAAACAGCATCAGCAAACTGACTGACGGCGCCTTCTGGGACCTGGCCAAGATGAAAGTCCTGTAAGTATAAAGATGAAATAAAAAAGGAACTGTATTAATAACAATGTATAGTATAGGATGTATAGGAGTATAATATATGTATAATAAATGAAAAAGTTGTCAATTTTGTTCTTTTGC
Source organism: Eleginops maclovinus (assembly GCF_036324505.1). Taxonomy (NCBI): domain Eukaryota; kingdom Metazoa; phylum Chordata; class Actinopteri; order Perciformes; family Eleginopidae; genus Eleginops; species Eleginops maclovinus. The sequence goes on along the minus strand of NC_086368.1, from coordinate 23,619,353 downwards.
ACAACTGTTCCTCCACCTCCGAATTATTCAAACAGTCATCATGTGCCAACTAAACTGACATGCTCCTAGATAAACAATGACTCAGCTACCACACCTTATAAGAATAAGATCTTTTCTTACTTGAACTTTCCCACTATTGCAAACCACATCACCCATTCCCGCTAACCCTGCAATTTTTACACATTACTTAAATTACGTGCAAAATAACGATGTAATTGTCACAAATTGCCTTAATTTGTCAGAAACGCCTCTGCCAGTTGAGTCACTCAAATTGAAATTCCCGACATCCTGCTGCCCGTAAACCAATTTTTGTAAAGCTCCTGATGATTTCTGACTTCCTGACCATACTTATTCTGCTCATTGTTTGTCTCGTGCAGCCACCTGGAGTACAACAGCCTGACTGAGGTGAACAGCGGCTCCCTGTACGGCCTCACCTCCTTGCAGCAGTTATTCCTCAGCAACAACTCTATAGCCCGCATCAACCCTGATGGATGGAAGTTCTGCATGAAGCTGAGGGAACTGTGAGTACATATAAATGATCCGGAGCACCTACACTCTTACAAAACCATAAAGTACATAGCTATATTTATTAAACCTGGACTGATGACTGCAGTTCAAGAGACTCAAAGTCAACAGAGAACATACAGCTCCAGGAAAATGAAGAGATCACTCCAAATGTTTCTTAAATATTTATCTCTACATGTATGGCAGCCATTCCAGTGTCTGTTGAATTCCAACACAGAGAAATGTTGTCAGTAGTTTATAGAATACAATAAAAAAACATTTCACTCAAAGACATGTCTATAAATGATAAAACAAGAGAACGGATAATGCTGAAGTGGTCTCTTCATTTTTTCCGCGGCTGTATGTGTCATTTTTGAAATCTTGAAAAGCAGATATATGCCTTTACCTCCTGTCCCTTTCATGGGATCTAAACCCGTCGTCCTCTATCCTGAGAATTCAACACTTCCCACAACCACATCACACATCTACCTTCCCTAGGGCTGGATGACATTGTGCTTTAACACTCAATACACCACGCTATTCTCAGAATAAGCTCAGTTTATCCTATAATTAGAGCCGGGCTCAACAGCACAGAGTTTTTGTACTGGATTCTGAAGCGCAGAGGTTTTGTCAAACGGCCGTGTAATCCTGTAGCGCTCGTGTTGTGGTAATTACACCGAAGGATCACCTTCACGGCCTTTTGTCTAGCGAACGAGGAGTTATTATCTGAGAGTCTTTCCTGTTTGGCTGACACGCCGGTGCTATCGCTGCCCTAAAGTGCTCTGCTCAGCTGAAGCGTTGCTAACTGCCAGGTGGCCTGGGGTCTCCGTGGCGCCCGCTGTTTGTTTACGTGTAACAGTCAGATGGGATAAAGAGGTAGATGTTAGCTCTGTGTCAATGCCGCTTCCTGTCCGACGTCTGTGGATGACAGATTGCTCCCAGCGCCATCCCCCGGCTGCACATGATTATGATAACCCCCACGACTGAGAGAAGACTGACTCGTCCTTATGAAGGGCCTGATATTGCATTCCCAGAGCTGGCAGCGCTGGGCATCAGGGAGAATCTCTGCACACATGACTGGTCAAGCAAACCTGACCACCGAGGGCCACAGCGAGGGCCACAGGGAGGGCAATGAAACGCACAATACTGCCTTTGACTGCTGTTTGAAAGCTACTTATTGTTGGTCATAATCAGTACAGGTATTACATGCTATGAAACCACATTCTTACACGAAGTTTCAGCCTTTTTTTTCAGTTTTATGTTGAAGAATCTGCTGTTTTTGTCCCATTTGGATATCATCAAGCCTGAGCGCTGGAGGCTAGATATGAAAATATGTAGCATTTTGAGAGCCGCAGTACCCTTAAGCGTCATCATATTCCCCTGGGGTTTACCACACACTCAAGCAGGCCTATAAATGGAGGTTGTAGACATGTAAAGTTCCAACCAAGAGTTTATTTTCTTCCCTGTCAAACGGTTAAGACCTCGACTGAGCTCTAAAGGTCTGCTAAGCCCATTCTGTGTTCACTCCTTGTGGCGAGGGGAGAGGCACAATGGAAAAGCACATTACAGACGGGCAAATAGACATTATATCAGCCATGAAATTCAAGTATAATGATGTCGCGAGCTGCCTCAGCCAACCTGTCTTCTTCCTCAGGACCTCACACAGAACACTCCTCTCCCCCCCTTTTTTTCCTCCCGTTCTGTCTGCCTCCCGCCTGTCTCACACTATGATTCTCTCTCCAGGAATCTGTCGTATAACAACTTGACTCGTCTGGATGAAGGCAGCCTGGCTGTGCTGGGAGAGCTCCACTCCCTCCGTCTGGGCCACAACTCCATCAGCCACATCACCGAGGGAGCCTTCAGAGGCCTCAAGGCTGTACGCACCCTGTAAGTACACCCCCCCAACCCCCCACCACTCAGTACAGTTTTGCCCCTGCTGGCAATACGGCTAAGATGTGCCATGTGGGAGCAATGAGAGCTGAGATGTTCAATATTGGTTTTGCCTCGGTGATATTTGGTATGACTCCCTTCATTAGATTTCAGAAAGCTGGAGGTGTTTACTTTCCAAGACGGTTTTGATCTCATTTGCATTCCAGAGTTTCACTTTTGTTGCAGTTACTGCGGCAACTCCTTATTTCTCTCGCGTCTTTCCCCCACTTTGTTCCATTCGTCTGGTTCTGTTATACTGTTTTCTCTCCAACAAACTTGGATCTGAAAGTGTTCTGTGTCGCCCACCTCCCTCAAGATCCTTTGAGACGCCATGAATAAAGACAGAAGTTTTTCTTTCCTTGCCGATCCACCTTTTTTTTTTTGCACAAACAGGAAAGACTGAAAAGGGAGAAAGTCAGGAGGATAAATCCACGAGAAAGACTTGGGGGTCTTGGTTCCTAACCAATGTCCTTTTGGCTGTTCCTCCTACCAGTGGCAGAGCCAGAAAGGGGGGGGGGGGAGTCGTGCCAGAGCTCGCTAGACAAGCTCTCACTGACAGCGGGGTGACAGGCCAGCGCACATGAGGCCTCTCTCAGCGACAGAGGACGGGGTAGATAGGGAGACCTTTCCTCATCTTTTCTTCCTCCGTCTCGATTGTTTTGCCTGATCTGTCCTCTCGTATCGCCGCGGCGCTCCGTGTCTTTGAGGCAGGCCCTAATCTAATCAGTGGAGGGGAGGCAGGGCCCTGAAAAGGAGCCGGGGGAGCTTTAATTGGGCCCGCGCTGCTGGCCGTGCTGGCATGGGCTCGAGCCTGCGACAGGGTGTGAAAGCTTCAAACAAGCCAGCCTGCCCCTCTAATTCGGCCACGGGGGTCGTTGGCTCATCAGAGCGCCCCCACCACTTCTCAGTGGCCCCGGGTTCTCTACAGCCCCCACCACTGGCCTTGCTTTAACAACAGCCATTCACATCCAGTCAGCCAGAAAGAGGAGGAAATTGGCAGCCCCCGTCCGGTCCCGACTAAGAAAGCAGCCAATGGGGACTGAAAGGAACCAGAGGGGGGTGAGGGATGCTCGGAAAGCAAAAGGGGAAGAGGAGGAGGAGAGGAAGGGGGGAAGTATTGTGGAGATGTTTGTGGGTGTGGCTGATCATCAACCTCAAAGGCCTTTTCTCAAGTTTGAAAGGAAGTCTTTTAACGCTTCGGAGGAAACCCACTCCTCTCGATCAGCGGCGATGACTTCACCTGCAGGTAGTTCTTAGCCCTTTGCAAGTGGAAATGGAGGCATTCAACAAGTGTTTGGAAACCCCCAACGCCTTCTTTCTCTCCATTCAATCCAATTCCCCTCGGACGGACTGACCTTATTAACAGTCTTGGTTTTACCTTCTGCCATCGGACAAACAAACTCTAAGCGCTGTGTTCCCGCCAGTCTCTCCGTGGCGTCATGAATTAAACATGTTTCCCCGTGCCGATTCCTCCCTCAACACACCAACACGCAGCCTCCCTCTCCCTCACCCCTCTAAGGAAAGAATGTGCTTGGTTGGCAGAGCAGAGCGGCAGAGGGGCTCTTAAGGCCAGGTGCAGAGGGGGAGGATGGGAGGGAGGGAGCGTGGGCGAAAGGGGGTAACCCGTGACTTCCAGACCAGCCTCTGCCAGGGCTGTGAAACGCTTCAGTGCTGGCACTTTTCCTCTCTCCCTCCCTCCCTCCATCTCTCTTACCCCCGTCTTTTCTTTCTCCCTCCACAGGGAGCTGGACCATAACGACATCTCGGGGACAATAGAGGACACCAACGGGGCCTTCTCTGGATTGGACAGCCTCAACAAGCTGTGAGTGTCTCCCTCCTCCCTCTCCTTCTCTACCAACCCCTCTCTTTTCATCCCTCTGTCCTCCCCTTCTCTTTCTGATGTTCCAGAAACAGAGAGTGAGTTCTCATGTTGCATCCAAAAGTTTCACCTCCAAATCTGAACACCCCCCCCTTTCATTGCCAGCAACATTTAAGGCCACCTGTCCCTTCAGGACCCCGCACTTTAATCGGTAGGGAAGTGTCGGCTCTGACAAGGACTTAAAGGGCCCCTGTTCCTTTTTTGTTTTGTACATGCCGCTTTCATTAAACATCGAAAGCCAATTATTTACTTCCTGTAAAAGTTGGCTTTGGTATCATGATTCCATTGTTTCACCGAGCTTTATGGTTCTCTCGATTGCTAACAAGGAGATAGAGTGAGTCATTTATCAAAATCTCTTCCCCATTACTCATCAGACGGCTCGCAAAAAAAAGTGAGTTGGCAAGTTGAGAAATGACAGCGGACGAGGAGTCCCTGGCTCTGAGCGGCAATCATCGACCTGCAGGATGAAAAGATGATGTTCAGCCAAGATGGTTCCCAGTGTGTGAAAGAAGGGGAGAAAGAGAGGCAGAAAGGGGCTTTTCTTCCGAGCTGGCAGGGGTTCGCTCCCCAATAGGCTTATTTTTCTATTTCTCCCCTCTGTGCCTCGTCCCCCTGTTTCCACAGTCCCTGTTGTTAGGAGCTGAAAGAGGGGGAAATCTGCATTCAGCCATCAACATCAAACGCCTCGCACGCCCCGCCCTCTGACCCTGCCACCCTTTTGTGCGCGACGCTGGCGGAAGCTGCCCACAGCATCCCGAACGCTGGCAGGGCGAGCCATGGGAAAAAAGAAGGGCATAGACATCAAAGTGTCGCCCCCCACTCTCACTTCTTAAAGCTGATGGGAGGGAAGTTACAGATCTAAGCCGAGGAGCATGTTGGGTAGATCTTGGATTTGACTTATTATTTTGAAACCCTGGAATCCTTCAGAATAAAAGCTGCGAACCTGTCGTCCCCGTGTGTTTGTGTGTACATATGGATGAGCTCAAACACCGGGCTCTTCATTGTGAAGCAGCCAGCCGTGTCTCCTCTGCCTGTGAAGTGAAGACTACAAGAGGACAGGAGCCAGGGAGGGAGGGAGGGAGGGAGGGGAAGTGGCAGAGGGGGGAGAGAGTAAAAAAAGTCCTAAAATCAGAAAACTATCTTCTCCCCGGCCTGACACACTCACACAGGATCACATATGTTCTGACGAGCTCCGCAGGGGAAAGGAACTTATATACACACACACACACACACACACACACACACACACACACACACACACACACACACACACACACACACACACACACACACACACACACACACACACTGCTCCGGTCAATGCTATTGAATTCTAATAAAGATAAAAGTGGTCTTTGAAGAGCAGCTCAGAGCCCAGGTGACCCCCCCATTCCCCTTCCCTTCCTCACACCCCAACCCCATCCAATCTCCCTCACCCTTTCTCTCCGCTAATCTCCACACAGTTCAGATTTCCAATACCCCCTCACTCTTATCAGATTCAGCTTTGCTAATTGTGCTTCTCTCCTCCCCTCCCCCTCTCCCTCTCTCTCTCTCTCTTCATCTATGGACACCCTTCATGTTTGGGAACGGCAGGACTCTGTTTGGAAACAAGATCAAGTCGGTGGCCAAGAAAGCCTTCTCCGGCTTGGAGAACCTGGAACACCTGTGAGTATCCCACAATGCTTAGCTGCCCCTCCTCCACAAAGCCAGGGAGAGAAAGTATAGGGGTGGTGGAGGGGGGGAGAGGGTGCAGGGATTGCCAAAATTAGCTGGCAGAGTGCAGGCCGCTAGCGATGTAATAGCGTCTTTGTAAAAGGAGGAGACGGAGCTTCAGCTGCTCGCTCTCGTTAGCCTAGCAGGCTCAACTTTGGCCTTTTTTCCCCCGCCGCCGCGCAGGAACAAAGTTATTGAGCATGTGGCGAGCTCCGCAGAAGAAATGGAATTCCTATAAGCTCTTTCACAGGCCTTGTGTCAAACCAGGGCAGGGAGGGAGGGAAAAGCCGGCATGTATCCTCACACACATGGAGTCAGAGCTAATGAGACCTGCTGTGATGTGAAGACAGTGGATGAGACTGTGTGTGATGTCCCAACAGGAACTTGGGGGAGAACGCTATCCGTTCCATCCAGCCCGACGCCTTCAGCAGAATGAAGATCCTCAAGACACTGTGAGTACACATCAGGACTTTCACACAGGCAGAGACTTGAAGCATGGAAACACAGATTCAGGTACAGCTGTGATATCTAACACACGCCTCCCTCTGCAGCATCATCCAGAGCGACAGCTTCTTGTGTGACTGCCAGCTCCAGTGGCTGCCCGACTGGTTGGTGACCCGCGGTCTGACTGCCGGCGCCAACGCCACCTGCGCTCACCCGAGAGCCTGAAGGGCACCAGCGTCTTCCAGGCTCCGGCAAGCAGCTTTGTGTGCGGTGAGTGGAGCGCTGGGTTTATGTGGGCGGGTGTGTTGTGGAAAGAGGCGTTCAAGGCACAGCCGGCACGAGCTCACAGCTTGTTGTTTACATAGTTGCACATATTTGTTTGTGTGGTGTTTTGGCTTTGGAACGCAGACATGCTAATTGGTCCATATGTGTGTTTTATTAGTCCATTTATGCACAGCAGGCAGACACCTACTGCTGAGAGACTATTCGATGTTGGACTGTGATTTATGCGTCCAACACACTCTGTCTTCTCTTTGTATCCCTCTAATGACTCTCCTCACTCCGGGTCATCTTTTTGACACTTTATCTCCCTTTCTTCTAACTTATTTTGTCCTTCCATCTTCAGACGACCTCCCGAAGCCCCAGATCACGGTGCAGCCGGAGACTTCCGTGACAGTCCTCGGCAGCGACGTGCGCCTCACCTGTACGGCGGCGAGCAGCAGCTCCTCCCCAATGAGCTTCGCCTGGCGCAAGGACCAGGAGCTGCTTCGCCACGCCGAGACGGAGAACTACGCGCACGTGCGCGCTCATCACCAAGGCACGACGTCCGACGTGCCGGGGGCTAACGGAGGCGTGATGGAGTACACCACCATCCTGCACCTGCGGCACGTCACCTTCGCCCACGAGGGCCGCTACCAGTGCATCATCACCAACCACTTCGGCTCCACCTACTCCAACAAGGCCCGCCTCATAGTCAACGGTGGGTTTCTTAGAGCATTAAAAAGGCGGGAAAAAGAGGAATATTTGATCATGATGTTTACGTTACACTAATCTGAGTCTGACAGCGGAGCGATTGAGATGAGTGGCCCTGCTGAATATTTCTCTCCACTGAATAAAGTCTTCTCTTTATGGATGGTATTCGGAACAAATTGATTTATCTGCGTGTCAGCAGCTCGCAGGGGCCAGCTCCTCCGCTCTGTCAGTCTGCTTTCCTGCAAGTGGAGGGTGTTCATACTGAGATCCTGAGTCTGTAGCTTTCGAGTGAGATTACAGAATTAGGGTTAGGGGTTTCTTGCGTTCGCGTATACACATACAGTTAAAGAGTCTACAGGCTTGTGCTCGGAAGCTCAGAGCCAGCACCAGCTGTGAATGCGTGGGCAGGAGCGTGAAGAGTGTATAATTCTGTGTAACCCCGGACAATGCACACGAGCTGCAGGTGCGAGAGTGAAGAAGTGTACCACTAGCAATGAGGGAATAGCTTCTAGAATTAAAAAGATGTTTCCCCCAGCCGGTCCTGACGTCTCTTCTTCTCACAGTTCTCCCGTCCTTCGTGAAGACGCCCCGGGACAGCACCATCAGGACGGGCCAGACGGCGCGGCTGGAGTGCGCCGCGGAGGGTCACCCGGCCCCCCAGATCGCCTGGCAGAAAGACGGCGGCACGGATTTCCCCGCTGCCCGAGAGCGCCGAATGCACGTGATGCCCGACGACGACGTGTTCTTCATCATGGACGTGAAGCCCGAGGACATGGGGGTGTACAGCTGCACCGCCAAGAACACGGCGGGCACCGTCTCCGCCAACGCCACGCTCACCGTGCTGGGTAAGAGAAATTTCCCGAGCGTAAATATCAGGGGTTCAGTTGGGAGTCGCTCGGGCCGGAGAATGAGAGCTCTATGTTGTTCTTTTCTCGGCAGCTGTGGCCTTGCTGCAGGTCAACGGCCAAAGGTCACAGTTGGGGGGGTGTCAAAGAAGGGGGATGGTGGCGAAGCAAAGGGGTGGGGGGACTCACAGAGGGGTGTTTGTTAGGCATTCCCCCCCCCCCCTTTTTTTCCCCTCCTCTCTCTGTGGGAGGGGCTGCTTCCCTGTAGGCCTCAGTGCTCCACTTTATTGGCTGTTTTACACCTTCAAATCAACCACAGGACACACATCATCTTTGTGCTTTGTCTCCAGAAAAGCAGTCCCTTGTTGACCAGAGAAAAGGGGGGGGGGGTGTCTTTGCCAATGCCTTACAGTTTCTATATTTAACGCGGACATTTCTGCGACACACCGTGAGACAGTTCAGACCGAGGGCTAATCCACTCAGCAATGTGAAATGCTGAAGCCTCTGCACTGAATCTGGGATGTTTGGGTTTGAGAGACGGAGCGGGGGGGAGAAGGAGAGGCTGAGGAGGGGGGGTTTGCTGAAGTCGAGGGGCCCATGTCTGGAAAAAGAGTGACGGGAGAAAAATGGGAGCCAAAGAAGAACTGGAATGGTGAAGTCAGTGTGTGTGTGTGTGTGGGTGGGGGGGGAGACGGTAGGTGAGTGGGATTTAGAGAAAAGAAGGAGGGAGGGTGGGGGGTTGTCAGAGATGGAGGAAGTATTGATGGAGGAGTGAGGGGCGTCTGAAGTGGGTTAAGTGAGATCTCTTAATCTGTGTATGTCCCACTGTGAGGGGAAGAGCTCAGTCTGAGGACACACACACACACACACACACACACACACACACACACACACACACACACACACACACACACACACTCAATGTGACCCATTCAGCAGAATGAGAGGTTGCCGGGGAAACACTGACAACATTGTTCTGGAGGGGATCCCGTCCCGAGAGAGATCTTGTTTGTGCTGTGATTAAAATGTATGATGAAGGGAAGAGAGTCTGTGTGATCAGACCGCAGGCGTAGAAATAGGATAGCTAGATCAGACTGTTCTTAGATAACAGGTCGGGTATCAAAGTCACTCTGTGATCGGCTGCCTCACCTGTCTGTAGGAAATACTGTGAAGCAGAACCAGAGTTCCTTTATTCGTCCCAAGGAGTGGAAGTTACAGCAAAAGTAAAGACAAAAAATGTAACGTTGTTAGATAAAGGGCATGCACATAATATTTGAAAATAAAAATGAAGTTCTTACAATTTAATAAGTATATACGTAATAACTGAAATGTAGTTATTCAGAATGAAGCCTTGAGATGAACCATTTCATTTTCAAGGGGGTCCTAACATATATTACAAACAGCAAGACAGTAAAAACAAAACCAAGAAAACCAAATGAAAAAAACAAATCAAGTCAGAATACAGACAGTAATACTACAATCATGACTCGGAAATGAAAGATGCAAATTTGAATAATACATCTATTCCATTTACGCATTGGGGTGGAAAGGATCCCCAGCAGCAGTATTTATGAAATGAATGAAGTGTAACTTGAATGCAGACTATGATGTCGTAGAATATCAGGATTATAATCGATACCCCTCCCCTCTGCTCCTCAGAAACGCCCCACCTGGACCAGGAGATGGAGGACCGCAGCGTGGTGGTCGGGGACACGGTGGCCCTGCAGTGCAAGGCCCTGGGGAGCCCGCCGCCCCGCATCACCTGGCTGCGCAACGACCAGCCGCTGCGCCCCTCTGACCGACACCACTTCACTCCGGGCAACCAGCTGCTGGTGATCGGCGCCGCAGCGCTGGATGACGCCGGCCGCTACACCTGCCTGATGTCCAACACGCTGGGCACGGAGCGCGCCCACAGCCAGCTGGTGGTGACGCGCCGCCGCGGCCCTTGCCCGTCGCCGTCCGGGCCCAGCACGGTCACCATAGGGATCATTGTCATCGCCGTGGTGACCAGCATCGTGGTGACATCGCTGGTGTGGGTGTGCATCATCTACCAGACCAGGAAGAAGAGCGAGGAGTGCAGCGTCACCAACACAGGTGACCGTCCTGAGATCTGGGAACACAGCACTGGGGATTTAGGAGGAGCTAAATATTAAAACAAGTATCAAACAGTTGGAGTTGTGCATTTTCAAAGACTCATTAGCAGTTTTAGTTCAGGATCAGAATACTTCCCCTCAGCTCTGGTTGTAATGTCCCGTTTCTTCCCTCCCAGATGAGACGATAGTTCCTCCCGACGTTCCCAGCTACCTCTCCTCGCAGGGTACGCTGTCGGAGCGGCAGGATGTGTGTATCCGCGTGGAGGCGGGACCTCAGCCCAACGGACACATCGTGGACCCCACAGGTATGTGACACGTTGTTTGTCACATGTTTATGCTCCCCTGCGTTATTCTCCCACGTGTTGCGTCACGATGGAAGGTGCTCCTCCGTCTCTGAAGGCCTGCTCAGCAGCAGACCCTCCCCACAGTGTTGTTGATCCTTCCTTCCCTCTGCCGGCAGGTTTCGACGCCGCTGTGGTGTGTACGACTGCATGGAGAACGGCAGCAGCTACTCCAAAGACTCGGACTACCTGACGCACGGGTACGGCCCCGCCGGAGGCTTCGAGTACCAGCAGCACTCTTTACCCCCCCCACACCCTCACTATCACCCAGTAGAGCCGCACTGGAACGGGACGCCCAACGGGATCCGGAAGGACAACCAAGGCTCCACGCTTCCAAAAAACCACAACACGTTACAGCCAAACCAGCCCGATAGAAAAGGTAAGGCGGTAAAACTCCAGTGAGACTCAAATGGGCTGAGCAGTAGATAAATGCAACAGCTCCTCCAGCGGGCTGTTAGCGTGCTGGTTTTATATCAGGCGATACCCGGAGAAACGATTAGGAATTTAGGGTCTCTTGTCAAGGCAAATTCCTCTGAATGTGATTGTTGATGGATTGGCTTCTTCCAGAATTTGACAGAATATTCTAGCTGCACGCTCAGAGCCCCTCAGGGTATCTCTTTGGAAACTCTGAAAAGAAGCACCGAGGCCTCGCCGCTGCGGTTGCACGCCCGGGCCTGTTCTGGGATTGTAGCGAGGGGAAAAAAAATGGCCTCCAAATACCAATTCTCACCTCCACATGTTAACGCAGCGCTACGCATGCATTCCACTGCCTCTGTATCCTAAAGCTGAATGCATATTTGTCTACTTTACCACCCCTCTGACTGTCTCTTCTTTCCTCCATCAGTGAGCAGAGCGGAACAAACACTGCCGTTTCCCCCGTCGCAGGAGGACTCCTTCCACAAGCCGGTGAAACTGGCGAGCCACGGCCGCCCGGACAGTGACTGTGAGCCCGAGCTCAGACATACTCTGCTGTCTAATGGACACGCCGTCAGAGCCTCTCAGAATGAGAGCGCCCCCCTAAGGAGAGCCAGCGACTAGCAGGCGCTCCATCCAGCCCCAAAAAAGCGGACTCGCGGAAGCCGAGCGGACTTTCTATATTTTTTTTTTTGCACTGGGAAATAAACTGCTACCTCATATCGAGGACGATCGATCCCGAGTCCTCCTGGATCTGGACTAAAAGGGAGCACCAGGAGGGGGGGGGGAGGCACAGGGGGGGGACATCCGGAGTTTGAAGGTGGAGCTTGTGTGGGTGGCGTCCCATCTGAGCGTTATCAGCTGTACATAGTTTAAAAACCTTCCTCTGGGAGGTGACCAATAAAAAGTTCTAGCTCCAAAAAATGTGACTTGCATTTGAAGCATGTAAATGTAGGGAATCTTGTACAGTATATGTTTGTGCAGGGGAAGAGAAATATACCTTTGGACATTTGACTGTACATAAGAGTTTTCTTATATTATATATTATATAACTTTTACAAAAGAGTATTTGAATTTATGTGCATGACAAAGAAAGGAGTGATGGTATTTTTATTTTTCGTCAAAAAAAAACAGCCATTTTCAGCTTTTACCAACGTCCAGCTGCGGTGCCTTAATGCATGATCAAAGAAATCTCATCCTGTAAGACCCAGAGACTTTGAGAGAGACAGTGGTACACTCTTTATAGCAAACAAAACAAACACTTGATTGCACTTGAATGTTTTTTCGCTGCCAAACATGGCCTTACAGAAACACAGTTTGTTGTTGTCGTATGAAGGAAGAGCTTTGATGTCAATTATTTGGGTACTTCAGACTTCAGACGGTTCATGCTCGGATAATTATGGGCGGTCAGTTCAAGCACTTTTTGTATTCACATCATAAGCGAGCAGATTGTGGACGTGATATCTGCGAATGGGAATGCAGGAACCTCCTCTTATTTTGACACGGTAAAGTCGACAGTACAAACTGAACCATTCTGGCTCTTCCACCTGTTCCACAAAACTACAAAATACTGCGAAGCTGCTGCGAGATAGAAAAGGTTCTTCTCTGACTCTGATTTGTTTCTTTATTTGTCCAAAAAAGGTTCTTTTGTGACAAGTTTTCAACAAAATGTGTTCAAATTCAGCTGTTTTATAAGCTGTAATAAGCCAGTAATGATCATTCAGTTTAGAAATGGGATACCTTCCATGTGTTCACATAGATTGGGAAATCTACAGCTGTGTGACATCTAATTGGCTGAAAGCTTAATGATACAACTGTTATGCCATGCAGCATTTTCTCGTCCAGAGAATCAGGTGTGCACATCGTCCGGAGTTTCCCTTTCACACATGCAACACACAAAGGAGGATTGGCCGTGTCTGATGATTTATCACTTACTGGAAATATTATGTTTGGTAAAAGCGCGGGGGGGGGGTAGCGTGCAGGAGGCCCAACATGACATGGTTTACACCGCGATCATGTAGCCAGTTGGTCATAAGCCATCCTACATTCGTCTGCCAATGCCAGGTGCCAGCTACAAGTTTTAGAATCTGGTCTAATCAGTCATCATTAGCGTTCTTTTATAAATTGCCTTTCTGCAGTTTTGGGATGTTCCTTTTCTTTCAGTTTTGTGATAGAAATGTCATCAACACGCTTACTTGCTTGTTGTGAATGTCCCGGACATGGTACTAGGAAGCTAGGAATTGGTCCGAATTATTTGGCCATTTTTCGTTCTCTTAAAGGGCTTTTGCCGTCTAACGTCTTCAAAAACTTGTAGTTAAAAGTTGCAGTGCGTGTGTGAAAGGGGCTTTAGGAAGACGGAGAATGTTTCATTGTGTTCCTGCTGTAATGTGCCTCAACATCCACCGGCAAACGGCCAGTATTCTGCCTCCGTCTCATTTCCAGTGTCACAATAACTTTTTTCAGTGTCACTTCAGTTGACTAATGTTAAAGGTATCTAAAAGGTTCTTGCTGTGAACAGTTGGGAAGCTTGTGAAATGTGCTCTAACCAAACGTTGGAGGAATGATGCAGGTGTGTCTACCATCCCTGCATACACTGGGTCAGAATCAGTCAAAAGTAGTTGTCTAATGTAAGCATGCGTTTCTCCAGTTGTTCCGTCACCAGTGGCCTTATCAAGGTAAACTGGAGGACATGCTCCTCTGGTTACACCTGATAGCACCTATCAGAGGTGATTTTACCAGCAGGACCAATCAGAGATCCTGGTTTGGAAAACTAATCCCAGTGTAGCAGGTAAAAGGGACAAAAGGGAGGGAGGTGCAGTTCATGTTCTGAGTAATTTATTGAAAACTGTCTGAAAAACCGTTGTACCAATGTCGAAGCTGAAACAGTGACTTGTCTAACATGGCATTGAAGTGTCTAATAAAAATCACATTTTGCTATTATGGGATGTGTTTTCTTGTGTTTTGTTTTCAATGGAAAGAGTAACAGAGTCACGAACAGCTGAGTTAGCATTTAGCAACGCTCACGTCACAGCGGTCATGGAGAAGCCATCAATTAATGGAGCATGCACCAAGACATGGAATCCAACAGACCTTGATCTTCAAAGCACTGAAGACGCTTGTGCCTGGATCTCTCACACACACACACACACACACACACACACACACACACACACACACACACACACACACACACACACACACACAGCTAATCTTCCGAACAGGAATGTGTCCTGGCTCCCTGAAGCTCCAAAGACAGCAGGCATACTCTTTCCTTCTGCGGGCTGTTTAAAATATTTGCCATAGAGTCGGAGCTGACTGAGGGTCAGCGGCTGGCCAGAATGTGCATTCCAGATGGATGTTTGTCACCGGATGATTGACATGCTCCCGGCCGTGGCCTCTACCAATCACACACTGGCCATTGTTGTCCAACAGCCCAGTGACAAGCAGCATGACAAACGCTCCCACCTGTGAGGCCATCCGTCTCCTGACAGGATTTAGGTCTTCAGTTTTACCTCTGAAGGACAACACTGAACTCATTCACTAAGTACAAGAAGGGAAAACACTTGACTACGGCTAACTGTTCCTGCATATGTTTAAATATTCCTTCTTAAATCCGCGTAGGTCATCTAGGATATCTGTGTTCTCTCATTTTGCAGAGGGAACATTAGTGGAGATGGCAACTACATTTGATTGGTTGGTGCAGAGGAAGGCGTCTTTTACTACACAAAAAGACCATCTGCCACTTAAACATATCTACCGTTAAATTAATCCCTGAGAAAACCACTGACATTATACATTTTATTTCTACCTCATAATTCCAGTACATTTTAGATCCTTCCTTTTCACTAAAGTAACATTTGGACATTTTATGCTAACATGGTAAAAAAAACAAAACAATACTCATGCCTGTGCAGTAGGCCTATGTAGCTACAGCCAGTAGCTTTCTAGCTAAGCCTAGCATATTAAAGACTGAATACAGGGGACAGCTAGCCGTGCTATAAAGACAAAATGTGTCTAAATCAGTAAACTTCAGAGGGGCTAAAGACAGATTTTGTTGCTAACAGACTACAGGCTAGCTCTTTACCCTGCTTTAAGTTGTTGCGCTAAGCTAACAGTATCCTAGCTGTAGCATCATTCTTAGCGTAGCTACAGACACAAGAATCTCCAAACTAAAGCTACTTAGGTCAAACAATTGCTCTATTATTGAATGGAAGAGTTTTGTTTTTTTTGTCAAGTCATTCCCTTGTTGTCTCTTTTTCAACAAGAGCTACAATGTCAAATCAATCAGGCTAACTACCTAATAAAATATTTCACAATAAACATGATAGCTATATCCCAAACTGTAATACACCTGAGGCTAATAATACAACTAGGGCCTTGTTAATTTAACAAAGTGCTCATTGTTGTAGGGATCCTGAGTATAAAATGAAAGCCCTTGCAGGTGAATGAGCGCAGCTGTGCTCCAGTGGGATTGTAACAATGGAGAGATATTGCTCTTTCTCCCCTGGTGTGTCTTTAAAACAGGTGGCTCGATTAAGCTGAGAGAAAAATATGGATTTAATACTAAAATGATCATGAAATCTCATATTGGAAGCTTTACAGGGCCTTCTATTGGGGAACAAATCAACAAAACTCACCTTTAAAACATAAAAAGTCTTTAATTACATCACTCATTGTTTCCCACACATACATGTTGAAGAGTACAGATGCTAAGGTGTGGCTCCATTTAACACGCTCACATGTGTTACAGGAGTGTGAGCTCAGGCTGTTAAACTCAACAGCACTGATGAGCAGGAATGCAGCGATCACTCTCCCCTCGAGCACCAGGTTTCCCTCGCTTCTCAGCGGGGCCCAGGAGCATGGAGGAGCAGGCAGGCTCCCCAGAGTAAGAGGGTGCTTCTCCAAGAGATGCTTCCTCTGCTTTTCCTCCCCCAGGACGGGGCTCAGGACGCTGACAGAAGACGAGCTGCTACAGTAAAGTGCTGCGAACCTTCTCGTAAGCTCCCAGGAAGATGAAACCGCCCACGCTGATGAAGGTTATCCTCGGTATGCCGCCTGCAAACAGACTGCGGACAAAGAAGAGAAAGAAAACATGTTCTTAATGCAGGAAACACTTTAAAACAAATTCAAGCAAAGCAGTAAGAGATGTTTGGATTACGTCTGATAAGAGTTTTGTGAAGCAATTTTCCAATACTTCAACAAAGACAACATCTGCATTTTTGAAGTTGAACACTGCGAGTTCAAACCAAACAATATCACAGTGTACTGCACAGTGATAGATGATCATACCAGTCTATGGCTGAAGACTTTAAAGTGGACCCTGCAATCGACAGAAGTAAAAAACTAATGGGCTAAAGGCGAACTAGCGTTGCTATTAAGAACTAGCCTTTAGCCACTTGTTTGAAACTGTCTTTTTTTCAGACACATCAAAGCTTTTAAGGAAGGAAATGGAAAGTGTGACATTGCTGACTCATTCTCGAATTTCGCGGAGCTCACATTTTGCAATTTTTAAGGATTTCCGGATAACTAAGTGTGTCTGCCCAAAAAGGAAAGCCTCACCTCTCTGCCATACACTGCAATTCATAACCAGGTCCTTAAACCAAAACCAAAAAAGTTCATTCATGCTATCACATATGTGTTTGTTGGAAAATGAGCGTTACATTTTTCCATTAAATGTTTGAAATTTCTTTGCCACATGATACGTGCGATAAGTTACAGAATATACAGTTATTGATGTATTTTTTGGACTTGGAAATGCATGATCACATCTCGAAAATGTGCCAGATAAGATAAGACGTACCTTTATTAATCCCCGTGGGGAAATTCAAGCGTTTATGTGGCAACAGAGAAAAGAACAAACAGAACAGATTCGCACAAAGATATGAAATCAAATAAAATAATAAATAAATAAAAAGTTGCAGCTTAAAGAAAGCTTTTGAACAGAGCTGAGAGCCGCTCAGACTGTCTCTGGTATCCTTCCACTGATCGACAGTATTTGTGGGTAATTTACAGCGCCTTCAGGTGGGGCTCAATCATAAGGCCTGGTTCTCTCCTCCACCCCATAGAGAGCAAGAGGAGCCCACGTTACAGCGACTGAGGCCAAAGAAAAAAGCTGTTGACGTTGCAGGGGTCGAAGGATGCGATGAGCTATGAGAGAGCACCAGTCTCCCCCCCCCCCCCCCCCCCCCCCCCCCCCCCCCCCCCCCCCCCCCCCCCCCCCCGCCTCTCCCCGTTCCACACAGCTGTTTTTGGGATTAGGCATAAAGCCCCCACCCTGAGGCCTCCCTGGAACTCTCCCCCCCCCCCCTTCTTTCTCCCTCTGTGCATGACGGATGGCCGGATGACATCCACACATGTCCCTCCGCTGTCCGTCCATCCATTCCTCCGTCCCTCCATCCAGCGGCGGCCCCCTCAGCTGGCTCCGCTGCCCGGGGATTTCTCCTCCAACATCTCCGTTTTCTTGCTGCGTCATCCATTTCTCCGACACATGCTCAAGTTGTCCCGTCTGCCTTTCCGTGTCTCACTCTTCTTTTTTTCCCACTATTCTCTCTGCCTTGTCTCTCCCTCGCCGTGTATTTGCCTACCAACACCTTCTGCCTGCCAACACGCCTCCACGCTCACACGGTCCGACCCTGGCTAAGACAGAAGTAATGGATGAAGAGTATTGTGTCTACAGGGATGTTTGCCTGTAAGTGTGTGTGTGAAAAAAGATGTCTACGCAAACAAAAAGTCTGTCTGCATCATTTGCATTGGTGTTTGTGTAAGTTCTTGTGTTTCCCTTTGTTTTACATTTTTGGAAAACTTTTAAGATATCAGAAACGTCTGTGTGTTTTCCATCAGCTGTGGGCGAGCAGATGCTGAGGAGAGGCTTTTGTACGGGAGAGGTTTGATTTGTTATAATAGAAAAAGCACAAGTGTTACTTAAAACTGTAATGATGGCGCTGTTCTGATCAAGTAAGTCATGAAACAACACTAGGACCCTGAAACTGAAGCAGCTAAATGCAATTCAGCAATTTTGACTGTGTATTTCCCCCCACTTTTTTTTTCATTCTGTCAAATGTTGAATTATCTTTGGTCGTTTCATGAGATGAAACAAATTGCAGATGCTATTGGACCAGCATGTGATTCAGTTTGCTCTCAATTCTAAGGGTTCAGGGTTCAGAATAAGTGCAAAAAACATAGAGAATCAAACTCCCAACAACAAGGAAAGCGCAAAAATGATCTCTTCAAGCAAGTCATACCTTTGTAAGACCACTGTTGTTTTGTCTTTTTTGCATGAATTGAATTGCCAAGATGCAATTGAAACAGATGCATTTTCAGTTTACGACGGAAGATATGCAGAGTTTCTGCTGTCCTGATGTCAATGTGGAGATCATTCCACCATTTAGGAGCCAGGATAGTAACCAGGCGTGTTTTTGAGGGCTACCTGGGTCGCACTCGCACAGAGCGAAGTGCACGTGATGGATTGTATGGACGGATACACTAAGTGTGCATTACAAACTGGACATTAACATGTCTCTAATGCAACTGATTTATGGGAAATGTAGGATGACTTTTCTCTGGAGTTTGACCCATACTAAGGACTAAAAAGTCAGTATATCTCAGCAGTCTGATTATATGTTGCTTACATTTTTAATTTAACCCATCATTCTGGAGTCTCCTTCATTTGTAATTGCAACACTACACTACACTGGAGCTCCTCTTTGAGAATAATGAACATAACTCATGTAATTTCAGGTCTTAAAGATCAAACTGAAGGACTATCAGGCCCAATAATTCACAGGAATTGTTCAAATGTGAAATAAGGTGTCTATCGCTCTTCTCAAGGCAGGCGGCACGTGATACGATGAAGGCAGTGGATTGTAGCCTACTGACTAAGGTTGAGTAAAAAAAACATGAGTCAGTTTCAAAAGCGTTCAAGGACCCGTGGGAAACCGTCTAAACTTGCAAAAGATCTTATCATCACAATTTGGCATCTTGGATTGATCTTAGCTTGGCAATGCATTACATAGCTTTTTCAATGATGCAATAACCAAGAAACAAAAAAGAAAAGCTACAAGGTGGACGTTAAGTTGAGGTTTCCCTGTTAATGTGAGATCTAGGTCACCGACAGACACTGCAACTGCAAAGCTGTACAAGGTGCAAAGCATGTCAGGGATCTCTCAGTCATCCCAACTATTCACACGTTTCCACGTTTCAGAATGCCAAGGCCCGGATCGGGTGTTTTCTAAAAGACGTCAAGTGAAGGGTTCAGTGGTGTGTGTGAGACAAAAAAATGTGTTTGTGTGAGACAAGGAGAGTCCAAGTGTGTTTGTGTAAGCACGGACTGGCGTAAAAGGCTCCAAATAAACGGCGAGACATTAGTCAGAGGTTGCCGTCCTGCCCTTCAGCGAGTTCTTTCCATCCCAACACAGCTTTCCATCACCATCTGCTGAAACATAAGCCACAGGCCCGCTGCAGGAAACTACTTACTGACACAGCAATATTACATATGATATCCAAAGCTAATCAAGGAGACACAATCACGTACACAGAGCAGCTGGGCTGCTAAACAAGACCATAGACACAACAAGTCCGGAAGTGTTCACCTCTAACGTCTCATGTGATGGATGTGATCGCCAGCAGCGTGAGGAATGAACTAATTTTAAACACAACGCTCTTGTTTTGTCTCAGCTCCGGACTACTTTTACATTTCCTGTCGGGGATCAGGCCCACTTGTGGAGTCCGAGAGGTCAGAGCAGAGCTCACATATTCCCCCTCGGCTCCCCCGGGTGCCCTGACTCGCACTGACATCACAGCCTGGCCAGCCACTCAGAGCTGTCAGCCCGCTATTGTCGGCAAATCACTCCTCCTGAGGATCGGACTAAATATAGTTCCATTGCACAACAGGAGAGTGCATGAGAACAGCGGTAGACTCCAAGAAATGTCTCAGATAAGGGTGTAGAAAAAGGCCGGGGTACTTGAAAAAGAGGGTGGAGATCTTCAAATGTATGTTAGAGTCCATTTGTGGTTCTTGTTGAAGCGAGGGAGTAATGCTGAGGTCAGAAGCAAACATTTTCAGAGGACAAATTCACAAGGAAGAGCCTAAAGTGAAGAAGTTACACATTCCTTCAGTAGAGGGTAGGGCTAATTCAGGGGTGTCCAAACATTTTTAACTCAGGGCCACATAGAGAAAAATATACGAAGGGCTGGGCCCCTCAGTAGAGGTGAGGTGTATTGCCTTAGGTTTTAAGTTAGCAAAATCAATCAAATGTAGGTCAATTATTCTTGATACTTGCTTGAAAATCACAACTCTCCACAGGGTTTCATTTATTTAGTTACTCAAAGTGTTGGCAGCTCATCCCTTAAAACAGAAGCCTCAGATTGCTTCTAGAAAGGCAAAATATGAAGGGTCTACTTCAAGCTTGTTATGGTCAAATTGAACTTCGTGAACAAAAAGAAACACAGATGTACCGCCACTTCTCTAAAAACACGAACACCAACTCTGTCATCCGGAACACAGCGTAGGAAAAGGATTGTGTGAAGTGTTGGGGATGGTCTTTGGAAAGGGGTTGCATTAATAACACCTTAATAGGTCTAGTAATCGGGCTAGTGTATAAACCTTGTGTTGGATTGTGTTATTAGGATTTTTAAAAAAGTAATCAGATTACTGATACGTTTAATAAAAATGGTGGTTAGCAGGAATTCATTAGCAGGAATTTAAAATACATTTTGTAGTAAAGAAAGGTATACATCCTTGGATATTTGCACTCATTACAATTCAAAACAACTCACACAATGAACTATACCGTCTATTAAAGGAAAAACGGTTCCATTGGGTGAACATTTTGCCAATTGAGGCATTAAGGATGTTCTGCACAGGATTCCAGTTCAAATTAAGATCACGATAAATCCTTTTTGCCGAAAACGTCAAGCTTCTATTATTTTTAGCAGACTTCAGGTCCAGCAGGACATACAGGACAAACAGGGAAATTTGCATCTAGGTTAATTAAATATGATTTATACGGGTACTGCTGCTGCTCCAAGTTAAATCCAGTAACAGATATGTGCCAAATGATTCAAGTCCCTGGATGATGACAGCATTTCACATCTGGAAGGCAGAACTTGCACTGTACTGTGATGGTGTTCCCCCTCTGCTTTAGAAATAACGGGGAATTATCTGAGTTTATTTGCTTTTTTCATATCAAGGTAATCTTAAAGTGACTTAAGCTGCACAACTTAAAAAATGTGATTCAATTGGAGTACTGACTAGATTGTCTAACAGGTAACTAAGCTAAAGATTGAGTCTCACAACTTAGTTAGTAACAGTATATTTTTCCCTTTGTCAAAAGTGCTCAAATCGCTATAGTGAAGAACAAATGTTCCTGGGGCCATACAAGTATAATTAACATTCATTCACAAACATCCTTTTGTTGTGTGTATGTGGCACAAACAAGTCATTTGTTTACTTTCCTCCATTTTGCTTTACATGAGGCACAAAGCAGTCGCAGCCCGGGGGCCATGTTGCTTATTAGTCTATGTTTTGACATGATTCCTGGTGCAGTGTGGTTACTAGAGAGGGAGAGGGTGGGGGTGCAGTGTGAGCTCCCCTGCTCTCTGCAAACCCGGGGTCTCTGGGGCATGGCACACACATGGAAGCACTTTAGAGCTTCACTACACTGCAATTGGGCCTATTACCATAATTACAGCTTTAAAGCCCCAGCAATTTGTATCAGGCATGCACCAGCGCAACCACCAGGCCTTTGGCCCTGTGGAGAAAAGCCCCCCCCCTCCCATACACCCTTTTTACTTTCTACACACTCTCCCCTGTCTCTGCATTTCATTATATTATTGTTCTCTTTCTTCTCATTCTTCACCTTCTCCGGTTACATCAATATCAGAGGACTTTTTTTCTTCGTGTTGTACGGCTTACAGCGCATGCACATTATGAGTGAGTGTTACAGCTGGACCCAGGGGAGCGCTGGAGGAGATAGAGAGGAGTGGAAAGAGAGAAGAACTTCAAAGCGTGGTGCAGAGTTGGGGGAATGGCATCAAAGCGCTCCTCAGTACATTACCACTCGCTTACTGTTGCAGCTGGGAGAGTGGGATTCAGGCTTTTTTCCGTCGGGCCCCCGCCAACTATCACCTCATCCAGATCATGCAGTAGTCTCAAACATCATCTTTATTAAAATTGACGGCTGGCTTATTACCGATGCTCGAGAGCGGTTTGTAGGGAATCACCCTTGGCTCATATGAAACACAAAGCTGAAATGTAATTTGTCTTTGATTAGATTCCAGCGCTGCAGCCCGCACAAACAAACACAGAGGTTTGTGTTTGGAAGAGAGTGTGTTTGTGCGTCCCACTGGTGTTTGGCCCAGTCCCAAACCAAATCTGCTACGAGCATTAAGCCGAGGTGCATCCTAACTAAGTGATGGTGGCTTGTACACATGCGAGGCTATTATTCACGCCGGCTGAGTGTTTGTTTTAGTGCTGGCAGCCCTCGGCGGCCCCATTAGACCTGGCCTTTTGTCCGGTGCGCATCATAAACACATCAAAACACTCAAATAAACCCTTCCACTTGGCCTCTGTAACACAGTAATCAATAGGACGTTGCAGCGAGTGGGCGGGAAAAGCTTTTATGTCTAATTTTTCAGCTGCGGGACTCTATCATCAAAGTTGATTACGTGAGGGATCAGGCGCGGGTTGAATCAAATCATGTGAAATAAGAGGTTTTTAAAGCGGTTTCTGTGAAGAGGCTGTTCGGCTGTTCCGTTGACAATCCCTCTGGACTCACCCTGGTAGGCCTCGGGTCCTCCACACGTCACAGAGCACCATGGGGATGTTCCCGCCCGCCGCGGTCGACCCGGCCTGTAGAGAGGGAGACAGAAAGAGAAAATAAAGGCGTGATGACGGATGGATCGTCTCCTTCCCTTCCTGCTTCCCCAGCGGACCCCCTGTTTAGTCTTCTTCTCTCGCCTCCTTCATCTCCCCCCTCGCCTTTTTCTGTATCCCTCCATTTCTCCTCATGGACAGCTGTGTCAGCGAAGGTGACACCTCCAACACCCACCCAGGCACCCGTTGGGAGAAACACCCAGTCATTTGCCCACCCAAAAACACACTCAACAACTTCTCCCTCCCCGCCGTCAGTCTAGAACTTGTATTTACATAATAAGGCTTAGCCAGCCAGAGAGTTTTTAATCCATCACTGTGGAGTGGCAGAGGGGTATGAGAGCTGCAGGAGAGGGCCAGCCGGGGTTAAGTGACGGGGGGGTGGTGGTGGTGGTAGCCCATAGGCAGTGGTGTAAAGTAACGAAGTAGATTTACTGAAGTACTGTACATAAGTACAGTTTTTAGGTCAACTTTTTGCTACGTTGCACTTCTACTCCACTACAATTCAGAGGTAAATCGTGTACTTTTACCCCACTACATTTATCGATGATGATGGGCAGTATAATCAACCCTTAAATCAGACTTTAGAGGTGGTGGAAGAAGTACTCAGATGTGTTATTTAAGTAAAAGTAGCAATACTACATTTGAAAAGTATTTTGTGACAAGTAAAAGTCCTGCATTCTAAAGTGTACTTAAGTAAAAGTACAAAAGTATCGGCCTCAAAATGTACTTAAAACTACCAAAAGTAAAAGTACTACTATGAATATTGATGTGTTTTTTCCCCCAACTGGTAAATGTACAGCTAACTGGAACAACTTTGTAAACTGCTGCTGGATATGTTAACCTATACATATATTGTAAAAGTTGAATTAATAATTGATTATAAATGAGCTAATATTATAAACCTACAAAGTAACTAGAGACAAAAGCTGTCAAATAAATGTAGTGGATTAAAAAGTACAACATTGGCTCATAAAATGTAGGTGAGTAGAAGTACCTCAAAATTGATACTTGAGTACACGTACTTTAGTAAATGCACTTTGTTACTATCCATCATAAGACTTAAGTTACACCTGGAGTAAAATTCAACAGCTATCCTGCAGTACACAAAGTGATCGAAAATTGAAATTAGCTGCACCTTGACCAGCTTTGAAAACACTTTAATGCATCAATAATTATAAAACATATCAGATATATTATTCTGAAATGGGCTAATCTGCAGAATGAGTACTTTTACTGAAGAATGAGTATAATTTGATGCCAATACTTTTCTACTTTTACAAGATCTGAGTACTTTTTCCACTTCTGCTCATAGGAGGCAGGAGAAGTGTGTGTGCGTGTATGTGTGTGTGTGTGTGTGTGTGTGTGTGTGTGTGTGTGTGTGTGTGTGTGTGTGTGTGTGTGTGTGTGTGTGTGTGTTGGTGCATGCACGGCGATCTACAGCTCACTGAGCATGTAGGAAACAGTTTGCTGCCTCTGCTGTAAATTGTGTCTCCCAGATCTGCTGAAAGGAACGAGGATGATTTCCACATTTCTTTCATAGAGCAGCTGAAGAAAAAAAAAGACCCACCCCTATGCCTTTTGTTTCTGTTGGAGACAGGTGGCTGAGAAATGACTCTCGCCTCTCCTCGTCTGACAAGTTTTCTTTTCCTTTTACCGCTGGTGGGAGGAGGGAATGGAGGAGAAAAGGTGTCCAAAACACACACACACACTCACACGCAGACATACACACACACCCCCGTGTAACTTAACGCTGACATAAAAAACTATTAAAGCTTTATGCTTCTTCCTGCTTATGTTGGCTTGCTGCTTTATTATCTGGCTTTCTTACGGAAATGTGCGAGTAGTAAAAACCCTATCCGTGTTGTCCAATGAAATGAGCGACAGTGATGCCTGATGAACAAGGTGTTGGAGCGCACCAGCCTGATGTTTGGGTGCATTGGAGGGTGGAGAACATGGCATCGATGGCAGCAGTGTGGTGAACCGGCAGGAAACGCTCCAGCCCAGAGGAGAAGAGCTGTGTTGTACAGTAGCAGCGCGGTGTGCCAGGCAGCACTGCAGCCGGGGGGTGTGGGCAGCAGTCGAGCCCTGGAGGGGATTTACACGTCCAGCTACGCCCTGTACATCCGCCCGCCTCGGCCCTCGTAAGCGCCTGCTGTACAACACCGCTCTTTCATTCTGCAGGCCGAAGAAAAAGAAGGAACTGCTACTGCGGTGACGGAAACTAATGTGACACGTTCCAGCACCCATACTTCCTCCTTTCATCCGATCCAAACCATCCATACCCATCAACACCAGCTCGCTCTCTCCCTGTTCCTCTCCTGCCTGGACCTGTCAGCCTCTTCTGCTGGGAGAGTTTATACAACTAAACCAAGCTTAAGTCTGACACCCTTTTAAAGGACATGTTACCTTTTTAGCTGAGGCACTTCAGGCGGAAATGTTAAATAAATGTCATATCTTTAATGTTTTAATGGCCTCATAACTTGCATGATCAGATTCAACGATGAAAAAATGTTTACTTTCATAAAAGCTGGTTCATTAATAGAGTGGCTGATGACAGAAAATGAATCACAACCCTTTTTATTATTAATTAAGCATTATAGTCGTGTTACAAGCTTCGTCATTGACCATCATTTGCTGAGTCCAGCTTCTTCCATTGTGAGGTTCTCTTGTTCTTCTTTATCATATGTGAAAGTTAACTCAAAAGCATCACATTTTATAGTGTTGCCTGGCTCCAATAAAGACATGTCTTGACATTTATGGTACTTGATGAATTGTTAAATAAGAAACTCATCAAGGGATAAAAAAAAATGCAATATGTTACAATGTATGCAGCAGCTAGTTTAAATAAGGATAGAAAAGGAATGTTTTATGGCTAATATTGAGCAGCAGTTTGCTATGATTGTCCCTGTAAAACTTTAAATGGAATGTACTTATAGAGCGCTTTATCGGAACTTTCCGACCCCTCAAAGTGCTTTACATACTACACGTCATTCACCCTTTCACACCTCATTCATACCGTCTATCAGGAGCAACTTAGGTTTAAGTATCTTGCCCAAGGTGTCAAGGAAGTGAACAATTTGTATCACCACCACCGTTATTTGCATTCTGCTTATGTTCATAGGCATACAATTAACAAAAGCAAAAACAAAATACTATTGCAACTCCATGCTACTATATAATTGAATGGATATTAAAACATAACCCTCTGGCTTTCTCCTCCTGTCTTTTATTTTGTTGAATACCGAGTGAATACATAGCTAACTTTCCACTGTCTAAGTAAAGCCTTGTGGATCATTGACTCTCACTCCAGTTTATTTCCCAGCTCACCTGTGGTGCCGTGAGGTGCATCAAAAACTTGGCCTTATAAAGTTATAACTGAACCTCGTTGAGGCACAACAGGTCTGGTCCTTTGCTGGTGGTAAATTACAGCAGCTGCATTTCAAATCATGTTTACAGGAAGCTTTGGAATCGCGCCGTTCCACCTACAGCCAACGGCTTCTCACAAGAGATCAAGACCGTCTGAGTGTTTTGTTAATTCCTGTATCTCATTAGTTAGGATTTGGGGGGGGGGGGGGGGTGCTGAGGAATGGAACACTGTGTCTTCTCCTAGGATTATGTGTGTGTGTGTGTGTGTGTGTGTGTGTGTGTGTGTGTGTGTGTGTGTGTGTGTGTGTGTGTGTGTGTGTGTGTGTGTGTGCATGTGTGTTTGATTGTGGGGGGGGCTGATTGGGGGGATAACTTTGAACTCACTACCCTTTTCACACACACATCGTGAGGGAAGCCAGACGTACAGTTGCAGCGAGCCAAGAGTGAAAGAGGAGGTGGAGACGGGGAGAAAAAGTAGGGACAACACTACATGGAAATAGAGAGAGAGGAGGGGGGGGGGCTTTTTGAGAGGACGGAGGGTAGAAAAAGTTAACAGGAGGGACAGTGGCCTTCTGCTTCACCTCTCGGTGACAAGCAGCCTTGAGATGGAAATTCCTCTGGAGCGGCAACAAGTTCTCACTCTTACAATAACCATGCACCCAAACATGTTTCCCGAACACTGTGCACAGTCCGGATCGGATGATGGATGAGTGTGTGTGTGTGTGTGTGTGTGTGTGTGTGTGTGTGTGTGTGTGTGTGTGTGTGTGTGTGTGTGTGTGTGTGTGCGTCTCACTGCTGTCCCGGTGCTACCTTAGCTCTATCCAGTGAGCGGACACTGTTGAAATTTGCTCAGGCTTTCTGCCTGCGAGGCATCACCTGACAGCAGTGTTTAAAAGTCGCTGCCAAAGGTGGTGTGTTTTTATGTGTATGTGTGTGTGTGTGTGTGTGTGTGTGTGTGTGTGTGTACCTTCGCGAGCATGATCCTGGTCTTCGCCACGTCAAGAGGAGTGGTAACAAACGCTGCTACCGCACCTTAAAGAGACAAACACGCATTGAGCGAAGTGCAAACATAAAAGGCCCTCTCTCTGCTCACAGAAGGGTCTTTAAATACTGAAAATAAAACCATAAAAACGTCCAATTACTTAACCACAGTTACAGAAACGTATTATTTCAGCAATAAAAAGTGGAACTAACGCTCCATTAACTTCATAAAAATGCTAATATTCCCCATCTGAGACCTTCACTGTCGTTAGACCACAAATACTAGACAGACACACTGTTATTCCCAACCCCCCCAACTGCCTCAATTTCCTATGTTCAATATTTTGACATGTTACATAACTTTCCTTTTAGCCCAAAAAAGGAAAAATGATAAAATAATGTGTGAAAAAATAAACAATTCTAAAACACTCAAATGCACATCAACACAAAAGTCACACACAACACGATGAATTTTATAGAGCAGTTACACCCTAACTTCCCTCCAACTTGGAAGCTGCATGGGCGGCACGATCCAGAGGTATCCCCACTGAGCTGCAGTTTGTATCTAAAGTGAGGACACCGTGTGTGTGTGTGAGTGTGTGTGTGCGTGTCACTCCGCCACAAACATAGCAACTGCTCTCGGTAAACATATCCATATGGGCCACCGAGGAGCAATGCGACTGTAAGTGAGCTGAGGAAAGCGCTGGGATTATTGTGAAGTAACACACCGTTACATTTTACTGGTAGATTATAAGATTTAAGGATTTGTATGATTTTTTTTTTCTCTACTTTGGCAGATTAAACTTCAGCGAGCATAAAGCATGAAGCCTGTTTTTTTATTATTCTTGGATGGCAGTAAAAAGGATGCATTAGAGAAACAAATCTACATGCCGGGCGCTCAATTTAGAGGATCTAAATTTGGCTGGAAGAAGCATGTGATGTGATGAACGTTAGGATGATTCAGACGGTGATGTAATCCCGTCTTGGCCTGGGGAGGTTTTTTTTTTTTGTAGGCGGTTCAAACGGGGTCAAGTCCGTCGTAAGTCAATGCAGGGTTCAACTGGAGATATTTGGGCTGATTAAAAGGCGCCTGAGTGAGCATTTCCAGTGTTTGAGGGGAAGAGAGTGTGAAGCGCGATGTAAGAGGAAGTGACTGAAACTCGAGGATCCCTCCTGGACACCAGCTCTATCGCAGAGGGACCTGAACTCGATTCCTACCACGGACCCACACCCCCCCACTACCCCATACCCCCCTTTCCTTCTCTCCTCCTTGTGTTTCAGATCTGTATCTTCCAATACATATTTTTCAATCATTTTTCCTTTATATCCCAATTCCCAACTTTGCCGTTCTACTGTATAATAAGGCGGCCTGGTTCTTTTGAGCTGTTTGAAGCACATTTCACCCTGAAATCCAAAGTATATCTTTGACCTTGCTATTTATTCATATGGATTGTTTTGGTGCAAATTGCGCAGTGTTTTCGGGGTAAAACATGTCTGCTTTGTATAAAAAAATGTATGAAACTATATGCCAAAATTATAATCATGACCACTTTACTCATCAAAACCTACAGACCTTGATGGGAACAGTTTACTTTTGTCTTTCTACCGGACTCAGCAAACCGTAAACGTGCATCTACTCATGGATGAAAACCTCATGCTCATTAAGGCGTGAGTTGTAACTATTAGAGGTGTCCTTCTTGGCTGAGCTGTAACGTTAGCTAGTTCAGGAGACTGCTTGTCCATAAGCAGATACCTGCTCCTGTCTGCTCAGTGACCCGGTGGAAATAAAACAGTTCCTGCAGGAAACTGCTCTCAACAAAGTCTGGGGATTATCTTCAGGAAATGGGTCATGATTTCTGGTAAGAAAAATGACTGTTGAGCTCTTATATTTTCTGCACTTTCAGCAAGTCAAGTGCCATGTAGATCCATTATATTTCAGACGTGGTAGATA
The DNA here is from genome assembly GCF_036324505.1 of Eleginops maclovinus. Lineage (NCBI taxonomy): Eukaryota > Metazoa > Chordata > Actinopteri > Perciformes > Eleginopidae > Eleginops > Eleginops maclovinus. The sequence continues at coordinate 23,590,049 of NC_086368.1, read as the reverse complement.
GCTTTAGTCGGAATCTACAACACCCTGCAACCCACACCAGAACCATGTAGTTGATAAATAGCACTACAGGTAAGAGGGAATACTTAAACTGTCCTTCCAATAGTGCACTTCTTTATACGTCCATAAATATGTACATCTACTACATTATCATTTAGAGTTTAATCTTCACTCGTAAGTCTTTAGTCTCTGCCTGACTGTCGCCCACTCATCCACATCTCCTGGCTCCTCTCTTTCCAGGCTGGGTGGCGCATGGCCATGTCTCAGCTCCTTAGGGTGCTGTTTCCTTATCCCCTCTTCTCTCCTTTACTTCCATCTCTACGTCTCCATCGCCCCTGGAGAAGCTAACCTCAGTCTTCCTGTCCTGTCTGGCGCGTTTGTGGCGTCACAAGAGTTATGGATTTAAATTGTCCAACAAATTCTCCACTTCTGCAAAACTGTTCTTCTGAAAATATGTATTTTGGTCATGGTTCTACCTTTTCATCGGGAAAAAGGTGAAGACCGAGTGGAAAGATAGATGATGTGTAAACATTTTTTACACAGGTCTATAATACTAACGCTACACGCTATGTTGCTACATGCACCCTGTGGGTTTATGCTATTATCCTTACAGAGATACACTACACTGAATGTAGTGTTTTGGATGTTTTAATACATTTTTTTACCCCGGCCAACGCCTCTCCATCAACATTTTTACTAATTTTCCAGTATGACCCATATCTGATTTAAACATATTAAATGTTTGTATTGTAATTATTAATGCATTAATGTCAATGTTGCACTTGGTAAAGGAAGGGATTCTTTAAATTACTTGATATATTGCTGGGTAGCTAAACCTATAATAATACATGATGATGTATTAGTTGATTTATATATTATTATATTGTAAATCCATACCTGCAAAGTAACTAAAGATGTAGAATAAACTTTGTGGAATTAAAAGTAAAAAATTCCCTCCGAAATGTATTAAAGTAAAAGTAGAAATGTAAATGTGCTTAGTTGCATTCCACCACTGTTATAAAACACACATACAATAAAAGATAAACAATCAACCCGGTTAAATAAAATGAAGGAAACCTGAATTAAATGCGCCTCGCATCCACACAGGTGTTTTCACTTGATGCACTGATTAGCTGCCTCAATGTGGGAGGAGCTACAAAGTCTAGACCCTAAGAGCCAATAAGCATGACTGCTGTAAGCTTGTCCCGCCCCGACAGATGCATCGAAACGAACAGGAGAGATGCCAATCACCTCCAGAAAGTAATCAAGCGTATTAAGTGGAAACACCTGTGAGGGTTTAACCAGGGGTATGCAGAGGCTTTAAAATCAATAAAGTTCAGGACTGTGCCATGCAGAATAAAGTGCTTTTATAGAATTGCACATTCCTACATGCTTATTAAAAGCCTTTCAATAACAACTGGGGTGAAGCAGACTCAGGAGAACTGCTGTTTTATATGTATTCATCTAAAGTTGGAGTTTAGATAAGGGTTGAACTTTTTGGAGTGGATGATTGGGACGAGGAGCATATGTTTTTGATAATATGTACGTAATAAATGTCCTGAATAAAAGCTCCACAATCATTACCACCTTTGTTTATGAGACAAAAGCAACCATAGCACATTCAGTAAGAACAACAAGCTACACCTTCTTGCAAATACTTTAAAAGTGTGTCTACAATCTAAATTCATTATCAGTAAAAGTTGAATACATACTTTTAAATGCGTTATCAGAATACAATGGTCTATCCATGGTGAGGTATACAATGGGTTGTGACTTTTCTCTCATTTGTGAGATCTAACTTGACATTTTAAACTGTCTCTCTAATTTTACAGTCTGATAATATCCTCTCTAGCTGTTGTCTTTTCCTTTCCCCTGTTTCTCTTGTTTTTAGTCCACTCCCATTCCCCTCTTTCGCTCCCTTCCTGCGCCTTTCTCTCTCTCCCTCTCTCTTAAACCACTTCAGGCCCCAGTGCTCAGGAGGTCGCACAGCTGCAGGGGCCCATACCCGGGAACCGGCCCCTCTCATCCCTGCTCTCTCCTCCCTCTGTTGTCTGTGTCTCCCCTGATACACATCCGGGCTAAGACAGAATCATTAAATCTGGCTATGCTATGATTTTCATTGGCTACAGGGCTTGGGAAATGCGATAATGAGACTTTTTTTTGAGACAACACTGCAGAATCACTGAGTGGAGGATTGCTAGATTAGCGCTGTATAAAGGAAATAGCTCCAATAGCCCCTTTCATTACCTTTATCCATTCTGTTCTCCTTTTTTTTACTCTTAATCTGCTGTGCAGGTGAGAATGGGATTTGCAAACTGAGCTCACCTTTGAGAAATCATACAAGAATGTGGCTTTGGGTAAACTTGTTTTAACCCTGTGGCCATCTATTCACCTATCCATCCATCCATCCATTTCACTATCCATTCCTCCCCTTCCTTTCCTTCTTCCAGCCCTCATCGCCCCCACCCTCCCTCCCTCACCGCCTCTTTCCCAAAGCAGCAAATAATCCCCTGCACCTGCAAAAGCTCCGCACACTGCAGACTGCCAAGAGTAGAGCGTGTGACCTTGCCTCCGTGACCACAGAGTCTGGGAAGAAAGAGAGGGGAAAATGTAGAGGGAGAAAGGGAGAGTTTGTCGATAGAGGAGGATGATGAAAGAGCAAGAGCAAAGGGAGGGAAACAAAGAGAGAGAAGATTGTAGTTAGCGGAGATATCAGACACATTGAAAACACATTGTGAACCCTGGTTTCGGTCGGGGGTCCGGGCTCGCGGCTGGGAACCGGGCTGTCCGGCTATTTTTGTGTTGCCTTTTCTCCCCAGTGATGTCATGCTACTTGTTTCCCAAGAACTGGGACGGGACAAGAGGGAGAAAACATGAGAACGTGCTGCAGCGCTCCTACTCTGTCATCTACACATGTCAACGCGTACAGTGTTAACATATCAACACCACCTTTAATTTGTTAGCATTTATGAAAATATCCTTAAATAAGTAGTGCTATATAAATCTAGGCTATACAACAGGGGGCTAAACAAACACAGGCCACTGTCTCGGCTGTCCCTTCCAAGTGGGGCCGCTAGAAATTGAAAAATATGCAACACTAGGAATTTGCCATTTTTATTATCCTATTAATAGATATATTGTTCTCCTGGAGAGCCGTAGCGTGAAGTAGCAGAAACATACATATATAATAATCATTTTTCCATGCCTCTTAAAACTCTCTGTGCTCCAGTTCAACTTCCCTAAAGTCTTTATGTTGACAACATTAAGTGACGTTAAACATGCAATAAAAAAGGCCTTTTTTGTGCAGAATTTTAAGGGCATTAGAAGAGCCAATCACAGGGTAAAGTAAATACATCATCATTTGTGATCAGGGCTCCTGAGCACAGAAAGAAGTTTTATAAAATTCCAGCCAGTAGTTATTTTGTAATCCTGTTGAGAGACAAACAGACATACCGAGTAGAAAACATCCCCTCCTTCGTGGAGGTAATAAGAGATTCGGGGGGGTGGGGTGTTGTGAAACTGACCCGTAGTCGGATGTGGTCTGGTGGTGTGGCAGCCCTTCTTTACAAAGGGTAGCTAGTTTTATTAGGATTTTGTCAATGAAAAGGACATTAAATAAAGTCAAATGCTTTTTACAAGCACTTGTGTGTGTCTGAAAAATGCTCACACCACAGGACAGCTTGGCTACCGAGTGAAACCATTTTCTCTCCCCTTACTAGTTTCAGCAAAGCGATGAGGAGGGCGACTACACGAGGTTAGTCTTTGTATGAAACGCATGTGGACAGCTGTGTTGCCTCGGGCTCTTTAAGGTATGATTACTTCTCAGGGAGAGCAATTGAGCAACAGCATGGAGCGATTACTAATATTTTCTTTGTCCATTCCCCCCCTGTGAGTTTAATCGGCTGCACGTTATCTCATCCTCCTCCTCTCTTTCTCTCACACACACATGTGGACATCACAGAACCCATGTGTGTGTGCGCAACACATGCAGACACAAACAAGAAAACACACAGAGAGGAGCAGAGCTGGCAGAACGTGCGCTGGCTCAGGATGTGTCATGTGTGTTCCATTAGAGGGCAGATTAAAAAAGGAGATTTTGTTTTCCACATCAAAGGCTTCACGCTGGAGGATTCCTCTCTGTCTCTCTCCTTCTGCGAGTCTCTCACTCCCTTTCTCTCCGTTTCATGAATAAATAATAAGGGGTAAACCTGGGAAAACAAACTTTTTGACCTTTGAACCCTTGTGTCAGGGTCGGGGGTTTGCACCTGGACGACCTCCCACAGGAAAGCAGTTGTCTGTGTGCATGTGAGGGTTTCACTGCATCATGTTTGTGTGCATCGTCATTGGTTAATTTTGAGTTCCCATCATGCCTTTGGACGCAGAATTCCTTGAATTTTCTGTGGCTTTTTCTTGGTGTACAGTCGTAACCTAAAAGTGTTACACCCTGCTGTTTTGCTAATGTTGTTTTTGAGGTCTCAACAGATGGTGTAAACTATAAAGTGTTATTTTACAGCTGCTGTTGGGAAAACAACAGAGTGTAAACCGCAATATTGTGAAATGAATGTGTGGAGGGATAGTGAGAATTATTCACATGGATAAGGAATGTGTTGCCAAAATAATTTCATATTGTGTGACTTTCCGAATGATCAATTTATAAAAATGTTAAAGAGACCCATTATAATTTTGGGCCTTTTCCCCTCCCTGCAGTCTGTCCTATATCTTCTCTTTATCCTTTGTTTATTTCCAGTGCTCCAACACATTGTACGTGATATTCTAAGGGGGCGGGACATCTCCAGAGCCGTCCAGCTCACCAATGAGAGCAGACTAGGCTCTGGTTTCAGTCAGATGTAGAAAAGAGATGGCATTATGAAAAAATAAAGACCTTTTTGCACATTAAAGCATGGAAACATGTCACAGCAGAGGCACAAAATACAAATATGAAACCTGGAAAGGAGCATCATATAGCACCTTTTATATTTAAGAGCTGCACAGACATGTTGAACTCAATGCTCTCTACGATTCGTCTGCTTGCGCCTTTTCTAACAGGCCTTTAGCAGTCGGTTGGTCTTTCCCCCTTTTCTGACACTCTCACTGACAGCTGTGCTGGCTCGGTGTGAAATAAAAAGGAAAAAGGCCATAACGCAGCACATTACCATCCCACAAAACAGATGTGAGATCTTGCCACACACATGCACACGCTCTGACATTTCTCATATTAAATCACATTATTCTTGATAATGAGAGCCTGTGAACCTCTTGGTGGTCACTCTAAAAGGACTGGCAGCAAAACCAAATCTGCTTTGGTTGTTTTTTTCCTCTCCTTCCTTGACTAGTCAGGCAGTCTGTGCCATTGTAACTGAGGAAACGGCTCATTAGCTATTCAGAGCAGAGGATACATATGGGAGGACTGGGAATACTGAAGCCAGTTGGATTGAGAAGAGGACAAGGAGAAAGAAAGAGAAGTCCAGATTCCAGCAGTTCAACTCTCCGCCAACGGACGTGTCCAGATGGCCTGGAGAGAGAGGGCCTTTGACTGAGGCACAAAGAGACACTTGTGAACGACAAAAATCTGAGTCTCACAAATGTACGGACGCACACAGCTGTGAAGTGTATTGTTCATCTTAGATCGGCCGTTAGCTCCCAACGTCGGAGGAATGTTCAACTGTCCGCCTCTCGCGCCCTTGAGACATGATGTCACTCCGACAAAACGCCGTCTTTATCAAAGAGGGACAGCTTTTTTATGTGTTTAGGGCCAAACAATGAAAAGAGAGGGAGGGCAAGGAAGGTAAAAGAGATGAACAACGCTAGGAGACAGATATGAAGGGCTGGATATTCTCTTGATACATTGAAACTTGGTTTGAAGGCGGTTGTGACAACCCATTAAAGCCGTGTGTAAAAGTCCCATTTCCCCCCGCCACAATGAAAGAGGGGAATACAGAGGGTGAGCCCGCTGTAAATGTGTCAGAGTGTAAGCACACTATAACTTCACTGCGGATTAATCACACAGAATAATTACTGTAAACGACTGTGCTGAGGAATGGTGGCGAGGGGAGGGGATGCAAACAGATGGATAATAAAGAAAGAGAGGGAAGAAAGCCAGACAGGCAAAGATCTGATACATACCTTTAAATATTCCCAGAGAGGAAACTGCACCAGCGAGAACGGGATCTGAAAGACAAGGAGACAAGAGTTTTAATTTTCAGGATCATCTCAGATTTACTTGTGTTAAAGGGATCCTATTGTGCTTTTTAGGAGGTTTCCCTTTCCTGTAGTGTGAAAGTTTAAGGGGCGGGACATCTCTAAGCGGTTGACCAATCACAACCGAGCCAGCTAACTGATCAGAGCAGACTGGGCTCTGGTTTCAGACAGAGGGTGAAAAGTCAGGCAGTATGAGAAAAATAAGACCTTTTTGAACATTAAAGCATGTAAACATGTCACAGTAGAGGCACAAAATACAAATATGAACCTGAAAATGAACAAATTACGGCCCCTTTAAGGGATAATGTGTCATCTTTAACCTCCAATCTCCTCCACTTGTCTTTCCTGACACCTTTCTCTGTTCTCTCTCTTTCTCGTCTGACTGCTCCCTTGTTCCTTCTCACTGCTGATGATTAATGAATGAGACGGGCTGTGGTCTGGCAGTTCTCAATGGAAAGACGGATGGATGGATGGATGGACAGATAGATGAAGCAAAGTTGGACGAATAGAGGGATGGAGGGAAGAAACTAAAGTGATGGTTGGAGCGAGATCACGGCAACAAGAGGATCATTCATCTATCAGCTCCCCATCCTCCAACATCTTCCATCAGGCTACGTCGGCGCGTAGGTGTAAGCCAGACTGATACCGCTCAGAGTCAGCCAAAGCACTGAAACAATACATGAGCTGTGTTTATACCTCTTAATGAGCTTATTAAAGGCTTATATAAACATTCTGAAGTAGATTAACCTCAAGGGATGTGCTGCTTTTGCTATTAGAGAGGATATAAAATGTTCAAACTCTTTATAATGACTTGAAGTTTTATTATTTGTTCATTTAATAACAGAAAAATAAGACATAAAACTGTTCAAACAAGTGTAAATTCAGATGAGCACGTATTTGAATTGAGCTAAAGAAAGAGAGACAAACAGCCCAACTGTATTAAAAGTTATTCCTGTATTACAAACAAGAAACATGGCCTTGTATTACAAACCCTAATGTAAAGTAGTATTTATAATACCTAACTTTTCTGATGGTCAAAAGAATGCAATACTGCGTAACAGGAATCTCAAATAGGTATTTTATTCCTTTGTTTTTTTACATTCCAATTACACATTTAATTGTTATTTGATTAAAGTTTGAGAAAGATTTCCATCTGGTCTATCCGGGCATTCAGAAGCAAGTTCTCTCAGTCTTTGGAGATGATCTGCTTTGATGCAGGTCTGGTATATAGCACACTGAAGGAGTCAGCACACTTGAATGTATACTATAGGGAGAAGAGAGAGCTTTACTCAGAGGAATAAAAGCACACATGTCTTTAATTACCACCATGATGAATACTGATTTGCTTCCAGGACAGGAAGTTAAGAGGTACATAGCTGGCGGGGGTGTTGGAGTAGTAGCCACTAGTAAGCAGACAATATTGTATTAGTGTAAGTGAAGTTAAGTCGATTAACATTCTCTATTAATTGAGTTATTTTAACCTGTGTCTGCTAGAAAATGTTGGTTTTTAAAATGTTCCAAAACATGTTATGTGATAAGAAATAAGTATTTGGTTATAATGTTTTATTATTTCACACCAATTCAAATTGTAGCAGAAAAAGATTGTGCAAAAGGGCCATTTTTAACAACTGCAACAAGTAAAGAGGACGAAAGAGAGTTGGTTCTGGTTCTGCAGAGGATCTGGAAAGACTGATCTACCGATGACTTAATTTGACAACGCTGCAAGACCTGTTTGTGTGTGTGTGTGTGTGTGTGTGTGTGTGTGTGTGTGTGTGTGTGTGTGTGTGTGTGTGTGTGTGTGTGTGTGGGTGTGTGTATGTGTGTCCTTGTAGATATCTAATATGTAAAACCACATGTGGTCTGATTAAACTGATAAGCGATTTGTAGTTTAGGGCGGACTCACGGCTCACGGCTCACAAACACTTTACACATGTATGAACCTGAAAGCGTGAAGCAGATCGTAACCGTCTGTTTGTTTATCTGTTATGATATTTAATATACAGGGTGGAGAACAAATCACTGTTAGCTAATCACTGCAGTGTTATTCTTTCCAATGCTGAAACACTTTCTGCTCGTCTCACATCGACACGCTCCGACCTCCCAACGCAATGCTTTCCCCTGATGTTGGAAGTGATGGAAGGAGATGACAGATGTAATAAATCTCTAAGCTGAGTGAGCAGTGAATGGAGACACAGACAGACAAGTGGCGCAGAAAGGGAAATGGGCAAGTATTACATGTCTCTCTCCATTTCTTTTTGTCTTCTTGAAGCAAAGCATTATCCCAGTGGAAACCTCCCAAGCAAAAACACACCTGAGGTATTTTCATTTTCTGCTGAGGTGAGAAACGCATGCAGTGTGTTACCTGCTGTGGAATGAATTTCAACACAATATCCTTGTGTCACTGCTCTGACTTGCTCTAAAAAAAAAACAAGCAAGATTTACGAAAACAGCCGAAGGGAGAAAGTTGTCTTTTTTTTCTTTTGCTTCTGCTATTGTTTTTGAGGTGAGGTAACCTGAGAGACAGACTTGTGCATCAGCACAGCACCTGATAGACCGAACATTGCTCATAACCTTCCTGTGCTGTAGTTTTAGGGAAGGAAAGATTATTGAAACTCAGAGGTATGTTACCAAATCAGTAAAGGGGCCGTACTTTCCTCATTTTAAGGTTAATGTTTGTATTTAGTGTCTCTACTGTGACATGTCTACATGCTTTAATGTTTAAAAAGTGCATCATTATTCTCATACTGCCTGCGTTGCAACACCTCTTTTCACCCTCTGTCTGAAACCAGAGCCCAGTCTGTTCTAATTGGTTAGCTGGCCGGCTCTGTTGTGATTGGTCAACCACTTACAGATTTGTGGCAAATGTCCCGCCCCTTAGCCTATCAAGTTCAATGTTTTTCAACGCTAGCCAATAGAAGCATGAGTGTTACATAGTGATGTCATTATGTTACAAAAGTAAATAAGATAGATAGAATCGGAGGATGAAACCCTCTTTATTAGTCACATACATGCACACAGCAGAGCACACACAGTGAAATTGGTCCTCTGCATTTAACCCATCCTAGTACTAGGAGCAGTGGGCAGCTATTGTGCAGCGCCCGGGGAGTCCAATGGATGCAATCAGGCAGGGGGGAGTTTGGGATTTTGGACTTTGCAGACCATTTACCCACTACAAGAAAGGCAAACCCAAAAAGCATAAATGGGGCCCCTTTAAGAAATGTGCCTATTCCAGCTTTATCTCCAGTTCTGACAATAAGTTTTAGGCCCCTCTTTTTTTATGTTGCATAATAACAGTTATTCCCTAAGCAACTTCTCAACAGATTCACAGGATGTATCATCAGTGTCTGACCCAGAATCAGAATCAGAGACTGTGGGAACTGAGATGCGTCTGACTCCTCAGGCAAAACAGATCATCTCTATGCAATATTAGAGATTGGATAATACACTTCTTTAAGATTAAAGTGTGACAGTTAGTATTCAATTAGATTGTTAAGTGCCTTAAGGTGGAATAACCCACTATAAACTGTAATGATCACTGTGTTTCTCAACCAAGGGACAGATAATAATCAGTACAAATAAATGACTCACAAGAAATATCTGTTCCAGTTTCAAGTTGACTTTAGTTCAAATGCAAGTGTAGCCTCTCAGAAGACACACTGGGAACCAGGGACTGCATAACACTTCATCAGAAACAACTCTGGTATTTCATCACGATGGACTTGCATTATTGGACCTTGAACCTCGTTTTCTTGAACTGTATGTTATTTTGAAAATAACAGAAAAATATCTTAAAAGTTTAGTGTAAAAATGTGGCTGAAAATCTTGTAAAATGTCAAATATGATTCTGGCAAACAACCAACATTCAAATGCACGAGGATACAAGGTTTCAGCCGATCAGATAAACAATCCGTTTCAAATTTCTCTAGAGTTGAAAATTGACGGAAACATTTAGCATATTGTTGGCACACAACTTGAAAGAACATATACAATAGATTGAGCTCTTTTCAGAGATTTAAATGCTTTAAAATGTTGTTGCTTAAGGCAGCAGTTGCTAATCAAATATGTCAAAGCTTAATACTAAATGGCTAAGGACCTCTAAATAAGTTACTTTGAAATACATTTAATCTGGACCATTAATTCCCCTTGACATGTTTCTATGTTTATTATATCTAACCCATTTTAAACCACTATTTAGACTGATGAAATACAAGTTTCGGGACCCTTTATGAGTTATTACGGTTATTTGGTTTGAGTGTTAGGGTTTTTTTCAGCTTGTTAATGTTTCGGTAAAACATAAACACCCTCCAAGTTTAGACATGTCAACTCATTATTTTGTAAAGACTTTCTGTTTAGTGCCTCGGCCCCATTTCTCATATTTTCATTATCCGTTATGGTTAGACTTGTATGTATAATGAAACATGTTACATATATATTTAAATCTATATTAGAGTCAGTAAATATTAACCCAACCATCACTAAGCTGCCATTCAACACACCGCATACAGTTAAAGTTCAGCTTGTGACTAAACGATTTAGGGGCTCAGCATATTGCTTAAGGACAGTGTGAGAGACCACCTGGGTTTAAATGGTTGCAGGTGTTGAACTTGAAGTCCAAAGGGGATATTTTCTCTAACCAGTGAACCAGTGGCAGAAACGCATGGTTTTGATATAAGAGTTACACAGAGGTCTGCTCCAAGTGCTGAGGGCACATTTACACCTGAGTCATGGTCCACTAGCACACAGCCACGCAGACGGCCAGGGTCGTGCCACGCTAGGCTAGCATAAAGGCAGCCAGGCAGCATAAAGTCCAAATGCTCCATACTGCTGCCTCACACCGCTGCGTGGTATAACGCCTCAGCTACCATGGCCTATTCAGAACCATGAAGCCAAACTAGCTAATCCTCAATCCAGAGCAGTAATGCTAACCCCTAAAAAAGAATGAATCCCAGTAAAAATGACGGAAAGGGATGTCGGTTAGCATCGTCAGGACATAAACAATCTGAACCCCACTGTCAAAATCTCTACTCCCAAAGCAAACATGGGAAAACATATTTGGTTTTAGTATGTCATTTCCATACATGAGTATATAATCATAACAATGGTCAGTTAGCAGAGGAAATCTCTACTCTGAAGGCAGAGCAGCAGTGATCTTTATGTCCATTGAAAATGACTGAGGTTTTCCTCTGCCTGCCAAAACTTTACTAGCGCACTAAACTCCAGCTTGAGCCAATCAGTGCACTCGCATGACCGTGTGAGCAGCAACCGAATCGTAACGATAACCATGGCGACGAACACACCCAGTGCGTTTAACACGTTGTTGAGGTTTGCACACATGACCTTTCACTTAACATGAAAATGCTGACAGAAAAAACACACTCTCCAGAAACAGAGGCATAAGGAGGCCTTTTTTAGAGAATGATGTATAAAATGTACCCAAACTGTAGAGGATTATTATTCAGCTATGCAAGCAGCTGATTTAGTATTAGATTGCTGGGATAAGTTGGTCACATGGTCCCGAGAGGATTCATTCTTACTGGCGGTGATTTTTCACAGTGAATTGCAATTGTTAAGGTTTGGGACCGTAGCTTATTTATATATTTAGACCAAACGGTGGGATATCATCATTAGCTGAAGCCCAACTAGCCTGGTATTCCAAATTGCCATGGGAAGTCCAAACTAAATACGCCGATTACATTATACTCTAAAGAAGTCAACAAGTCTTACTGGTAAAACTCCATCAACCAAACATGTAGGACCTCAAGGCCTTGGAGGATTAACTATAAATGCGTATGAAATATTTATGGACCTACTTTTGTGCCTTATTACAATCCCTATAAATATATACATACAAAAATATGTATAATGATGGAATAAAGGTTGAATGGCTGCGTATACTGTCTATTACCAATTTGATTCTCGTATACTCGTATATATTTACTCAAAACTAGATAAACATAATCATCTTTCAAGTGTAATCATTATTTCCCTTAAACATTTATACAATTAAAGTATTCTTATTTGTTTCTATCATTATTTTGGACAGTCACGCCCTGCAAACGCCTATAGGTACAAACATGTGGAGGTGCATGACCAAGCGTAAACTTCACGCTTCCCTCAAAAACATCTGGCCGTCTGATCTACTGTATATCTTCCTGTTCACCGTCTGCTTCAAACCTCCATCAAACTCATCCTTCTCCGTCTACCCTTCTGCCCTCTCCATTCTCCTGACCACCTTCTTCTTTTGATGTGTTTTGCTGCACCCCAAAGCAGATAAATCACAATTTGTCACTTTGGTGGAAGGAGCTGCATTCATATATTCAGATACACCAATTCATCCCCAAGTGTGCAACTTGGCCACAAAGTGAAAACAGTGCTTCAGGAACTTAGCAGCATCTGCTCCCAAAACCCACAAACATCTGTGTCATCCAGCTGGCCTCCAGGGAGCGGATTCCACTGCTGGGAAACACATGACCAGCTACCCTGCGTGCGTGCGTGTGTGTGTGTGTCTGCATTTTTGTATGAATATGTCGGCATGCTTAATCATATTTCAGCCTTGTATGTGCATGTGTGTCTGAAGAGCGGGATTTAGTGTGAGCTGCCTAAAACATTTTGTCACTGATCGAAGGTGACAGCGCCACTTGCTGTGACTGTCAGGTAGTATATAGGAATATGGAGATTGCGTCTTCTGTGTCATTTTGCTGACAGTGCTCCAGTTTGTGTGTGTTTGCATGCATCCTTGCCAACTGTATTAGCGCTAACTTTATTAGCATTCAGAGCGGCTCGGGGCTGTCACAGGTCCTTAGGCGCTCAGCGGAGGGCAGGAAAAACACATGTCAAAATATATTCACATTGAGCCTGATTGCACGCAAGCCAGTTGGCTGCAATTTGACAAATGACATTTAATAGGTCATGCTGCACCCTCTGCATACTGATGAGTGCTTAGAAAGGGAGAGGAAGAGTGAGGAAGATGGATGTGAAGATGGAGAGACAAGCAGACAAATGTATAGACGGCCAAATCAACAGATGGGACATTATTCATATTTTTCCAACAGATCACTTTCCAAAATAAAGTACCTCATGCCTTAATGTTCGCAGTTTTTCTACTTTAAAACATCTACCTGCTGGTAGTGGGGCATCGCTGTCCAAGAACAACCTTATTGGAAACAAAAATCCTGCTGCTTTCCAACAAAATGTAAGAATTTATCTCAGCATGTCTTATAGTTAGCATGAAACAGAGCCAACGAGGTGATATAAAGCCAGTGTGTGTGCCCAGGGCAGTTTTTGGTCTGTTAAAATTTGGCGGAAGAAACTTTCCATTTCATCTCAATGGTTTTGAAGTGAACAGTAGTCAATGCGTCGTTAACTTTGTTTAGTTTTTGCTGGCAACTTCTGCATCAGCACCCGCTGTGCGATGGGTTGACCTGATTGAAATAAATGAGAGGGCTGCTTTTATTCAGGCAGGACTCTAGCTGATCTGAACACAGCTAAAGAGTGTACAGATACGCTAGTGACTCTGATGTCATAGTTTGAGCTACATGCTTACATTGACATCATGGATGTATAATGAGATTCTCGAGAGCAAAATGTCACAAATTACCCATCATGCCTGACTGTCGAGAGCATAGAGCATGCGCAGTTGAGTTTCACCTTGAAGACCCGCCCCGATCTCCCGCTCTCGGCTCAGTAGAATGAATGGAGAGAGCTAAAAAATCTGGATTCAGCTTTTAGCACATTTTAAAACTTTAAGGACCCAATGTTTTAAATAAGGGCTACAGAAGTGTTCATACTGGGTAGGTAATTTAGTTGAAAAAAAATGATCTGCTGATTTACAGATGTCCTTTTCCCAATGTAGGTCAATGGGAAAAAGTCTTTCTGGGCCGGGTGACATCACGGACCGATACAGAAGTTGTAGTACCGTCGTTTGGCCACTAAGAATATCTTCCTTAAAGTCCGGAGCATGTCCTAGAGCAGGGGTGGGCAATTAATTTATACAAGGGGCCACATGAGAAACCTGAACTGTGTTGGAGGGCCGAACCAAGATAACTTGAACTTAATTCTGCTCAATATTCATTTTCGCCCATTTTAAAAGGCAGTAAATTATATATTTTGATTAGCTGCTACTGGTTATCAGAAGAATAACGATATTCTGTAAATATTTATATAAATATATGAAATTGTGGTTTAGGTCAAATAGGAAAATACTCCTATAGAAGTAATAAACAGTAAAACAAAAACAATCATTACATCAGTGTTTCATTTTATATTTAGCTAATCTTCACAAACACTGAAAAGGTGTTAAAGATATGCAATTGATTAACTTTATACAAAAAGCAATACATGCTTTTAATTTTTTTCTGTTCATTTTACTGTTCATTGAGAGAAATTCAGTCTGGCTTGGGCTTGAACAAGTGCATTGAAATCTGGCTGAACGTCTGAGGTGGATATGCGAAGGGCAGCTGAGAGGTGATCATCAGTGATAGAGGATCTGTATCTGGATTTGTTGAATTTCATCACTGAGAATGACTGTTCACATGTGTCGGTAGATCCAAAGAGGACTACAATCTTCTGAGCATGCCTCCTCAGGTGTGGAAAGTTCTCCTCTTTAAGAGAAGAGTAAAAATCCAGCAGTGAGACTGACTTAAAGTGCTCTGCCAGAAGTGTGTCAGACTGCAGGTCAATGAGTTCCATCTGACCGTCGCTGGGTGCATTATCCACACTGCAGGTGAAGGGAGAAGAAACCATGTGCATGTCAGTCTCAACTGTGTTGAAGTCTTGAAATCGCCATGAAAACTCACCATGCAGTGCTTCTAACATGGATGAGTACCTGTGGAGGTGATCAGCTGATGGTGCGGCTTCCTTCAGTGTTGGCAAGTGGGTGAGAATACTGTGCTTCATTTGGCTTGAGAGAAGCTGCAACTTTCTCATGAAAGCCGTACATGTCATGCACAAAAAGGCCCTTGCATTGCAGTTTGACATTTAGTTCATTCATTAGTGATGTCACATCAACAGCAAAACCAAAGGTCTACCAGCCAGTCTGCGTGTGAAAGCTGCGGGACGTCATTTTCTTTCTTCACACAGAACTCCTTAATCTCCTCTCTCAGGTCCCAGACATTTTTCAGCACTTTGCCCAGGCTGAGCCACCTGACAGCTGTGTGGTAGCTTATGTCACGATGTTCAGTCTCATTTTCCTCCAAAAGTGCAACAAACTGTCTGTGATTCAATGCTCTTGCCCTGATGAAGTTAACAATTTTAGTTACAGAATCAACAAAACCTAATGTAATACAATGCAAAAATGTCAATTTCTGCTCGGGGTTCATTTCTGTCACTTTATTCTGCATTCTCTTCAGAAGTCCAACATTTTTCCCTCTCAGATTTGGACAACCATCCGTTGTCACACCAGCCAGCTTTTCCCATTTGAGTCCCAATTTGTCCAAACATGCATTTACCTCCGTGAACAAATCACTCCCAGTTGTTCCTTTCATTGACTGCCTGGCTGCCAGCTCCTCCGTGATTTTGAAGTGTGCAGTTATCCCACGTAAGAAGACGAGTAGCTGGGCAGTGTCACATACATCGCAGCTGTCATCCAAAGCCAGAGAAAAATAGTCAAAGTTGACCGCTCTTTTCTTCAGCTGAAACTCCAGATTTCCCGGGATGTCCTCAACCCTCCTCGTTACAGTGCGCCGAGAGGGGGACACGTCCCCAAATGCACCCTTTTTCTCCAGGCATATTAGTGCTGCAGAGTCCACCAAACACTCCTTAATAAACTCTCTGTCAGAAAACGGCTTACTTTTTCTGCCGATTTTGTGGGATATGACTTAACGTGGCCTGATAGCCGCATCTCTGGGTGTGCAAAGTTTTGTAAAAAGTTCTTGTTGGTTTTGCAGTTTAGCTAGCAAAGCATCCGACTCCCTGGCACGCTCTTCATCAGACAAGTTCTTGTATCAATCCTCGTGTTTGGTCACGTAGTGGCGATTCAAATTGTAATCCTTTAACACAGCGACCTGTGTACCACAAACTAAACACACAGCTTTACCTTTGACTTCTGTAAAAAAATATTTAGCAATCCATGTCTTGTTTTTTTTTTTGGCATGAGCTGACATTTTGAGGGCTAGCTGGCCAGCATCACTTGTCTCTGTTCACCCACACACGTCATGGACGTATAATACGCACATGCGGCAAACGTAAATAAAAAAACCCACGAGCAACACACTTTTATAGCATGAACGGTATAAATATTTTTTCATTCATGTTCTGATTGACCTCACGCGGGCCGGTCAGGGACGCCCCGTGGGCCGGATGTGGCCCGTGGGCCGGGAGATGCCCAGGTCTGTCCTAGAGGCTTGTTTGACATGTACACCATCTTAGATTGGGGTGATAGCAATTAGCGTGCTAATATTTGCCTAGCATAACAGAGGCTGTAAAACAATATGTACGTATTTAAAAAACAACATGGGAATAAATAAAGAGACACCCAGGTTTTTACAAATCACTCTCAGTGGAGCACGAGTTTCTGTACCAGATTTAGTGCCAATCAATCAAAAACTTATTGAGACATTTCATATTAAACCACAAACCACTATGAAACCTGCTGGTGTTGCTAAGGAGGAAAAGTCATTGAATCATCACAGTCATGAACATCCATCATCTGCGCACCATCTGTAACTTATTTCTTGACAATCCATCCAATAGTTGCTAAGATATCTCAGTCAGGAGATTGGACCAAGCCAATGAAAATAAATAAATATCAAGTAACTGGTTGGCTGATCCAACCATTTGATTAAATTACTGAGTATTTCTGTATCTGGTACTGAAAAGCATGTGAGAACAAGAGTCTACGCTTAATGTCATTGTTTACTGTCATCATCACACTGACTAAAAGGATGCCCTCCCATATTTTACTGCTGTATTATGAAATCCCAGACACAAATGATAGTATACAGAAAACCACTACGTTAACTCAGTCAAGACACTGTGGTGCAATCTTGAACCCCACAACGTGCGCACTTGCAGCTCATTCTGCTCTGTTTCGGCCACCACATGTGCAGCAAATGATTTATGGGCAAGAGAGGGCCGCTGTTAGTATTTGATACTGAATGACCAGTCCAAATCCATTTAGAAAAACCTCCTACACCCACGGATTTGGAATTGACCAAAAGTACCATTCGAATGAGACAATGCATAGTCTTTCAAATTCAATTTATACGTAAAATAGAATAAACAAGGCTTCCTTTCAAATGTTAAGGTAGTGGTTTAAAGAAATAGTGAGTCAGTGATGAGTTCAGGTTGAGACTAGAGAGAGGAGAGAGGAGAAAGGAGAAAGGAAAGGAGCTTTTAACAGAAAGCAGATGGAAGTCAGATGGTGAAGCGATCAACAGCAGCCTTATTCAAAATGAGGAATCACCATTGGCCACGTGAAGACCAGAAACACACATGAAAAAAGACTAAATAAAAAACTCACATGGACTAAGCGGGCGGAGCAAAGCTGAGCGTCTAAGTCCACATTTATTACCTGCTAATGCAACAGGGCTGTACGCCGGATTCATCGCCATATTCATACACAGAAACATTCAGACACACCCACATTCCTGCTGCTGCCTGTCACTGAAGTATGAAGAGGAACTGAATGCGGTGACACGCTGATAGCAAACAGGCAGAGATCAGGTTTTAATATGTTGAAGGCTGATAAAGCCATAAATCATGGGAGAGAGGGAGGGGCAGGTGGTGTTGGACACCTCTATATGTGACTGTGCCAAGTTTTAGAAGGAGAAAGCATGAGGAAGACAGACCTGTTTAGAGAATGAAGGACACTCTGCATGTATATAAGGTGATACATACATGTAGACAAACTACAAGAACATGCAATAGCTGAGAAAGAACAAGTACATTCACATAAAGACGTAGCAGTGTTGCTGCCTAGTGCTATTTTAATTATATGACAGATTTGCGATAAGGATGTTGCAATAAACCCTATGTGCTTTGCGTTAATGGTGGAGGGCAATAATTACTTGCTTAAAGTAACTCCAACTGGACTGTTTTTGAATTCCAACTAGGGCAAGAAACTTTTAATTATTTTTAATACTAATAATATGTTTTTAACGTCGAAATATATCAAGAAATGGCGATTAATAAAACAATAGGCAATATTTATTTACATAACATTTGTTCATTACATTTTTATTATTTATATATTTTCTCTACTTTATTTGTTGTCCTTTAGAATTTATTACATTTTTACTAATATGCTTTTTTCGCACCTTCCATCTTCCTAATTATTGGAAAACTTGAATTTAGATTTTGATCATTCGATAAAGATCTGACCAGAATAACATTCAAAAACGATTGTTTGTTGTTCAACATAACTTCTTCTTAATCATAATTGGGTTGAAAAAATATCATAATTGCATTCATTTTTATTGAATCATAATAAGCAATAACATTTCAAAACGAAATAAGCAACTTTACAAATTGGTTGCACAAATCTGCTAATGTTTCCAACATGGTCCCTATTTCAACAACATGTTAATTATTGTTAAGGTCGGATTTATGTTGTGCTTCTTAAACACAGGACACTAGCTGGCTCGCGCATATGAGCTCATGTCACACCTAGTTACTGCAGTGACGACGCACACTACACCCAGCAGTGACGCAGCAAAAACCCTGGCTAAACATAGGAGCACAGGAGGAATTTGGACAGTCCAGTAAGAGATACAGAGAGTGTGTATGCATGTGTGTGTGCATGTGTGTGTGTGTGTGTGTGTGTGTGTAGGAGTGTGGCACCTAAGTACACCTCAGGGACAGAGGGGTTCAGGGCCTTTTAAATAAATAAACAAACACATAAATAAGTCAATCGATAGAGGGAGCCTGATCCGGCACTCCGGGCCTGTGTTTGGCCTCTCACTTCATAAGAGAGGCCTGGGGGAGAGAGAGATGGGGGGAGGGAGGGAGGGGGATGGAGGGGGAAACTGAGAGTGCCAGGGAGAGAAAGAGAGAGAAAGCGAGGAGGTTGGATTACTTCTCTCTTGGTGGTTGTATAGTGCTGGTTAGTGAAAGCCAAGGCCTGCTCTACCTATAACAGAAAACAGAACCCCCTGTCCTAAACACACACACACACGAACACACACACACACACACACACACACACACACACACACACACACACACACACACACACACACACACACACACACACACACACACACACACACACACACACACACACACACACACACACACACACACACACACACACACACACACACACCTGTCTTTACACTTCCCCGAGGCACACTTCACACAAATCATATGCTTATCTAAACTTAAACCTATAACACAAACAAAGCATAACTCCCCCTTGTGCTCGGTGCAGTTCCTTAAAACCTAAATTTGTCACAGATTAAAGCGTGTGAGGCCATGCGTCCTGCAGCATGCATCCCTTTAAGGCGTATACTGAGCAACCATGAGGAGTGTTCTGCCTAAAGCGACTAGCAATCACTCATCCCAACGTTCCCAGCTCCCCTGTGCTGTTAAAACCAGAACGAGAGTGAATGCACTTGCTGAAGAATTCCATCTAACAGTTTTGAATGCCAAGAGCAGCATGGAGTGTGTGTGTGTGTGTGTGTGTGTGTGTGTGTGTGTGTGTGTGTGTGTGTGTGTGTGTGTGTGTGTGTGTGTGTGTGTGTGTGTGTGTGTGTGATAAAAAAAGTAGGGAGAGGTTTAAACATCGGCATATCTCCTGTGCGCAAAACGAATCACACCAGGTGTTCGCACCCGTAAGCCGCCGCAGTCCAGGCGAACGTCGACACAGGGCAGTAATATTTCCGACAAATTAAGACTTGTTCCGATGTGGAGGGGGAGAGAGAGGGGGAGGCATTGGGGGAAACAGTGTGCTGGCAAGGATTCAAGTGAGCAATTCCATCGACATGAGAGAAATGCTTCCCAGAAACTCTGAATAATATTTATGTTGTGCTGGTGATTTTTTCTTCCTCCCACCTGTGTGCAGCTTGTTGCTTTTAAAAATGGGAGCCTGATACAGCAGAACAGGCTAAGGCATGAAAGGGAAAAACAGAAACGTTCTTCTCAACAGATGATTTCTTGTTTTTCTCCAAAGCTTATGGTAGATGGATAAAGTACAGTTTAGCCTGCTGCTTATGCAACACTGTAAAATTCCCATGTGACGTTCAAATGTAAATGCTTAACTAGATTAATGGGACTTGCTCTGTAAAAACACATTCACAATTAGCGTTTGCACTGGGAAAAAATATGCACTTTTACCATATCATTTATTGGTTAAATATTGACCAAGTGAAATATTTAGTTGGGTTACAACATGACATTTTGGATCCGTCACGGCTGATGACTGATGACATCAATGGCAGAGTGCATATTAGCCAATGAATGGTGGTGTGGTGTGACACAGGATGCCCTGAGGGTCGACCAATTAGCCGCTGACAGGAAGAGAGATGTATGGCTGCCCGAGGGTCTGGCTGAGGCGAGGAGTAAGACGTGGGAGAGTGGACAGAGGGAAAATGTGTTGGTGCAAGGCATGGGAGAGGTTGAAGGTGCAACATTAGCCTAGCTGCACAGCTTGTGGAGCAGCATGTATGTCTCAGCTGGAGAAGGCTGGAGCTTAAAGGGAAACGTGATTTGTCACTATCTCACATTGGAAGTCATTCACTAAAGCTAAACAGCGTAACAGTTATTTCTCACACTTACACTGCCAATTCAACATGTTTATCTGACTTAAAATGTTGAATTGGCCTCAAATCTGCTGACATCGGACGACCTTAGCCAACTCTGCTAGACACAACGCAAGAAAGGGATCGCTGACGCTCACTGTTGTCCCGAACATTGGCTTGTTGCATAAGGGCAAGATGTAATGATCAAAGATAGAAGATTGACCTAACCGTATCAAAACTGTCATCATCAGCCCCCGACTTTATGCCCCTCTCCTGATTTAGCGTCGCAGCTGGTTTAATCCCATTGCATGTTTTTTGTTTTTGTCTTTTGTTTAAGAATATCCGAAAGACGCAGTTGGCAGAAGTGTTTTCAGAAGTGAAAGAAACAACAGGAGCGAAAGGCGGAGCAAGTTACACACACTTGCGAATCTAGCCTTAGTCAACAGGTGTAGTGGGGGTGTATGGTGTAGTTACATTTACAACAGGATGATTAGATTCTATTGGGGACAGCAGCTCAAACAATGGCAGATGTTTTAGAGGAATACACTAATAAGGGCATGAAACATGTATCGTTTACAGCCACTCATAAAGTGATGAAGATTTTCCTGTTCCAAGTCACACAAAAAGTCAATATCCTACAGTTATTTGAATTTTAACTGTTTATGCAAAAAGTTGGGGTTGTTCGGTCAGGTAAGACATTTGCATGCTAATTGTGGTTTACTGATGGGTGCAATTGTGACGGAGCGGCAAAGCAATGAATAGTGGTTATTTTATAAACATTTCAAAGCAGCTAAAAGTTGGCTACAAAAATAAATTATGATGTGTATTTTTCCAGGATTATATTTGAAACATGAATACAGGTAAATTAAAGTCTGCAAACTAGCCTGACATACTAGAGTGAAGCGTGCAGGTTGGTCCAAAATAATGATTCCTGCTTTGATATCTCCAGCATGGCACACACTCTCATGCCCGTATTAAAACACACATGGCAGAAGTGTACACACACACACACATACACATGCACACACACTATGTTTTCTGGGAGCGTTGCCCACAGCAATAAAACACAGACCACAGTACTTCCAGCAAACCAACCGCTGCCTGACGGCCAACTGAAATGCTTCTCTCTCTCTGTTTCTCACTAACAGAAACATCTTATCAGCTGGGAATCAGATAATAACAGCAGCAGCACAGCTGGAAATAACATAAATCTCCATACTGAGATAAGTGTATACTGGCAGTGACGCAGCCACTTCAGGAAAAAAAAATCAGACAAAGATAGATGAGTTGGTCAAACAAAACCTTGCATGGACCTGATCAATCTGTTTCACGCCCTCGGGAAATGCTGCTCAACATAACGCTGAGCTGCACTATCTGTGGATATAAAAACACTAGCCTGTTATGGAGAAGTCACCTGAGCTGCCCTTAAATATTATCTAGCTTCTCATCCTGTCACTCACTTTTATTTAATACAGCCAAAATATTATTATAATATATTAGTAAGATGAAGGAGCTAACCCTAACCCATGATATTCAGGGTCATTTCAGTCATTTCAATATGCGAGTCCATCGCTGCCCTCTTATTTGCCATTTTTCAGGTGACTGAAACTCTGAAATCTTCTTTTGTTGATGTGATGGAAACTATTGGTTAAAATCCTCTGATAGTTGTTGATGAAATTTACATTTTCTATAGGCGGTAATTATTTGTTGTGAGTAACCATCAGTCAGAAAGCTTTTGTTCTGATTGAAGTCTATCCTCTGGGGACATTGAATATCCAAACCAAATGGATGAGTAATATTTCCAATATCTATTTACCTCAAATCCAAAACCGTCAACCTAACCCTATCAAAGATAAGATGGATAAAATTCAGAGGCTCAAATCAGTAGGGTTGATCCTCTGGAGAACATGCATGTCTGTACAGACCTCAGATCCATCCGATGGTTGAAATATTTGTCGTCTGGAACAGAGTTGTAAATGAGCTCAGCCACTTGGGCTAATAACCTTGCATAGATGTGTTGGAGACAAGTAGTTAACTTAACAATGGTCCTTACAAGAAACAATGCTCTTTTGTCTGGTAAAGACTTACTCATTGCTGGCACCGAACATGTAAAAATAAAAAAGTAAAAATGTAATTCTCTTATTAATCTGACATGGATTAAATGACTTCTGTGGTATACCAAACTCCAAATATTAAACCATGTAAGCCCCCTTGGCGCACATTAACAGCCGCTCCAGGTTTCACTGCCTTGAATGTAAATGAGTGTTGAATTATGAATCGTTTTGAACTCCTCACCTCTGCGGGGGTTGAGTGAGGTGAGCGCTCGTTGTGCTAGTGACACTTTATATTTCTCTCTTTCCATTAGACATTAAGCAGTGACATCACAGCGTGACCCTTGACACTCAGGTGGTCTGTTCCAGATGCGTTTAGGTCGTAAGCGCTGCTGCTAGCATGATGATGGTTGTGACTGAGGGAAGAGGGGGTAGGCATATGAATGGCTGTATAGGGGGTGGAGCAGGTGCTGCTTCTGGGAGAGTCTCATTTAACTGTCTTGGGAAAGGGGCACAAAACCTTGCAAACTACAAAACAGTTCTGAACAGTATCTGCAAGTCACTACTTATTGAATCCAAAGTTACTGTGAAATGAATGAGACTGGTGTTGGGAAGCAGGTCGGAAAAATTGAAGGATGTGCATTGTTGCATCTTATGAAAGAGAAGCGTAATTACCGGGCGCTTCTCCATGTCTGGTTATTGCACGGCACTGATTTATCCTGCTTCCACTCCCTTAACTCTCGCTTTCTCCTGTCACTCCAACTGAAAATAAGATGTTACTGTTATTTAAAGTGGCTGTGATTGAAGGTTTACCTTGTGTAAAATATTTCCTACAGTGACTGTATAATAGGCTGGCTGATTGAGATGGGATTACCGTATTTAGGCAGTTAGGGTATTATGTCACTTCAATGCCTGTGAAACTCAAGTGGAACAGGTGTCCAATTCAAACAAAATCTACATTGCAAGAATTGCCGTCAGGGGAGTAATGCATCACACTCAATCGTGAGTACTGGCACCAGATTCCAGCGTAAGGGAGCAGAGTCTTGACACAAGTTTCCTTCCACATGACATTTAAAACCACTGCTGTCCCTTTTCCCCTTCCAATCCAGAAGGGGAAAAGGGACAAAAATGTTTAGTCTCCTCCTCTCAGTCCCCTGCCAGGCCGTTGGGGCTGTGCATTATTAGAAACACATGTGGAGCACCAAAGGTTTTCTGCTCGGATTGAGATAAACATGCGTTAAGTTGTGGGAAGCAAACATAGCCCCGAGACCCGGAGAGACACACTGACTAATATTGGCTGCTGTGGTCATGTTCACAGCACTTCCACATACAGAAGAGGGGAGGGACATTAAGACAACTTTATCCGTGTAAAAGAAAAATTGTCTTCTTCCTGGAAAACATTTCTGGCATTAGGATGGAGTAATACATCTCCACACAGACGCAGAAATGCACAGAGAATTCCTTTCTTTACAAATTATAGTGGATTGAAGAGCTCAATGGGGACAAACTTAACATAAGCGTGTGATGCATTGCTCACAGTGGCACAGACTTCCAATGCATCATCCTCAACGGAGAACCGCAGAGAGCCCGGCACCGTCCCCTCAGCCAAGTCAGCACTGAGCAGAAAGCACAAATGAGGCTCTGACAGCATGGCAGCTTACTCCTTAAGTACATCCAACTGTAAAGGTCATTTATAACACCACGTGTTGATCTTAGGAAGGTACTGAGGTTTAGTAAGATTAGCAGGAAGCCCAAGGAAGTTCCAGATGTTGTAAGGGAATGTAAAAACAAGCCACATATCAAGCTTGGATGTAGAAAACACACAACAGAAAGGGAAAACACACATTTGTATACCCGAAACTAGACTAATGTGAATGACAGGGACACTGTGAACAGAAGCCCATGCATCCATCATCAAGATTAGCTGAGGGAGTAAAGCATTAATCCCCAGAGAGACGTGTGTGGTAAAGTATGCACGCAGTGACAAAGAGGAGTCGTTCTCTGAAGCTTAAGAAACCCATCAGTCTTCTAACAAGGGTCGGATCGACCTGCAAGCAACTCAAAAAGAGGGAGGGGATCCAAAATGAGATTCCAAACCTCCAGCAGGTAGACAGATAACGATCCATCAAAGAAATGAAGGCTGTAAAAATTCAAAATATGAATATAAACTTCAGGTAGAGGCCTCTCTGTAGCTTTTCATCTGGCTGCCTTTAAATTCATGTAAAATAATGTAAAACATTTAAACAGAAGTTGAGGAGCATTTAATTATGTGCTTATTGGAATATCTAACTATGTCCACAACACATTTAAACACCTAGATAGCAAACAGTCTTCTATTGTTCCTCCTTATCACATAAGAGCTCAAACACCCTTCTATAGGTCAAGTCATGTCAAGGGTCAGATCTACAGAGCTCAACAGGTTTTCTCAGGTCTCTTGAGCTTCTTGTTGATCACTGAGTAAACAGATAAGGCAGCAGCAGTAGCTCAAAGTCTTTTAAACATTCAAATCCATCTTTTAAACCAATAGAGCCATTTCATTGGTTATTCTACTGGCCCGCAGAGGCTGATAAAATGTCACTCTCAACAAGTTGAAACAAAACTCGAAGTTATCACGCCGGTAGGCCTTTAATCCACTTTTATATTGATATTTTCAATGGTTTGGTTTCTCTTTTTCAGTGTGACATTTTCCATTACATTTAATCCAGTCTTTCTGAGGTGTTGAAGCCTTTTAGAGGAGTTGGTTTGCCGTCTGACTCAGAGACAAACGGCAGCAGCTCTGACGATGTCCAACTCTAAACACAGCGCAGGAGGAAGCCTCCTTTGCCTTCACACTCGTCCCACAAATCTTGCCATTACATACAGTATGTAGCGAAAAAATAAACACATTTTGCCTCCCCTGGCCTGTCTGTCTTCCCTCTTTCTGCTCTGTCTCTCCTCTGCCTTAGTCATATGAGGGGGTATAAACACTAGCCTCTGTGGTTCAGCGCGCACAGAGCCAGGGTATGAGAGTGATTCCCCTCACCTCTCCCTTTTGAACATGCGTCACAGACGGTGAAAGGTGGCTCTTTTCCAAAAAAAGGGCCACGCAAGGGTCAGCTCGGCTCTGCTGCTTGTCTGTTAATACAGTTTCAACCTCAGCATCCCAGCAGAGGAAGCAAAAACCCTCTCACTGCTCAGTATGGACCCTTCATAACTCAATCAAATCTCAATGTACAAACTTCAACAGCGGAGATGTAACAAGGGAAATCAAACACACTGAAGTGGAGGTTCAACTAGGACCCCGGACTGGCAAGAGGGCCCAGATAGGATTATAAGAATTAGAGCGAGAAAATAAGGGGACGGGGGTCAGGTGAGCGCTGTGTCTAGAGAAATTATCAGGCAAATATTTCGATAATAGGTCAAGTTTTGTTAAGCGAAAATGCCAAGTATTTCATTGCTTCCATGTTTGGAAATGAGCTAAGCTTCCAAGCTTTTCTTTATCGTGAATATATTGTATTGTAAATCTGACAAAACAAAGCAATTTTTAAAACAACCTGGGTTTTATTGCATTTTGTTTGCCATTTTTATCTTTTTTCTAATGTTTTAAAGTCCTAATGATAATTAATTAAGCACATACTTACTAGTTGCAACTGTAGTCAAATGACAGGATCAGCATCATTTTTGACAATTAATTAACTTCTTTGTTTAGGCGGAGACGGTTCCAGCTCATCAGTAGTCAATGTGTGCTGTTTCTTGTATCTTCCTTGATTTAAAAACACAATATCTTTTTCGTTTTTGACACCCGGTTTCGCACTACAAGCAGTGTTTGTCAATTAGAAGAGTGTTGTGGGCCCGAGACCAAACAATTAACTAATCAATCAAGAAAACAATCTACAGATTAGTCCTTACTACAGCAGTTTCAAATGAACTCACTGCCCTTAGCTGCATGTTGTGCACTGTCTCTTTTCTTCTGGATTCCTGTCTCTATTCAACTATTCTATCCAACAAAAAGGCAGTAAACCATAAAAAGACATTCCTAGAATCGAGGAAGGAGCTCTGAAACTGATCTGGAGGCTTGTGTTGTCCGAACACATTGGTAAAACATTGTTGTTCGTTTTTTGGTCACTTACCAACATAACCTGATCGCTAAACACCATAAAATCAGTTCTTAAAACTAATTATAAACAGCAAGAATGCAATTTGGCCTGTTGGAAATATTTAATCTAATTCATCTGTCCTTACAGCCAAAGCCTCTGATGGAGGAAGCAGCGAAGGAATCAACCAGGGACTGAAGATAAAGAGGAAACAGAGGTGGAGCCTGGATGGAGAGGTGTTTCATAAGCCCCCACCGCCAAATCTTGAACCCTCGTGTTGCCAGGTTTCAGCTGTTAGGGTGGAGGAACTTTAAGGCTGATTCACAGGAAAAGTGTACATAACACGGGTAAATGGAAACCCGGAACACATTTTTCATTGGTAAGTCTCATTTAGCCAGCTCGATTACCTTCCTTGTCTGTGTGCTTACTCACTTAAATATGTGAAAATGGATTTAGATAAAGTGGCTATCATACTGAGTGGGTGAAAGAGCACAAGTCTGAGAGATATATGTAGTGTGGCAGTAAGCTGGAGCCAATCAGACGATGTTCCGGGCTCTTAAGTCGACTGTGTCAGACACTGTCAGCTTCACTTACCTACCCCTCCACAGCCCCCATAGCACCACATTACTAAATTACTATCCAATAACCCATCCCAGGCTCATTACTCAAACTTAAATTGGAGCAGTTTAGATCCAATCCAAGATCCCCTCACAGCGCTTTAGATCAGAAATATACAGGGCTCCCCATTAAAAAAAAAAAAAAAAGTCATCATTTTCAGTGCAGTGACTGCTGCTCATAAATTTCATAAAGCTGGATTGGTGTGATGGGGGAGCAGAAGCAGGGAAGAAAGCAGAGGGGGGAGTACAGGAGAGAGGGGATTGGAGTGAAATGAGAGAAAGAAAGGGACACAAATCTAAAGCAGGGATAATGTTAGCATGCCATCTAGTGGTAAAGGGGGTTTTTCTTCCTGAAAGAGCTTGGAATAAGTGATCTTGTGAAGTTTCCAGGAATGTACATGTACAAAAGTCTAGGTTTGATTGTATCGCCATACATTTTTATGAGGATACAATCAAATCTAGACTTTTTTATGACATAAAATGAATACAAATGAATAAAGACAGAGGCAGCATGAACAGCAGAAGTAGACTCTCACAAAGTCTTGCAGCTCTTCATTGATAAACCTGTGTTTTTCCACTGAATGACGTCAGTCGTCTACTTTATGAAGTCATTTTTCACCAACCAATTCTGTTCACCACAATCTGAATCTCATGATTCCATGCTCTATTCAGCTGGAACCCCAAAAGTTGCTGACACAGCAGACAATTTCACAGTTTAATTTTAAGGAGAGACCACGGTAGAGATCAATGTGGTCTAAAGACAAAATAATTCAATGCCTTTCAGTCAATAATCCAGATATGGTGTTTGAATAAAAGCATTGTTGGGGGACTCTTTAGACGTGTTCTGGTGGGGATGATGATCTGGAATTTGGCTGATGCTACAGTGTGAAACAGATCAGTCATACCTTCCAGATCCAGGCCGTCCTCACACATCCTGCACTAACGTGATATCATGCCCATCACAAAAGCCTTCTGAAGCACTAATTAATATATAGCACAGCGAGGACCCCAATTAGTGGGCCAGCGAGAGGGTTGTGGGGGAGGGAGGCGCTACGCCAAACCACGTATACAAACTTATCTTGACAGGGTCGCTTGTCCAAAAAGGAGGGGGAGAAAGGCGGATAGCGAAGGAGGCCGAGAGAAAATGAATTACCTTCCTGACACACGTCAAAGCCAATCACGGCGGAGCATCCTTTGCCGTTCTCGCGCCCCCAAATCCCCGCCGCCACCGTTGTGTTTCATCTGCTAGAGTTAGTATGCACACAGGCCGTGCGCCAGCCTCCAAATGTATTCATTTATTCAGAGCCCCTCGGAGAAATCACAGTGTCTTGTTGTCCTTTTTTTTTCTTTTTTCCCGGCTGTCCAGATGGAATTTGCGTGAATAACATCAGTTTAGTGAGGCAGAAAATAAGTACAGGCTAGCACAGCGGAGGGGACTAGATTACACCCACCTCCCCAGAAAAAAATAGGATGGAAAGACAAGTGTCACCTTCATACACTTCTTTCTCCGTCTCCACCTCCCTTTCTCCTTTTCATCTCCAGGTCTATTCAAACTAATCAGGCGGGTTGAGAGATCCATGCTGATTTTTGCAACAATTATTTCTTATGCAGGTTCAATTAAACAGAAGATCATGAATCAAAGAACTGGAGCGGCTTTTTCATTACAAAAAGGTGAGCGGCCATCAAGGGAGTGCAGTCCGATGCTCATTTATCCCTGTTTTGTTTTGCATTTATAACGCAACTAATTGCATTAATTAATCAGACGTACCTCTAATAGGTGCGAGAGCATCTTGCTCAAGTAATTGAATGAGATGAAAAAAAAAACTGTAAATCAATATTTCCAACCTCAATAAAGCCCAGAGGAAATTAAAACGTCTTCAATCAGAAGAGTGGAAAGCCTCAATATTCGTTCAGCCTATCAGAAAGAATTCACTACACAGCCTTGAAGGAGTAATTGTCTTTAGTGCAAACTCTTGAAATTGATTTCAATAGAATCTGTGCCTGAATCTTTAACAAAGAAAGTGTGTGATCTCATTGGTGGTCACTTTTGGTTGTGATTACTATGAATTAAAAAAGCAAACATAGAGAAACCTACCTCTCTGAGAACTGTACTGCTGTATCCTCTGTACAAGCCTCGGACTCCCTGTGCAGAAATAACAGGAATCACAGAAATATAGTTTATGAAATCTCAAATTCTCACAAGAAAGTATAACCAAGGAATTGTTATACAGTCAGCAGAGTTCAATATTTGACAACAGGCAATTAAAAAATATATTTTAAGAATCTGTAAAATCCTTTTCAAAATGATTGTGTATTAATTACTCCTTATTATAACTTATTTGTGTCAATATGGCCATTCATTTCTAGCATCTTAGGACATTTAAAGGTCATAAACGGCAGAAAATGTTTTACTCGTTAAAGTTACTGCAGAGAGTTGGGTTAGGATTTCGTTTTTTCTTTGCGTCAACCAAAGAAACTAAATCCACATGAGGAAATAAAGATCAGAGTAGTTATAAAGCTACTGGGTTATCCTTAAAAGAGCCCTTGACTGCTGCGTACCTCTTCTCTGAGTGTAGCCAGCAGCATGTTGTAGGTGGAGGAAGATGGAGAAGCCTGGGTCCGCTGTTTCACCACCTCTGTCGGCACCCGGATCAGACACGCCACCTACAGGATGGAAAGAACACGGATAAACCACGACCAAGAAAGAGCGTGAGGCTTTGAATTCGATTTTCGTTGAGTGACAAGTTGTCCTGCTATGTGCGGGACTGCTCAGCATTTTCCTCACTTGTCCTGCATCTCGCAAATTGTCCCGCATTTGATTGACAGCTGCCATTCTAAAGTGTTCCTTTAAACCAATGCCCGATTTAGTAAGCAGGATAGGGCTATCACCATTGGTGTCAGATCAATCAATCAACAAAAGGTGTGGGTTGGGTCAAGGGCTCATCAACCTGTCACCATTTTCATTGCCTATGTTACGCCCTATTAGCACAAAACAGCACAAGCTAACGGGATGCACTTTATGACGTAATATGATGGAAGATATGACACTGAAAACAAGTTGCAGCTACAAAAAGTGTGATAAAAGCCTGTATTTAAGTGAAAGTCGGGGTCCCACATTGACCCCCACAAGCCTACCCTGTCCCACAAGTGGCTTGTTGGCACCTTGTTGCACTACATGGAGCACAAGAGGACATTTTCTCATTGACGTCTGTATCGCTTTTTAAGGTAAACGCTTAAATAGTCCTTTCTGTTCATGTAAATGATCAGTGAATGGTCAGGAAGAAGCAACTGGAAGCGGGCTTTAAAGGAAAACGCTATCTTTGTGGGCCCCATGGATGCAGAAGATAACCTTAAAATGTTTTGATACTCAGAAGTTGAGTCATTTTGACTTCATGCGCCTCTGAGCAGCTTTTATAATAATGAACAGGGCCCGCCTCTTACACTATATCCAGTTAGCCTTTCTCATCTTTACAATACAGTAAAGCGAAGTGAAGACGACTAAATGTTTCTTTCATTCATCCATGGGGTGTACCAGATAATGTCCAATGGTTTTGCCGGAATAATTACAATCTTAATCTACAGTTCTGTGTTTCCTTAAAATAGGTTTTTCGACATCCATTTTGTTATCAATAGAAAGTGGGTGTGTCAGGAGACTTGTCACACACACACCCATTTCCCAGGTGCTGCCCAGGTACATGGGCTGCCCAGGTACATGGTGCTAGCCTGTGTTTCCTTCTACATGGCAGCTGGCCATGGCGTGGCACAGCCTGAAGAGAGCAATGACATCGAGCCGGCGGGCTAACAAGTGCTGTGGTTAGCGTCCAATCGGGCCAATTAACAAACTAGCACACACAGCAGACATGACACCTGAGCAACAGGTTAAAAGTTCACTCGGCTGACGGTGTACCTGTGTCTGAAAAACATGTGCTGCCATCAAAACTCATCGTTTCAGGCTCACCTCAGTAACCACACTCCCCGCTACAAGTTCCAACCCACCCGCCATGTGTCAACAAAAATATGGACTGCCAACAGCTAGTGAAGATAGACATGAATATTTATGCTTCCAAACTCCCATCGCCCTAAAGGCGGGCAGGCAGGCAGGCGGGCACAGCTGCCCACCTGGCGACTTGATTTTCCATTTATCCTGCATCAGAGCGGAAACACCGGCTAACGGAGAGCAATCTCACAGAGCGATTGGTGAGCCAGCCCCCTTGCTGAGACTCCCCCACGTTATACAGATGCCAGTCTGCCATTGCTACCCTCGCCACAGCAGCAAAAAGAGTCATGTAGGCATTGCAAACAAGATACAAATGCAACCTACCCCTGTTCTGCTCCATGTTCATTCAGCTATCCATACTGATTTAGCGTTTTGGGCCCCATAGGAAGTTTTAGAGGTGATGGACCCCAGAGAATAAGACGGTATTGCCATACTGTGCAAGGAAGGGGTTGAAGGCTAACCCAACAGCTGTTAGAGGGCTCACGTCTGTCAACCACTCTACCCTCTCCCAGACACCAAGGACACCATATGAGCAGGAACGTGAATATGTGTGGAGCACTAAAGAAGAAGTCAGCAGTCCTGGAAGTCAAGTGACATCACAGACTGAGCTGAGGGAGACTTTGTAGACATGACATGTATCTCTTAAAATATTATCGACTGTTGATTACTATATGCTCCATCCATTAGTTTGACCTTCCCTGCAACACTTTCTCTGTTTGTTCTTCCACTTTTCAATAAAAAATGAGCAGATAAACCTCATTTTCTTTACATGAGAGCAAAAACAAAAGACTTGAATGAGTGTCTATGAAGAATTCAGAGTGATCCTTATTGGCATTTCAGGTGAGTATGACCAAAGTCTCGCTGCAGCTTACCCATGGTGCAACAGTACCACCAAGTGGTCTGACGTTCTCCTGCATTGCAGAGATAACTAAAGCCGGCTGCATCTATCTCAAAGATCTCATTTGCCCTCCCTTTGGTCAAGTTACCATTTATAATACATTGTACATCATTTTATCCCCAAACCAATTCTCCAAAGGACCGGAATAAGGCAGCTAAATAGAAAGAAAGTGCCTATGACAAGTAATTACTGACGTAATTGGATCGGGGGCCTGGAGATGAGACCGCCTTTCCTCCGCTGTCACTGCAGATGGGAAGGCAGAATGAACCAGAGATTATACTAAATAAATTAGGGACATTGTTTATTTGGGAGTCATTTGCGCGTCTAGGGGTGGAGAGAATGATGTTGAGTGGTTAGAAGATAAACCTCGAAGCCTCCGAGACCCTTTCAGAAGTCTGAAAGCAGCAGAAAAAAGGGGAACAAGGCTGATAAATCCGGGCATGATAAAATAAGGCTGGGGATTTAAAAGGCTAAGAGTCATATCAGTGGATGTCATCACAATTTTGAAGAACTACCAAAGTAAATAATGAAAGATTAAGGTACGTGTCCCTCATGTTTAGGAGACGGCTGTACGAGGAGAGCTGTCAGAAAGACAGACGCCCGTTTCTTCACCTACTCCGCCTGCCCTTCATTCTCTATACTTTCCTCTTGCGTGCAAAGTTATTATAAATCCGTTGGCAGCCTTTTAAATTCCTGTAACCATTCATCTTTATTTACAAGCTGTTAGGTTCGTCAGGCGGCGTTAATTAGGAGGCTGCCTGCCTGTGATCGGAGCCTCACAGTTTCTCATGGCCTGTTGTTGTTGTTGTTGTTGTTGTTAATCCAAATGACAGAGCGCGTTTTCAATTTCCAGCCCTGGCCGCCGAACAACAAGGTAAGAAGACGGCGCTCAATCACGGGTGAACCACGGTGAGGAATGGGAAATTAGCAGAGACTCACAGCACATTATGGGCATAGACGGCGAAATCAATGAGTCATTACATCCCTCCGATCATCCCCCCCCCCCCCGTTACATCCCTCTTTTACCGCTCATGGAGGACACAGTGGTCAGTCAATCAGGAGCAGAATTATCATTTGGCACCATTAAGAGACAACAACAGGTTGGAAAAACATATTGGCAGCCACAACTGTTATGGGCCTCATCATTTATTTGGATTTATTTGTCATTAAAATATAATGCATTCACAAAACAGAGCATTTACTAAAAAGGAAATGCACCATGTGAAGAGCAAAATGGCCCTGGCTTTAGCTTAATTTGAATAAACACAATAAATCCAACTAAAAAAAGCCTCACTTCTTTATCGATCATGAGTTTAACTAAAGTTTTATGGTAGAAAAAGTGTGTTTTCCCACTCAATGTCAAACCAAATTGCAAAAAAGATCACATGGACCATATTCCCATGACTCTTTTCTGGATTAGCTCACACGCTAGAACTAGAAATGCATCGTAGTACCAAGGTAGACTGAAATACGGGTTGACAAAGAAAGGGAGGAAGAGATGGAAGAAAAAAAGGGTCATGAAGAAGAGGGGAAGAGATGAGGACGCTGAGTGTCTCCAACTTTGAAACAACAGCCAATATATCACGGAGCGTGGCGCTGCTCGAAGGCGATGCATGGATTATTTCTCAGTGCCAAATTAAGTGGCTGCCAGTTTCTACCCCCAAAACTCCTCCCTCCTTCTCATCGCCCCCCCCCCACCTTGTCATGTCACACTGTATTTTCCAGTATATCCTCGCACAGACGTGGTGGTGAGGTGTTGGTGGAGGTGGAGGTGGTGGGATTTATAGATGCGAGAGAAACCCGCCGCCTGGCCTTGACAAATGAGCTTTCAGGGCAGACGTCGAGCAAATGGGAATGAAGATAAATCTGATCTAATGGCTGGATAACAGCCTGCTAGAGCCTGACAGACGCCATCAGCTTACACATTCTTTATAGGAGCGTCCCAACGCCGCACTCACACAAACACCAGGACGCTTGAGCAAGGGGAGATTTCTCTCATTGTCTTGACCCTCTCTCGTTCTTTTATGACTTTCCTCCGCTCTGTCCTCTGTCTGTCCTGCTTCTGTTTACTAGTTAAACCGGGCGTGTAAGGCGTTTCCATAGAAAGGGAGAAGACCATCATCTGTACATTTCTGCTTTATATCTGAAGTAGGGCGGTGCAATTAATCGACATACGGACTATTGCAATATCCAAATTGCAGTGAATGCGTATTAAGTAAAAGCAAAATATGTGAAAATATTACACTGAATGAAGTATTGTGGAGAATCATCATTCTCTCCAATATGGTGAATCATATCGCTTTTGATATGTCAGTCAATATAATCACATTTAGATATTTTTTACGAATCGTACAACCCTATTTAAACCTCACAATTAAACCACCTTTCATTCTGAATTTAGTCAATTTAAACTCGTTTAGTTAAGGAACTTTAAACCAGTTGTAAAAATGGTTCATGTAAGTTATTTAGGTTCTATTTCACATATTACTCTGATGAGGCTTTTTCTAACTCTGTATTCTGGATGAATATCTGTTAAGGCTTGGCTATAAAGAAAAAGATTGCTAAGGATGAAGTATGTCCAAGAGTTGTCTCATAGTTCCAACAAGTTATATCTCCCTCTGGTATGATCATAACACACTGAAGTACATATCTAGAAAGAGTGTGCCAAGTTGAGTGCATCATAGATAGAGGGGGGCTTGGGGGTTTGGGTTATTAAAGCAAAAAAGTCCCATAAAGCACCTGTTGTGAAGAGTAGAAACAGTTGGCAAAACACAACTAAATGGACTCCTGGGGAAGAGGATGATGGGCTGATGAAGGAGTGGAATGGGGAAATTCAGGACATGGACCAAAAATCAAGTAGTTTCTTTTTTAAGTTTCTGTGTGTCAAAGGCTGCCCATACCCCCCATCTGCTCCCCTCAACAGAGAGACCAGCAGGTGGACGAGCAACACGGAAACACGATGTAAACACAATCGAAACAAGTGACCCGGTCTTATACTGGCTTAACAGAACATTTAATGCAGAGGGGAAGATAAAGAATCATGTTAATGAAAATCTGTTTTGCGTTTGCATTCATGTTGACGATGTGGTTTGTGTTCAACTGACTGTGTCTTTGTATTTGTTGGGTTTAAAAATAGCTGCGTACAAAGATCGTAAACTTCCAAAGCGAACTGCAGTACAACTATATTTTGCACTGAAATAAAACAAAACAAAACCTTTAGAGTCACAAAATAAATTATAAATAGGCAGCATGTGATACAAAGCAAAAGAAGGGTCTAAAAGATTAGAGGTGGCTTAAACGTGGAGGATACACACACTAATGCAATATATTATGCAAAATGTACAATGGAAAAAAACTAAAGGAGTAGGAATGAAGCAATACTCTTTTCAGTTATTATTCAATATGAGAAAGTAGTTTAAGAAATGGCTCCTACAATCTTTCAGAAGCCATAGTGACTTTCCTAAAATTCTCTGCATTGTCCAAAGCCTAAAGTTATACAATTTACAATTACACCAAACAAACCCAAGCAGAGAACACAGTTAATTCAGTTCATGTTATATAAATAATTAATTGACTACAATTGTTTTAGCACTAGACGAAACAAGCACACCGCACCCATCCAAACTTATGTAAGACCCTTGGTGCAATAACTTTTAATCAGAAATGGCGGCTATTGCATCATAGTGTGGACGTTTAGGCCCTCTCATTCGAGTCGGGGGCAGCACCAGGGTAGGCCTTTCATGGCTAAGCCCGAAGATTACTCTCTTTGAACAAGACGTATCCAGTTTTCAGATTGCAGTGGGATACCGCCCCTGCTCCGCTGAGCCCCACTCGGAGGATTTGTGCCTTTGATGTGCTCAAATCCAGAACAGCGGGGAAGGGGTTAAAGGTAGCCGCAACCTCAGCCTCACCTTTCACACTCACACGGGCCGTGCCACAGACAAAAAGTACCCAAAATGTTTAAAGCTACACTCCTGAAGTATCTGCAATAGAGTGGTGCAGGAATGAGTCCTAAACCTTGAGACGAGTCAGCATTTATAGCATTTCTGGGTTTCCTCGTACAAAAACAAAGCTACACTTAGCGTTGAGTTGGTGCATTTACGCCTCAATAATGATAGCGGTGTTAAAAGAGATTATCTTGCTAAACATAAAGGTATCAAAAAGTGTGTTTGCCACATAGCTTTTTTATTTTATTTAATGCAAATATCCCATTGCATTTTTCAAGAATACGTCACCCCTGCACCACTTTTTAGAATAACGTGTCCCCTGTGTGACACCAAGACACAAGCTGAGTCAACACAATCCCGTATGGAATAATCCATTTCATAAACATGCAAAGACTGGGCTAAATTACATCCATCCAAAAGCCATGAATACTAAAAACCTACTATTTTGAGGAAAGCCGTGGTGGTATAAGCAGGGGGGCATTCCTCTTTCCATTCATTCCCCATCCCTCTACCCTGCTTTATGTCAATGTGAATAAGTTTGCCACCCCCCCACCCCCCAATATGGCTCAGATCCTGAGGTTCACTGTGAGTGATTGGGACAGAAAAGACTGAGGAAATTGCGCCGCTCCTTGTTTGGTTTTCAAGACTGAATTCCCCAGATCAAATTGGCGGAATCTGGGGGTCTGAGCTGGGAAAATATATGAGTAAATAGGCAGTAATAAGTTCTTATTTACCCAGCAAGTGGGGGAAATGATGGGTCAGTCTTGAGGAAGCCCCCTTAACTCGCCCAGCTGGGCTACGCGGCCTACAGCCAAAACCGCATACTCACCCTGCTCCCCGCTGCCCCCCTGTCTAGTGGTGTGTGAAATTTTGAAGGGAATTACGTCAACAGACAGGCCAATGGTGTTCATAGGGGACTGGTAGTGGTGGGAAAGAAGCAAAGAGGGGGAAAGAGTGCGTGGAAGAGCAACAACAATGCGCAAGGCAGCTGTTTTTTCTGGAACGACTAAAATCACAGGTCAAACAAACATGATATACTGGCAGACTGAAGAGGAGCAAAACAAATCAAAAGTAGAGGCAAAAGTTGGAATAATAAAGGGACAGGGACACTTACTACTTCTCCGAGGGAGGCGGCCATCATGTGAGTGACAGGTGCCGCTTGTGGAGCTGCTAGACCCCCCCCAGCGCCGAGCAGGGACTTTGTGCATTCGTAGGTGACAAAGAAAGCAGCGGCTGAAACCAAGCAGAACCACAGCCATTTAAGGCCCATTAGTCAAACAGCATACAGCAATTAATATCCCTCAATACCACTGACAGGGGAGAAACTGCGGTGTGGGTGAGTGTTTGTGTGTGTGTGTGTGTGTGTGTGTGTGTGTGTGTGTGTGTGTGTGTGTGTGTGTGTGTGTGTGTGTGTGTGTGTGTGTGTGTCTGCGTGTACAATCAGGGTAAAAGCTAAGAAAGTAAAGTGTGTGTCATGCGGATGGAGTTCAGTTCTTTTATACTCCCATTAGTCACGTAAATTCACACGGTAAAAGTGCTACGTTACAAACTGCAGCAAATAGATCGGATTATATTTTAACAACAAGATATGAGTTTAAAATCTCATCTTTATCAGTCGTTCTCTGGTAAGCTGTTTGATGGGATAATATAATTGATTATCAAAACATTGAAGATTTTCTTTGAAATAACTAATTCACTTGGTGGTTTTTCAATCACAGATATTCAAAAGTATGTTTATGCTGGGAATTTAAATTAGAGTGGTGGATGTGTTAAAATTTTAAAATGTAGATGATCTGCTGACCCCCAAAAGGATTATCAATATTTCTTGCTGGAGTAATCTTGGTTAATTCTTCAAATCAGCTCCAATCCTGACATGCCTGTATTTATGTTCAGAATATAGACTTCCTGTATCTTTGATTACAGTGCATTTATGACCTGTGTGTCAACAAATGGAGTGTTCAAGTTTTAAATGATTTGACGGGGCAGTCGACATATGAACCCATTAATGCATGAAGTATGTGTCATCTTACAGTTTGAGCAGGCTTTAAATTATTATATTTCAGTGTTATGTAATGTATGTAATTCCAAATCTTCTTTGTCATAGAGACCTACAGCAACAACAGTGCTGCTGCCATTTTTGGGAGTTATTTTGACTCACCACTGTGTAAATCTCTTAGTTAGGACAGTTCAGCTTGATTCCTATCCTTAGATTTTCTTTCCCTAAATACAGTAAGGAAAACATTTTCAGTAATTCCAAGTCGCAAAAAAACCTAAAAGTCATCCTAAACTGAGTTTCTGCAATGAGGCTTCTTGTTATTCCTGTCATTGTACATCACTACCAAGTAAACCTCCTCAAAAGCTAGAAAGAAAAGAGACCTTAAGGGTGATCTCATCCAGAATATAAAGAGGTGGAGTTTGCCACCACTTGAAATTATTTCATA
Organism: Eleginops maclovinus; assembly: GCF_036324505.1. NCBI lineage: Eukaryota > Metazoa > Chordata > Actinopteri > Perciformes > Eleginopidae > Eleginops > Eleginops maclovinus. The sequence goes on along the minus strand of NC_086368.1, from coordinate 23,551,155 downwards.
AAGGTGTAAGAAGAGAGGAAATCAAACTCCAACTAAACTGATCCATGCAACACACAGCCACACACCAACAAAAGTCCACATGTGGCACTCTGAATACTTCTCACTGTGCTTTTACTTTAGACAAGGTAACAAGGTAATTCAACAGTTCAAGGAGGCTCTCGACACAAACAATGGATATTATGATCAGCACAATGCAAGGTTAGCTCTGGGAGTGACCCCCGCCCACACAGAACGAAGAAGAACTTTAATTGTGTGGTATGAACATCAATTACCAACAACAATGAACAATGGACCTTCATATCATATATCTAGCCATGACAATGAGCGTCGTACCATTAGGGAAGGATCCGACAGCAGCAGATGGGACTCCAGCGTAGACGCCCCTGAAGCCTCCTGCCTTGGAGAAGCCCTGCTGACTCTGCAGTCGTGTCTTAATGGTGTCCAAGGGGAAGAGGGTCAGATCCACACACATCCCCGCGCAGCCCCCTGCCTGGAGAAACAATCACTTTGTGAGACATAATGCCACGTTACACACTCAATCACACCAGTGGTGGGAGTCACGCAGGTGTTTTACTTAAACTTGTTTTTATTGGCTACTCGGGGGGCAAGCTTATTAAGTTGATATGACAAACGTTTAAGCTGTTGCAGACACAGGATAACATGAGTCATGTTTTTGGCCACACAATTTCTGCCCTTTTAGCTGTAGATACTTCACTGTGACTTTGTACGGTGACCTTGAGTGTTTAGAAAGGCGCCCATAAATAAAATGAATTATTATTATTATTATTATTATTCTTAATTATTATTTAAATGTTGCAGCTGATCATGGTGGAGCTAAGTTTACCAACTTTATACTGAAAAGGGATACGTTTCTATATCTTTAATAACTCTGCTTCACAGTTTAGTTTCATACATTATGTATTTAATGTTGTAGCTGGGTTAAGTAGTAAATAAAATAAATAAAATATAGTAGCGAAAAAGTTGTAAGAACTAAATCTCAAATATATTTCTATTATCATTGAATTTATCAATGATAGTCAGTAAAGTGGCCTAATGCCACAATTTCTTATTGGAATGGATACACATGGCAGTATAAAGTAAACGTAAATGGAAAAATACTGATATGCAAGTACATCAAAAGTGTACGTAAGTATTACTTTCAAATGTGCACTTACTATGGATCAGAATAGACTTTTAATCAATGTAACACACTGTTTCCAATAACATCAAATACAATAAATCAAGGTAAAAGTGTCTCTAAATTCAGAAAGGTACATTTCCTTCACTCATGCGTGTATTTGCCTTTACTGGCCTTTCACCTCTTTTAAGAACCAGTAGAAAACATGATAGTGTAGCATGCACAATGCAATTACCCTGGGCATAGACCTTTGCTACTTCTTGTTTATTGTGGTGGTTTTTCAATGAAGGAATCATACAGTGAAAGTAGAAGTCTTGAAAGGAGCATGCTTTGTAAAATGATAACGGCCCCGCCCCCTGGCTCGTGCACACAGACACACAGAGATGCTCTTATCCACAATAACTGTTAAAGACCTACAGTCTATGTTTAAAACGTACCAAAAGTGGCTGGTACTGCCTAAAGTAAAAGCATGTGCACCTCGTTTTGTCTAGCATTGTTAGTTATAGTAGTATAAATAAACAATTTCCCGTAACGTCGGACTATAATATACTATTTTTCGAGCGAATGTAACACTAATGTCAGTCAGTGAAACAATGACATTTAAAATGACATTAAATGTAGTGGAATTAGAGGCTGGGTTGACAGAAATATTAACAAATAGCACGAATATTTGTTAAAATGTGCAAACTTACCATCATATACGCGACAAACTCTCGTCTCTCCATGCTCGGCTCTCAAAAACCTCTCTTCTGTGCTGCTTTGCCCGTTAATATTCAACTATTAAGCATGTTTGACACCCGGCTCTAATCAAAACATGCCTGTCAAGGACGCTGCCATCTTGGCTGACTCTCTTCCGTATTACGTCATGACGCATTCGTGTCACGTGACATGTAACGCAAAAATAAATACATCAGGATGAATCTGTGCTTCCTGGCTTTAACTGTACCAATACTTCAGGCATCAACGTGCAGGTATGCAGACTGTGTTTAAAAATGGCTTAGAACAATACGTACAATTATAACTGGTTTGTCACTGTGTTTAATTTGCGGGCTATTTGATAAATAAGCTTTCATAAGAGCTGCGTGCATCATTGCAAGTGATCATTACAGATGGATTGAAGCTTATTGTAATGCTACAGCCTTTCAACAGGTAACTATCTGGATGTTTACTTGAATTTCCTAGAGGAGTAACCATGTGTTGCTTGTTATGCTGTCCAACAAATTATTTATTAAGACAATATTTTGTCTACTGTCCTACAAGGATGTTGAACTTACCCTGTGTGAAGAAACATTGCAAACGTTTTGAGGTAACTGAATGAGTCACTGGTGCAAGTGTTAATGTGCCTTGACCTTTGATTGGTCCCTGTGCTGAAAAGCTCTAAGAGAAGTGCCCTCTTGCTTGACTGGTGTCTGTCTTGCTGTCAGTATTGATGCCATATTGAGTTTTGGAGGGACTAGAACATGCTGCCTTCCTCAGCCCCTTACTCATCATCACCATCAGACTAATTGACTTAAGATTGAAGGTAATGACAGGAAATTAGAGGCTTGGATTTGAACTCCCTAATGTCCTAAACTCTGGTTCCCACCTCTGAAAAGCCGGTAAAGGAGAAATAAATTACATTTAGGCAGAAAAAACATCAATGGACACATGTTGAACTAGAACTGTACTAATTAACAGCCAAATCAATGTAAAAGTCTGCAGCAAACTAATATTTTTGTTTAGTTCTCCACAAAATGTGCTTCTGCGCCGCACCTTCACACACTCTATTGTACCCATCCCATTACTGCGAGCCCTTATATTTTTGCGCACCTTTCCCTCGTGATCCCGTTGAGTGAGTGTGCTCAGGTGAGTGTGTTCTTTTCCAGTGACACGCCGACTGGGTTATTTATGGGCTGCTGTCAGCCAGGCAGCGCCTCCTATTAGGGAAGAGCAGGCGAGGGGCCGCCACCTCTTTATTCAGCCCGGACCTGATGATGTCTGGGCTGAGTGCGCCCAGTTTGAGGCTCGGTGCCCCTCATCCATCTTGTTGAAGCGGGTCTCGCAGGGATCCCATTGGATGTGAGCCGCAGCTGGATCCCGACCGAGCTGCTGTCTTGATCTGTATTAGGCCCAAGGACAGCAGTAGCATCACCTCCTTTCATGCTTTCATTGTCTTGATGCAGCACTTCATAAGATAGACTTCAGAGAATATGAGACAACTTGTAAAAAACAGTTTTTGTTGCTGTAGTGTATCAGGCTTTAAGGTTATTTATTCATGTTTTACTCCCCCAAGCAAATGCAACTGTTATTTATTGTGACACTGTCAGTGTGCCGCTGCTTATTACATTACAGCCCATCCCTGAGGAAGGCTTTGTCCCTCAGTTTAGTCAATACATTGCATTCATTCTACTCCATACTTGAAATAGATTTTTTTCCGGCTGTTGTTGAGGAGTTTGCAGTGTCCAGAGTCCTGTCAGTTCCATCATGTAAAGCCATTTATCACCCTGTAGCAGTACGTCCTTGGTTATTGGGACTTTTGTCATTTGTGCTCCAAATGCATTCTTGTAAGTCTCAATGGACATAAGGTGGCATTAAAAATGTACAAATCATAGAATTTTCTTAACAAGGCTGGAGAAAGGTCAGTTTTTGGAGTAGGTTTGCTCACCCTTTGCTTCTAAATGATGTTTTTATTTTCTTGATATGATTTCTTACTTTCTTACACTTATAGGTTGATAGCTTTACCTTCCTGAGTGACTTCACAGTTTGAACTCTAATTAAACAGAAACTGCTCTGTGACTTTTTAGAAGAAATCCCTGCAGCGTTGGGTGATTTTTATCCATGGAAGTCAATGTAAAAGCTGTCTGGATGAGAGTCAGAGTGTTCAGTTACTCCTGTGTAAGGTCAATGAGAAGCACCCAGAGCTTGGGCAGATTTGCAGGGAGCACCATTGATCTTGACCCACTCTGAGTATGATCTCAGAGATAAAAGGAAGGAGACGAGAGGGGAACTTATTCACTGTCAGCCACAAGTCAGCAAAGGGCAATTCTAGCCCGCAGGCTGTCTTTGAAAATCTGAAGGGCAAAAGCGCGGAGGATTAAGTCGCGATTTGGGGAGGGAGAGAAATGTAAGCAGCCATAAGGGTTATTGTAATAACACAGAGCCAACATCTATTGGCTTCACTCTCTTTAAGAGGCATGTGTGTGTGATGACAGCCAGAATGAACTCGGAGGCAAAAGGTTGCGTCTTGCACAGGAGGGATGTTTCCACCTGAAGTTTTAAAACACTTTTTCAGCCTGTGTGTGTGTGTGTGTGTGTGTGTGTGTGTGTGTGTGTGTGTGTGTGTGTGTCTGTGTCTGTGTCTGTGTCTGTGTCTGTGTGTCTGTGTGTGTGTTATTTCAGAAACGGCAGATTGCTTACATTTCTTTAAATTAATTTTCATTACCTTCATTTTACAGGCAGAGTTGCTCATTTTGGACACCGTTGTTCACCAACAGTGCTCTTTTTTTCCTCTTTTATGTGTAATTTGGAGAAAGCACCATCTGTAATGGTCATTATTTGTGAGATGAGAGGAACACACATCTTGAGTCTGACACAGTGATGTTATTCATGAGACAGGGTGGTCGAGCAGCGTTGCAAACTTCAACCGAAACATAACTCCTGCTCATTAGCCGGCCTAACATTTGCATCATTAGGACACCGCAACAGCAGGGGTAGTGGGAAATGCGACTAAGCTCCTTTCATATAAGTCTTTGTTTTTACTCTCAGGATGATAGGCTACATGCGTCGGTGACAGGGAGGGAGAGAGGGAGGAGGGAGGTGACAGGAGGAGAGGAAGGAGGGAGGTGAGATAAAGGAGAAGAGAAAGGTTAGAAAGAAAGAGGAGAATAAAAGAACATTCATTATAAATTCACTGAATCGACAAGCTGTCAGGCTGCGCTGCCTTCCATGTAGCGTGTAAGCCTCTGCTGCACTATTGACTCCTACGTCACACCCAAAACTTCTCCTTTCTTTTCTCACCTTTGCCTGCATTCATATCACCTGTTTCATGCTACTTGCTCTCTGGATTGACCCCGAGAGCCTTGCAAAGCCTTGTCATCATCCCGTCTTCCCCTTCCCTTCTTTGTCTCCGTCCTATGCCCTCTCATCCCTGCTGGGGAACCGGTGAAATATGAGCTGCCTGTAGCATATTGATCCCATGCCTAACTCCTGCCTAAAGATAGATAGATCACAGACAAGGCAAAGCACTCCTGATGCCGCCTCCGCTGCTGCAACAGTGCCAATGGCTTCACTGGTTCCTATTGATTGCAGTGATCAATTTCAGCACAATGCACACTGATGGATTCTGTGCACCCTTCTGTCGTCGTGTCGCTAAGAGCAGGTGAGCTGAGCGAAAGGCTGTCACGTAAGTTGATCTGTGATGGCTTCGATTTGTCAAGACGTGTTTAATCCCCCCTGTAATATAGGTGTCCACTGGCAGGGGCCACAATAGAGGTGTCAGCTGTCAGGACATCTTTCACCCTCTGACAATAAAGCTTGAAATATTATATATTAATTTGGCTCAGTGTAAAGGCCCTGATCACCTTTATATGGGTTGAATTGTGCCACCCTAAATCATTTAATTTTTATGATATTTCATCATGATCTATTGGTCAGGTAATTCAGTGACACACTGTTTCATAATGACTGCATTTATCATTAGTTATAGGTTGTGATCTTTATGGCTGCCTGAGTTTTTTCTCATATCGGTCGAAGATATACTATAAGGTCTCCGTAGAGAGAGATGGAAGAAATGGAGAGCAAGGCACTATCCTCCACAACTCCTCCAAATGAAATGACAAAATATTCTATCTGTGGGTTTAATGCTTTTGTCCACAGCCTGTTCCATCTGAACTTCAATCAAACCTTAACCAGCAGGTCAACAGTACTGCTTAGACTACAACTAATGACCCTCCCTACATCTTCAACTGGCTAATTAGCAGATGTTAGCATGCTTCAAAAACTAAAATGGTGAACAGGTAAACATTACACCTGCTGAACATCAACATGTTAGGGGGATTATTGTGGGTATGTTAGCAAGCTACAATTAGCATTTAGCACAAATGTTCACAGATGCTAGCATGGCGTAGAGACTATTACGCTCGTCCACACGGGTCCGTTGCCTTGACGCTTGACGCACCTTCCCATTCACTTTGAATGCCGAACTGCATTGTGGTTCTGTTGCTTCGCTTTGGCTCAGATGCTTGCGGTGAAAGTTGAGAAAAGTTCAACTGTTGAAGCGTCGACGGAAGCGCCAGCCAATCAAACCCGCGAATGCAAATATGCTAGCACAAGCGCTAGCCAATCAAACCGTGTGTATGTGTGTCCGGGGCGGGAGATTAATGTGATTGGTTGTTGACGCCAGACACGCCCACCGGCAAGCGTCGACGCAACGGAACCGTGTGTACGCTACATTAGGCCTAGTCCACACATACACGGCGAAGTGTTTTTTGGATCTATTTACAGGGACGCTGGAAGTAGGGGTGCTGAGGGTGCTGCAGCACCCCCTGGTGAAGGACTATTGCAACACTGACGTACTAAATTAATCATTTTTATTTTCAACTTTTTACTTTAAAAAAACCCCCATTAATTTTCTACTTTTACATAATCGTGATATTTTTGTTTCCTGTAGCATAATATTGAATCTAGCTCATTTTTTGCTCCGTTGCGCTGCGTTTGGTGTGACGTCATCGTCACCGGGTGACGTCATTCAGCACCCCCAACTCTGAATGACTTCCAGCGTCACTGTCTATTTAGCTTTTTCTATAGGTGTTAACCTTTCGTCCGCATGCAAACTCTGTTATAGATCACAAAAAATCGCCAACCTTTTTATCGAACTCCTTCCAGCTTAAAGATTTAGTTTTCCAGTGTTAACATGTAGACAGAAAATCTGAATGTCCAGCTTTTGTTGTCAGATTGAAAGACGTTATCTTGTGAGGTGTCACAAAGGAGTTAAGATTTTGGGCAATGAAAAAACATTTCACCGTTGACCTGCTGGACCTCAACATGAAGGATTGTAATTGTGAGCTTGTCATTCCTATAAGTAACAGCAGGGCTAGTATACACTATTAATGTTATGTTTATAATTAAACAAAGAAATCTAATTTGGGTCGATATTTAATCGTCATGTCTTTTTAAAATGTTTCTGAAAGACTGTTACGTTGGACCAAATCAATCCCAAATGCTGAATCCTCTAAGTAAATGTGCTGAATGGTGTAAAGGCAGGAGAAAATGATGAGCCAGTCTCCTCACAGAAAAGCAACTTACACAAAATTATCTCAAAGGGGATACGGTATCTATTCATCACAACTAGTGTGGCTGACTTCCTCCCTCCACTGGTATTAACTGACTGGCCTTTCCCTGCTTTGGTTCCTAGTCACAGATGACACTTGCATTTGTCATGGCCTAAGTGCTGAGGAGGAGGAAGGTGAGAGCAGCCAAACAACAAAGACACAAAGAGCTGCAAAATGAATCAAGGGAGCATTTGTTTGCAGCATCCTGTACCCTTTGATAAATCACTTCACCATGTCTCACTTCTTTGTAATTCACCATGTAGCAGCTTTTTTCATTTTCTACTGAAAAGACACTTTTCTACCCCATGGATAACACACATTCGAGACGCAGTGGTCTGATGGAGAAGAATGGGGGATGTTTCTCATGCATGACTGACGAAACAACAAGATTTAAAGGACAATAAAGCCTGTGCACTAAAATGTAAATGTCCATGACTTTGTGAAGCCTAATATGCTCATTTCCCATTAGAGAACATTTCTTGTGATGTGAGTCACACACACCTCGTTGATTCCGCTAATGCTGTTCTGTCTTTGTGTCTGCAGTGACGGATATCCCTGTCAAGCGTGATTGCCGTCTAGTGGCGCTGCTTTGACGCTCCACAGAGCCTCATGCAACGCTGTACAGATTTCTCATGCTTGATTTTGTCTGTTGCAAGACTTTCTCTCACAAACATATACTTGAAAGTGACATTCACTCACACTGTCTTTCCTGTTTTTGACTAATATGACACCATCTTCTATGTTCTTTGGACTAAAGCAACCCATGATGATTGCACACGTTTTGATTGAACACTGAAGACATAAGCCCTTTCTCATTTCTCACTTTTCCCCTCCTCGACTCCTCGACTCCTCGACTCGCATCTTAGTCCCGCCCACAGGAGATGCCAGTGGAGGACTCGAGGAGCGGAACCGAGGAGAGAGGAGTGGAAACAACAGGCGTTGAGAGAAATTAGAAATCCTCTCCTCTGAGCGGTCATTCTGAAGTGACGTCCATTAATGATGACAGGAGGCACAGCAGCAGTGTGTTCATGACAATTTATATATTTACTTCATTCACAATGTTGTGAAATGAAGGGAGTTAACTATGGAATATCCTAGACATGCTAAATAATATAAATGTGTTTTATATATTTCCGACTATTTCTTCAAAATTATCACTTTTTTCCTTAAAGATCTAACTTTTTTTTTCAAATTTCCGACTTAAAAAAAAAAGTTCAACTATAAAAATGTCCCACTATTTTCTCATCTTTGAAACTGTACATCAGAATGTCCTGGTATTATCGGAGTGGCTAGTTGGAGTGGCCTGCTACCACCCTGAAATGAAATGGGTCCTTTGATAGTGGACCAGACAGACAATAGAGCTTTCGGGTTCATGCTCTTTTTAAGAAGTTAACAAGATGTGCATTAGCCAAACAACCCATTATCTCATCTCTCTCAAAGTATTCTTTCTTACAATGCAATTACATCAAACTGTAATGGAGCCAGTACTGCGCCCCTGAGGCCAAAAAGGGCAGAAAACATCACCAAGGTTGTTACTTATGGAGAAAGTGCTGCTAGCTCTTTTCAGTAGAAAATATTTGGCAGCACTGGCCTTGGAATTATTTAAAATCAAGCTACTGATGCCTGTAATGTTACCTACCCAAGCTTTAATCAAGGAATTGGCTATATGTCAACCAATAATACGCAAATATTAGAGGTGGTTTCAAATAAAGTCTTGGAAATAAAATACCAAATATTTGCATACAAAAAAAGTTATACACTATAGAGAGGAAATATGTTATTTTCTATTAACTTAGTTTTGTGGATTCCATTAAAACCTGCATTTGGACAACTAGTATCAAAACTAGAGTCTTTTTGATCCTTCTATAAATCCTCTCCCCTGGTGAACCCAAGTGTAATTCCTACTAACACACCTCAGAGGGCCGCCGCTCAGTCAATATCCACCGGTGTCATGATGGTCTGAGAGCTCACAGTCGATCTGTTGCCTGCCAATGTTGCCCGCACTGTGCTAAAGGTTTCTGCAGCACAGGGACCAGATATGAACAAGTAGATTTCATCAGACAGTCATTCCCTTTAGGCAGCTGCAGATGGATCAATATCACCAGTCCCCGATCCCCCACCCTCCCGCCTCAGCCAGAATGAGAAGTGGCTCTTGTGGCAATAGCATGTACAGATCTTGGTTTGTACAGATCGATTCGGGACATCAGATGGGACAGGAGGACGGGGACAGTGTATGTGTATGCGGTGGCATCTCTATCGCCTCCTCTGTAGGTCAATGAAGATGGAGGAGCTGCGTAACGGTAAAATATGCACAAACATGCATTCTATCTGTTCCATCTGTGGAGCCTAATAGAAATATGGATCTGCTCTCATGTGCTCCCTGTCCCACTGACATTTGATTCATCCCTCCATGAGCCAATACACTGGCCCCGATCTGACATCAGTGTGACACACTCACGCTTTTAGTCACAGGAGAACTCTGAACAAACTGTAGCTGTGCATGTGGGAAAATGTTTTTCACACCGCTGGAAACTCAAAGAGGAGACCCATTATCTGAGCAGGAGCGATGACGCTGTAAACATTAGTCTGGCCCTCTTCTCGCCACATGTACATTCAGGTTACATCGACAACATCGTGAGGGTCTGCCATCCAGAGTGTGATGGTGATCAACTCCACACCCTTGTCTCAGACCATGATTGTGATTCGGCAACATAAATGTTACATCAGATTGTCCTCTGCTTGCAAATGATGACCTTTCAAACAGCAAAGAGTGAGCACTGAGGGACAAGCTAACCTTTAGATTTGAATAACATCTGTATGGCGAGGGATGCTGCACTGCGGTGTCAGAGTGCCACCCAGTGGTTTCATGGTACACTGAAACTTTGCTTTTCATTTCACATGCACAACGTTTGTTAGTCATCTTCAGCTAGCAATGCTTTTACTCTCTCAAATACTCTTTGATGCTTACATATTGGGAGATACGCACAATAGCTACAGCATAGCTATAGCGATGACAATCTTAAATCCCAGTCTCCTTTATGCATCTACTATTCCCTAAGACTTAAAATAAATACAAATAAAATAGTGCAAAAAAAAAAGAGACATAATGGTTCACTGTAAAGGAGGTTCACCTTAATGTCTAAATATTCATAATCAATGTCATGAGGCAGTGCTGGAAAAAAGGAATATAATGTTGTAATGATAGAAGAAATGGGCTTCATGTATGGGAAAAACAGTGAACATCCCATTAATCTTTGTTTTGGAGGATTTCTGCTGGAAAAATAAGATCCGTTTCATAATTACCCCAAAACTAGAAATCCAAATTAGGAGGAAATTACTTTCGTTCCTCGACTTCAAATGAGGAAAAGGAAATTACTGGGGAAAATAGCATTGTTGTAATCATCTAGACAATTGTTTCTTTTTAGTTATTTTCTGATTGTGCTCTAATGTCCCTGTCCTCAGGAGTTCATATAAAAAAAAATGTTAAATGCAGAAATAAAAATTGCACAAGAAATGCACATATTACAGTCAAATGTTCAGACTGAATATCCATATAGACAAAAAATGATGTGGTTTCATTAACCCTGCATTCATAATTCATATTCTTCCAATTTGTCAGTTGTCAGACATTACATATTGTTCCTCTCCATCTTCAACACATGGGAACGCTTCCATCAAGCAAGCAGTACTCGAAGAAGGTCTTTTGGGACCGTTGTACTTGATTGTGTGATAATAACCAATTAACATGCTAATTTTTGCAATTCGTCTTTGCCATAATTGCCTCCATCAATATAACTGAGACGGAGCAGCCTTCATTTGTAGGACATCGTTTGGGACTTTTTAAATGGCTGCTGTATTGTGATTTATAATGGCTGGATAGAGGTACTTTCAATCAGGGACTGGTTTACTCCGTTTGAAGTGAATTGGCTGACCTCAAAAGTCCTTAGTTTTTGAAGTGAGAGTGCAAAGACTCTGCGTAAACCAGGTCATTCAGCCAAGGTAGTCTTAACAGGTTATACAAACTTTGAAGTATACTCACTTTGAATATGATGGCTCAAGCTCCTATGTGTCAAAAGTAAGGCAAAGCTTTACAGAGTCGTTAAAATTGGCGGCACAATTAGAGACTGCAGACACACCTCTATGTCCTATCACTGTAAGTGGAAAATACCCTATATCAACACTTTCATCTACTGACCTCAGCCTAAAAGCTAGCCCTCTGTACAGAGAAGATCATTTATAGGTAATGATTTGTCCCTGTTGAAATAACACAGCTTAATCAGTAAGAAAAGACACTTTTTGAACAACCTGGTGCTCTCTTTGATACAGCTTCTACTGTGGTTTTGTTTTTACGGACAATGTGTTTTAATAAACCTTATTTAGAAGCTGATTTTTCCTATTTTTTTGCCTAAATGTCTGCCTTTTACACCAAAAACTAGACGGTAAAGTATTTTCTAATTTTTTTACACAATGTCCTGAAGGTGCATATCTTTGTGTTTTGGACAGAAGATAGGTTAGCACTCATGTCTCAGGGTACCTCTATTTGTATCATGTAGTTTTGGTTTCCTTACAACCTGAGTGTGTATGGTTAATGTGCCTTTTACATATAGCAAGTGACATTAACCCACCATCTTTGACTTATCCTGGAGCACAACTGGAAACCCTCTGGGACTGTTTTCCTGTTTACCTGACCTCCGCCTCCAGGGCATGTCACCTCGTGTATGCTCATAAGAAACAGCGATCATGAAGGCTTTCTATCATCTTTGCCCTCCTGATCACAAATTGAGCTTCTATATATCACTTCCTATAAATTGCTCCATCAACAGTCATGCTAACCTCCTGTGATACAGCTCCCTGTTTCCTAGTCAAGTTAGTCAGACGTCAAGGAAAATAGCTATTGGCATAAAAGTTCATCTCAAATAACCGGTGCAAATGTTGCAATTTCTCCTAGTTTAATGCAATCCTGGCCGAGCTTCACTTGATATGTTTTTGTGCTGTTTGTTTGTTGGACTTTTCTTCCTGCTGGAGCGTGAATTGCTATGAATAAGTTATGGATGAATTGTAGAGTAAAGTCTCTGTTCACAGTTTCAATTTTCAAGCATGGCAATCCACTTCTGCTTCAAAATATTGGCTACAGCAATTTGATCCCGTGTTTATTTTCTGATATCCTAAAAATCATCTTTAAAAAACGTCCTAAACAACATGTGTTATCAATATACTCTGACTACACAGCATACCTTAACATCCTGGATTGTTACCTCCATCCACTGCATTTGGCTTTAAGAACTTAAGCCAAAAGTAAAACAACAAAATACAAAGTGTAATATAAAATACATTTGCTTAGTATTAACTGTACACTTTATTTTATTAGATCCCAAAAAGAAGCCTAAGTATTTGCATTATTATAAGAAGCTTCATTTTGTCACCAGATCTGACTAAGTTATTTCATTATTTCACACTGACTCACAACAGAAAACCATTGAGTAAGATTCTACCCTTTTTTTCTTCGTCTAACTTGTAACAAAAACACCATTTACATAATTGCAGTTATTAAAAGTAATTTTTTTAGGCATAATTATTTTTGAATGAACACTGTGCCCTTCAAATGTGAATAATAGTTGTTTGTGCAAATTATATTCATTAATTATCTGGAGTTACTTTTTTTTTGGGGGGGGGGGGGGGTAAATGAATAATTGCTTTCGTATTACAGTGAGTAATTGAGTAAGTACGTGTGTGTGCTACTCAAATTAGCGATTAGCTTCAGTGGATATGATGTCAAAGGTGAAGCCCCAAACACGAAAACATTGATTGTTAAAAATCAACTCCTTCCCCTTAAAGCCAGCAATTATTATAAGGGTCACAACCAGCTTATATAAATGATGTGGGTCAAACAACACACTAAGTCATTGGTTGAAGGTCACATTTAATTAAATTAAGGCCTACTTAAACTGTATTGCGCTTTTTCCTTTCGTGTTGCTTTCTTCTTCTTCTCTGTTCTACTATATTTCAAGTAATTAAATGACAGTCGTATTATCAACTCTACTGCACGAGGAAAGGAGCTCATTTCCTTTAACGTCTTGTTTTTCAACCCTTACAAATGAGTGTTAATAGCTTGGATGGTAAACATGGCTAATTACACTCCACCAGTACATTTCTTCCAGTGTCATCTTTTCTTCCGCTGAGGGAAATCTACATGTCTTTCCATCCTAATTGGTCTCCTCATCATCTATCATCATAGGAAACCACCTAATTCTCCCAGTGGTAATGTTCCCAGACGCCTGCAGGCCTACTGGAAATGACTCTGGTGATGAGTTCAATGATTACTGAATATGATGGGCACTCTGCAGTTTGATAGGGGCAATCAACAAAATGGGCTTTTGTAAAAAAAGAAAAAATGCTGGTAGCAGTTTAATTATGCCTGGTAATAATAACTGCAATATTACTTACGGATATGCCATTTATTTTGGTTTTTATAAATAGCAAAACGAAGGTTGTTTTGTCAAGATCCACGTTGCAATACCTACATTTACCAGCAGAGGGGGCACGCGTCATTCTGTTCCAATGTTAACACTTCCCTTGGTGAAAGCACAAATGAGTGAAGTATATTTCTGGAGTTTAACCTGACCAAAGTGCAGTACAAAGCAACATCAAAACGTATAAACAAAGCAGAAAGAGAAACACAAAGAGAAGATACTAATCACAACAATGTACAAATACAGAATTATAGACTGTAAGAGTTTGAAGGATTGGTTGGCTGAAAAGACTGGATGTTGCACACTTAAAAAAGGTCTTCAAGGCGTGCATAAGATACACATAAACTCATTTATTCATTCTGAAATTCACAAGCACAAGAATGTCTACATAAAGAATATGATTGTGTCTTCAGCCTATAGATTCAAAAATGGAAATGGAGGAAGGGCATTTTGATATCTATCGGTAACTGAGTCAACTATTTTAGAGCAGCAACTGCAAAAGGCTCTGTCACCTTTTAGTCGTAATTGTAGGAAATCCAAGGGAGATTTATCGTCAGATCTAAAGTAACCAATGGATTGAGTTACTGATTAACAAGTAACATCGTTGTGGCTGCGTTTTAGAAGGAGCAGAATGACTTGAGTTTGGAAATAGTTAGCCAATAATAAATAGGGGTTCTTTGATCTCAAGTTGCACCAACACATGTTCTTCCTCTAGCTATTGAAATCAAACTATGAATCCTCTTGAAACCCATGCATCATGCTTTACTGTCAAGCATGCTGCTACTTCTGCTACATCCTAGTTGTGAATAGTGGGGATTTTCTGAGCCTGTGTCTAAGAGAAAGCTGGGTCCCTGCGTTCAGCCCAGCTTCAGGTTGTTTAATTAGATCAAACGCTGATAAATGTGCCTTGACTTTCAAATGAGCTTCTCAAAAGGGTTGGAGGTGGACAGATTTCTATCAGCACTGATAATAAAGTCAAAGCCTGAGTGTGCATTACATCAGGGAGTCCATAGAAGACTGTGATGGATTTGTTAACAAACACAACATGTGCTCTCTGCCTCGTATACACACAGATACTGATGCATAATGAATGAAAATGTGCAGTATGTAAAATAATTGAGTCATTGCCTGCACCTAAGTGTTGCACGTTGAGCAAGACTCTTCTTTTTGGAGATTTCCATTCATTAAAATGTATCTTTTTATCTACACACAGCAGTTTTCGTGGATGACATTTTTCCTCGGGGCCTCTGAACATTACCTCATCATACTGTAGGCATTTAATCTGGCTCTCTTTCTCTGCTCACCTCCCATCTCTGCCAGGGGTCTAATCCTCTGTGACTAATAGGCTGGATATGAGGATTATTTTTTTACCTGCCCAGAGACACAGTTAAAAAGAGACGGAGAGGGGGAGATGAATGGATATGTCCAAAGCTGATTTTTAATTTTTTTTTTATGGTATGACAGTTGTCACCATCCTGCTCCTGAGCTTCAGAGTCAGTTTGAGCGTTCACATGTTCAAATAAAGTCTGAGAGCCAGGATGCTTTCATGTGGCACCGAGATAAATACTGTACAATATAAGGTTTCCTAGAGGGAATGACTCGAGTTATTGGTAAAGACGTTCAAACTAATACATTCAGTTAATTATTTTAGTGTGTTATGAGATTATTTTCGATGTAATCCACATTTGTCTGAGGTCCTGTTGTTTATGTCTCACATTGACAATAAGAATATCATGACATTTGATCTGCTTAATCTAATGGTAGCCATCTTTAAAGTACATCCAAAACAACCCCTGGACCTTGTTTCCCATTTAACAGTCATCAGAATAAAGCAAGCCTATGAACTGAGTTCCAAAATCAGAAAATGAGCTACAGGCATGAACAACAAGAACAATGAGAACAACAGATGTGTTTAATCCATATTATACTTTGCATTATTTAACAAGAGTCTAAAATGGTAGCAGAGCTGTGAGGCTGTACTTGTGATTTGAGATGAAAGCTAATGTGCTTATAGGTGATAAACCAAGTCAAAACTAGTATCATTTTCTCATAGACTTCTATGCAATCTGACTTTTTATCAGAACCAATAGAGTTGCCTACTGCTTGCTTTAGAATGAAATGTAAGGTTTTCTGTATTGGCTGACATTTTCAAACCCAAACATTGACAAAGATTTTATTTCTTTTTCTTCCTCAAACGTTTTATCCCCTTTCCTGTGTTTCCTTCTCTGTTATTGCTGTTGCTGCCATGACACCTGCATTTCCCTACAGCGATTTAAAAAAGTTTATCTTACTTTATCTTGTCTTATTGAATATAAGACTCAATGGTCCTATCTAATCTCTTTTCTAAAAATACAAAAGGGAAAGAACGATTTGTTTTTCCATTTCCCTACCCCTCATACCTATCAAACAAGGCTGCCTGAAAGCCTCACTCAACCTCTTCCTCCAATAATCCCCACAATAACCCAAAACACGCTTGCAGCATCTACATTTATGTATCTATTCTCTCACATTTTCTTTTGCCTCAGCAATGCAGTAAATAACTACAGCCAGAAATATTACAAACCTCACCATGTCCTTACAAAACCCTCATCATTACTTGATCTGTAATTCCTTACTTCTTGAATTTGAATTCGTAGCTGCTTCTTTTTCCTTCATCTTATTAAATATATTCATTCGTTTTTAGTGTTACTGTTTTATTTTGTTACTCACCTCCCCTCGTTCACATCACTTTACTCTTTAGTGTTTTCCATCCAGTTTTTGATTGCCTCGCCCTGATTTGTTTCACCTGTCCCTCATTTGTCTGGGTTGGGGAAATAGGACCCAAGCGCAGAGTGAATAAAGGAGGCAGGTATGGGTCCAAACAAAAGGTTTATTCAATAGAAAGCTGTACTTTCAAACAAAGAAAAACCTGACCTACACTAACCAGGGAATACAGGGACACCAGGAACAGGAGGGTAACATAGACAGGAAAAGGCACAGAACATGGACATGACCAGATTGGAAACTACGACAACCGAACAACAGACAAAAGGGGAACTAATATTAAATACATAAGGGTAATCACAAGACAAGACACAGCTGGAGAGGGCAGGAGAAACACAGGGGCAACAGGCGAACACAATGACACAATCAGGCACAGGAGGATGCAGACAGGAAGTGAAACTAAACATGACACAAGAGGGGAAAACATTTGAAAATAAAACAGGATACAACAAACACAAAACAAGGATCATGACATCGTTAGCCTCCTACTTTCCTTCTGTATGTAGTCTTTGTGCTCCCCTCTTCCTGTGACAGTTGGTTCTCAGTGTTTTGCGAGGCAGCTTTTTCTTTCATGCACCCCCTGTGGTAAATAGACCTTGCTTTTTTTTTAATTACTCTGCTTTCATCAGGTGTTGTTACCTCTGCTGGTTTTTTGGACTTCCTGTGTACCAAACCTGTTTATGCCATTAAGGACTGTGTCTTCGGATCTCACTCCTGTCTTTCCGTTGTGCATTTGAACACTGTTACACACACACACAGGCTGAGTTTTTTCTGGTGTTCCTCAAAGTATTTGAGAGTAGGATTTTTGACTGATTATGGGGTTGGAGAAAAAGTCAGAGGGTCACAAAAGTAACTGAGAAACATTGTCTTGAAGTGATGAATGTCTGCACAAAATTCCAACGCAACCCATCGGATATTTGTTGAAATATTTCCTTCTACACTAAACAACTGACACACTTTACCATCCCTAAACATTTTACTAACCCTGATCTAAAAAGAAGGCTTCAAAGCTTTTTGAAACTTATCTGGGGGGAGTTCCTTACTGAAGAAAGCACCTCATTGCATAGGTCATCCTTTTTTTGCATGCTCCTTGAGCTGATTTGAATATTCAAAAGCATAGATTGTGTTGGTAAAAAGTTTCTCAGGCTCTCTTGCCGTATGGTTCACTCCTTTTAAAATCAAGGGCTTGTGGCTTGTTAAGATTGCATCAGTGGATTATCAGATTGTACAAAGAATGAGCCAGTAAAGCTTTACGTCCGAGACCGATAGGATACAATAAAGCTAATCTTATTAAACAACTTCTATCGTAAATATATGCAGTGATCCTCCCTTGACTGGTTCACATTGTAATCCTATCAAAAGGCTGCGGACAAAGAGTAGAATGTGGTCTGCTTTCACCGATCGGTCAAGCTGTATTGTCCCAGGCAGGTCAACTAATGTATTTCCACTTGAGAGAGTTTTGTTGGGGTTTAGGATAACTTGTCTTCAAAGTAAGGCAACATAAGTGCCACTCGATGGGAAAGTTATCCAGCCAGAGAGTAGATTTCTCCAGGATATTAGCATATGATTGCTCTCAAACGTTGTGCATTGTGAGAGCACTGTAATTTTGTACTTCAAGAAATCACAAGGTTTGTTTTTCTGCATCAGATTCTTTTGCAGACTTAACAATGATTGCTATCCACCAGCTTTATGACATCCTTTTGTACATGTCTGTTAAAGTCATTACTTTTAAGATGTACTAAAAAAGATTTGCTCTACGGTAGTGCTTAAGTATTCAATTACCGCTAGTTAGTTTTAGATGTTTGTAATATACTGTGAGTTGCTTGGAAATCCCGAAAAATTGAAAGTCGAATCAAATTCATAAACAGAAGCTTGTGAAAAGTATATCTGAAAATCTTAGCATGATTTGTTTAAATCTGAGTTCAAGAGATGAGTAAGAAATACCACATTAGCATTAAGCTATCATAACTGATTGTACTGGGTTTTAACGTCTTACCGGTTGTTTTAACATAACTCAGCGGACATTTGATCTTGTTTGATTTCAGATTTGTCAACCATATCCCATTAGCTTTAACTCTTCAGTCTTTTAGCATGCTAATTTGAGCTGTGTGCATCATGCTAGTTAGCAACGCAGCCTGAAATATATTGTATTTAAATATTAAGTAGGAAACTAATCTCTATGTAAGTCTATGGGGCGAAAGACATATTAGTTAAGGGATTCATAAATCTCGATTTAACACTCAACCTGTTTAACTGTGGCTAGGTTTGAACATGTTAGCAGCTTGTGCAAAGAACAGCCATACAGAAAACATCAAACACATACACATATAAGTAGAAATAGGAGGAGAATATTAATAAAACATGTTTATACTGTGTAAACTATATGCATACTTACACTATACAGAAAAACGGGTCATTTTAAATCACCAGTGTGCAACTCAGTCATCAATTATTCTCTCTTCTATTACTAACTAGCTGTAGTATAAATATACACGCTACATTTGAGAAGCACCTCTTACAACAATCGCCGCATTTTCCACTTTGGTTATCTGACCATGTTAATTGTATAATACACAATATGACCCCTGGTAATGCACTTGTTCGTTGTCAACTCAGTCCTCTGGGATCTAATTTACTCTGCTTCCATGATGTCTTAGGAGTATCTTCAATGGCTTACTTGCTTCTCAGTCATCCCCCTTACACATGTACCTGGTGCTCGGTATATAAGGAATAACTCTGTTTAATAAATAACAGAGTGCATAACACATTCTGTTTACACCTTTACTGTATTTTTTATTGGCAGCATATATACATAGATAAATTACACATGCAAGCACATAGAAGCAAGTGCATACATTAACAGAAGGACATAAAATGAATACTCAACATGCCCGACTTAGTGCTCAAAGCCTTTCTCACACATCCATTACATGTCTGCTGTTTGTCTTTCGCTGCCTCCGCCTTGCCTTGCATTGTCACTCAAGGGTGGAGTGCCTGACATTGCATGTTGGTGTGTGTGTGTGTGTGTGTGCGTGTGTGTCAGGAGGATTAATATCAGTTGGCAACAAAGAGGATTTATTCTCCTGTATGTTTAGCAGCCACTTTAATGTTGATTGGTTGGAGGATGGGGCTAAAAGAGGGGACAAACAGCGGTAGTAAATCAGAGGAGGGGCTCCACGGGGGATGTTAGTACTGTCCACTCGTCTATAGTAAGAGAAAGAGAGAGACGGGACGGATACTGCCAAGAGGTTATTAGATAAACCACATAATCTGCAGTCCAGGGCCCCGGTGGCACTGTGTAAGCCTCCGGTCCAAGAGGTGTTTAAAGGCATGTTTATGGAGATCGATATGTCTAAGCTGCAGTGGCGGGTCGTGCAAAGGCATCAGGGAGATTGTTGTTTTGCTTGGAGGCAGCAGCAGCCTTACTGTAATGCTGTTGAAGGCTTATGCTTATTCTGCTAAGAAAAAAAACATGTTATTAGTTAAGGTGGTGCTGGAGCCCTTTGTGTTGTTTTTTTAAGCATGTAAAGGTAGCAAAACTAAAGAGTTGAAAACCTATTGAGGGTCATTAGATCATACTGTGGAAATGAGATCATAACAATGAGAAAATACAGAGATGAAATACATTTTAGTCGTATTTTCCAGTCCAAATGGTGGGTTTGATTCATTACCCTGTTCAACAAATGGTACTTGAGTTGCCAAATGTTTTTCAGTTTCATCACCTTGAGACATAATAAAATGTAGTTAATAGAATATTGAATTTCATGATAGATAAGCTTTACCTAAAAATTGGCTTTTACAACATCGTGAAGTGATTTTGTTCACAAATATATGTCTACATGAAAACTTTATATTTTGAATAGTATGTACACAAGTCAGGAGAAGTTATATTCCCGCCATACACCATAAAAAAAACATGTATTCCCCATGATATCAGGCTGAACATAGATGACCCCGGGTCATGTCAGAAATATTTTCAGCAAGGCTCCAAATTTACTTTAACAACATAACATCTCCCTCTGGGTCAGAGAGCGGTGGTCTGTGCTGGCCTCATTATTTTTGCACTGATGAAATAGCAACAATCATGCAGGGGGAAAAACCACTGAGGAAGAAGTTATGAGATACCAGTTCCGCTCTCAGAGAGCCCTGTAGTGTGAACATGCAGATGCAGCAGTTGTTGTGCTTTAATTAATAACTCACTTTTCCAAAACTGGACTGTTTCACTCTCACCCCAAGCAGCATACATCTCACACCTCGGTGCAAAAATCCACACATGAATACCACAAGAAATAAATTGCACCCTTGTCTTGCGTGTCGAAAGAGCTGAAGCTGTTATATCCATGCTCTCGCCAAAGCCACCAGATTCCATTCACAAAAACAGTTTTTTATTACCTTGCAGAACATGCAATTGATGGTTTTGCCGCTGCCTTAATTGTTTAACCGTTGGAAATGCAAGGTAAATATTGTAAAAATAGCGTACCTTTATACTATAGATAAATACCTCACAAAGACTGTTTAAAACATCCACCCTATCTAATAATAACTATAATGGTTCATACTGGGTTAGTGTGCCATTGGGACTGACATGTCTCCAGTCTGCATACATTTCTTCCCAAAGGATCCCAAAACTGATAATGAGAATGCCGTCCCTCCAAGAAAAGACAAGTCATGACAGCTTGCCCCACAGCGATAATGCAGTCTCTCACATTGCCATGGTGACAAGTGTTGACCTAAACAACACACTCATCAGTGCACTACACTAACACACACACACACACACACACACACACACACACACACACACACACACACACACACACACACACACACACTCTCACATCCTGTCTGTGCGTATTTATATTCAAGCGAGTACACATACGACTCATAACCCCCCCAAAAAACACACTATTCTCTCTTCTTACATGGATTTACAAGCACACAAACACACACTGTATGCCTGACTCAGTGCAGCAGCAGTGCCACATTGAATCACGGAGAAAAGCCAATGAAGACCTGCAGCTTTGGAGCCGCTGGCAGAGAGAAAGGCAGATCCTGCTGAGGACAGTAAACGCAGCGCAGCACAGGGACAGAGGATCCTGCTCAGCACAGAGAACAACTGAGGTCTGCGAACTCACAGCGATGCTCACACTTTACTGACTGCTCACTGAGTCGGATCACTTTGTTTCCACAGCGAGACAAAAAGCATAACGAGAAGCTTTTGTGTGTGTGTGCAAGCGCTGCTTTTAGGGGGCATTGGGATGCTTTTTCAAAGAATCGGAGGATGAAACCCTCTTTATTAGTCACATACATGCACACAGCAGAGCACACACAGTGAAATTAGTCCTCTGCATTTAACCCATCCTAGTACTAGGAGCAGTGGGCAGCTATCGTGCAGCGCCCGGGGAGCAGGGGGATTGGAGGTGTCCGGTGCCTTGCTCAAGGGCACCACAGCAGGGCCTAGGAGGTGAACTGGGACCTCTCCAAGTAGCAGTCCACTTTCCATTTTTCAAGTCTGTTCGGGGACTTGAACCGGCGACCCTACGATTCCCAGTCCAAGCCCCCACTGCCGTATACACTTTAATGCTTTTTAAAAATAGCATGACATTAAATATTGAATCACCGCTGTGTCAAAGTGAAAAGTTTAACTGGGCCATTAGGAAAGTATGAGAATATAAATACTTCAACTTCCCCACCTACTTTGCTAATTTATTCAAATACGAGAGTCCATATTAATGATACGGATACTTTTTAATGTAACAACGCAGGAGCCATACGTGCCGTCATAAAAAGCTGCAAAAATACCCACATTGTATTGTATGCAACACCGTTGGGTGTAAATTACTGGGATACATTTCAGGCACAGACAGTGTTAATGCAACACTTACAGATGATGACTGTGTCACGAACTTTAAACACAAGGCAGTAGGACTGAATTGCACGACCCCAGGAGACAGAGTTAAAGTATACAAAAAAATACTTTATTTCCAAAAATGCAAAAACAAGAACTCAAGACGCTCACATGGAGGATAAATAAACAACAATGCTGGTACGCTGGTTAATGATCCACAGACAGGACAAGAAGTGGCACAAGACATGGGGAGACAGGACTATTTAAACATGAGGTAACAGGGAACAGGTGGATACAATCAGGGGCGGGGCTCACGCTGACGAGGGCTGTGACAGGGAGTCAAGAGACCTGGAACGAGACACAGAAGGTGAGTACCAAAATAAAACAGGAAGTGGAAGACGAGACAAAAATGACTAAACTAAATATAAAGCATGAACCAACCATAGACCTGGGGCATGATGACACAAACAAGAAACCTGACAAGACTAACATGTTTGACGAGACACAACAGACTGCCTTAAAAAATAAAAGCAGAAAAAGAGAGACAATGGTGGAGCAAGGCCAGCTGTTGTACAAACAAAAAAACCTGGTCAGGCTCAGAAAAGATTGTGGTTTGGATAAAAATAGTTTTGTGACATAACCAGTCACTCCAGGTTGCAACTGTTTTCAGAAACTCCAATGGGAAAGTCCTGTGTTTGCCCTTAATTCAAATGTGTAATCTTTATACTAAGTCATCTCACTTCTGGAGTCCTCTCATCTGCTTACAGTATAGTTACCTTAAAGCCCGGGTCATCTCATTCATTCATCTATTTTTCAAAATGATTTCCAAACCTCATGGAGAGTTGAAAAGAGGCGTTCAAACTTTTGTGTTATTTATTGAACAGAGCAACTATAGTGTGCTTGTATTCATTTCAATCACAATGGATTCCAGTAGTGACAAACAGCATTAAACCTTCTGTAGAAACGTCTCATACACCATTACGTTATAATCCACTGCTCAGCTCAAAAGCTTTACAGTGCAGGGTCAGTATATTCCAAACAGTCAGATTTTCCCCCACAATATGTCATCCATCACACATGACCTTTCTACATTCGTACATGTGCCTATATATTTTCCACAGGGACACTATGAATGCATGGATTTCTTATACGGTTTAAAGTCAACACATTTGAAGGCCCGCTATTGTTGGGAGCTCTGTTTTGAATTATTGTTCCCTTCCTGACTGCTCACTTCCCCTGCTGTTGAATGTTCTCCCGGGCTATAGCCCCCTGCCTCTCGAGGTGAAACATTATACAGGCCTGACATACATAACTGGAGCATAGTAACAACACGGCACTCCCGGATCCTGTGGCTCTCGCCCTGCCGGTCCACAGCCGCCCTCTCAGGGGGACAATTTGTCTAATCTCTCCCTACATCTCTCGGACCTCTGCCAAGGCTTCATTCAACAAGGGGATGGAAGAAAAAGCAAACTGTTGCTGGTGTACAAGGGCCTGTTGAGCGCATGACTTCTACCGGTATGTTAAAAAAAAACACGTGATGATTTAAATTGTAATAGAGGTGGAGAGATTGGAAACTGTAAATACAAAATAAAACATAAAATGTCGGTGAGTTTTTCACCAGATTAAAACAATATTTGAAAATAGTGCCGATGTTGCTCCATGTCTTCAGAATGATTAAATAGGCAACTGATGGGTAAAAAGTTCTCCATACAAATATTCAAGGTGCTTTTATGTCAGTGCTGTGTTTACAGCTTGTTATGCTGCTAACACATGGTTCAAAATCTTAACTATGCAAAGAAAATGCATATAATATTATATAATATATTTTAAGAATGACTCAACTTTAACCTATACATACGCTGTTGTCACCACAGTCTAATTGGGAAATATTTCAACTGACCACTACCTGATTTCCTGATTTTCCGTTACTACAAAACCCCAAAATGATTTATGTAGTGTAACCTGTAATTTAGTCCAGGCCCTTGAGTATGGAACAATGTTGTACTTTTGGTTGTTTTTGGTCCATCAAAAGGATGCTGATTGTATAATATATCTCATACTATATTCTTGTTGTGTTTTTCAAATTAGTGTTAGCTTAACTCTCACTTTTTCCAGTTTTGTTTTATGAACACCTCACTTTCAAAATAGCTTTTACATAAAGTCATCAAGCACTCACAAGGTGTCAGAGTCACTCATATTGTGATCAAACTCTTCAACACTTCAGAAACCTTTTTTTATTTTACAGAACACACCACAGGTGTAGCTGTACTGGATCAGTTTCCCCTGCTGAGGAACAAAGCCCTTTGTTGAGCGTTTGATGGAGCGGGTCCATTCGGCTTGAGTTAGCGGGGAACCAGCTGGCCTCCGACACGAGAGCCCATGTGCTTCCTGCACCTGGCTGAAACCGTGCCAGTTGAGTATATCCTCACAACCCAGAACAAATGCTTTCATATGTGACCTTCAATTTTATGGAAAAATAAAAGGGGTGTGTATGGAGGACTAAAGCTGCCGTTATAAAAAAATTATGCATAAACAACTTCAATTTATGACAAATGAATTTGCTCCTTGATTTGGAAAAAAAAAAGTTAAGTGAATTTAAATAAATAAAAATGATTAAATTGGGAAATATTTAAATAAGAATATTAATAAATACACACTATTTTTTGAAAATGTATATTAGTTCGGTCAACCAGCAAATACATTTGATGATTGGGAGTTTTATTTTGACATTTATTTTTTTCTTTCTTTAATCATTATTTTTGTATTTATTAAATCTTGTTTCTTTATTATTATTTTTATTATAATAATGGCAGCTTTAATCTTCCATCATTCTAGTTTTACTGTCATCACCCAAATGTTTTAATCACTGCTTGATAAAACAACAGGAGTCGTATCGATGTGAGGTTTCAAACAAAGACCACATTAAAAACTCTGATTTAAGGCTTTCTGTTTCAGCTACAGGAAATAGCCATTAGGGGCATACTCAATAAAGAAAATATAGGGACCATTTTATTTTGTGTGTTTTGGATCGCATCCAGTTTCCATTCTTGTTTCCCTGTAACATCTGCAAGGACGCTGCAAAAAACTTTGAGTGTGTTTTATAAAGTGTGGTTGGAATAGAGCAACAGTGAGAAATTTACAGATTAAAAAAAAGAATAATCCCAAGGAGTATATGTGTTACATTTTCAAGAAATCTTATACCAAAGTATAACAGAAACAATGTTCAGTAGAAGCAATGTCTCTACCTCTTTAATACAAAAGGCCGGTCAAATGTAAAAGGTGATTCAATCAATTCCCACTCAACAGAGCAGTGGTGGATAATCACTTAGTCTCCAGTTGATGTGATGAAGAATTTACCAAGGCCACTTAAACCCTCTCTCCCCACTTTGTGTGCATTGGTTTTCCGTCATTCCATCAACCTTCCTAGTTCAAGCAAACAAAAGAGCACCTGGACACAATGGTCGCCTTGTTTGTGACAGAATGACAGGTATTTCAAGGCTGATACTGGGAACGGGCTGCTGGAGAGCTGCTTTGCAGTAACTCACTCTGTGATTTTACACAACAGTCTGTCAGAACTAGCAGACCATGTGAAAACTATAAACACATTAGACTCTTCTGTCAAACAAGCTTCATGATTTTCCATGGTGTGTTCAACTGCAGCTGCATCTTCCAGGAACATCGAGCAAAACAACGTTGTTTCTCCGACCTTTCACCTCTTGTTTCAAATATTTTCCGGGCTGTTGACCACACCCAAAGTGCTGATGGGTGTGGGGGAAGTGTGTCTCCTCTGAACCTGAAACCACGCCTAACACTTTATTTAATTTTATTTGTTCAACTCGATTCAATCAGCGGCTTTCAGAGCATGTCTTTGACCAGTTCCTGATAGAAATGAGAGAGCAGCTTTATCTATACTGAAAGGTTAGAACTGAAATAGTATTTTATTTTGTATTATTTATAACTGTATAATGTACAGGCTCTCTAGAAATCTTTAGACATATTCGTAGGAAACGTATGATCTTTCTTTGCAAATGGAGATGGCACCCTTTCTTGCTTTATTCCAAGGTTTCAACAGATATTCTGTTTTTTAAAAAACTGATTTGATTACATTTAGTGACAACAATCTGTATATCTTGTTTGATATTGTTACACAGCCATTTATTTATATAACCCCACTCTTGCGAATCACTTTTTTTTTATTGATTCTCTCCCGCTAAGTAGAGAAGATAGCAAATTCTGAAACCAGAAGGCATAGCAGTTGCTTAAGGCTAAAGAGACAGAGAGCCCAGAGGGCGAGCGGGTCTGCTCATATGGTCTTAACATGAACCATCCATCTGTGAATTCAGCACTGTCCACAATCGCTTCATTTTGTCTTCTTACTAATTCATGCCTCTTGTACTTAGAACATATTCTAGTTAAAACATAAAGCAGAAAGTGTGAGAAATGACGACTCCTTTTAAATACAGAATATAATATGGTTGATGTTTTTTCCCACTAATTCTCCTTAAAAGAAGAGAAGAAAGTTGAGCATGTCAGGCAAAGAACATCATCAGCCCGTGCAGCTGGGCTCTCCCCCTCTAATGTCCATTTGCTAGCTTCTGTTTTATTCCAGGCAGTGCGGTTGCAGAGCTGGGAGTCTTTAGCAGAGCACTGAGCGAAAACAGTTTGCTAAGACATTGCGTTGTGTTGCTTTGAATTATTCAATCCTGCTTTAACGTGGCATGCGTGACCTAACCCAGTCATACCGAGCCAATCATGATGTATCATCATCACCATCTCTGCCTCCCTTTGCTCTTTTCTTTCATCCCTTTAACTGCATTCCTGAATCTTCTTGACTAAGATTTTCAAATGCAAAGGTTCAGAGATGAAAGCTGTGAAGCACTTCTTGAGGTGTGTGTGTGTGTGTGTGTGTGTGTGTGTGTGGTGTGTGTGTGTGTGTGTGTGTGTGTGTGTGTGTGTGTGTGTGTGTGTGTGTGTGTGTGTGTGTGTGTGTGTGTGTGTGTGCAGGATGTGTGTAAAAGAAAGTTTAAGGTGATAGTTCACATTTAGACGTATGCAGCAATTTGAGGAGAAACTGTGAAGTGAAATGTTTTGATTTGTATCTTCAGTGTTTGGACACAGTGGTAATTTAGTCTTGGCTCTTGAAGACAGGGATGGAAATTAGTTTTCAGTCAGAATGATGGTTTCTTTGTCACTTTGAGCCCTTCAAAACATATTTTGGTCCCTTGAAAGCAGCAGCAACAAACTCATCACTGACATATTCAATATTGCAAACAGCGGACGCAACATTAGCATTTATTCTGTATTTTGTTTGTGGACACTTTGCACTTGTACGCCCAATATCTAATCTTCTTTTCGTATCTATATTTTTCTCAATCAGCTTACATTTTCATGAAGGATGAAGGAAGGAATCCACAAAACAAGAAACAGAAATATTGAACAAAGTGTTGACTGTATATAAATGAACTAAATGTGTACTACCAACTAAAGTCAATTATTTGTTTGCTGATTTATCTGGACTGTGAATGTTACCATCAAAGGGACAAATGCAAAAAGTGTAAACTCTTAATTGTAAACTTGTGAATGTGCTATTGACTTGGGTCTGCTGGGTTGCTTTAAATGTTGCTGCTGCAAGAAATCAAGGGACTGCATTCATGTCTTTTTTAATAAAGGATGGTCCTGTGTGCCTTATGCTAAAGGATATACAAAAGGAAGCATTGAAGCGCCTTTCCTTAGCATTTATATCAGATTATCACGGCTGCCACTTAGATTCTTTTGAACTATGCTACTGCAGTTGAGGAGTGCAACGTCAGGTAATAATAACTCTCGGGATTCATTGGGACAAATTAGTTAGTAAATGTTTACATCATCGCTGCTCTGAATAATTAAATGTACAGCCTTTATTTCAAGCTTTTGACAGCACTCTGAAAAGTGGCATTTTGATTCCTTTGGAAAGATCTAGGTTGTTAGAAGCCACATATTGTGAGAAAATAAATACTGCATGCAACATCAATGGTCATCAAAATGTAATGTCCATAATGAAATTGTACTTTAAGCGTAGGCTGAAATCAAACCGCACTTCTTAAGGATTAAGTCTTTGCATGCTTCTATGTAGCAACAAGAAAAACCAGGACAGCATGCAAACTATTCAAACACAACGTCTACCAGTCTTCATCTAAATGCAGTCAATCCCTTCCCCAAGGCTGTGGAAATGCAGATAATAAAAAATGATACTTAACCGTGCTCAGCTGCCACTCCAAAAAAGGAGATGATCCTCTCTGGGTTCCTGCTCACGGGAGGAGCTTTGGAGGGCAGTTGGGAGCGCTCCTGACACCGTGACCCATATGTCTCACGCCTGAAGGCATCATCAAAGCCGATGGTAGTGTTTTGAGATGTGTTGAGTGCTGCAGGATGACCTGCGAGAGGTTTTTCCCTATTCAGAGTGTGGAGACGAGCCTCATTTGTTGATATTTCTCAAGTGTGTGGGGATGAGTGATTATGCAGAGGTGTATGTGTTATAGCAACAGAGCAAACACACTTCCCAACGATAGGACACATTCTGAATGGTTCCTGAATGATAATAAATATCCTCTTGTCTCCAGGGAAATTAAAAGACATATCCCTTTATATCTGTAGGACTCTATTAAGATATAAACTACACTAAGAGATCAGGATGGAGCATGCTGCCCTGTGCTACATCACAGTTATGGGGGAGCCAAACATTCGCAGAATACAGATCCAGCTGATGCTTTATTGCCTGGGAACACAGCCAGCTTCAAGAATGTGCTGACGTGAATTTAGGCAGTTAAATATGCTGAATAATGTGGATAATTCACTCAATGTCCCATTCCTTTCCTGGCCCTTAGTTAAAGTGCTCCATCCTCCGTTGCTCACTCACCCTGTTTTCTCTGAATTCCAACACATATGGGAGCTTAGGCAGTGGCCCTACTGGGTGATCATTAGAGGTTTTAAGACCAAGAAGTCCTGGGTCCTCCATGAAAGTATCTGCTCATTCATAAGCCCCTACATACCTTCAAGGTTCTGCGATCGCACTGCCCATATGGACGATGACATGACAGCTGAAAATCGAGATATATTTCCACCGTTGCGTATATGCTTGGTAAAGCATGGAGTCACTGTGGTTGGTTGGACCATGTATTCTTTTTGTTTTGTTACGAGGGTTGTGTGTTTTACTCTGCTTTTCACTTAATAATAACATCACAGTTTAGTTTTGATGATTGCTGAATTATTGGTAGTAAATCCGACACTTAGCAAAGGCATTAAAAGAGTCACTGTCACAGAAATCGACTCTATAATTCAGGGTACAGGGCATATGCTCATACGTTTTTCTTTTTCTTTTTCTATCTATCATCTAGCAATCATCTCTTCCTACCTCCAATAAAAGCTGGTGCTTTATTGGCTCATGTGCTCCTCATGTGCTGGTAGTATCTACTCTGAAATATGAGTTCAGTGTTCAAAAACTATAATTTTTTCTGTTTCTCTTGAAGACAAAAATCCAATATCGCCTCGTGACACTCCATGTACCTCTCTAGTGTCAGTTTTCGATGTACAGGGCTGTCTCAAGTGGCACTAGCATTAAGTGGTGTTGTTCTGCCCTCACTAAAGAGTTCCCCTTCTTCAATTAGACAGACAGATGACTCCCATCACACACCGGTCAGATTTGGTAGATTTATTCAAACTGACAGCATGTAAAAGGTGTAAAACTAAAATGAAGAAAGAAAGAAAATACACAATCAGCATAAAATATGTAATAACTAAGATATCAGATACACATCCCCAAAGATAAGGCCTACAACAAGCCTAGAAAGTTACTACAGTGACTAGCTGGATATATGAAATCGCATGTCAAACATTAATTGCTCTTACTTCGCTGAAATTACAAAAATATGCAGAAATAAACACATCAAGTAATTACACTAACAATATCCTGCAAAGATACTCACAGACGATGCTCCTATAAAGTGAATTCAAAAGAGGATGGAATAAGATGTAGCTGCTGCTCACACTACCATGCCAAAACTGGTCTGATAAACAAAGCATTCCAGGTGACTTCCTGTAAGTGTCACATGACTATCATGAATTTCAATATGACTGCCCAAATGTTAAACCCAACCCCAAAGCAAAGACACCACCTAGTGGCAGGAGTAGGAAATGCACATTAATTACTTGTAAAATAAACCCAGTCCAGCACACTCCCCGCTTGGTATCTAAAAAGATGCCACCTTTAACAAGGGGAGCTAAGAACGGTAACTCTAATCAGTCTCTGGGGAGAGGAGTAGGACGACCTCTGAGACAGGTCGCAGAAAGGTCTTGCTTGACCCATCCCTCGCAGTCTTGATCTCCACCTTTCTTACCCTCCCGTCGGTGCCGGGGAAGGTCTTGACGATGACGCCCATGGGCCAGTCGTTTCTCTGCAACTGGTCGTTTTTCAGGAGGATGACGTCACCTTCTTTCAGATTGCGTTTCTCTTTTTCCCACTTCCTGCGTTTCTGCAGGGTGGGGAGGTACTCTGTCCTCCATCGATGCCAAAAGGTGTTGGCGAGGCTTTGGACCTGCCTCCACTGCTTGCCGTAGAGGTCCTTCTCGTCAAACTCACCCTTGGGAGGAGGAAGGGCACTGACCTTCTGTGTGAGAAGTGTCGCTGGTGTCAACAGGAATGGTGGTCCGCACAGCCATGAGGTGTGAGTTAGGCTGCCTGCTGGGACTGATCGTGAGCCGTGGTCTGCAGGGTTTTGGCTGGAGGGCACGTGCTTCCATTGTTTAGGGCTTGTTGACCTCCTGATGCGCTGCACCCTGTTGCTCACGTAGACGTAGAATCGTCTTGACTCATTGTGAATGTAGCCTAGGACCACCTTGCTGTCTGAGTAGAAGGTCACAGCGTCAAAGATGGTGTCCATCTCATCCACAATCACGTCTGCAATCTCTACAGCCAGGACCGCAGCGCACAGCTCGAGCCTTGGAATTGTCGTTTCTGGACGTGGAGCAAGCTTTGCCTTGCCAAACATGAAGCCAACCTCAACATTACTGCTTGCATCGGTTGTTCTCACGTAGGCGACAGCAGCTATAGCAATGGTGGAAGCGTCACAGAATACACACAGCTCCTTACTGCATGCTTGACGGAGAGAGATGGAGGTGTATTGGCGCGGAATCTTGAGCTGTTCAAGCTCCTTCAGAGAGTCCCTCCACAGCTTCCATTCTCTGTACTTTTCCTCAGGGAGAGGGGCGTCCCAGTCGCATGACTCTGTGGTGAGCTCCCTCAGTATGGACCTTCCTTGAACGCTTACAGGGGCAGCGAAACCTAGTGGGTCGAACAGACTGTTAACAGTTGACAGGACCCCACGTCTTGTGTAAGGCTTCTCTGCATCAGCAACTTGGAAGGTGAATACGTCTTCCGAAACATCCCAGCTCACCCCTAAACTTCTCTGCATGGGAATGGGGTCTGTGCTGAGATCCAGATCTTTCATCCCCTTAGCCAGATCTTCAGGAGGGAAGACTCTCATCACAGCCACCCTGTTCGACAAGATGTTGTGAAGCCGGAGGTTGGAGAGGGCCAGCATACCTTGAGTGTTGTGAAGAAGAGTGATGGCTTCCTGTTCTGAAGGGACAGACAGAAGGCCATCGTCAACATAGAAGTTTCTCTCAACGAACAGCCTCGCCTCTACGCCGTACTCCCTCTCTCCCTCTGCAGCAGCTCTTCGGAGCCCGTATGTGGCTACGGACGGTGACGGGCTATTTCCGAAGACATGTACGCACATCCTGTACTCAATGACGTCGTCATCCAGGTCATTATTGCGATGCCAGAGGAAGCGCAGAAAGTTCCGATGGTCCTCACGTACGACAAAGCAATGGAACATCTGCTGGATGTCAGTCGTCACGGCCACTGGCTCCCTTCTGAAGCGCAGCAGTACCCCGAGCAAACTGTTGTTCATGTTTGGGCCTGTGAGGAGGACTTCATTGAGGGACACCCCTTGGTGTTGTGCACTGGAGTCGAATACCACCCTCACCTGTCCAGGCTTCTGAGGGTGGTATACCCCAAAGAACGGTAGATACCAGCTCTCCTCATCTGGTGGTAAGGGTGGTGCCACTTCAGCATGTCCATTCTCGAAGAGCTTGCTCATGAACTCAGTGAAATGCTCTCTCCTCTCAGGGTGTTTCCTGAGTGTCTTGGTGACCATAGCGAGACGGGTCCTAGCCTGCTCACGGTTGTTTGGCAGACGCTGGCGTGGGCTTCGGAAGGGGAGTGGAGCCTGCCAGCTGTTGTCTTCACCCTGTTTCAGTTCCTTGTCCATAATCCTCAGGAAGGCAAGATCCTCCATAGAAGGTGCTGTCTTGTCGTCGTCCTTTGTGTGGCAGAAGATGGACTCCCCCATGAGTCGCGTTTTGTCACTTGGTAAGGACTGCCGCTCTGAGGCTGAAGGACTTTGGAACTGACAAGTGTGGTTGAGCTTTTCTTTGATTTCAATTTTGTTGAGGCAGGGACACAGAACGCTGGGACGCCCATTCTCATGAATGTAGGTTCTGTATGTGTTCACAGGTGAGGGTACGTGTGCACCGTTAATACACACATCCCCTACGATCACCCAGCCGAGGGCTAGCCGCTGGGCGAAAGGAGCGTGTGGGGGGCCATTGCGCTGTTCAAGGACCTTGTGGACCTGAATAATGTCTCTCCCTAAAAGAAGTAAGATCTCGGCCCTCGGGTCAAGGGGAGGTATCTTGGAGGTTAGGGATTTCAGGTGTGGATGGTACTTCACAGCAGCTGGCGTAGGAATCTCTGCCCTGTTATCAGGCAGTTGATCACACTCGATGAGTGTAGGCAGAGCTAGACTGGTCTTTTCATCAGCTGACTCCACTATGAACCCCCTTGCCCTGCGGCCTGCAGCCTCTGACACACCCGCACAGGTTTTGAGTGTGTAGGGAGAAGTGTTGTCAGCTATGCTGAACAGCTCAAAGAATGATGACCTGGCTAGTGACCTATTGCTCTGGTCATCTAGGATGGCGTATGCTCTTGTCTTCCTCTCGGGTTGGTTTTTAGGATACACATAGACGAGACAGATTTTGGCACAGGATTTGGTTGCCGCGCTGTCGCCACAGACCTCAGTGCAGATTGAGGTAGTGACTGAAGCCGGAGTAGATTCCTCTCCCTCCCCGCCATGCTCTTCAGAGGGGCCGCTAGCTGGCTTTGTTGTCCATGG
Organism: Eleginops maclovinus; assembly: GCF_036324505.1. Classification (NCBI taxonomy): domain Eukaryota; kingdom Metazoa; phylum Chordata; class Actinopteri; order Perciformes; family Eleginopidae; genus Eleginops; species Eleginops maclovinus. The sequence goes on along the minus strand of NC_086368.1, from coordinate 23,517,418 downwards.
TGCAGGGCCGGCATGAAGGGCTGCAATGTGCCTATCGCTGTTGCACTCAGAGCACTGGATGATAGCCTTGCAGTCCTTAGCTTGGTGGGAGGTTGAGGAACAACAACGGAAGCATATGCCATTCTCCTTAAGCAAGGCCTTACGTTCGTCCAGCAGTTTGGCTCGAAAGGCTCTACACTTAGGTAGGGGGTGGGGCTTTTTGTGTATGGGACACTCTTTCTTCGGGTTGTCTGAACCCTTGGTCTCATCACCCTTGGCAGGATTGTCAACCTCTGTTTTATGCACAGCTATAGGGGTTTTAGCTGATTTTGTTGGGAATTTCTCCCACTTAGGTGGCGTGTTGCTGGGCGTGTTGCTGGGCGCTGCAGCAGCGAAGCTTGGATCATTTCTCATCTTTGCTTCTGCACGAATGAAGTCGGCGAACACTGAGAAGGGTGGGAAGATGGTGTGGTGTCTTTCTTTATACCTTGTACCTTGCACCATCCACTTCTCCTGCAGGTTGAATGGCAATTTCTCCAGGATCGGATGAATGCCTCGCGCCGTGTCCAGATAAGCCAAACCAGGCAGGAACCCATCCTCCTTGCCTGCCTGTATCTCCAGGAGAAGATCACCTAGTTCACGTAGCCGCTTGGGTTCTTTATTGGAGAACTTGGGGAACCGTTCGAGCTTGTTAAAGAGTGCTGTCTCCATGGCCTCTGGCGATCCATAAACCTCCTCTAGTCTTCTCCAGACCATGCTGAGGGCCTCACCAGGGTAGTTGATTCGAACCGACCTCACTCTCCTTGCATGCTCTGCAGATTCCGGTCCAAGCCACTTAATCAGCAGGTCAAGTTCCTCACTAGGCTTCAGACCCAGATCTTCAGTAGCGTTAGAGAAGGCGGACCTCCAGGCCCAGTAGTTTTCGGGTTTGTCATTGAACTTCGTGAGTCCAGCTGTGAGTAGCTCACGGCGAGCTAAGAACCTTGCTAGCACTGATACATTAGAAGTGGATTCTCCTCCCCGTGGATAGCTGTAATCTGCTGTATCGTGTCTGGGTGTCCATTGGTTCCTTGGTTCAGATGCTGGTTGTGGTGCAATAAATTCACTTTCTCTTTTTGGTGTGAATTGCACTGGCGGCCGTTTTGAATGAGCAGCTGTTGCAGTTGGCATTGTGGCTGTCACAGATAAACGTTGCCTCTCACTTTGCCTAGGTAGCTCATGATGTCTCTGAGAATCATCATTAGAGTTGAGGTTAACAGCTGCTGAGGGAGTAAAATCAACCTTTTTATCCTGCTCTGGATCGTCTGTGCGCTCATTAGATTTCACATAGGCATACTGTTCTTGAACATATTTCTCTGTTCTCTCAACTGAATGATAGGATGAGCCTTGGTATTCATCATGAACAGTGAGCTCCCCTAAAGCTGCCAGATCCACTGCCGATTCCCATACATTAGCTTCAGCAAAAGCGGCGTCGGCATCCTTCTCTTGCTGTATGGCTTCCAATGTGGCATCAAGACGTGTCTCCTCCACTTTCAGCTGAGCCTTTTTTACTTTAACATCAATCTCCCTTTGTGCATGTAACGTTCTCGCCCGTGCACCTTCTGCCTTTGCGCGTGCTTCCAATGCAGCCTGCAAGCTAGCTGAAGATCTCACAGAGCGCTTTGATAATTTTGATGTGCGTGAGCACTCTGACCTTGTTTCATAGTTCTTTTCTTCTCTTAATGACATCTTGATACTGGTAGATGCAGAACAGGCTGGATATCTTACTCACTGCGGTAGAAATCACTGTTGAGTCCGTCTTTTTACTGTTCTGCCCTCACTAAAGAGTTCCCCTTCTTCAATTAGACAGACAGATGACTCCCATCACACACCGGTCAGATTTGGTAGATTTATTCAAACTGACAGCATGTAAAAGGTGTAAAACTAAAATGAAGAAAGAAAGAAAATACACAATCAGCATAAAATATGTAATAACTAAGATATCAGATACACATCCCCAAAGATAAGGCCTACAACAAGCCTAGAAAGTTACTACAGTGACTAGCTGGATATATGAAATCGCATGTCAAACATTAATTGCTCTTACTTCGCTGAAATTACAAAAATATGCAGAAATAAACACATCAAGTAATTACACTAACAATATCCTGCAAAGATACTCACAGACGATGCTCCTATAAAGTGAATTCAAAAGAGGATGGAATAAGATGTAGCTGCTGCTCACACTACCATGCCAAAACTGGTCTGATAAACAAAGCATTCCAGGTGACTTCCTGTAAGTGTCACATGACTATCATGAATTTCAATATGACTGCCCAAATGTTAAACCCAACCCCAAAGCAAAGACACCACCTAGTGGCAGGAGTAGGAAATGCACATTAATTACTTGTAAAATAAACCCAGTCCAGCACAGGTGTATTAAAAAGAGCTAAAAGATCTGTGCAGGAACTTAGTCACTGTTTGTGTCCAGAGTAAAACCAAAACTCTATGATGACTTACCTTACGTAACATACATACGAACAATACTTAACTTACTTTACTTCAATAAAGATAGAAATTTAAAGCATGATCTTTTTCATCATCTAGCCTAGCACTTCCATTATGTACGTAATGGGATTTTGGCTACGTACTAAAGTCTTGAGGACTACCCTGTGCATTGTGAAGTTGTATCCAAGTCATGCCAAGTAGCCCTGACCAAGAGTCTATGTGTGAGGAGTGAGGAGTAAGAACATGTTGGCTCACTCGTGATGCAGTTTTAGAAACTCAGAAGGATTTTTAGTTCAGTAGAACTTACAGTAAAATAGAGTCCTAACTCTATACCTCATTAGTCCCTGTACTGAACAACCCTCCGTCCGTGCCTGTGCTGCTACAGCTCTCCGCAGCACACTCATATAATCTGATGGCCTTTTTATGCCGAGCCATTCATTCCTAATCTTCCGGGGCAACACTGAGCTCGGCAGCACTGCTTTAGTTAAAGGAAGGATTTTTGCTCCCCCCCCCCCCACTCTCACTCTCTCTCCCTCTTACGCTTTGTGGAAATTATAATGAGTGAGGCATTATCAGGGCACAGAAGTAAAGTAGATTAATGTGACATCTAAAGCAAAATGACTCTGCTCATTTACAGAGCTTGTGTCTAGCTTGTCTAAAATTTGGTTTGTTTTACAGTGCTGGGGCCACTACTCCCCACTCTGGGAGTTATGCTATGATAAACTGATAGGCTTCTGATATGAAAAGTGTATACGGCTTGAATGACTTGTGAATGATGCACACGCTGCCGTTCAGATGTGCAAAATGGCGCATTAATGCGATCTCACGCCAGGCATTGTATGAGGTCATGTGTGGCCTGCAGCTTTTAGGATTACACGCACACATGTACGGTACACAAACTGTTAGGTTGTGACCCATTAAAGCTCATGTTGTTGTAGTGAATGGTAATACCACACTTTGATCTCATTCATAAAAGCATGAGCCTGGATAAACATGTCCCTTAAAAAAACGTTGGGTTTTGCAGCTACATTGAAGCATTGGAGTTGCTAAAATGTGTTTAGTTAAACATTTATTGAAATGCCCTGCATGTCATTTGATAAACAAAAAGGCTTCAAAGATAGTCCAAGCATTAACAATTGAAATATGAAATGTAGGAGGGAAAGCTGTGGAAGTTTCCAAACAGAAGCCAACTTTGAGATGGTTCCTGCTAGGATGGATGTGTTTAAAGGTCAGGTGTCAGGCTACAACACATTATACAGTCCTCTATGTTTCTACATTTATGACAGACACGGTTAATTCAGATCACTTTTCCCTCTGTTTCTCCCTTCTTTATTCTTCATATCTTACTCTTACCTATTTGTCAATGTTTCTCCCACCATCTTTTATTTCGAAAAAGCTCCATCCTATGCTCCTCACTCCTGACGCAGATTTAAAAACATATCTACTTGAGAAACTCTGTGCTTATTATTTGTCTCAGATTATTTACAAGTGATACAGGAAACTGTTTGTGGGACAGCAGTCTGAAATTGCGTTTCCTAGAGCCATGCCACTAAAGCTAAAATGCTTTGGAAATCTAAAAGTAGATTACTTCTTAATGTAATTCTTCTTATTCACAAGGCTAAGTCATTTCGATAAGATTTAAAATGCATTGTCCATCCTTTGCCAGCTCATTACACATTGTTATTTATATTCAGAGTATCCCAAATAGTATTTCTGGCATAGTCAATATTGTTAATATATATGATAGGCCAAAACCTCCCATATGACTTAATTACTTTGTATTAATGACTTTGCAAAACACATTTGTTCCGTTGTAGTTTCATCACAAAGAATCCAGTCTGTCAGAAATATCATGTAACTGTGTACGCCAGTCTATTATTGTATGTTATATAATTAGGAATGCTTGATAACTCAATTTAAATACTTTAAATATTGGTCACGATCTGTCTTTGTTTCCTGTTTGATTTGAAAAGGTTCACCCCCTGTGTCTTGTTTTTTACTTCCTGTCTCTGTGCTTTCCCTTTTCTTTTTGATTACCTGATTCTGTTCAGCTGGTGGCTTTGAGTTTTGCCTTCCTTCCCCAGCTGGGTCTCGTCCTTGTGATTAGTCTTGATGTATTTAAGTTCTGGTTTTCTGTTCAGTCTTGTCATATGTTCGTTATCCCATGGAGAGGTTTGGTCTATTTTACTGTATGTGTGTTTTGTTACTTTTATTTTGCCTTGCCTGTTTACCCACAATGAAAGTTTGTTGATCAAATGTTGTATCTGGTTCCACACCTGTCAGTCCTCCAATCATGACATAACAAAGCCATTTTATTGTGTGTTTTCTAGTTGTAGACCCAATGTCTACTGAGCGCAGCTGTCAGATCTGATGGCTACATTATCACTGGTGGCCATTAAGTTTGAAACTTCACTACTCATGAGTAATTCCACCAGGCATAAATCAAAACAGTGGCTAATTATAGTTTATGTTAATCTACTCATTCTTGTCCAGGTCCTTCTCATTCCTCATTACATATGCTGTCATAACAAACAGCATAATGACAGGAAGGGATGGTGTAAAAGCACTGCTTTAATGAGAGCTCTCTGTGGCCTTACTTTTCTCTTGTTACTCGCTGTAACAAATATAAATGTCCCCTCTGTGGGACAAACAAAGGTATTCTGATTCTGATTTCTACATATCTCCTCAGCATCTGATGGAAACACAACGTGTGTGTGTGTGTGTGTGTGTGTGTGTGTGTGTGTGTGTGTGTGTGTGTGTGTGTGTGTGTGTGTGTGTGTGTGTGTGTGTGTGTGTGTGTGTGTGTGTGTGTGTGTGTGTGTGTGTGTGTGTGTGTGTGTGTGTGTGTGTGTGTGTGTGTGTATATAATAATGTTTTTGGGTGCATGCAGGGATTTGCATTTTTGCGACAGAGTGAAAGATAGACGGTATATGACAGTGAAAAACAGAGTGGCGGGAAACGCGAGCAAAAAAAAAGAAAATGTTGAAACATACAGACTGAAGGGTGGGTGGAGAAGGAATATGAAATGTTGGGCCCGTGGCAGTGTGTCTGCCTCTGTCGATCTGATTTGGGTGACATTGTGTGACAGGAAGCTGGCAGAGGAGCTTCAATACTGGAGGTCACGATAGAAGTTACTGGCCCTTACTCATACACAAAAACACATTCACATCAAACTCAGTCAGAAGTCAGGAACGTCTTCTTGATTTCACTTCTTATCAACCCTCAAACAACTAACACTTAGTGGAGTTCAGACGGGGAAATACTTTTAAAAGGTTGGATATGGAGTCATTAACTTTGTGTCAATTGAGTTCTCACATACTGCTGATATACAGTATGTGTTTTGTATCATATGGAAGCCAACAGTTAAAGTATTTCTATAAATGTTTATTTTAATCAAGGGTTTTCCCATTTAATGGAACTGCAATGAAGTGAACACAATTATACACATGCATTTCATGTGTGAGCACTGTGGGTTTCTTTGTTAAAAGTGCACTTACTAATTCCTGCCTCATCCAGGCCAATGGTTTTTCCTCCCAAGAGACTAAGAGTACATTCAGTTATTTTTAGTTTGGGAAAAGCTCATCTGCTGTTCCCTAGGTAAAAGGCCTGCTCATCTAATCCCACCAAAGAGTGTATGCTGTACATCTCTGCTGTCTTAGCCCACTGCTGATTGTCCATTTCATTGTCTTTATTGTCATGCTTTCATTTCTCTTGGATTATAAACATGTTTTACAATTATGGCCTATTCTCTTTTCTTTCTGTCCTCCATTTCTGACTCACTAATAATCACTTTCATCCATCAGTTGATAAGTAAAGAATAGAAGACAACAGGTTTCACCCACACATCAAAACATGGTGAACCACCAGTCTAGCCTGAAATGCAGGATTCCTGTCAGGCAGGATGACAGGTATAACCCTTGGCTGACTATGTCATTATTAATTAGCATTACAGTCAGAACCCATATCTCAAGTATTCACTTTTTTTTTTTAGTAGTATGAGCTAAAATAAGGAGAAAGCCTTGATACAAATCTTAACAGAGATAGAGACACATACAATACATGGGAAAGTCTGACAAAGAAATCACAAAACAGTTTATATTTAAAGAAAGAGTTTAAATGAAATATATATTTGAACTTATTGAACTTAACACATAATGAAATCAGTCTCCAGTGTAGGGAAGCCAAAAGCTATATTATGTAAGAAGGACAGCCAAGATAGCCCTTTCTGCCATGAGCAGCACGCATGCGCTAATTGTAATATTGTTGCCTTCAGGTACACTTTGTAGACTCCGAATTTTGATACTCAAACATGAAAGTCAGTATAATAAAATGTTTATTTTTTTTTATTGTAGCCAGTTATTTGTATTCAATAAACACTCTAAGTGTTCAATGCATTTGAACATCTTTCACATTAAGCTATTTGAGTCTCACATTGGACTTGTTAAGAATATTATTTAAAAAAGGGAATATTATAAGAAAATCAATTAGCCTTTACTACATATGGAAACTACTTATCATACTTCTTATCGTACTTTACCTAAGTAAAAGTATAAATACTGCAATGTAGAAATAAAAGAAATTAAAGTCCTGAATTAAAAACCTTACTTGAGTAAAAGTATGAATGTATTGGCATCAAAATATACTTAAAGTCCCAAAAGTAAAAGTACTTGCTGTGCATAATGTCTCATTTTGCATTTGCTAATCATCTGAATCTGTAAAGTAACTAGTAACAGTAAAAGTACAGTATTGGCTTCCTAAATATAGTGGAGCAGAAGTATAAAAAAGCATCGAATAAAAGAACTTAAGTTAAGTACAAGTACCCTAAAAAAGTACTTAAGTACAATACTTGAGTAAATGTACTCCACTACATTACAACACTTGTAATCATACTGCGGTTGTTAATGTGCAGCGACAACGAACGTTCCGACAGCCCTTGAATGCATCACGAACAGCAACACATTCCCAGCGCCACAGCAGAGCCCAGCCTGTAATGAGATTCAGCGAACTGCACGAGAGCGTCGTACCTGGATAAACGAGCCGAGGACCGTGTCAACCACCCGATAAAGTCCCGATTGGATACGGACAGAAAAGAGTCCAGTCGGTGTTAACCGGAGAAAATAAAGAAACAACATTAAAAGTAAGTTTATAAGAACAACCGAGAGGATTTACCAAGTGGACACGAGACGCGAGTGGCACCGTGGCAGATGTAACATGACATCAACAAATGTTGATTGAACAGCTGGGATGTTAATGGAATGATGAAACGGTATCACAGTAGGGAGTGACTTCAGAGCCAGACAGGAATGGCTTGATTTCTCACCCGGGCGAGCGGTGGGACATTACTGTCTTCATGTTTCTGTGGAAGAGAAGGAAAGTTTGCTGCGCTCCACTCGGATACAAGTCTACTTTTTGAGAGGAACTGCTTCTGCTGTGACTATTTCTTACCCCAGTAGCAGAGCCCGTGTTTTGGTGTTGGGTCATAACTGTTTAAAATGTCTAAACCCGTGCTAAAGAAAAACCACTGGACCTCCAGAGTGAACGAGTGCTCCGTCTCCAAAGATGCCCGCGGTGACTTGAATGTGCCACTGCGCGGCGGCGCGGAGAACGGGGAGTTCGCCTACATTGGGCAAGTTAACGAGGATGTGGTGCTTTACAAAATGGGAAAATTAAGTGAAGGAGAACTCCTGCTGGAGGTGGAAAACCTATCGATTTCGGGATTACCCTTGTACGACATACAGACCGTGATAAAGAACTGCAAAGGTGCCGTCAGGTTGAAAACTGTCAGACAAGGTAAGAAACTCCATTCAAACTTTTGACCTTTTCATGTTGAAGAGCTTTCTGAAAACTGACAGGGCCTGAATTTGTGTGTGCTATGGGTTGAATTGAAGCAGAAGGCAGCCCTCATTTGTTTGGCATACATTACGCATAAAACGTTTCTCAAAATAGGAACGTGCAAGTTGGCTTTGCTTCCAGAAAGTAGTCCTGTGTGCGAGATATTGGTTTATCCAACTGAGAACACTGGAAGAAGTTGTGGCATTGTACACCTGTCGATGAACATGCCCTGGTTAAATTGACAGATTTTGGTCATTGGCATTTACTTTTTCACATTTGAAAGAAATAGCCCCTACTGGCAACACCACACGTTCTTTGTTTTTAAAACATTGTTTAATCATCTTCCCTTGTATTCTGTTTGTTTCTTCTTTTGTTTACTTTGAAAAAGCTCACACATTTGAAAAGAGGAAACATTTGAAAACATATTACGTGTAGGGGATTTCAGCTTATTAGACATCCTCTTCTGCGGAAAACAATTTATTCAACACCTGAAATATTCATATCCTTACAAATGTCTATCCCACTTAAAAGAGAAGTAAGATATTCTTTAAGTCCCCACTTTAATAAAAGAAAGTACTGGTCATAAATCACACAGCACTATCTAATAAACAAGCAGGTTTTCTTTTGGCCATGTCAAGTCTACAGTATCAGTTGAGTCTGCAAACCAGCTAGACGGGCATCACTTCTGGCACCCAACAGGAATGCAGCATCAGTCACCTAACAGGAAGGCCAGCATCAGGCCCGTGCAGCTGGTCTGGCTGCTTCATGGTCAGCTTGACTCAGCAGGGCTGTGGAGTGTGACACTGAGCCACTCTGACAGGCTCCCAGCGTGCCAAAGCAGACCGCTCAAGGGATGCCCCGAGCCAGCCTGGGCCACACCAACTTCCTGTAGAGACAGACAAAAGAGCAGCAACTGTTCAAGGACAATTTCACATATTTAGAAACTGTGAATGCCGTCAGCGGTATTGTTTGGGTCTGCTCAGAAGTGACAGCGTGATTATTAAAGGCACTGTGTGTGGAATTCAACAACAACTTAGGAACGCTTTCATTGTTGGACAATTTTACTACACCACAAATGTGGGCTGCTTTTATCTGCATTTCTTTTGTGCTGAAATATTGCATTTTACAGCACTTTGGCACAAAACACAAAGAATGCATCCTATTTCCTGTGAATACAAATAAAGAAACCAAATAACAACATCCATGTAAAGTGAAGTAGCGTGAACATTCACTCTTGGGATGGAGAGCATTGGAGCTAATGGAAAACACGACCCAGCTCTATTTACTTTTGGCTGATTGTGGGTTTGTTTACCACTCAAATCACCTGATGTATTGTTCGGAAGGAAGGAAAAAGGCTTCACACTTTGTCGATCAAGCAGTTCAAAGTAGTCCTTTAAACTCAGCCAGAGCCATAACTATGTTCTCAGATAGAGAATAGTGGAGTTAAAGAAGGCCCTGCACACAGGTGTGTTCACCTACTGGCTAATTACCCCTCTACTTAAGTGGAAGATGGGCGTAGATTTCATGGTCACTATGTGATGTCACCAGATAAACAAACTTTGACTTGTCATGGCAGGGAAAGCGCAGGTGTTACCAATAACATTATTATGGCTCTGTTGTATTCAAGTGTCCCAGTGAGGCGTGACAGTGAGCCAGCAGGCGGAATAGAAGGACGGTCATCATTGAGATTGCTCACAGCTGTGCTTTTCCTACTGGGCCCTTTTTTCCATTTGTGAAATGAGCCTTTTATACTAATAATAAAAGTGTACGCTGTGTCATAATTGAAGCACAACTAACAGGACAGGTTAGGAGGCGTCACTCAATCTCAGTCTGTTATCTACCGCACAGTATGGATAGGAGGTCTACTCAGGTAAAACAAGTCAAACACCTGTGCCGTTGAATTATAGGAACGTGCTGTTTCTTAACTTGAATTGATTCCATCACCCATTGGCTGCTACTTTTTTTTTTATTTCCAGGAGATCTGTTTATTTGTTCTCTCTGGCTTGAGTCAAGTAATGTTGACAATATTTCTGACGATTCTCAATTGGGACAGGTAGCTCACCTTCTCCCATTCAGTTACTGCAAAGGCATATTGTTTACCAATACAATTTGAAGTTAGGTTGACATATTTGTCCGTCGTTGTGCTAGATGTTTTTAAAAATGCCTTCTTGTTGTGCAGCATATCAATAAGAAATGTGTCTGGTCATTCTACCAAACTCGTAAATACTTTTCGAGGGATAACCACTTCAAACACTAGGCTGACTACACCGACTCCCCCCCTATCCTTTCTCATTACTTTAGACAGTACGAGGAAACTCACTTCTCACTTTCAACCAGAAGTCTCCCAGCTCCCCCTTTTCTTTCCAGGACCCATCTGGGGATGTCGGGTGTCAACTCCTTACAACGTCACATGATCAGAATCCATTTCAAGTTTTTAATAATTCACGCTGTCTGGGAATTTCCCTCTCTAATCAGCCCTAATTGGAAAAATATGCTTTGCAACAAGGGCCATCTGTAAAGTCTAAGTGACCTAATTTTACCCAGAGCTTGTTCCATTTTCTCACTTTTAATCAAGTGGGATGTGTGGAGAGCTCCTGCTGCAGTGCCTCGGCACTCTGGTGTTCACACAGCAGTGGCTGCTTTTCAATGCCCACTGTATAAAGAGACTTGTTTGGTAGTGTTAGGTCAGGGCCTTCAGAGTGAGCACACGCACACGCACGCACGCACACACACACACACACACACACACACACACACACACACACAGGTAATTCCAGTCTGAGCTGATAAAAGGCTCTAACCAGTTTTGCCGCGGAGACGTATTGTTTGCTCTGGGTATCAGTGAAAAACTACCTTGCACACACACATTCACTGCAGAACACACACTGTGAGCCTAAGCCACAAGACGTCCACTGAAACTATTGATCGGGCAGAAGCTGTGGGAAAAAAATAACTTGATTATGTAATTATGGTGTATTGCATTCAAACGTGCACTCTCACTGCTCTCAAACCAGCAGCTTCCCGGCCTAATGCACTCCAATAATGCTGCGATGACACAGTCAGCGTGCTGTGTTTGCAAACAAATGCTCACACTGATGAGATCTGTCCATCTCAGAAACACTGAGCTTCTTCGTGGATTATCTTCCTAGGAAGATGACCTTATGCTCCGCTTAGACCACTGTGGAAAGCAAGCACTATCACAACAGAGTGGTTTCAGATGGAGAGCAGATTAGCGTGTCTGCTGGTCAGCACGCAGGTTGGGAGTGTTGATCATCAGGGAAGATTTATAATCCTGGAAGATGGCAACCATTAAGGTCTAAGTTTGAGATTAAGTCTTTTACTAACCACTTTAAAGGCTATGGCTTTTTAAAACAACTTGATTTATAGCACATAGAACATGAGTACAGTGACTAACTCAATGCTGTCCTTTCCCAAACACAATAACACCTCCCAAGAAGAACGTTTTAGGCTGTTTTTGATGAGCGTTGCTTTAAATGTTGCTATTGCTAGGAATTATGGGATAGTGTCATCTTCTTTCCTTTCGAAAAGGATAGTCCAGAGTACACAGTGCTGAAGGAGATAAGGAATGACGCATTGAAGCACCTTTTTGGTAATTGCTGTAGGTTGAGGGTGTGTGTTGGTGATATCAGGGATTCTAAACAAAGGACTGCAAACCCAATCTGTGTGTTTTGAATATGTGTGTTTCCTGGACATGAGAAATGGCACAGTGGCTCAGAGTTCATGGGTTTCCCCCGGGCAGGAGGCATGCTGTACTATATGTGTGTCGCCCGGTCCAAACAGGATATGCTGCATGTGACCACGCTCACACACACACACACACACTAGAAATTTGAATCCTCTTCACGTAAAAACCAACCGGCACTCTCCCAGACCAATCGGGAATTGAGAAGCAGCTTCGTAAGAGAGTATTTCTTCCCATGCTGCATAGTGTTATGGCGCTGGTGTGATGTATGAGGCCTCACTAGCTTTACATTTCTCTGAGCAGAACATCTTCCCTCGCTAACCAGGGCTGTTCAAATTTACAACACCGTGTTACTGCCTCAACTCCAGGCTTGTGTGTGCATGTGTGTGTGTTTCTGGCAGGCACTGCATATGGAAGTGTTTATTTCCTTTCTCTCAGCAGGAAGTTGGACAACACTCCTCGCCCCAACCCACCTTTGTATTCTCTGACAGCGGTGGAATTTGCACTTCCTCCCTCATAGCAGACTTTAGGAAAGATCTCTGGCTTCAATTTCAGGGTGTGTGTTTATATCAATGCCTGAGTGTGTGTGTGTGTGTGTGTGTGTGTGTGTATGACGGCGGGAAGGAGAGAGAGTAGGAAGTCATATTTGCACAGAATAAGCATCCACTTTGAGCTGATCTGTGTGTGTGTGTGTGTGTGTGTGTGTGTGTGTGTGTGTGTGTGTGTGTGTGTGTGTGTGTGTGTGTGTGTGTGTGTGTGTGTGTGTGTGTGTGTGTGTGTGTGTGTGTGTGTGTGTGTGTGTGTGTGTGTGTGTGTGTGTGTGTGTGTGTGTGTGTGTGTGTGTGTGTGTGTGTGTGTGTGTGTGTGTGTGTGTGTGTGTGTGTGTGTGTGTGTGTGTGTGTGTGTGTCGTGCTGAGCTTTAAGCTCTGCATTTCATACAGCGGAGGGACACTCGGATACGGAGTATATAGACCGTGACACGCTGCCTCACTAATGCAGCACTTTTTTGAAATCCCACTAAAGAGGGACGTATGAGCACAGCCTTCTTCTCTTGTTTGCTGAAGAATGGCCTTTCTCTCCTAATTAGCTCGAGTGTGGGGTTGAGGTATCAAGTGTGAATGAGAATTGGTCACACTTGGCACTTGCGGTTACACACTCTGTCAGAGAGAGAGAACGGCCAACTCATTTATGATAGTGAGCTTAGTAGGGCGGGGGTAGGGAACAAGGCCTGTCCCTTTCCTTTCCTTTGAAGACTGCTCTTATCCACTGTCCTTTAATTGTATACAAGCACAGGAAAGGAGTGTGTATTTCTGAGGAATGCATCTGGATTTAGACCTGAATCTGGAGAAACATTCAGACCAAACAGTCTGTTAGATCTTCGGTTAAGCACATGACATTTCTGACCTTTGCTGTAGCCTTACCATGAAATGCGGAGCTCCTTTTGAGTGTCAGAACACACAGGGAGACTAAAGCTCTTAGTTAATATCAGGCTGCCTTTGGATCAGCTAAGGTAACTGTTAACCTCGCCATCGTGAAGGATGAGTTGACAAATCTACTCAAAAGGCCATCACTTATTCCCACACTGTCACTCCCACTGCTTAGTTTACATAAAACCTGAGAAAGGAAGGATGATGTCAATGAAGTTGCCCTGAAATCTCAGAAAAGATTGATTTTGTAAAGCATTAAGATCCTGAAGATATGCAGCTTGTTACAGTTGGTTAAACTTACTTTCTAGAGTGAATGATAAATTGTTGGTGTATAAAATTCTCTGAAAATAGAAAAAAAAAAATCCTTTTGGGTGCCTCAAAGTCTAAATGAATGTCTTCAGATGTCTTTTTTTATCAGTCGGACACCCAAAGATATTCAGTGTGCCAGTTTGCGTGCCAGACCGGCCGACATGGCCAGGGCTTTCTGTCAGCTCTGCTGCTCTCACACTCAGGAGATGTGGTCATGCCTTCAGCAGGCAGAGAGGCAAAGTGATGGGATGGGCGGAAATAGTTAATAATATGAGACCAGACCCAGAAGCAAGTGGACCAAAAAAAGTCTCCTGAAAAGTTTCTTCTATCTTTTTTTTTTTTTTTTTCAGCGAGGACATCTTCTGCACAAAGAAACTCAGTTACCAGGATTGTATTCGCTGTGATCAGCCAGTAATCTTTCCAGCCATAGTTGCACCCAGAAAATCTATACTTTCGCTCACGCTCCTTGAGATACAAAGACCTTTCTTCAGTCTGCTTTCTTCTTGTCTTCACCCTTTTTTTTAATTACGGTTCTTGGGGTCTGTTTACACAAATCCCATTAAAGTAAAGTCTTTGGGAAGCTTACTCGCGCACAATTATGTGCACACACCGACAAAACACGAGCATCTACAGGTTTAGAGAACAGACTTGCCCTGATTAAGAGGATTTAGCCATGAGTCTGTCTGTTTGTCTGTAGAGTGTGCGCACACACACACACACACACACACACACGTTCCCAAATTCTGGGGTCTTCCCAGAGCGGTAATTATGCGGCACACAACAATGCCTCACTGAACCGCACTGACTTATTCCTCCTCCTCATCTTTCCTCGCTCTATTCATCTGGCCTGCTCTTTATCTCCCCCTCTCTCAAGTCCTCATCTATTCTCTCCACACTTTTTGTCAGCTGAGTGTAGGAATTGTTATTAAGGGGCAGCCCATGACCGAGCCCCCCCACCCTGTCCTTTTCCTGCCTAAGTCCTAATGAAAGGAACCGTTCCAACAGGTCACTTCACAGCGGTTATGGAGGACGGTGTGTGGCAAAGCATTGAAGACAGCTTTATGTGGGCGGTAGTCACTGTGAAGGGAGAGTGTGCTGGATTATGGGTAAAATAATTAGCTTTGAAAGATTTGAAGTAAGGAAGACATATTTGTAGCATGTGTTTGTGGTGAAGAAATGACCAATGACGTGATCCCCCTATGAACCGACAGTATTGCAGTAGAAGTAGATGTATTCTAGGTAGCTAGCATAGCATAGTTAGACAGCAAGGTACTATTATCATTTTTGGAAAGACACTAAGTCAGTCTATCTGTGAAAGATGAACAGATTGTAAGAAAAGATAATTATGTAGCTGAAGCTGGAAGCCAGTTAGCTTAGCACAAACACTTAAAACAGGGTGAAACAACTAGCTGGCTTCATCACACAGTAACAAGATATTTATTCCATACTAGCACAGGTAAAGCTTGCTATTTAACATACTATATTTAGTTTGTCCCCCCACTATACAAAAACAACATTGTTTAAGCAACAATTGAGTAGTTACTGCTCGTGGACAGGAAACAGTCAGGCCCAATAGTCGTCCCTGAACAGGTATGTTTATACAATCTCAAAATAAGTTCTCCATATTTTCCAAAATCTCAGCGAGACTAAAGGAAAAGTTCAACATTTTGGAAAATGCAACAAGACTCTACATCACGTGAGTTTGTGCTGGACTATTTCAGTTACTAGCTGTCCCAATGGTTGCCTTGTTTTCTGTGTGTGTGTGTGTGTGTGTGTGTGTGTGTGTGTGTGTGTGTGTGTGTGTGTGTGTGTGTGTGTGTGTGTGTGTGTGTGTGTGTGTGTGTGTGTGTGTGTGTGTGTGTGTGTGTGTGTGTGTGTGTGTGTGTGTGTGTGTGTGTGTGTGTGTGTGTGTGTGTGTGTGTGTGTGTGTGTGTGTGTGTGTGTGTGTGTGTGTGTGTGTGTGTGTGTGTGTGTGTGTGTGTGTGTGTGTGTGTGTGTGTGTGTGTGTGTGTGTGTGTTGCTACGAAAGACATATTGTGTGTCCTTTGAGAAAAGCCAGGCTTGTCCTTTTTGTTGATTGTACGTAGAGAGTGCATTGCTAAAGAGGTGCCCTGCAGTGCGCCCATCTGGAAAAGTCCTCTGTGTGATGATGACCAGCGCTGAAGCATCCTTGATTGAGAGAGCATGTGTGGGCTGCGGTGAGCTGCGAGCCTTCATGACACTGAGCGGCGGTGGTAATCTGTTACGATGACAGCGGAGATATGGTTGTGTCATCAGCTTGCAGGTCGCTCCCAGTCCTAACAGCTAAGGGCCAAGTGACACTTTGTCTCACGGCTATCGCAGCTATCAGATATCCCTCAGTCGGACCACGTGGCTCTGCATCAGCTGTGAGTGTCCCCCGGAGCTCAGCGCTCGCTGCATGACTCCGTCACCACAGAATCCTCACCACTCACATTGAACTTCCTCTAGTTTCATGCCTCTTTGACTTAGCGGCACACACACACTATGCAATACATGCTGCAGACCACACACAAAAGATGATTCACTTTAGCTTTGCTCTTTCATCAAAAACAAATGCAGCTACTTTTAAACTGATTCTGTTGAAATGTAACTTGAAAAAGAGGAGTGTGTATTCTCATCTGTGATAGAAGGGAACATCGGAAGTAAACTAGGGGCCACAGTGTAAGGAGGACAGTTTTGTGCATTACCTAATGTTAATGCTGCGTATTTAGCATCATTGTCAAGAGAATATTAGCATAGTTTTACAGCAAAATTCATTTTCCTTTTCATACTGTATGGTTACAATATCATTTTACTAAGCAAACCTTTGTCTGTTGGCTATTTCTTTTGATAGATTTTAGGGTTAAGTGAAAGCAGAGTTGGTTCAGATGTTGAAATATTGTCTATAAACGGACCATCATTTGGTTGGGTGAGCTTTATAGGGGCAACATACTTCCATTTTTGCTAGAACCGTTACCTTTATTATGGCTGTTTAAGACAGATAAAACATCTTGATTTGATTTAATCCTTAATCCTACGTACCTAGGGTCGGGCACACAATATCATGTTCTTGGAAGCAGAAATTAGACAAATAATTAGACAATTTGATCTGGAAACTGCCTTTTTAAAAGCCCAGTGCTGCTCTTTCACTGTGTGTGTGTTTATGCGTCCAATACTAAAGGTCAGTATTCACATGAGCACTTAAAGGTCAGGTGTGAAAAGTACAATGGGGAAATGTTGTCCTCATTTTTCCCTGGCAGAATCCAGTCCAAACACTCATCATTGACTGTACAAGCTCCAGTAATCCAGAGCAGGGAGGGAAACGTGACGGCTGGCCGATAGAATCTTAATTAGACAAGCCGAGACTAATTAGCAAAGACAGGGAAGGGATGGAGACTTAATTAAGAGGTCACTGGTGTCCACCTTCTCCCTCCACCGTCGGCATCAGTCACAGATGTTAATGTCTC
This sequence comes from Eleginops maclovinus, assembly GCF_036324505.1. Lineage (NCBI taxonomy): Eukaryota > Metazoa > Chordata > Actinopteri > Perciformes > Eleginopidae > Eleginops > Eleginops maclovinus. Next base: position 23,500,214 of record NC_086368.1, on the reverse strand, counting down.
TTCTTTTCAAGTCACGTCTGTGTACGTGACAAAAACTCCACCCTTTATGCAGTACGTCAATGTCAGCAGATGATCCACTCGGCTCATTATGAACTTTATTTTTGTTGTAATGAGTTTGACTAGTCTCTGTTAGTCAGTCTGGCATTATTATCTGGCACTGTTGCCCTACTAAAGTCCCAAATGTTCCTGATGATGGACCTCAGAAGTAGTGTTACCGCAGCAGTTTACTTTATAGGTACATTTCCCCACATTTTTACATGATTTATGATAATCCCCCTCACTTTTAAGAAGAAGATATTTTACATCTTCACCTTGACTCTTATTTTCACGTCCCCCTCCCTAACGAACTTGACAATGAATTAAATCCACCTGCTGTGCAGTAGACTCGATATATGGTGCAATATTGTGGGAAAAGTTGAAGTCACACGAAAGGCTGGGTAATATGGAGGAAATCAAATATCCAGATATTTAAAAAGAAAATGGCTCTATGGACATTGAGATGATAATGTCGGGTTGATTATCGCTGCTCTCAGTAAATCAGCATCAGTAATGTGGATATAATGACTGAATGCAGATAATAGAGCCGCTTTAACAGCCCGTGAGTTGAGTTCAGAATATGAATCACTTTACTCTACTGCAGCCTGAGAAGACACTTAATCGTTAATATGCTGTCCAAAATCTAAGACGATTACTTGTCTAAAGTCACAATATCCATTTTAAATTGACAAACTGCCCAGCCCCACAAGAAAGAAGTCCATTTGCTCTCATAACTCCTACTACTGTTAATGACATGCAGGCAAACCAGATTTAACCATTCCACAGTGACTCAATTCCAGTCTGTTGTGGTTTCACGTCAATACAGTTTTAATTACACTGAAACAAATCAAAACAAAAAAACTGATAAGATTCTAAAATAACATCCACATGAGATTCATTCATTATTATTGAAATGACATCATCAAACTGGACCTACTATGTGTGTTAATGCTAACCTAAATGCATCTTCAATCCACTGAAGTGACACATCCACTTCACAGCTTTAAATCTGTACATGTTCAGGGCAGAGGTACACCGCTTTGGGCCTGCAGAGCGCCCATCCCCGCTGGAAGTGGCCTCTGTGACGAGCCTAATCTGATACCCATATGGAAATATTACCACCCAGCCGGATTATGACTTGACACAAGGCTTTGTCATCACGCCTGTATTTCCAGTTGATCTGACGACTGCTCAGCAGCACGCTGGCTGAGTGTCGCTGGTCTGGACGGAAGCTTTATGAAGCTGAGGTCAGGTTTACCACACACAGCGTACTGTTGATGCTGTGTTGTCTGCATGGCTTCCATGCAGGCATCATGTGATCCTTAGCTGTGTGTTGGCTCAAATGTGCAGGACTGTGTGGACTGAATTCTATTCTGTAATGCAACTGTACTATCATCACAGCTTTTTACACACACACACACACACACACACACACACACACACACACACACACACACACACACACACACACACACACACACACACACACACACACACACACACACACACACACACAAGCACACACAGAGGCAGACATACACTTAACTTGTAAAGTTAAATCCATAATCCATGCCCTTAGGATAAGCATAAGCTGACTGAATGCTGATATTTCCCCCTAGGTTTGCAAGTAGGGACACACCACGCTCTGTTCTGCTCTCTGTTCAGGAATGCTTTGTTTATGTAGCTGGAACTCGCCAAGATGACTATTTTAGTGTCCCAGGTGTCTGCTGTGTGTCACTGACAGTTATTTTATGGGCCCTGTTATGGCTCATAGTCAAGCTAATGCTGCTGCACCTCGCCTAAACTCTCGTCTGATTTATATGAGGACACAATGGCCCAGAGTCTCTTGGAAAGTTAAGCAAAATCACTGAAATGCACTTCAGGATTAATGACATTTATGTCTGTTGGAAGCCTAGCGGGAAAGTTGTTGGAATGAAGTATAATATTTCATCTGGTCTGCTATCAGTTTGTCTAAAAGGCTGCCAGTGTGACGACTGCATCACCTGAAGGTACACACTTTGACTTCTTTAGTTCTATACTTGCCTATCTGGCATTACACTAAACATAGGATTGGTGAAGTTTACATTAAGTTATGTTTTATTTAGATGATGCTTCTATCCAGAGCAACTTTAAAAGCACCTCCATAATTTTAGCTAGAGCACTGAAGCAGTTTTGGGTCCAGTATCCTGCCCAAGTAAACTTCAATATGTATATAGAATTGTCTTTATTTGTGTACATATTTTATTTGATCTATCTTTTCTTTTTTTAAATCCTGACTAACGGGGGGGGGCTCCTCTTTGTATAAGCTATGCTTTCTGCCCTCCCGCTTCTACTAATTTAGTTTGTTTGACGGAATCAAAAATGGTCTGTATTAATATTGTAAAAGTAGAATAAATAAAATGTAAAAAAAAATGTGTTGACTGCAGGGGCTAGAAATCAAACTATTCTCCTTACGATTGGTAGTCGACAATTTACCCCCTGAACCATAGCCGCCAGCCACTCTATACAACAGCAGAAAGCGTATCACATCAGACTCTGTGCTGCCAACAGACACTTGAACAGAATGCATCCCCCCCCTCCTCTGCAACTGAATCTCCATAGCCTAGCCAACTGCATCATTGTAAATGCAATGTGCAACATCAGCAAGTCATTTTACATGACCCCCACCCCCCTCTTTCTCTGATGTCTGCACTAGATGCACCTTATCCTGAACAGACAGTTGACGTGTCGATGATGTATGTTACCAATCTGTGTAACACACAGAGAATCACCTCTTTTCTTCAAAGCTGATTGGCGCAAACAGGCAGAAGATTGCTGTCGAACACAGACGTGGCTCTGTGACCTCACGCTCTGCCGGGCTCCCAAGCTCATAAATTAGACAAGAAATCTAATTTCCCTGTGGGGCTCTTAGGATCCGAGTGCTCATAAACGCACTGTTTCTCTTCAGGGGCGCTTGATTTCTATTCTTCTTGATGTAAATGGGCTGGTAAGGGGACTTTTGGAACTGGAGTGGCCTAGTTGCTTGCTGAGTCACAGTGGACAGTAAGAACTCTCTCTCTGTCACTGTGTGTCTCCTCATGGCGGGCCTGTCTGTAGTCGCCTCCTCAGAGCTACAGATGCTGTTGATATGAGTTTAATACAAGCGTTGAGCACCACACAACGCTCCACACACACTTTGAAACCATGTTATCACAGAAAGCAGCCGCAGTGGGAGCGAACTGTGATAAGACGAGTCATTTTCAGCGTTCTCATATGTTACCGAGCTCTTGTCTCCTTTTTGAATTGGATTTTTTGTTGTTCAGCTTTCCTTTTAATCCATTTCCACTATCTCTGACTCTCCGTTGCTCCCACTTCAATTCCTGTGTGACACTTCCTCAGTCCTCTGTGATGCTTTTGTCTAAAGTGCTCTTTGTTCGGGCTGACATGCAGAGGTACTCTGGCATTTCCTGCTTTGTCGGGTAATGTTGGGGACATTGTTCAGACACTTTTTTTATGTGAGAACATGTAGAGCAGTCTGACAGGTCTATGTGTTATGAAAAGATTGCTAGGGGTGTGTCTCTCTCAGTGTTTACGTACAAACGAGCCAATCAAGTGCGTGCTGGTGACTCTTATCACAGTCATCATCTGAAACCCGACTCCAGCCATCGTTTGTTGGTTTGAAGATAATAAAATTATGTCATATATTTGTTTGGTTGATGATTCATGTTCACCCTGTCTTCCTTTAAACCACAGTGAATTTCATTGGTCATCACCAGCTGCCACATATCCTCAGAACATTTAAAGGAGTAGTAACCTTAAAATAGTGACTGTAAGCTAACCCTAACCCTTCTAGAAGAATCTGAGCTCCCACATGTTCCATTGAAATGTATGTAGGACAAAGCAACCTGTAGTTTGAAGACCCCACCCATGCTGCCAATGAGTCTGTGTGTATGAGCTCCAGCCCCAACCAGTTCATTGTCCTTCTGGGAGGAATGGTTGGAATCCGACACAGCCAGTCCGGGCCGTTTCTCTGTTTCTCATCAGGTCCTTGGTGTGCTGTCAGTTAACAGCGGCTTTTTCATCATCACTAATGAAGTGTTATTCTGGGGTGTCTATGTGTGTTGACGCTTGCTGATCCAGTCGGACAGGCTGAGGTGAAACTGCAGCATACCTCCACAGGTGAGCTGAGTGGTGCATGATGTCAAAACTCATCCCGAGGGGGGGGGGGGGGGGGGGGGGGTATAGATGGCTGCTTTGCTTCCTGTTGCATTCGTCCATGTTTTTAACTACACCCTTGTTTCCTTGCTGGTAAAATGCAAATTACCCAGAGCCACTGAACCCTCTGCCGAGTCAATATTTGAATTGTCTGAACCGTGTATTCTCTGGCCCTTCAAAGAGATGGAGTATCTTTAGACAGTGAGGACTGATGTGTCTCTACCCTGGTAAAATACCCCCTTCTGTTCGTCTGGAGAGTGTAAACTCATGTCTGAGGTGATTGGTGTCAGGTGACCTTTTGGTTGTCACAGCAACAGGGTTCTAAATCCCAAGGCGCCGGTCATCTCTAGGGGCTTGGCTGATTACTAAATAAAATCTCCCCGGCGGTTGGTCACACACACACACACACACACACACACACACACACACACACACACACACACACACACAGACTTGGAAAGCGGTACACAGTGGTGGGCAGAGGAGAAGCTTTTAGTCTGGTGATGTTGCATCCAGATAACTTTGTTTGGATGTCTGAGTACGGACAGACCACATTCCTGCTGTCTGTGCACAGACGGCACGGTACAGCAGCAGTGTTGTGCACATCTGGTGAGGGTTCAGCCCCTCACTGGTGGGCTGGACACTGGTTATGTTGTAAAAGACGGATATGAAAAACTGAATATTTAAGTCATTTTCGTAAATTCACTGTATAATTATTAACAGTTAAGATATCCTTAAAGTTAAAGCCACATAACTGTCATATTTAGGTTAATTGTTGAAAATCTAATCAACCATTTTGGGCCATTTCTTGGTATCCTGTGATATAAATCCAAACAGTGCTGACATTTATTAATGAATTGATTAACATTCAACTATTTAATTATATTCTTGCCGTCATTTTCCAAACATCATAACATAATAATACATTCTTCTGATTGGTCAGAGAAGACATGTCAAGACTAGACCGTTATGGACAGAACTCAGGCTTTTAGTGATTTGTAAATTATCGTGTTCCCTGTTCCAATGTTTAAATCAACCCATCAATTTAGGATTTCTTCATTTTTAATGCATCCCTAATTTCAAATGAATCAGATAGTAGTGTACAACCTCCTACTTCTTCATTCAGACATTCTAGAAAGCTCTAAGAAGTGAGTTCCTCAGAGCCCTCTGCCCTCACAGATAAGCTCTGGGCTGGCTGCTCTTCAGTACCAGCTTCGACTAATCTACGGTACACCGAAGAGAGAAGTTCAAGGGATTAGCATGACAAACTGTTTCAAGATTACTTACTTCAGTCATTATACATGTGGGAACATTTCATCAAGCCTTAGCAACGAGGTGTAGCTATCACTGAAGCTACTTTTGTATCTGATACGAAGATTAAAATGCAAACGTACGTTAGTTTTTCACACGAAAATAAGAAAAATGGATGCCCCAATTTGAAAGAAATGATGTCATAGCTCTGCTCAACATTGAGTAAAGAGAGCAGAGGAAAAATGTGTTGCTTTGTTCTTTAACTATCTGCAATCCTGACCACGGGCCCTGTGTAAGTACGTGTGTGTTAGTGTTTGTGCTCGCTGGCAAACACGCTTGTGTGTGGTCTAAATACAGCTCTTTACTGTTGCCCAAATCCTCGTGCGCCAAAAGGCACAAACAAGGTCATAAAAGTGACTTTGTGTTGTGGTTCTAAAGATAGAGCGGCTCTGTATTCTGATCGTGTTTTCCAGAGGCGAGTGTGTGTCTGCTGGATGTGAGTCAGCAACACATCTGCTCAGCTACTGTTTGCTCATGAAATGTCAACCCCAGGCCGTGTTTTTGTCGTTAACACATGTGCTTTGGCTTCATGTCATTGTTCTCGAACGAACATTGTTGTTTTATGTGTACACATTTAGCCATGCTGGTATAATCATTAAAGATTGTGTTCCCATTTTTGGCTTTCATAGTTTGCAGTGTCAAGGACCTTTGCATAGAGGAAGTAACGTCTCTATGAGGTCAGTGTTAGGCATGGAAAATGAATCAAAATGATAAAATCCCATAATGGATTAGGGCAATATTCAAATCTTAGGAAGCACAATACTTGGTAAAGGCTGAATGTGTGTTTAAAATACATATTTGAATGAAGTATTTTGGAGCTGCAGAGACATCCCGTCCTAAAACGAAACATTTGTTTGGTAAAGATCCATCCAAAAAATCACACCATTTTGATTTAACATATTTTCCATTGATAACGAAAATTATCATTAAAAAACGGTCAATCCCTGCTACACATGAATCAAGTCGCAATCAGTCAAAAATAATCGCAATGACTTGTTTTTTTCCAAGTTGTGCAGCCCTATTCAGTGGCACGCAACCAAATGTGGCCCAGTAGATGTGGGGGAAATCGCCCGTCCAAATTGTTATCCTGGCTTTAACTCCACGCTCTCTTTTTGGCAGCTAGAAGGCACACACAGATGCACACAACCACTCACACACGCACTCGACCCTGCTATCCCATCTGCCTGACACACTGATGAATTAGAGCAGACACAGGAAGGGAGCAGAGATCTGTGTTTTTTCTTTTTTCGTGTGTGTTGTATACGTGTGTGTACCTGCTCATCTGGTCCGTTTCTCTCTGTTGTTTCTGCCCTGCGAAGCGCCAGCTGTACAGGGAGGTATTTCAGTCTACCTGACAGTGGAGAGAGCGCCGTGCACCGCCGCCTCGGTCGACCACGGAGCCATCACTCAGTTTGGAGCAGTTTGAATGACGGGCAGAGGACAGTGTAGATCTGATAGAGGCGTAGGGTGCGTGTGTTTGTCAGTGATAACAATTTATTGTACAACACAGGTTCTTCGCCTGTAGTAATAGACGTTTTATTTAGACATTTAAGCCAAATTCTTTCGATTCTTGGCTGACAAATTGTAATTCAGGCTCTAAAAGTGTTTCGATCTACCCTTTTGCATTCCTCTTGTGTATCTTACAAGTCTTTCTAAACTTACTCCAAGTTGAGCTTCAACACATGGATGAACTATCCACCTGGCAGAGTTGTCTTTTCCAGCTGTTCCAACTGCAAACTGACAACACCTGTTAGAGTTAATGTGACAGGTGATTGCAAACAACCGTTTTAAAATAGGATTTCATGAATATGTCTTTTCTGAGTGAGTTATCGTCTGTTTTTACGCTTGGTTTCCCCCAACTCCACTGACGCTGAGACGCATTCATCAGTGTAAGACTAAAGTGGCCTCTCCTTTTGTGGTCACATGTATTTCAAATGCAACTTTTGATCATGCTGAAAACAAAATAACGAGCAGAGATTACGAGGTTCCCCCGCCTTGAGTCGTGGGAACCAGAAAGAACGAGCAGAGATTACCTCATGTTTCTCTCATTAGCATTTTAGCTCACACCCATCGTAACTCCGTTTCACTCTCTTTTGTTTTCCTCCCTGGGGACGTCTCTTTCTCCCTTACTGATTGAACAGAAAACATCTTGGGTCATAACATCTGGGCGTGTATACTTTCTTCCATCGCTTGTGGACAGCTTGACGCGACCTCACGGAGCTGCCGGGGCTTTTCTGCACCAACCAAGCCCCTTTCCCTCCTTTCCCATAAGACTCATTCCAGCGTTCAAACTGAAATCAATCCTCTTCCATGTCACTCTGCACACCTCCTCCTTCTACTCTCATCTCATTTATTTCCTCCCCCCCAAGCCCATATTGCCAGGAATCCAATTACATCACATGAGGGTAGAACCGGCCTCATGCTACTGCCATTCAATCCGTCTCCAAATCCTTTCTCTCTCTCATTTCCTCTTCATAATTCTTCTCCCAGCGGGTAGCGGAAGATCCCTATCTTGGGTCAGTGTCACCTCGTGGCCCCTCCCCTCCGGTCCCTGGGTGCCTGGCTTTCTTTGCGTTCCCACACTCACCAGTGGTGGTGTTGACACTGTCCTTTTGTTGATATCATGGTTTTTCTGACACACAGCAGGTGAACCATGCATCTGAACAAGGTCAAAGCAAGGCTATGGACGGGTGGAGAATGGGAGTGCTGATAAGGGAGGAGGAAGTAAAGACAATGCACAGGGTGGTGGTGTTACATCCTCGATTCGTTTTGTTTTAAATCACTGACTTGTGTGTTTTACTTTCGAAAACGAACAGTGGAGGTATTCACATTGGAATTGTAACAAGACTTATATGGCACAATAATTTAGCTTGACTACGTTTCCTATTGGACATCAGTAATGTGGTGGTGTTGTGGTTTATACTCAATCTGTGTGTCTTTGTAAGTGTTTGTCAGACATCGCTGAATCGTTAAGCTGTCGGGATCCTCCAACAGAAGGCATCAGATATTACCTCCATATTTCATGTCAGGGGGGAATGGCTGTGCCCTGCCAGTCCCACGGTCTAATCAGCCTAAAGTGGACTGTGCCAATAATCAGCAGCCACAAATCACTCCCATTTCCTGTTTTGGGGGCGAGGTGTTTTGTTGTTGTTATTGCATTCTTACACTCACAAATTCCACCGTGCCTTTCAATCTGCAGCTTGCTCTGTAGGTCGTGGCAACGTGCAGAGGGTGAGAGATCATGTGTGCAATTGATAGTTTATTGCATCCAGTCAGGTGTGTAAAATGACTCATGCAATGTTGTTTCTACATCTGAATGAGGTCAGATTGTGTGCACACGTGTGTACCATCCTGGGTCATGTATGATCAATGTGCTTGACTTTGGTCAAAATGTTCCAGGAATAGTCTTTTTTTTTTTGGTTATCCTTTATTATGACATTTTTCAGTTTTACACGTTATTTTACATTTCACATAATATTTCCTTTTATATCATTTTATATTCTGTATGGATAACTTTTTATTTTTTCAACACAAAACCATAAAAATAAAAAACCCACCTCCTCCAAAACCTAACAAATTAAATAAAACCTATGAAAAGAACAAAATTGTCCATTTCTTTCTCATGTACAAATAATTCAAAGCAAAAACCAATGCTTTGAAACAAACAAACTAAAACAAAACAAACGAGTCCAGGAATAGTCAGAGGAAGTGTCTATACTGTGAACCCATACATATGTCATGTTCATTTTCATTTAATGGTCCCAGTTATATCTGTTACTGAAGTAGCAGACAGCTTTGTTTGAATATGATCCCAAATAATGTCTTACTAAATACCTTGTAAAGTAATGAGTCTACTGGCAAAATATTATTTACACAAAGCATTTAAACGTGATTAAAAAAACACAAGTTATATCATCGCATTATCATTTTTGAGCCAACACTGCTTTTAATGGAAATAGATTTGTCCCAGCCTTATCAAGTGAGCTATAAAGCAGCCTATCCTGTCCATATTTTAAGATTTTGAATACTTGACATTAATGTACTTTCCTTGTTCCGTGATTGATCGCTCATCCCTCCACCACAACACTCGCAGACTAAAGCTGCTTTCTGTGTGGATATTACACACAGAGAGCCCATAGAAACCCAAGAAAAGAAAGCTGTGATGCAGGCGGTTCCTTTTAATGCAGAGCTGTCAAACATCTAAATTGGATTGGCTTCATTGATTTGAACAAAGGCCTGCTTCTGAAGCTGTTATATGGAAACATTCACAGTGAATTGAGACCTGGGGAAGGCTGCTGCTGCTATGAAATGACTTGGAGGGGGTTCAACATAGTCAGACTTTGAAGGGTAAAATTGGTGGATTTTCTTCTATAGGGGCCTGAGTCTTGCATCTCCTCAGCATTAAAAAGCTCTGATACAATGTCATTATCAATCGTCTTTCTTTGTTTAAAACATCTGGATAACTATACAGTTTGTGGCTGGTTGCAGGATATTTGGAAAAACGACAACAAAACAACTTCTCGAACAAATGGAGCGCAGTGAACACCACAGACGGATGACATACAGTACAACAAAGTGTCTGATAGAGTTCTTGCTTTAATCATTTTGTTTGTGAGGGGGATCTTGTTTGTGTGTGTATGTTTATGATTGATGTGCTGCATGCTCAAGTGTGTCGATGCAAGTGCTCGTCTGTGGAAATGACTCCCTCCCACTGTTCAAGGAGGAGTGTAAATACACTCAAACAAACCCTCCTCATCTATCTTTCCCCCTCTCTAATCTCACCTTAAGTCCTTTTGCCCTACAAAATATAAAAAATGATCAGGATGTTTAGAAATGTATCTTTTCCTACTACACGAATAACCCTTGGAACAGGCAGTGCTCACGTAGAGCTGCGTCAAAAAGAAAAAGAACAATACCAGAACCAAAACTTGTCCTTAAGCCATACTGATACCAATAGAGAACTTTATTTCATACCTATCAAGTTCCCCAGTCATCTCTTCTGTCCTCACACTTCATCACACTACACCAGCTGTAGGGAGATATCAAAACTTGATGGTAGTCATTGCTGAAACAGTAATTTGCTGGATACGGCAGACAGGTATAAAAATACTCTCCTGCTCCATATATCAACTTCCACTTCTACCTCTATAAAGTGTGAGTGTGGCAGACTGAGCACGGTGACTGGCACCGGCCTTCATAAAGCTGCACAGCCCCTTAGGCAGCGCGCTAATGTAAACGCTGTGCTCTGCTGCCCCTGTTTTAATCACAACCATATGCCTTGCATTCCTCCCCATGGGACCTGGACCCCGGTACTGCCTACAGTGAGCCAGTAAATACGACAGCCGCTCTGTTAGCGGCCTTGTTGAGCTGCTCAGGTGAAACACCTCATATCAGCACGCCGCCTTCTAAATATTATATTTCAGTCGAGCTCACCTCAGGAGGCAGGAGACTCGCTGTTGTTAAAGAAAGCTTAGGGTCAGAACTAGCTTGAAAGCGGATGAGTAATGCTACCTCAAACTGCAGGTGTGATACCTTTTGAGCAAGGCGTTTAACCCCGACATTTCCTCCAACAGATGTAGACGAATGGGTCGATTTTTGGTGTTGAGACTTAATAACTAACGGTTGTAAAAATAGATGTTCAGAACAACACTGGTAGTTCCTGAGGTCCTATATTCGCCCCTCTGCTGACTGGCTATGGCAAGTGTTTGATTTGCTAATGTTTATCCAATCATCCTTTTTCTTTTTTAAGTGCCTGCCCTTTTCCAAACAGTTTCCAAAGAGAGCTTTTATGATGCTGGGGAAATAAAAGGGCAGGTAAAATAAGATCTTCTCCCTGCTGCTTTCCAACATGTGCTATAAAATGTGTGTTGAGTTAAAAAAAAAAACGCCACGTGTGGAATAAATAAACAAGTAAAAATAACAAATATGAAAATAATATATCGCACATCTTTATAAACATGGCTGAGTAAAAAAGAATATCCTTTGCCGTTATGTCTCAAAAAGGTTGAGAGTTCTTCATACTGAGCCATGTTGTACCTCTTTACTGTGGCTCATTGATAGCAGGAATATTGTATTGCATCGTTTTATGGCTGATAAATTGCTGCTCTATCAGACCCCATCGCAACGCTCAATTAAAGACGGAGGTTACCTGAGGACACGACACACCACTGCGGCAGGCTGATGGTGACTTGGTGTGTGTTTCTCTCCTCTGAAACTACCTGTGTCTTATGCATTATCACTCTTTCTATCCAATCTTTTTTTTTATCTACCCTACTTTTCCTGTTGTTCTCATCCTTCGTTCACTTGGGCTCAATTGCTCATGTCTGTCTGACACTTTAAAGTTTTCTCCTTCTTTGTCCTGAGACAGTGTGATGGATGGATTTTCTGCACTTATGGCTTTGCATTCATCACACTGCTGGCTGATTTGACAGACATGATTTCTTTCAAAAAACTAGGTTTTGTTTTGCTGCTGACGACCATGTAACCTACATATGAACCTAAATAAGGAGTATTCATGGCCTGAAAAAACTCAAGTGTTTTTCATTTCTATATAAGACCAGCATGACCTGAGGCTTTGTATTTCATGTATGACCACTCGGGAATAGAATCAGAACATTTTTATTAACTTTGATGTAAAAAAAGAGGCCAGTCGGGTCCAGTTTGGCAGAGAGAAACAAACTGGATGAAAGAGAAAAGTTTGTGTATGAAGTAAAACACTTAATGAATGTGACACATGTAGTTGGACCTGTACAGTTGCATTTTGGGTGGTCTGATGTCAACACTCACGCATGCAGCCAGTTTCTGCCTACAGGCTGTATGACCCAGCCTCAGTTTCAGTGTTCAATTCCCTATCTGCTTATTCTTTGATCTTCCCCTTAAATCTACCGTTAAGGCACGAGGAGAGGGATTTCAAGGTCCCTTTTCACTTCCACTCCTTAGGACTCTGGGAAAAAATAGCTGTACAAACAACAGATGTGCGCTCTGATCCCAGGCCTCCACTTCCATTTTGAAAAGGAATGGTATGTTCCCAATCCTTTGACACAACTTAACAAAGGAGGTATCCTGAAAGAACAACGATGGTCTTTTGTTCAGCCACAACTTATCAGCCTTCCTTCATATGTCGCTGTGCTGATGGAAACTTCCCATCCCAAATCACCCCTCTGATTTTAGTGTTTTGACTTTAGTTAAGGAGGCAGCGATAGGATTATGCCTACGGCCCTTCCCACTGTGACAAATGAGCATGCGTGTTTATGTGTGTGGATACTTGTACACACACTCCCAACCCCCAGCAAGTGTCCCATACAGGTTCAGTCACAGCAGACTTGCTGGAGAGACAGATACATCACCTGGTCTCTGCCAATATTCCCACATTGCACAGTTTTTTGGATAACATGGACTGGAGGTAAGGATCTTTCCTTTGGCTCTTTTCCCTTAGAACTTCTTCTCTTAAACCAGAACTCTTAGGAAGTTGAATTTGCTGTCCGCGAACACCCAGTTTGAAAAGCTGGCCTCAGGTAGAACGTGTTTTTCACTTTCTGCTTTTGGTGACACACGAGAGCAACCTTTCCACCTTGTGCAAACTAAGGTAAGGTGGGAACTTTTTACCTGTACAGGCCTTGGTGCAATGCATACTTTATGAGCGCTGTATTGCTCGTCGTATTGGTTATTTTGATGTAATTGTTGAGGTTGGCTAAGTGCTGTACGGTAGAGAAACGTTTGCTGCTCCCGCCAATATTCATGGTGAGAATGATAGTCGATCAAATGAGTGTTGTAAGCTTTTTCTACAGTTCCTGCAGCTTGTGGAACAGTGTGTTTTATGTTTGTCATGGTAAATGTAGATGTAAAGGAAAAGTGAGTTCAGCATGTACAGTATTTGCCCCCTAGCCTGCACTGCATCGTTGCAATTGTTTCTTCGTCTTGTCATTTCCCCCCCTCGCATCGAAGTTTTCCAGCTTCATTTCACTCTCAGATTTTAAAGCAAGCAGCGTATAAATAAGTCATTTTATGACAATCTTTTCTAACTTATTCCCACTACTGTAGGTCATACCCTAATTTTAGAACTAAATGCTTGTAAAGAAATAAAGAAACCTCTTTTTGGGGCTGATAATTAGTCTATATCTCACAAGGTTGGTATTTTGTTTTTTTTGTTGGCTTTGACCAAACTCCCCATAAATCCAGTTGCTTTTTCACACTCAAATGATTTTGCTACTTGTGTCTCATCTTCCTTTCTGCTATTTGAATGTTATTGTTCAACAGCAGAACAAAACAGTAGCTTTTGTCTTACAGTATGAAGACATCTCTCACAGGTGTTAGCACAACATTTTAAATACAGTTCAATGCCTTGTAGTAATCTCATCACAGATTGTCTTGCTTTTTCTGATCATCATCATCATGCTAATCTCTCCAAGACAATAGTAGTTACCGATGAAGTGTTGTTTACCTCCCTTTTTAAAAAAAGTTTGCCTTATTGTGTGCCTTAGCAAACTGGATGTGAGTTCCATGCCAAATCTCAGTGTGCATTGTTAGAGTAAATGTGAGTTGATAGGATACGCAATTATGAACCCCTCAGCTTTTCTGTAACTACAGGACCAGTGTAAGAGAACAGGATGGAGGTATGACTGTGAGGAAGAGTCAGAAAACATATCGGTGTAATGTTTCTGTAGTTTGAAATTGAAAAAAATATAGTATTTTAAGATTTCTAGGCCAGTCTTCTGAACTCTTGAGTCTCCTCACATAATGTGTGTATCACCGCCTGTTCTACACACTGCAGCGCTTCCACGCTTTTTGACGACTGTGTCACTGGCAGTGCATGGCTTATTATTCCAGCTGGGCTTTAGCTGCAGTGCTGGCAGCCACTCAGGGCATTTAGTCAGGCTGAGGTCAGGAGTAGGTTACGTATAAAACTCTGAGGCGGTGCGGTGGTGTGTATCCCGCTGTAAGACGATACCATAATTGATCGCACTCCTCCTGCTTTATGAAGAAGTGATTACTTCGGAGGCTCATGGGGTGAGTGATGTAATGCAAAGAGAGATGTGGTCCTTACGGAGGTTGATTGTGCCGTGGCAATAAAGTTGCCATTAACTGAATGTTGATGATTCCCAATGAGGCCTGCTTTCATGTAGTAAATTTGAGTCCATGGAAGTGAGTCCATGGTGCTGAAACACACTGCAGATGGATCAACTACCCCTCTACTTTTGCGATTGCGCCTCAAGGCCGAAGACTCGCCCCTAAGCGATGTCCCCCCTAGAGGTATATTTGCTATGATACTCCAGAAGAGAGGCGGGATTTGTCCTGGATGGATGTTACCGACCATGGGGGTGGCTCCCTCTGAGTAAATGATGACATGGGGAGCTTAGCAGCCGGGGGCCACAACCGCATGCTGTCAACACACACATACACACACACACACACACACACAGGGAACTCTATAGGAGCGGAAGACGAAGCACAAACAAACACAAATCAATATCTAACCCTTCAGCTCCCAACAGCCTCTCTGTCCACGTCTGTCACTCTAAATGTTTATGTGGACATCGCTCTGTTGACTAAACTCAGAGGCTGAAGTGTGTGGTGGTGTAGGGATTGATGGCATTGTATTTGAAGGCGTTTTATAACATTCCATATGCGTACAACTATTGGAAACACATTTCAGTGCAACGCAATCCAACTCAAGGCCATCAAGAAGTAAAGATATATAAAATGGAACTCCAAAAATGTATTTCACAGATTATGTATTGGCATTATGCTTTAAATAATTAGCTTTTGGGGTCAGCGATTTTTTTTTGGGTTGTTTGTTCATGACTGTGACATTTACACTACAGCTAAATTGGAACAGCAGCAGCAGTAGCATCAAAACTCCATCCCCCCCCCCCCCCTCAAAACTGTAATTAGAGGAGTTGAGAACAGAAATGTCACGGCCATTGATCAGAAAGGGAGCGTGGGCATATATGTCCCCATGTTTAAAGACTAATTAAAGGGCCTCATTAGGAGGGCAGGGGCCGGGGGTGATTGTCTCTAGGCCAGAGACGCTCCAGCTCGTCCACTCATTTGTGGAATGTGAGGCGTACGAGTAGAGGCGAATTAGCACGTCAGCAGCTGGCATGGAGAACTCTGTGGTCAGCAGAAGGTTAAATTTCAGTCAACAAACACAAAGGAGCATATTTTTGAGATCCTTTCTGTCTGTTAACAAGCTTGTACCCACTGGTGATTGTGAGCTGCGAGTTCTCACACAGTCCTGAAGCGGGGAGCAGTAATCCTGACTTGAACGCCAGCCAAACCTGTCATCTGTCATCGTGAAAAGAATTCGTCTTCTTTATGGACGTTGTTGGGTTGTGCTCAGTCTTCATCTCCCTCAGTTGTTCTATTCTACTGTTTTTGTTTATATCCTGTGATTTGATTTGTCCTCAAGTGCCCTTTTGAGATTTGTCACTTTGTCAGTCAGGGAAGCAGCGTCTCGCGTCATGAAGGGACAGTTAGTGTAACGATTTGTTTACAGAGTGTTCACATAGCTCAGCCAACCCATATGAAATCTGATTGTGTTCATTTCTAGGCTCTAAAATATATCAGATCAGACGATCATATTGGATAGGGGTTTTGATATTTACAGGAATGAGGAGGTTATTATTTTGGTTGGTCTTGTTTGTTTGTCAGCAGTGTGACGGGAAAAACAAGTCCAATTTTCATGACTCTTTGTGGTAGGGCGTAGCCTTGGCCAAGGAAGAACTCATTAGATTTTGGAGCAGATGCATAGATGACTTTTCACTTTCGTTGACATTGTGAGATCTAGCAGTAAGCCTCTTGGCTGAAATATACTGCCTTGAAAGCTATGCATCGGTTTGATATGTTTCTTATTTGTGCTACAATATCAGGGGACCCCTGTGTATGCTGAAGCAGGAGAAAATAATATTTCAGACCGAGTAATAAGGCTGCATTCAGTCGGTTTCAAAAGTAATACATCTGGATCAGATTTAGAGCTTTAGCATAGGTCACAAAGCAATGATACCGGCACATGTTGGATTGTGTCGCAGAGGGTTTTGTGTTGCACTGGCGCTGTGAGATGTGATTAGTCAGTATCCAGCCAACCCTCACCAATGTGAAATTGCGTTTTTGTATTCTCTCAACATTCCTTTCTTGGTCACCTTAACTCAGCCTCTTGCATTTGTGATTCATGCAAATCAGCAGGAGGGAGACAACAACAACTCCTGTTATCTCGTCATCTGGAAATTGATAATGTTGCAGAGCATGCAGAGCCAGCAGGAATATCAACAACAGCTTTATCAGTACGGTATACTTTTAATACAGATAAGTGTTGTTTTATTTCCCTTTTTTTCTCCTTCTGAGATGTAGAACATATCCAGAGCAAGACATCAGTGACAAATGTTGTTCGAGCAGCACCTGAGTTAGCACTCACTCTTTATTGATTTTCCAACTTCTTACTTCAGAAAAATCTATCTAAAAGTGTTTGCAATGCAGCCTGCTGGCATGGTGGAGTGAAATCAAAGCAAAGTGTATTTACTGCCTGGCTCTCAAACTTTGACAGTTACTCTTTTCTGTCCTCACAGCGTTTTCTCTACCTCCGCTTTCAACCCGTTTCAATGTGTTTATGGCTGCAGCGTTCCAGGCGCCTGGAGGTGTTTTTATGGTAACACCAGCACCTCGAAGCTGGCAATTATGGCTTATTTCCTGAGGAGATGCAGGTTTATATCGCTGTGACCACTCGAAACTAAATCAGATTACATCGTCAACCAAGTGCTGAGGTGGGCCAGTGAAGATGAGAAAACATAGAGGAGGAAATAAGAAGCAAGTGCATTAAACAACATTGAAGGCAAGAGAAGAGAAAAAAACTCTGGGTGAACCTGAATAAAAATGCATCCCAGCTAAAGTTTCCCAGATGCAATCCCTTTTGCGCCAGATATTACTCACTAACAAGCAGGACTCACTGCAGGGTAGATACTGCGCCGGGCTCCAGGCTGACTTTGAAGCTAATTCAATAGTGTGTTCCCCTCTGCTCTGGCGCATAATAAGATTGGAACAAAGACATTTGGCCCTTCTGATTAAAGTGTCCAATCAAATGGAGGTTATCAGGAGATAGATTCCTCCGGCTCAGACCGTAACGGAGAGCTTTATCACCGTCTTTGTCATTATTGTTTTCTTAATTGCAAACGATCGCCTCAGTAGACCTCTTTAAGCATCCCAAATAATAGTCTGCGATAGCAAAGATAGCGAGCTTAGAATGCTAATTAAATATCACAGGTTCCCAAGTCTTTCCAAGTTTAGTATTAAATAACTGGACATCAAGTAGAACAGCTACTTTATCTTCTGTTGGTTTTGAAAGGATAGCAAGTGGCCAAAAGGTACCCAAAAGAATCTTTGATCTGGTCTTCTCCTCTCTTACCAAACTTCAGTGGATGTTATATTGGGGGGCTGATTATTTCAAGAAGCAGACCAAAATGATATCCTAAGCAAATACAGAAATAAAATGGTTCAGCACGTGTTGGTTTCGTCACAGTATCACTACCAGCCAGTTGGAGTAAAAGCAGAAGGTAAATAATGTTTGTGTTGGCTCAACTCGCCTTTAACCTGCAGCTCTGAGGCCCAACAGCAGCTTCTCATTGGTCGAAACTCAACCAGTTCTCACAGGCTCATATCTAGAGTATTTTTCCATATGCAGGCTTATTGTAGCCACCTTATGATGCCAGGATTCATATGATTGTTAATCTTTCAGAAAACTCCACATGCCCCTAATTCGTGAAGGCCAACATTTCTTTTCTACTACAAGGTCCACATATTGCCTTTGTTATCACTTTGATCTGATCTCTTGTGAAGCCTCGTGTTTTAATGGCCTCATGCCGTCCACTTATGTGCATCCGTGTACAGTGAACATATGATTTCTCCTCCGTCAGACCCGTCATTTGTCTGTCCTCTCCTTTCATTATATTCTATTCCCCGCTGACGAACCCCTACAGCATGCCATCCTTACCTTTCTCCATATACATCTCCCTTAGTCATTGATTTTTTATCCCATTCAGCGCTCTCTGATGACCTTTTTACCTCGGCAAGCCCCCGCAGCTACATTGTTAGCATGGATCCGCTAGCCACATATGAGGCTGATGGAATAATGTGGTTGGTGCTGAGTGATGACTCGCATTAAGACCTGTGCGTTTATCTTTTTCCTTCGGACCGGAGCAATGATGGAGCTGGCTGGACCCCAGGTTTTATTTCAACAGCTGTAATTTAAAAGAGGACATCAGTGTTTTCTCCATACCGACGATACTTCGATGCACTTCATTTATTCTGCTTTAAAACTGCGGATGGAAGTGTGGTTTGAATAAAATATTAGGGTAGCAAAAAAATGCCTTTTATAAAAGTAAGACTTCCCCTTTTAGGGTTAGGGTTGAGAATAATTGACAATAATTACCTGCATCTTTTTTTTTTTGTTGAACCGTTTCTGCTGCCACAAACTATTGCTCTCGTCATCCTGGTTTAAGGGGGTCTGTAAGCTATCGTTATAATTTAAGAAGGAGGTCCAAATCTTTGTAATGTTCTGCACAGAGCCTTTGTGTACCGGATTTACTCAAGTTTAAGGAAGAGCATAGTGTCTCTTATCCATCTAGTAACATTGGGAGGTGCTTGCTCCTTCTGGGAAAGAAGAATTAGGCGTCTGGCAATCAAGGAGGTAAATGCTATGACTGCTTGAGTTTTACCTTTAAGGTAACCTGCATCTTTTTTCATTAAGCGAATGTGTGTCCCTGATGTATCACAGTAATTATTTAGACTACAACCACGTTTGTATTTACTGAATGAGACTTCATGTGTGGATGGTCTGTCCTGTGAGAACAGTGAAGCTTTGCAGCAGAATGAAACATATTTTAGTATTTAGTTTGGTTCATTACCAAGAATTAACAACACAGAAAAACACCAAAAAAAAGGGCTCTTCCTAAACTTAACATTTAAGTAAATTGGAAACATTTTAACCATTGCCATTTGTTGATGTCATGGCTAGCTTTGACAAAGAGCGGAAGGCAGGGAGAGAGGATAACGTCGTTCGGATGGTATGCATTGTTACGCTCTTTTACAGTACACATGCAAATGATGACCACATGCTCCTACCTTCCCTTGTATACATTATGTGATTTTACTTCAACCAAATCTTTAATTGAAAACAGCTGTGTGTAATCCTTGAATTACAACAGTATGATGCTACTATTTGAAGAACCTACACATAGGGTAGATTCAGTCCTCTAGCTTTATTAACAGATGTATGAACTTGGTTATTGAGGCTGGAAAACACTCTCTGCTTAATGATACTCTATAGTGGAGAACTTTAAAGACTTGGGATGAGAAGTTAAAACCCACTCTAATTCCTGACATTTTACTGCCTAATATATAACACTATTCATTTGAGCGTTTGACTCATTTTACAATAGACTTTCATGTGAAACCATTGCATTAAATTACAGCCATTTAGCACCGTAAGTGAGCGTGTGCAGAGAGAAGGGATCGGTCTACAGTACTGATTATTAACAGGGGGTCCCACAGCCAAAACCTCTGCAGGGTTCTCTGCATGTGTTCTGAATAAAAACCTCAGCCTTTTGACTTCACTTTTTTTTTTAAAGCAACTTCCCCGAAATGCATTGAAATGTGGAAATGACATCATTGTTGGAGCTGCATTACACGCACAGTTGTGAGTGGTTAATGAGGTACAGTGGTGAAGCCTTGTGGTTCAGGATGTAATCAAAGGTAACTCACTTTAAGTTAACTCCGCTTACAAGCAGGCTCTCAGAAAACCCGTGCATGGAAACAGGGCTGCGTTGGAAGGGATTTAAGTTAGACGTGATAGATACGGTAGTGTCCCGTTGGAATGACGGGTTAATCCCTGAGAACTCTGAATAGATGCTAACGATAAACCTATAGTAGAACTACATACGTATCCTTATTCCTTGACCCTTGATAGCCAATTACAATTGTATTGTATTTATTTCAACAAGCATACAAATAGATTAATCTCAGAAAAGAGAAGAGATGATTGATGCCAGATTTGAGCTAATAGCTGATTTCCATCTGCACTCCTTAGCCAGGTACAGAACAATCAATCAAAGTTTATTTACATAGCCCCATATCACACATTTTACATTTGTCTCAGTGGACTTTACAGTTTGTATAGAATATGAATATGACATCCTCTGTTCTTGGACCCTCACATCGTACAAGGAAAAACTTCCTACGAAACCCTGCAGAGTTAGGTTACGGGGGGAAAATGGCAGAAACCTTGGGGAGAGCAACAGAGGAGGGATCAATACATGGTACAGAACAATCAACTAAACACTAAAAACATTGCACATTCTCTATCACACAACAAATTATAAAACAAGATTAAAGTACAGGTCAATAAAATAGTACAGTTAAAATATAATATGGGAGTACAGCTCAAAATGAAAAATCAGATTACAGAGTAATTCATGTTGGCTTGACTGGTTGCTTACTAAACTGTGCAAGTTTGAACCCTGTTTCCCAAAGTCTTTAAATGCATCAGTCCCAGGTTTTGCAGTCTGCAGTCTGGTGTCAACCTTTTAGTTCCCTGCTCTGGTGGTCACTGATTCATGTTCTCATGGAGTAATGTAGAGGAACTCTCCTTCTACCTGCTTAGTTTCTCAGTTTTGTAATCTCTTTTGACCTCTGACCTCCCCCCATGCAGGCTGACCTCTCTTCTCCCTCTTCCTCCCCTTCCTCCAATCTCTTACTGTGAGGTGAGCAGGGGGCAGAGAGGCCGCGGTGCCGATGTTTCACCAAAGCTTAATTCATCACTTAGCAAGATTCACACACACTCCCACAAACCATGCTGTGTCCACCCCTGACTTGTTCATTAATTTATCAGTCTTATCTTTGAGCTCCTGAGCTGCTGCTGTTGCTGCTGTGGGCTGTTAAACACTGCCACTACAGCAAGCTGCCAGTCCAAGAATTCATTCACATCATAATCGACTCCACAAGGTTATAGCTTAGTGATCATCAGAGGGCCGGATGGGCTTTTAATGACAGTAAGTTGCTCCTTAAGAATGCCATAAAGGGAATAAACTGTGAGCAGTTAAACAGGTGTGACCAGCAGACTTCAGATGTTAATCTGTTGACCGCACCGGGATCAGCTTTGAGTTTGTTGTTACAGTAATTCTAGTCATTATGGTTTCAGCTATTCCTCACATGACATGCCAAGAGACACTCCCTCATATTCCTTGAAAAGTTATCGAACTGATGAGGGGAAATGGCTCATAGAAATCCCCCCAAACATCTGAATGTAATTTATTTATATAGATAGATAGATAGAAGTACTTTATTGAGTTGGGAAATATTTGCGTTGCAGCAACATAAAGATAAGGAATTGTACATTACAATAGAAATAAAATAGCATTAAAAAATAATAATACAAAAACGTATATATATATATATATATATATATATATATATACACTAAAAATGTCCACACAATATAAACAGAAAAACAAAAGAAAATATAAAGCAGGATATTATAAATTAAGTGTGTAATGCATGTCTCTGAATTTCTTCCCTCAGGGATGTGAGAGGCTTGTTTTTCCAAATATTTTGGACCCATTTCTGTGAGAGTGGTACAAGTTTACAGTATTTCATCAGAAAACAAACCATTTTTAGGTAGAAATTCCAAATTAGAGTATTTTTTGTGTAAATACTCATGAATCATATTTAATTGTGTTTTGTATGTCTGTACTTGTATTTGAGACCTGTTTATGTAATCTGCCTATTGACTATGGATGCCAATCAAAAACTTTGCTAGCTTCTGATGTGCATTAACAATGCACTGTCCCGAATAATCAAATGGATAAAGTATGACCCAAAGTCGGGGTATATTTCCCACCTTTGACAATAGAAACATTAAGAAGTGTTTGAGTATTTGTAATATGAAAGCACACGTGTTGCTGCTGCTGCTGTGTTGCTGAAGCTACAGTGCTGATACAAACCACACTGCAGCTCTGGATGACGACCATTGTTAGCTTGAGTTTGTAGACAAAGGGGTTAGGTTGGACATTCATTCAGTTGTTAAGAGAGCTGTTTCTATTTCAGCAGCCTTGTGTACAGACTGCCCTGCAGGGGGAGTGAGAACAGTGAGGTGGGGGTCTGCAGTTGACTAATTGTCGGTGCACGACTCTCACTTGTCATTCTACGTCAAGTTGCCTCTGGGTGCTTCTCCTCTCAGTCGTCTGGAATGAACACTTTGTCATGCACGCTTGCACAAATGAGCGCTGCAGAAGGACTGATCCACACACATACACACACACACACACACACACACACACACACACACACACACAC
Source organism: Eleginops maclovinus (assembly GCF_036324505.1). Taxonomy (NCBI): domain Eukaryota; kingdom Metazoa; phylum Chordata; class Actinopteri; order Perciformes; family Eleginopidae; genus Eleginops; species Eleginops maclovinus. The sequence continues at coordinate 23,477,336 of NC_086368.1, read as the reverse complement.
ACACACACACACACACACACACACACACACACACACACACACACACACACACACACACACACCTCTGTACCTCTGTACCTCCCAGGGGAGTCAAACCCAAATCGTTAAGTTTATCCGCTCCCTCTCAGTGTTTGCTTTTCCAACATTTATGTCATCAGGCGCGATTTCCCCTGCAGTCCTCCCTGCAAAGTGCTGCTGTTGTCTTCTTCTCTGGTTAGCTGTAATGAGGGTTCGCATGCTGCGATGGAATCCCCAGTGTGTCTGCTGGTCCTGTACGCTCACTAAAAATAAATGGGTAGAAGTTTTGTAACGGTTAGGGAGGTTAACTCTCTCGCAGCCACCCACAGTACAACAAGATGTTACGCCCCGGATTAGCAATGTGCTGCTCTTGCAGTTTTGTATTTCCATGTATGTTTGAGTTGTCGGAACAGTGCTACCTCTCAATTATATATAATACTGTAGCCCTCTAAGGCACTGCTTTAAAGGAGCTCTGTTAAGCTATTCATATGCTGTTATTATTCATACAAATAACAACATTATATACAATCTTAACCAATACAACACAAAATACAAACAATACAGAAATAATATAAACAATAGGACAATCAGACAAGGACAAAACTGAGGAAAAATAAATAAAAAACCCTCCCACCCCCCTCCCAGGACCTCCAGGACCAACGACTGCAATCAGTTAAGATGGCTAGATCCGCTCGTTCAATCTTTCAGTTGTTGATACCCATAAACCAATATTGGACGCCTCAACTCCAATCACACGTTCAGATGACAGCTCCATGTACCCTACATCAAGAACCTTTAGTAACCAGACGGTCACTGAGAGGTTGTCGGGTTGTTTCCAGCTCATAGCAACCAATTTCTTGGCCGCCGTAAGGCCAGCATAGAGAAGTCTTTTCTGGCACCCAGTAGTCGGCAGCTGAGATAAGTCATTCAAAAGAAAGTCACAGACCCTATTATGTACAAATATGAACCTGAACAGCAGCATAATAAGACCCCTTTAATTGACCGTCTGCAAAAATGCTTTATGTCCAGCTGGAAACTGGCAAAAAAGTATGTAGTTTGTGGTTAATGGTTGATAAATATTTGTACCTTTCTAGTGATTATGTTACCAAACTTTATTGGGACACAATAATTGTTTGTGTACACCACATGTTTATAAGACTTCTATTTATTTACAGTGCCATTTGAGATATTACAGATGTCTCACAGAGGATGTTTATCATTTTGATGTCAGGTCTTGTGTTTGGGTTGGGGTGGAGGACATCAGATTTGCTCCTGATATTTAGCACACCAGTCCTTCAGAAAACCTCCCTGATCACTTTAATTTGGAAATGAACTTGGCTAATGGAGATTATATATTATATTTGATAAAATATTAGTATTTATATCAGCATTCAACAAAAACACTTTTCTGCCTGTTTATGCAAATAACTGTGTCTTGGGGAATAGGTGAGCAATCTGATGAATTGGAGCGCTGCTGTACAGATGTTATCTCTATTGTTGTCTAGAAATGATTATAATGCAATCTCCCTTTTTTTATTTGAAACAAATTTTCCTTTTAGCAACTTTAGAAAGTGGTTTTAGTTCGATTTTAAACACTATATGCATTAGCACGTCCACATTTTTATACATTCTCAATAATTAAAAGCCAGTATTAATTTTAAATGTTATCTGCTGTAATGGTTATATTTCTGATCCAGTAGTGGGCTGAACTAAATGTTACTGATTCAACCCTTTTTAAAAAAAAGCTGATTCGTTTAATTCAAACAACAAAACAACAATTAGACCCTAACATTACAGGAGTAAAGAGCATTAATTAGGGAAAGGAGATGAATGCACCGTAAATTGAAATGAAAAAACGACTCATATTTATTCCTCCACCTTCATTGAATAAGTTAGTCAAGTAACAGCTGTCCTCACTCCTGGGTTGCGTCGAAAAGCAACCGGTCGTGACGAGAAATGCGAATCATGAAAGTGACGGTGCTTATTCAGCAATTTCAAACTTATGCCATAGCTTACCAAAGTGCTTTGTTTTGAGCGTTGAGCACTATATTAATCAAAAGGGGAAATATGAACGTTACGTTTTAACTGCAATGATCAAATAAAGTCCACATTTCACAGTGTTTGTCAAAGATTCACTTTCCTTTTTTTTATTTCCGTACAATTCCAACCTAATGAAGAATATGTTTCACTGTTATCCACGTTCATAAAGCATAAAACAACACCATTAAAGCACACGGTGCCAAGTACAGGCGCTTTCAGTAGTCCTGTACAGAGAACCGTAGTTCCCCCACAGCACACGCACATTGATGACGTCCACTGGCGCATCATAAATAAGTCGGATAGTGTGAGTGCAGACGGATTCTCTTGAAGCCCGGTTGTCTTTTCCTCAGTCCTTTTGAATTCTCCTATCCACTATTCCTTAACCCTGTGACGTTTCACACAGGGGTCAAGGAATAGAGCAGAGGAGAAGACGATAGGAGCTAATGTTTGGACAATTCGACCGTACCCCAAATGTCCGAGCATCCTCAGACTTATTTATCTAAAACGTTACTCATCGATGCTGTTTTGCACTGGGCAGGCCGGTAAGGGTCTCCCTCGCTTCCTGATGTGCACCGCCTCACCGTGCTCTCTGCTCCACCTCCCATCCCTCACTCATCCGTCTCCTCCACATCTTCTCGAATTGGACTCAGGGGTTCTCCACACCTCGCTGCTTTCACCCCCTTTCACAGAGCTGTCACCGATTGAAGCTCATTTGCATATAAATGGACAACTAATTCTCTCCTCCTTAATTGTACTTGGTTTAAAGATTTCAACACAAAGCGTTTGCAAACTTTTAGGCACGTTGACGCGCTTGACCTCAAATGGAAGTTTTGTCTTTCAATATAGACTTTAAAAAGTCCTCGTGTCTGCGTCTGATAATGTGAGTGCGGTAATGGGGGGAGTCCGAGCAGGCCATCATAGTTTGCCATCTTTGTGTTTGTTCACTCGTCCCTTTCCGGGTAGGGACAGATGGATCTCCCTTTTCCTCTCTTTAGACAGTTTCCCCTCTGGAACTGTTATCTCCAATCCTCCCATTAAAGGCAGAAGGGGGGTGGCAGGGGGTAAATGGAGGCTGATACAGGAGAGTAACCACAGGACTTTTGCAAACATTCAAAATCTTCTCTCTTCTTGCCCACCCTCCCCTTTTCCTGACATTCTCCCCCTCCTCCCCTCCTCTATCTGACTCATATCCTCCCTACATTCCTTTTCTCCTCTTTCCTTGTTCTTATTCACCCAATCTCCTCTTGGTCTTTGTCCAAACTATTTTAGTTGTATTTCTTGTAAACAGTGTTCAAAGCTCCTTCTTTAACCGTTATCTTATTAGCAGTCTTTCAACATTTACCCATATGGTAGTTTGACTAAATAACAAAACATTTTTGCAGCTTTTCAATATAATTTGTGGTTGTGAGTCATGGCTGCAAGCAGACAATTATACCACTTTTTTGGGTACAACATGTGCCACATCAAATATCTTTTATCAGTCTGAATACGTTTTATGTAAATACATGTTACCACAGTAAGCTGCAATACTTTCTTAAATAACACAACTTTTGGTAGCTTGTAAGCCTATTTTAAAGGAGCTGCTTGTCGCTGCTCCTGGATCGCACCAGCCTTTTCTAAATCCCTGTTCACTATGTCTGTGTGTTACATCCTTTTCTAAGTTTTTAAGTAACACTCCAAGTCAGTTTCTAACTTGTGATTTATTAAATAAGGCTGTATCATGGGATAGCTCTTCAGGGCAAAAAGTAGGAGACACACGGTTTCAAAGATTAGATAAAGTTATTCATTCAACAAAAGTATCGTTATAATGCACTTAAGAGAACACCAAGAAGGATGCAGAGGGGTGAGTGGTGTAGGTTCAAACATTAAGACTTGCTTTGGCTAATAAAGCCTTTAGGAATATCTGCTAAATAGAAACGTGTGGTGCTATCCAATCAGAAGCGTTAAAAGATAAGAAGTCCCTTTAGCATCACACACTGTGACATAACATCCAACTCAGAAGTATTAGACTCCACTGCCAACACTTCATTATATCATGTTATTACAAGGCTTAGTTAAATACTCGATTCTGATTGGTCAATTCAGAACATCTGACACGTTGTTAATCCAGTAGTGCAGACAACTGTCAAGGACTATAATGACCGTTGCTAAGGAGGATCAAGAAAGAGAAAGGAAAAGAGGTTAAGAGACAGAGCGCTGGACGTCAGATAAATCAGAAGAAGACAGACAGGAAGTGATCACTAACAGGAAGTGAACACTAACAGGAAGTAAACACTAACAGGAACTAAACACTAACAGGAACTCGGTCTGGGCTCTGCAGTGTTTAAGGACTTGTTAGTAGATCAGAAGCTGTGAACAGACCTGAACAGTTACAGAAAACCTCAATCAGTGCTGCCGTAAAGTTGTTGTGGCAGTTCCAGCCGTTGGTGCGCCGTGGAACAGAGTTTTTTTTTCTTAGCGGAAGAAATACGATACTTTTTGAGTCAATAAAATCATTTCCATTAATATTGGGAGTCGAGTCGTTAGTTTGTTTAGTATCTAGCCGTGTAATAAGCGGGATAATGTGCAGCGAGGCGATCATTATGGGGAAAAGAACACCCGACGCTAAACATGTGGAAATATGAGTCACAATTGGGAATATTCATGCAGTTTAGAATTATTAAACTTCTCTTTGCTTTTACTTTGTTACTTTATAAACGTTTTAATAACGAGTCATCTCTACATGAGAATCGCTTTTGAAAGAATCCGTGACCAAAATATCAACTTTGCAACAACTTCAGTCATAACTAACATGCTGCTGATGTTCTCCGCTCCTTTGCTATATCACTGATGTTACAGCGAGGGGGGAGGGGTGGAGGAATGGAGGGAGAAACACTGGGGATGACAGGAGTTACATAAAAAGGCTGACCGTTGCATTTGCCCCGTCCTGTCAGCTAGCAGCTGGAGCTGACACTCGTACCAACAACAGAGCCTCTCCCTCACTCCCTCCCACTCTCCCTACCTCCCTCTCTCACACACAACTAGAGTCCCACAACTTCTCATTACCATATTTTGAACTGCATCAGCAAGACTGGATAACGTAGTCACAAGGTGTGTGTGTGTGTGTGTGTGTGTGTGTGTGTGTGTGTGTGTGTGTGTGTGTGTGTGTGTGTGTGTGTGTGTGTGTGTGTGTGTGTGTGTGTGTGTGTGTGTGTGTGTGTGTGTGTGTGTGTGTGTGTGTGTGTGTGTGTGTGTGTGTGTGTGTGTGTGTGTGTGTGTGTATAGCGGGCAGGAGTTTCCTTTTGAGCTGTATGAAGAGGCTCTCAAATAACACCAGTAAATTTTCTGTCTCTTCATGTATTTCATCGTTTGATATCGTTATTCATGTTAGTATTTTTTTTTTAATTGTGCAAATAAAGAAATGAAACGCATCTTTTTGTTTATTTCAATGCAGTGATTTGACTGACTTCCAGAGAGTACGAAAAATCCCCATGCCTGACGACGTGTGTCTCACAGTTGACCTCTCTGACTTCCTGGTTGTCTCTCATCCCTCCTCCATGACTGCCTGTCTAGCTATTTGATGAATTCTTTAGATTAGCTCATCAGTGTCCCCCGCCCCCGACTCTCTCCTAACATCTTCTCCTCTTTATCGTTCTTCCATCTCTCCTCTGTCATTTTCTCCTCCCTCATTACGAGTCGGCATCATTATCTGGGCTCTACCTGCCCACAGATGCTGCTGCAGGAAATGGCTTTCCCTTCCAAAACCATGACTAACGTGGCACAGTTCTGAGTAGGCAGAAAAGGAAAAGCAAGTTTTTGAAGAATATTAATTGCATTCAACAAGTATTTAATCACAGACACTCATTACCTCCTCACATCAACAAGCGCTTTACCTTTACCTCTCACATGTTTCTCCCTCCTCATCATGTTTCAGCCTGACTACGTCATACTCACGATTCTATACAGAAAGTGAGTCTGAAACTGATCCATAGAGCTTTGATTATGGGGCGTGTTTCAACCGAACCAGGAAATAAAATGCCTCTTCGCTCAATTGGATAGACCTACAACCAATCAGAGCAACGTAGTATGTGACGTAAATTAAGCGACACACACTTGTTGTCAACGGAACTCAGCTGCACGCACGCTGGATAGCTGGAAGAAGGAGAGTAGAAGATGACTGTGCAATGCAATGCAATGTGGAGATCCTGTAGAACAGAGTCGATGGCAGAATCTAAACATCCTCGCTCTCCAGCGGCAGCCATGTTTGTTTCAAACGAATTCAACCCCAGCGCTCTTTAGTGACGTAGTCGATTACGTCCCTGTTGATCATCTGTCCATCATCATATAAAGCCCGCCCTGGCAATCTGATTGGTTCGACTGTCGCAAGATCGGAGATAATGTTTCCCCAACGGAGCAGAGGCCAGACCGAACTTCCCGACTAAAAATGTTATGGGCGGGGCTAAGTTTGGCTGGCACCCAGGCTAATCATGTTTGGCTTTTATCCTCTATTCAGTGGATGTGAGGTGTCAGCTGTCTTTCTTTTCGGTAGATTTATTTTTGACAGACTGAGCATTTAGCTAAAAACAACATCCTCCGAAAAACAACATGTTGCTTCCAGGGTTTGTAACAATTCCCTTCCTTTCCTGATGTCTAACCAATCCAATCCTAGATGCAAACCTGTGTGTTACTCCCTCTGTTAAATGATCTGTGGACTTTTTCTCCAACCATTGCTCCAGCATGACTAACATTCAGAGCTGTGGAGGATGAGTTTTGTTGCGTTGATATAAATAAACTGGTAAACAGTGGGACAGACTTGCCAGTTTTCACTGTCACCATGGATATTTATAAAAGACTCGCTCAGCCGGCTGTCAAAAAGACATAAAGCGCTGTTTACTGTAAATGTTTAAAGTTGGAATTATCAATATTTTTATATGAAAATTGGGTCGAAGGCCAAAAGTATCGTGTGGAAGGTGTTGCTTGTAACTCAAAGAAAACCATCAATGCAGCTTCACTGAGAGTTTTAGTGTCTTTAAGCTTTTTTTTTTAAGGCCCACAACTCAACTGTTTTGGTTGATTCCCACAGCTCTCATACACATTGATTTCAACACTTAAATCAGGACTCGCTTGAGACCAAAATGGAGCTGAAATACATTACATTTGATTTGCATTCATTAAGTGCTCAAGGCATAACTTAACAAGCCTGCTGGATATGGAAATAGGCAACTGTTTCCTAATATGTACAAAAAAGATTTACAGTTTAACAAACAAAACGTGTTACTAAATGTTCTTTCAAAAATGTAAATATATATTAAATCCAACATAAGATAAGATGTACCTTTATTAATCCCTGTGAGGAAATTCAAGAGTTTATGCAGCAACAGATTCACACGAGGATATGAAATGAAAATAAAAATGATACTCAGGTAAGAAACGGTTTTAAAACACTGTTAGGAGTGATTGGGCATATATACATCCTGAGTCCGTATTGTTAAAAATGAACAATAACATTAGTAACATTGGCATACAGTAATAAAATATGATATAATCAACAGGTTGTGGTGAGACGCCAAAACATATTGAATTACAAATGCATCCTTTTATTTTGGATAATCACATATACACCTTTGTAAAGAAAGTCACCTTAGTAAAGCTCAGAATACTCAGAATACTCAGAATACGTGTTTCTGTGTGAGAAGGACTGCTTCATCATGCTGTGTTTGCTTAAGTATGTGGCAGCTGGCATTTGCATGTGTGATGCACACGCTCTTAACATGAACCTTTCTGTGCGCATTAATTACCTCTTCATGTCCATATAATTCCCACCGCGATTTAAACGTGACTTTGAGTGCACATATCCTCGCCAAAGTGTGGGTTTCTGTGTTTTGTTAGTGCTGCTGGTGGGTCTTGGTGTCTTTCTTTAGCCTTTATGAGTTGAGAGGACTGCAGAGTTCCACCTCTCCTCCTGCCCAGCCAGCCTCTCCGGCAGACATAGTGTGAGCCTCAGCAGCTTCAGCTCTGTGTAATGTTAGCTTTGGTTCTCGCTCTCGCACATTTCTTGAGTTAACGCTAAGGCCTCCGACTTAACATGAGCGCTAACATCAACACCATGAACCCTGAGCACCTGATTCAAACACAGTCAATTTCCACGCAGACAGACATTTTCATCTGCGACTCCTCAGGCTCGCCAGGCCCTGTGGTGATGGTGTGTTATGATGGTGTTTAGAGTAGAACCAGTTCAGTATTTACTTTGGACTACCAAGGCTAGACTTTTTTTTGTAGCGAGAGGATTTGCAATAGGATCCTAATCACTTATCCCTTTAAATTTTATGAAAAGAAATTGTCCAACGCTGTTGGAGCAGAACATAGTGGTGCCCATGTGCTTCATCTCAATTTCTGGCTTTTTGTTTAACTTTTGATCACTTTAGCAGTTATGCTGAAACCTTTTCTGGTGATTTTACAGAAGCTTATGGAGATGCAGATAGTCGACTTGTTGTGTCAGAGTAGTGTGCATGTCATTTGTGCAGAGTATTGATTTCAAAACTAAGGATCAGAAAACACTCTACAATCTAATCTTGGTTTCAAGTCCAACTTGTCAATTTTGTTGATTTGCTCTTGGTCTGTTAATATTCCAATAAATGGCTTTTAATATATTTTACAAGAGCTTACAGTAGATGAGTAACACTACAGATATTCCATTTTTAGCCACACTAGAGGCCTTTCTGTTTTGATGGATTATCCCTCCTGTTGGTCAGAGGAAAAATCTAATTGGCTAAAGTGGTCACATTTTAAATTACTGGATTGGATTTTGTTTTACAGGCATTCATATATTCCTCAAGTTGAATACCTATACTACTTTTTATGTAGCAGCATTATCAGGTGTACAATGTTGACTTTTATTGGTTTATGACCAAATACAAAATTGTATAGCTGTTCTTTGTTCTGTTTACGAATGAACACATGATAGAAACTAACATGCCCAACTCAAAATTGTTAACACTGTCACTGTTTAGGTGTTTACATAGCATTTAGCTCAAAGCACTGTTATGCTAGCATGTCAAAAGAGGTCGTACAGCTATAGAGTAAATGTGAAATACAACGCCTCGTCCCTTTATTATATTTGTCCTGATTAAAACTGAGCTCATCTTGACTGTAACATTTCTAATGTTTGTTCCTTTGTCTCTCTCTCTCTTCCATCCTTCTGGTTTCCTCGATGACTCTTCTCCCGTCACTCCATTAGGTAAGAAAAATATCACCTTCACTGTGTCTTTGGTTCACTTGTATTATGATGAATGTGCGACCCCCCCGTCTCCTTCTTCACAGAGATTGTTATTCTACTGTGAAGCTCACTTTTTTTCGCCCACCTGCCATAACAGGAATAAAGATGTAGGATTTCCATCATTCCACAAATTGTAGACAAAAGAGCAGAGGAAGTCATGAAGATGAGGAATGAGGCAGACATTTCCGCACTGCTGTCTGTTCGGCGGGGGTTTAAAATAATATTTAAACAGAGGATGACTGTCTGCATACCAGAAGGCTAGTGGTGGTGGGACAGGTGGAGAGTCATCTGCATCACATCTAAAATCACCCTGGTTTAACCCCGTTTATTTCGTAGTCTATTTAGCAATGATGACATCTTTTTTCCCTCGCCATTAAACGGCCCACAATCCCTTGAGCATCGAGCCCTCGCCGCAACCGAGCTCGCTGTGTCACTGTTTCTGACGTTTAGTACTTTTTCCACTTCTCCTGATCTCCTAAAAAAAATCCCCAGCCATGGTGAGGATCCAGCCTTCAAAGCTCGTGAAGCGGCAGCCCGATAAAGCTCACAGGGGGAGGTCTTCTTAAGGGAAAGAGGCAATTTCCATCCATTTTAACTTGTGGGTGTGCCACTCGCGGACACTTTATAGAGCATACATTTTATAGAAGGTCAGACCCCAGTGAGCCACCTGTCATCTATACTCACGGGGGCTGGGAGACGGTAAGACGGATACAGCTGACATCAACAGGTGACAGCACAGATGTTTGTCAAAAGAATCCATCCTTTGACCAAAAAAAGCATCGTTATTCAGAGAATACATTTGAATCATCCAGCCAATTAAAATGAGAAACACTTGACAATGTGATTGACAGTCTTTATAAACCATGTGGGTGGTCCTACCTCTATAGTGGCGTTGGCTAGGTGTGTGTGTGTGTGTGTGTGTGTGTGTGTGTGTGTGTGTGTGTGTGTGTGTGTGTGTGTGTGTGTGTGTGTGTGTGTGTGTGTGTGTGTGTGTGTGTGTGTGTGTGTGTGTGTGTGTGTGTGTGTGTGTGTGTGTGTGTGTGTGTGTGTGTGTGTGTGTGTGTGTGTGTGTGTGTGTGTGTGTGTGTGTGTGTGTGTGTGTGTGTGGAGTGTTCCGGCCCACTCAGCACATTCCCCCCTGGGTGGCGGCGGCACATCTGTGGCACACTCCCTGCCCTGGCGCCCTGCCAGGCCTCCATGCCTTCCTCCTCACATTTTACCTCCTCTTTTCCTGCGTGCCCCCACCCTCTTTTGTGGTGATTCCTGCCTTCTTTTCCACTTTCTCCTCACCTTCTTCTCTGTCTCGCCTCCTCCCCCCACTCTCATGCCATCATCTTTCCAAGTGATCTCTTCCTGTATCCTACTCCACTCTTCGGGTGGACATCGTACAATGACTGAATTCTGAGCTACATGTATTTATTTAGTAGACTTTCAACAGACGGATTAATGAAAAATGATCCAAATCAGAGCAGCGAAGTCTTCCTCACCGTTATTTATTGAAATCAGCCCAACTCCAGAGATCCTTGAGTCGGTAATGCAGCCTTTCTGTAGAAAAACATAATCAGGGTTATTTTCTCAGGCTTTGTAAGCTCATGCCAGAGCCACGGAAGACTTATACAACTGTTTTCACAGGCTGAGTGGGGAAAGCCTTAGGTAAGTAACTTTAAACCCAGGAATATCAGGAGAGTGCCTCTTAAATAACAACAGCCAAAAATCCTATACCACCTCAGATCCAATCTTTTTTTTTTAGGTACAATCAATTGGAAATACAGTCTTTTTTTCCACCTTTTACTTAAAAAAAGTTCTTGGTTGAAATCAAGGCTTTCTAAAGAGAATTTGACCCATTTATTCTGTTCTTACCCCTACAGCTCTGATTCTATTGAATTCAAAGAGGCTTTATTGGAATGAAAGTTAAAGAAACAATGTTGTCAAAGCAGCAAAATACAAAATAATTAAACACATACATAACATACATTCTATCACTACATCTTTCCCTCCTTTCCTCTTCCTCGCCTGTTATCCTCACCTGACTCCAACTGAGCTTTTATACCCTTTTCGAGTCACAAAGGAAAAGTTAAAACTGAGTCTGGTGCTTTTGAAAGATGAGTGCCTTCCTCTACTTGCCATTCACCAGATTACATATTTACCACATGTCTTTTCCTCTTGATTACAGTGGCTGTATTATCATCATTAGCTCTTTTCATTTCTGCTCTTGACGAAGAAGTGTCACCTGGTATTTGAAACACTTGGCCCGCATCAAATCTCCATTATATTTAAATGTTGTTCAGGCCTACCATAAGTAAGGAAGTAAGCATGTTATCCCAGCCATGGAGGTTGTACGGCATGGCAAGTTTATTTATATAGCACCTTTCAACACAAGGCAATTGAAAGTGCTTTACAAAAATGAAAGACATTAAGAGCATTAAGAAACAGTGCAGCAGAAACACCTTTATAAAATAGCATTAAAAAAAAGTTATTGAAAAGCAAAGATAATACAATAAACATAACAGGTATAAAAAACATGAATAAAAGTTACTGTGCAATGCTATAGGAACAGTTTAAAGAAATGTTTTCAGCCTGGATTTAAAAGTAGTAAGAGTAGCAGCAGACCTGCAGGGTTCTGGTAGTTTGTTCCAGATATTTGGAGCATAATAACTGAACGCTGCTTCTCCTTGTTAAGTTCTAACTCTACGGATAGCAAGCTGACCCGTCCCAGAAGACCTGAGAGTTCTGGAGGGCATATAATGTAGCAGTAGATCAGAAATGTATTTTACTATTTAGGAGTAAGCTCACTGCGTATTGTCTCAGCGAACTGAAATGAGTGATGTGAGTGACTCATGAAGTGTGGGAAAGGCTGGTGCAGAGACAGACAGACTTCAGACTTGACCTCCATTATCACACAAAATGTAATAGACTGTCTGCACAAAGGAGAGGTTGAATAGTCTGTCTGCATGCGGGAGTGTAGCTGTTGTCATACGGTGGGCAACTTGTCTTCATTGTGTGCTTATTTCTTTTGTTCTGGTGAGTGTTAGTTGTCACAGTGAAAGATGGTTGCTCTTTCTGTCAGCTTGTGTGTGGGTTAAGGATAAGCAAAGCAAAAGATGTCAAGCCAAGATAAGATGCCTCAAAACTTCTGAGTTTTGTAGGCAAAAATGAAAATAGGCAAATGAAAGTTGTAGATGTATAACTGCCTGTTTTTGTTTTTCGTTCGATCTTTCTTTATTTCTTTGCATTTCACAACATCAAACTGGGCTTGCTTTAGAGAAACGTGTGAAGGCATATTCTGAATTATGCGTCAGATCTACACATTTTTGGTTCAGGTTTGGGAAAAGGTGTTCTTGTGGTTATACACACATCTCTGGCCCTTAGTGTTTCAGCAGCTTGTTTGGATACATTTGCATGGCTGTGTCCAGCCACATGATTTTGTACTTTGTGAGCTGCTGACAGTGATTACTGACTGACGGTTCCCAGCCAGCTGATCCCCGATCAGTCAGTCTGTCTCCATGTTTGGCTAATATTCTCCCATGGCGCACTGCTCTGTCCTTCTATCTGCTATCAACCAGTATGATCTGTCACTGAGCTCTGAATATATGTTGAATGTATTTATTTTTTGGGTGAAGATTAAAAGGGCATGTTTTTCTAACTTGTGCGTCTACTACGTCATTAATAACAACATAAACATCATCCATCATCATCGTGTCCTTGGCAGTTTACGTTCTCTTTGCTGATTTTCTAAGAAGTAGTAACAGGAATTGAGTCCTCTGCTATTAAGGAGAGCATTGATGGAGAACAGGGAAGCTAAAAAAGGCCAGAATACACATGGAATTGCATAGAATCATGTTGTGTATTTAACTTTTTCATTTTGGTTTAAAGCTTTTTATTAAGGCATATAAAGAAACACAGTATAAACCTACTGGAAAATAGTTTTTCATCATGCCATACAAAAAATAAATCAGTGTAAAAATGATTTTATACTTTCATGTTTCAACGGTCAGACCGTGTACTTTAAAAACAGTTTGATGCTAGCAATAGTGTTTGTGCTAAGCTAACGTGACTGGCTTCTAGCTGTTGTGTCAATTTACTTGTCTAATACCTGGAAATAAGTGTAAATGTAGCTCTTTCACATTTGAAATGCATCTTAATTTTGCTCTCTATACTTAATCAATATGAAATTGGACTTCACCCTTTGACATTCCAACTGTCAGAAAATACAAACAGGAATTTTACATTTCAAGTTGAATTACGTCATGATTGTTAAATACACAGTGTTTTTCTTCACCTATTTATCTCTTAAGTAGTATTGCTTCAGATGCTGTGACTGTCTGGAAGCAGGCAGAGGGGGGTGTGTGTCTTTCCGTCAGTCTGTTGGAAGTAGACCTCAGCGCTGGATTAAGGCTTTGAACTGGCGGCTCATATAGTCCTCGGACGTGGGCCCACTCCAGCCTGAGCCTCTGTCCTAATACGCTGGCCACAGTGTGTCTGAGGGTTGTGCATGTGTGTGTGCATGTGTGAGCAGACTCTGCACATTGTGTTGTATGTGCACATGTGTGTGTTCGCTTTATAAGAGCGAGCTGAGCAACCCAGTTACACACCATCATCGCCACACTAACACACACAAAGCTCTCCTCACAGGTCACTGCTTTTCTCCTTGCTCATCGTGCTAGGACACAACTATGGCTCATATTTAAATATGTATGTGCTTTTGTGAACACACACATACAGCCTCACATGGACATATGTACTTGCTAGGCATGAATGCAAAGACAGGATGAAGTGGGGAGTGATTGACATGAAATCCTCTTCATGTAACCACTCAAGGTGTTTTAACACTCAACTGTGTGTGCAGAGAGGTTGGCTTGCATCATGGCTTGTGCATGCAACCTATTTACAGGTCAAGTGCATCCCATTGCCGTGGGAGTTTTACCTAGGAGTATTCCTATTAGTTCTTTGTTTGCATATTTTCCCTTAGATGTGTTACTTTGAGTGTTTGTCTTGTTGATATCAAGCACATCAGCTGTACTTTTCTGCCCCTGCTGGTTGTAAATGAACATTACATCTATATGTGTGTATAGATGTGTGTTTTTTGCTTGCCTCCATGTCTGGCCTGGAGTCAGCTGTTGAGAGACGCAGCGCTAGATGAGCGTTGCCTGATGCTGACCCAGAAACGACTGTGGACGTAACCGGCAGTGACTGCTGCCCCATTAGCCCACAACCCCCGAAACATCAGAGCTTTGTGTGTGCACTTGTAGCCATGTTTCAGAATAAAGATCTGCTTTATGTTTTATTTTTTAGTTTAACTCTGTCAGGAGCAGAACACCTAATGTGTAAATGTAGCTGCTGATGGTTTTAAAGTGTTAGGAGATAAAAGAGTCGTCTGATTTCACATTCAACCCATAAAACTGGTGATAGACTAATAAAAAAAAAAACACTTGTTCATCTCATTTGGTTCTGAATAGATACTCCTTTTAAGTATTTCCTCTTTCTGTATATTTACTGTATCCCTGCTTTCAGTGTACGTGTGCACATGTGTGTTTTCTCCTCCCGTTTCTAAAATTAGACCACAGAGCAGATGCGGATGCGTTTGAGTGTCCCTTTTGTATGCATGTGTTGCCAAATGTATTCATCCGCATTAGCCAGGCTGTGTGTCTGCAGTCGTGCGCTCAAACAGCATCTTGAGCGCGACTTGAGTCAGCAGTGTAACCGGGGTGACGGGGGCAGGAAAGTGGGTCAGTCATGCCCACTCCAGGCATCAGGGAGACGGACAGACGGATGGAGTGATTGAAGGAAATGACAGCAGCTCAAGGGGTGTGGATGAGGGGAGAAATATAAGTATGGAAGGGTAGCTAAGGAAGGAATTACATAAGAGGGAGGGAAGCTAAGGAAACGGATGAGGAAGAGAGAAAGGGAAGGAGACTGCAGGCTTTGGGACGACAATCAGAGGACAGCAAAAAAAAAAAAAAAAAGCCGGAAAAACTAAATCGACAATATCTCCAATTCTTTTTAGACGTTAGTTTTAAAGATATCTTGTCGAATTGGAATTTCTTTTCCGATTTTGCTCTAATGTAAATATGTAAAAGTTTTAAAAATATAATAAATATAACAAAACAGCAATAATTATAATAGGTTGTTAATAATAATAATAATAATAATTGATATTCTATTCAAAAAAGGCACATCTTTCAGTAGATTCAACCTCTCAAACGTGAGGATTTACAGATTTTTCATTAAGTTTTTGTTATTGTTTGTATTTCAAATTTGAATATTTGGGGAATTGATGTCTCACACTTTCCAGATTTTTTTGTTACTAAAAAACATGAATACCTTAGTTGAAAAAAAAAACTATAATCAACATGTGTTGAATAATCTCTTGTAACCCAGGGCTGGAAAATGTCCATTATCGTTCAATAAATTACCAGGAAATTCTCCCAGTCATCACAACACACACACACACACACACACACACACACACACACACACACACACACACACACACACACACACACACACACACACACACACACACACACACACACACACACACACACACACACACACAGTGCATGCTGTCCCTCACACTAATGATCCTGAGTGACATGTGCCCCCTAGTGGCAGAGTTAATGAGCTTGCCCCGGTTAATCATAGAGAATAACCAACTCTCCCCCATGTGGCCAATTAATATCCAGGAAATCTGTGATGAAGACACGGAGTCCCAAAAGCTGCTGGAGCACTCCAGACAGACAAGAGGGACGTCCCTCTGTCTCCAATATGAATACAAGGAGAAAACTCCCACGTCTCCAATTTCTCCCTCTCTTTCATTCATCCTTTATTACTCTCTATATTCACCCTTTTTGTTAAACCTTCCTCCTCTCCTGTTGTTTATGTTATTCCTCTTTTCCTTGCCCCTGTCCTACCACCCCGGTCGTAACCAGCAGTTGGTCTGTCAGCGCTGCGTTCACCCACTGTGGGCCTGGGGTGACTTAGCACCCCGCCTCTGATTACAGCCCAGCAGTCGCCCATTTATCCCGTTGGAAATGGAACTAAGGGTGGAGAGAAATTATGGTAATACATCCCAGCACTATAAATGCCTCGTAAACTTGGAGATTTTCAGCTTGGTCTTATGTTTATATCGTCATTCATTGGTAGTCAGGGTAGTAAATTGTTGCCTGTCTTCGAGCGTGATATTGTGCTTTGTTTTACTGCTTTACTTCAGATTGTTGCATATTTTGTTCCTGATGTCTGCCTGGTAGTTTTTAGACTCCTGTTCTTTCATCTGTTTTACGTTATAGAAAACATTTTTTAAATTCGGAGATGACATGTGGATTGATAGACACACATGGTCGGAGGTTTAAGTAGGATTTGATCAACATTACACAGGATTGAGATCAGGTTGCTTGTCACATTGACTTTTACTCAGCCTGTGAACATATTGTCTTCTGTGTTTCCAGAGGAGCTTTCCAAGCCTGATGAGGTAATTGGGGTTGTCATTGGGCATTAACTAATAACAGTCATTTAGTTGCATTGTGGGGAATGTAGGATCCAACATTTCTAGAGCCAAAGTCATACTAAAAGTCCCCTGATTAAATGCGAGATGAATCCATCTAATAGCCCTTTAAGACAAGAACAGTATGTTTCTATGCAGGCATTTTCTGTTGCATAAGAGGATAACAATTCCCTTTTTATGTGTGTGTGTGTTTCATATGTTTGCATGATTGTTACTGCAGCAGAAAAAGCTGACTATCTTTGGCAATATGGTAAAGGTTGCTATAATTGTAAGTCAAAACTGAGACTTTTTTGACAGATTTTTCTAGATGATCACATGTCAAGGGAGACAGTATGCCCTCTTTGTTGCTTATATACATCTAAAATATGTAAGCAGAGAAGTCCTATATCTTATAATGGATTTATTGCTTTAATTAAATGAATAGAGGAGCACTGCCTCGCTGCTTTTATTTACGGTAGACTTCAAGTGACTGGCTTTCTCCTTTTGCTGACGCATGCCTATTTGCCTGTGTTTGAACATGAAGGCCAATTTATGAAATAACAGCTGAAGTGTGTGACGGTTTAATCTTGCGCTGTCCCAGGATACCCTCATCAGTGTGGAGATGTCTCCCCTGTACACCACCACACACACACACCACACATGCACTTAGGCCTTCTATGGCATTATTCAATGACTGAAATCATATTGGTTTTTGGTCAACCTTTTTAAAACGTTAGCTTCACCTTTTTTGTCATCATCATCTCCACTGTGCTGTGATCGTTGCTTTTCTCCTTCTGTCTTTATTTTATTCCTTCACACTCATGTTCCCCATCTTTGTGTGAAAGTGCCCTCTTAGCTGGGTGGACCCGTTTTAAATCTGGGAGCAAATCAGCTGGCCTGTCACAGCAGACGTATACTCCCATTGGTCCTGAGTTGCGCCCGTCAATGTGAAGTGGCCACGATGGATAGGTAATCACGTCTTAAATACTCCCGTCTAACTGGCTTATGCATCAGTCCGTCAATAATCGCGTCATTAGAAGGGCAAATCTCAGCCTTGGTGAAATTAAACCTCTTATTCAGAGATTTGTGTTAATCATAATCCACTTTGTTTTGGTGCAGATGTTGTAAGCGGATGTAAATGACTTTATAGTGGACGGTTTGTACTTTTTATTCTTCATAGTCCTGGACTTTAAATATGAGTGTTGTCAATCTCATCTAGTGCAATACTCCTCGACAGTAAATGCGAAACCATCCTGTGTGTCAGAGGATGATGGATCCTCTCATTCACCAGCCTCTCGGGAGGCCGCTTCAGAGGCTCACCGGAGACATCATCACAGGAATATTAATATTGCAGAGAAATTATAGTATTCTGTTCAGTACCCACCAATCACAATACGGGCGCTGTGTTATTGTTTGTGCATTATTGATAGTGTGTGGGTCCTTGGCCAGAGGATGTTTGCTAAATTAGATAGTCTCTCGTTTTGTGTGAATAATAGACCTCACAAATTACCACAATCAAAGAGAGATTAATGTGAAACATCAAATCTACGGCACACACACATGCTCCTCTCAATCCACTGCCATATTGCTGATTGACGCCTCTACAGAAGCCCCTTTTTCCTGCTCTACGTGATGATATGAATCCTCTGAGGATTTATTTCCCCTTTGTGGCGAACTCGGATCAATGAAAGCAATTTCGGACATAATAAACAGCCACGCGGGTCCAGGACACACAAACATACAGACAGGATTGACTGAGGTTTAACCCGGACCCAAGAACCGGTGTTTCTTTATCTCAAGAAAACAGATGTCAGGTATATAAATAATAGTTTATTGCTCCACAATGAAAGCTATTGGTCATGTGCCTCATTTAAGTGTCACATATATTCAATCAGCTCGGGAAAAGACTATCAAACCGTCCTGTTTTTATTCTCTCTTTGGCTGGGTTATGATTTCTGAAGCCTTTTCTCTTACAAGCTCAAATTCAGGTCCTGTTGTGATCAGGAGGGGGCTACGGTTCATGTTTTTTTTTTGCTATTAAGAGACTCAGTTTTGACCTTCACCACCTCATACAATCATGCTTGTCCCTGTCACAAAGGACAGGAAGAGAAACTCAAACCCAGATGAGCATATTTAATCTAACTCACCAGTGCCCATTATCTATTTCTGTCAGGAAGACCTCGCCTCTCTGTTTTTGTAATATCCTGTGAGCCCAGATGGGGGCAGCAGACTATGACTACCAGCACCACCTTGTCCTCAGTCTGCACTCATCTGGCAGCTGTTGCTATGGATACAGAGCCCGGCCATTGCTGCCGTGATGCAAGCCACATCTAACAGAGGAGCATAGGGGGTGGTGTTGAGCTCAGAAACAGGGATGTACACACACACACACACACACACACACACACACACACACACACACACACACACACACACACACACACACACACACACACACACACACACCTCAGTGAATCTGATATAATGGTCTCCTCTTCTCTGTAGTTTGGGACTTAAAGTCCTTTTTTTTTTACAGAGCTTCTGATTGTTATGCTATTTTGACAACCAAGGTTTCCACCATAGGGATTTTTGTGTAGAATTATTGTTTTCATATGGCTGTATTGGGTAGATTTTCATACACAAACTTATCCAGCTTTGGTGGTTTAGTCCCTAACCATCACCTGGACCTGTTAGCAAGCTGGATGGAATTTCAGATCCCTAATGACGAGTCAAGAGTCAGATTAAGCTCTCTCTGTCTTCTCTACATGTCCCTAATCATTATGACAGATGGTTAAGCTCTGTTTGGTGCTTATGAACATGTTAACTGTAGATAGCTGATGGTCAAATCAATTAAATGGTGATTAGCCCTGATTTATCTGATTAACTAGAGCCATGGAAGGACTGCTCACTTAAGAGTTGATTACTTAAGACATGCCTTTGGACAACCTGTGTGTGTTTCTCAGTTACATTTAACTCGTAGTAGGTCATGTTTGAATGGCACAGATCCAGCTGACTATAAAGCCCACTTCTTTACTACATCCCATTCTGGAGAAGCTAAATTTAGCAATAAACAGCCCACTGATATAAGACTTTATTCTAATCATAGCCTCTGCCTGGCAATATGTCCCTTGATGTTAAAAAGACAATTGAAAAGAGGAAAGAATAAAAAAAAAGAAAGTCTTTTGTTACCTTGTATGCCAGACTGTTTGTGTATTCTACATCGATACAACACTCAGTGCCCAGCCAAACATGGTGGTGCTGCCAAATCTGACTTGGCTAAGTGTAAAACAGGCTGGCACCCTGGCATATGACTGTGCTTTCTGCTTTGTCACTTAGACTGGTGCTTTGTGTTCAGAGGGGGACTGTGTCTACCATTGCCCAGAGAGCTGATTGAAGTCAGACCATTTCTTACATGCCTCTGAATAAAGTCCCTTTTCAAGTAAGGCTATTTACTACAGGGCATGCCATGAGTCTAAGACCAACCAGTGCTACCTGTAGTTAGATTCCAGTTCTTAGATAAAGCTAAACAAGACTCAGTTTCTGCACTCACGGTAGAGACTCTGTGATATTTTATTTTAGCACAATCTTGCTTTGAGATGAATGCATACGTCAGCAAGATATGAGACACGAGAGATATTAGTGAGAGATAACTGTGTCCTTTTTATCAAGAATGGGCCGACTTTTTAGATGTTAATTTGCTCAAGGGTAATTCAGATATACAGCCCCGGAAAAAATTAAGAGACCACTTCAGCATTATCAGTTTCTCTTGTTTAATTATTTATAGTTTTGTCTTTGAGATAAATTATTATTTTAATTCTTTTATTGTATTCAATAAACTACTGACAATGTTTCTCTCTGTTGGAATTCAACAGACACTGGAATGACTGCCATACATGTAGAGATACAGATTTAAGAAACATTTGGAGTGATCTCTTAATTTTTTCTGGAGCTGTATACAGGACAGTGGGATACATAACAGGGAAAGAAAGAGAAAAGGAGGTGTTTAAATCATTTCTAAAAATAGTAGTTGAGACTTTCGAAATGTGTAATGAAGTGAACAAAAGGAACAACAAAAGTAAAAACTTCTGGTCGTGCTGCGAGAGAAAGGTTAAGGGTTTTTCTAAAATGACCAGGATTCACTCTCTGGTGACCATGAACATATGTACCAGATTTCCAGAAGTAGTAGTTCTGGAAAGCTGAACCTCATAATGACATTTCAATCAAATCACATGGCAACCCATCCAATATTTGTTTTAAAGATGTCCGTCTGGCCTGAAGGGGAACACAGATAGATTGGGCTAACCGACAGTGCCAACCCTTGAGCCATGGCATGAGCCAGGCTAAAAACACCCAAGATTCGATAGAAATTTCTGTACTATACATACATGTAAGCACATTTTAAAGGACAGCCTCATATTTTTGATAATGAACAACAATTTCAGGGTAATGCTTATCCTCTTTCACACGTGAAGGTTCCTCTAGAATTACCTTAACATTCTAGAATCCAAAACTTCCATTTCCTGGGTTCTTCCAGTGAAGCTAATGAAGTGTAAGTCAGTTTTGAAGCTACTTTTCTAAAGAACACACACGTAAGATTAATTTCAGGAACAGCAGTTGGGTCACACGAAGACATCTATATGTAGTATTAAAGTAGGTTTCTGGATATCAAGCACGTTACCGGGGCTCTCCACTATGTAATGACACCGCTGGTATGGAGCGTGAAGGGCCCGTACTATTCCGTGACTCCTGCCATTTCCGAATCAGCAGAAATCGGTCAAACTTTCACTTTCCCACTACGAGCAGGAGGGTCGAGTTTCATTGTAGTTTGGTTTTTCCATGCTGTGAATACAGATGTCAACCGCTAGCTGAGGTTTTGGCTGGTGCCATGTCTGGCTGTGCATGTCTGAGCAGGGCATTGGCTGGCGGATCAGAACCGAGGGACGCATGGGTGCACTTAATGGAGGATGCCTGGAAAGTTGTTCTTATTTCAGCTGTGTCTAAAACTCTTTTGATGCATTGTGTGGCTTATTCTGATGTTGTCTTTGTGTTGGACACACTCTGCCTCCCTCTCCCTTAGCTTCATGGCATAAAACCTTCCTCCCCCACTTCCCTTCTGCCATGGGTTGCGTGTCTCCTTCTCAAAATCTTGCTTGTTTTAGGGGGCTTATGGAAAATCTATACCAGGTGGGCTTTGTTTGAAGGATATGTCTTTTCTAATTATGTGTTTGCGGAGGGGTTTTGGTGGGCGGCCACTGGGCCAAATGTTCTGGTGACAGTATATAACTGCTATATGTGGCTTACTGGCACTTCAAACACTCAAGGACTTAATGGTTGTTGGTTTGGCGTCTACAAAAAATTCTCTTTGAATATTGTTGATATCAAATAAAGGGAATAAATTAGACCTTGATGATCCTCCAAATCTTAATGACCCAATCAATACCAGCTATAAAAAGATCAAAGTACTGTGTGTCATAACATCTCAGGTCTGTATCGGTCTTTAAGTTGGTCTTATCAAGTGAGTCCATATCTAAGTCTTCATAATCAGTTTTCATCCTTTGTTTTCCAAACAGGCAGCAAACTAGAAGTTAATTGGCTTAATAGGTGTTATGTGACATTGGTTTGAAAGAGTTGACTTTCTGCCTTAAAGGCTTGAATGCAGTTGTGTCATGACTTCTCGCACATGAGATGGTTGACAGATTGCTGGTAATGCATCCACAGGATATTGATCTCTACGATAACACAGTCGACTGTTCTTGAACTACAGTTCGCCCCCACCCAGACCCAATTCAGAGCCAACCAAAAGACTGGAATCCACACACTGCAGATGCACTTAATAAGAGTGGTTTTGAAGTACTCTAGCTGTTGTTTTAAGAAGTGGACGGGAAAGAGAAAAAGAAATGTGGTGAGGAATGTATTGGACCTCAGACCAGAAGAAACAACATATCGTGTTGGGTGGAAGCAAAATTAGTTTGATTTAATCTAAGCTCTCATGCATTCTTCAGTCCCCGCCAACACTTCAGCACAGGCCAATGAAAAGCTAGCAGTCGGTTTCTTCAACCCAGAATCAGCATCAGAACTCCTTTGAATGCATTGAGGAAACACTTTAAGTATTGTGCATTTAAAATAAAGCATCAAGAGATCATAATATGACAGTGTGCATTTGACAATAAAGAGGGGTTCAGTGAGGGTGTACGTATATTTTGTAGGCCGGCCCAGAACTTAGCATTGCATAGGGTCCCTCAATCGAAAGCAATCATACTTTTCCATTGGATTTTGGAATATTGCAGAACATAAGACCTGAGGCGAACAAATGTTTACGCTACCTGCACATTTTAACACTACTTTTGATGCATAAACGCAATTGCCTAATAGCTTTAGTTAGCCGTAACAAGCTAACATTTGCCTATTAAGAACTAAATTTGACAGCCACATGGCTACCCTTCACCACGCTGAAGCTAAAGCTAAGCTAAAAGCTGACTCGGAGCATGATGACGTTCAGTGGTCTTATCAAGTCACTTGTTATCAATTTTGGTTTTTATTACACAAACAAGGTTCTGAAATTCGCGAGTCGGGCAGTTTTTGACATATTTTGTCATAAAAAACAATGTAATAGTCTCTTAAGCTTGTGTTAACCATATAGTTTTTTTCAGGCAGTTAACCACAAACGTGATAAAAAATGTTGACTCCAAGCAGGGGAAATTGAAAATGCTAACTATTTTCCGACTCATCCCTGCATCACTCTAAACTCTTAATTTGTCTGCTATGGATGACCTAAAAACAGCATTGTATAAATAATCAACAAACTGCCACACAGGGCAAACAGATTCTACTATGTCTAAATCGATCATCTTTTTATTGTGATGCGTTGATCCCAACCTAGTCCATGTCACAATAGGGCATTGGCTGTGATTGGTCAGGCACGGCAAGACATTCAAACCTGTGCTGAACCTGATATGCCATGTCAGCAGTTCATGATTGCAAAGTAGGCACCAACTAGGACAGATAGCACAATCTACTGAATCGACACGTCTCTAAGTGATTACCTTCCCCTCATTCCTCAATGCAGCAGTTCCTTCAGGTCCCCGTCACTCACAGTGTTTGCCCTTTTTGAAGGATTAATGCTCATTTTCAACAGCATTGCGCTCATCAAGATAATCAGAGACTGAGAGGAGGACAGCGTTTACAGAACTGGATAAAAGATTATGTAATGACTCCTTGAAGTGAGGTTGCTTGACCACCATTGATCGTCCAACCACACAGGAGGCCTGACTTAGCTTCGTAAACACGCCTCTCATTGTCCCTATTACATTTTTTCCCCCTCACTATTGTCTGAGAGAATACCTATGGTGTTATGTAATGTAACTATTTCTCTCTTTAATTCAATGAAATACGTGTTTACGCTTTGGCCTGGATGCACTAAAGCTCTCATTAATAACCAGAAATATGAAAAACAACAACAATTACATCATAGCAATAAAAATACAGTCCAAAAAAATAAAGAGATGGCAGATAAGATGGTCAAATCTGAAAATGATCATCAATAAAATTGAAAGTAAATGAGTGTACAGTCTGTTAGGGTTATCCTTAAATAACTCTCATCCGTGTACATTTTATTTTTTTACGGAAATGGTAAGAAAATGCTTTCCAATAACATGTGTAAAGTCTTCTTGGGTGACGAAGGGTTTCTAACAAGTTAAATGTTGACATGTTAATTGCAAAGTGATTCTGACAGCTTCTAAATCAGACTTTGGCACTCTTATAAGTATTAATGCGACCATAATTACATTTCTGCCCCCTCCCCTCGCGTGAGAGGTATGAAAGCCAACGTGTTGGGTCACACGAAATAAAAAGCAGTCATATCATGTCTGTGGGAGGAGCGTGTTGTGATTCAATTGTATTTGTATCCCATGAACCTGTAATCATTCTGCCAAACCAGTGCAGGATGCTCTTCTGTACTATGCTAACAATCTCAATCATCTTATACACACACACATTCAGACGCACACAGACACATACACACACAGTTTCCATGGAAACAGGATCCAGGGCCTTTTATGACTGGTTGTTTGCCCAAGACAACTAAAAATGGTCTCAGCAGCCTTGCAAAGATGTGAGATAAATCATTTGGATAATAAATAATGGGACATGCACTAAAAAAAGAACGTGATAAGATGCTTGTTGTTGTCTCAGGCAGCGCTGTTAGGGAATTCAGATCACGGCATAGTCATATTCATCAGGTAAATCCTCCTCGATTTGTGTGACATCATACATGTCCTCTCTATTTTCTGTAATGTTGTCATACTGTTTGTGCTGCACACGCATAGTACTGTGTCGGACACACACACACACACACACACACAGTAATCAGAACGAAACACACACACACACGCGGACACTTTCCAGCCGCGCTGCCCTTCAGTAGCCTAATGTGTGTCTGAGGTCCAGATGGCGTAGCGGCAGGAGGGCTGATTCACAGTGTTAGCCGTAGTGTTAGCCGTAGTGCTAGCAGACTAAGGTTCTGGCTAGCCCCGGAGACGAAAGAGAGTCTGCAGCCAGCCGCCCCTCTGAGTGACAATGGCAAGCGTACAATTCACAGCTATGCACACAGCATCTAGCTTTGCTGTGGTTGCAGGATCAACTTGCATATTTCTTATTTGGGGAGCCAAACTGTGTGGCCGTTTGACACTTCACCATGAAATATAACAGCCTCATCATGTCTGCTATAGCCTCTCTTTTTTTTCAAAGTTGTTTTGACGCCACATGCTTACTTGTTTGTGTCTGCAATGACAGGAAGTAAGCTGAACAAGGACCTGAAGCATTACCTGAGCCAGCGCTTCCAGAAATCTTCGGCCGACCATGAACTGCAGCAGACCATTCGAGACAACCTCTACCGCCACGCTGTGCCTTGTGAGTCCATGACACCCATCATGCCTTCTTTCTCATGTTTTACATCTGTTGCTATGCTGTCTTCTCCATTTCCTGCACCTGATTATTTCAGTCTAATCCGAGTTGCTTTTTGACCAAGTTAGCCAGTCTGATAACTTCATACCCGCCAAGGAACCAACCTCATATTGATCGGTTTTATTGCTCATCAACTCTCAACATCCCAGGCTGATAACAGACTGTGAGTTGATACAAAGTCAGCCTCCATCCCTCCAGTCCACTCTGTGTATCCTAATATTGTCTGATCAGTTAGAGGGAAAAGTCTTGGGACGCCACAGTGAATAGGCTAGTAGTATCTCATGTCCGCAGGATCAATAGCGCCAGTAATTAAAGGCGCTGTGGCTTCATCCAAGCCCCCCACCGCCCAACCTCCATCACTAACCAGTATCTCCTCTGCCAGAGCTTTTCTGTGTAATCCAGGAATAGAGGGTTGTGTCTTTGGGCTTTTTTCCTCCTGACTGTCGATAAAGCAAACATCTGAAAGGAACTTTTGTTTTTTGATGCTGCATATCTCTCTTGTAGCTGCTTGCTGCTCAAAAGCTGTGCGTAGATATGTGAAGTGCTTTATTCTTCCCTGCTGGGAAAAACAACCCTTGAAGATGGTGCTGAGGATGTGGCGTAAGCAGTTAAATGGGATAGCAGTGCAACTCTTCTAAGGGCCGTGCTGCATGATTCCAATCTTATGTTATCCATGATTTGCATACAACAACAATGTATAACAACTTTGCAGCATTTAAATACTTACTGAATACTTGTACTTGCAGCTTTTACGAGTACTTAAATGCACATTCGATAACACATCCTACTCTTTACTAGTGTTGTCTGCATGCCAAAATGTTGTTGTGTGAACCGATACTAAGTTTAGTGTCATCATTAGGGCTGAGTTTCAATCAAACATTTTGCATCTAAGTATTAATGCCTTGACTTCAAAACGGCTTCCTGAACAATCCTTTTTTTCAATACCAAATTTATAAATACATGTTGAAAAAAATACATCCAATCCAAATTTACAGAGTTGACCAAAGTGCTGAAAATCAATCAATATTTAAAAAAGCAGCATAAATACAACTTCACTAAACCGACAGGACAAAAAGAAACTAATGTAAAAGCATGAGACAATAAAACCATACTTATAGCCACAGACTGAAAACCCTCATACACGATGCAAAAACATTTCAAAACGCAACCAAATAGAAAACCCCAATTTAGAAAACATGGACTGATACTTTTTATATGTGGTCTGCAAAAGCAAGGGAGAACAAATACGTCTTTAAACGAGATTTAAAAACAGGCAAAGTGGGAGCAAGTCTGATTGGAGGGGGCAGATTGTTCTAGCCTGGGAGCTACTACAACAAAGGCCCTGTCCCCCCCCACTGCCCCAACCTCAATCACAAGGAGGAACTTTCAAATCTTCATTTTATTTTTCAGTTCCAATGCAACACACACTAAAATCATAGTATATGTATCCTGTCTCTGGGCATAAGGTAGTGTTTTCCTGCGTGCCTCTAATAGTTAAAGTTGTGAAGCAAACTCCTCAGCATTACAAGGTCTAGGTGCAAACATGCTGCATGCTTATTGGCTCCCTAACGCTGAGATTTACTTCTTAGGTGTTGCCGTTTGGTATGAAATGCCAAGGCAGATTACAGTACTAGATAGCAAGGAAGTATTTTGGTTGGTGCATAAAATGTTCCTCTTTTTTCTGCCCGTTCTGTTTGAAAATATAGAGCCAGAGTGAAAAGAGGCTGGTATATCTGCGCTATTTATATTTCATCCATTTTCAAAAACGTGACATCATTTGGCCAACAACAAGTGCTTTACATAAGGGAATAATACAGAACCATTCCTACAAGGCATTGAAGGAGTACATTTCTGTATGCCACGCAACAGTTAACACATATTTACTGTACAAACAATCTGAAAATAACTTTGTTGGTAATTAATTTCCCCATCCCCATATTTTCCAAAGCCTGAGCACATTGTATAGCTGTTAATTTCAGGCCTGAAAGGGAGCACCTTAATGGTTCTCATCCGCTGGCTCTTTAATTAATTTATTCTCGGCCCTCTAACGCAAATTACTATCTGTATTCAGGGAGGCTTGTTTAAGGGAGTTTATCTGCATTACCTCCACCACCATATGTCAGCCAGACACCAGTGGAGGGTGGGGGGCTGGCCATAATGGCCGTTTTAATCACTGAGTGGTCTATGGTGCACTAGTAAAATCCTGGTGTTGTGAGCAGTAAACACAGCATGAAGGTGTTCCCCAGACCGTATGTTTTATAGCACTGTAAAGTTTGTGTTTTCATGCACTTGTAGAGTAGTGTGGGACTCACCGGAATATTTCATTTATACATCATTTGCAGCACATTACAGTTGGCACAGTCCATGAATAAGTACTCCCCCATGTCCTTCACACTTGTAGTACAATACAACAGCAACCCAGCCATTGTATAGGAGGGCATATGTTCATTTATGCAGTGTTTATGAATAAGTGAGATGGATTTGCTGGGACTCTTTTGGCCAGCCATTGTGAGGTCAGTGTGTGTCTGTGTCGACGTATGTCCAAAGGTTGTTTGAAGCCCCGTCCGTGTGTAGGTGTAGGTGTGAGTAACGCACAGCAAGCAGGTGGAGAAACAGATGGAGAAGTGTGTGGATGTGCTGGTGCACAATATAATGAACAATCTGTCGGTTTACTCTAGGAATTACAACCAAACTCACATGTTTAATTGATAAGTTTTACTATATGATGGAAACTCATTTAAGCTGTCTTTTTAGTATAGGTCATTAACTATTTTCTAACATTCTTGAATGACCAATTCTCCATGTGGTAAGCTATCTAAAGTGTAAGTTTCAAGGTTTCAAGGTTTCAAGGTTTCAAGGTTTTATTTGTCATATGCACAGCAGATACAGCGTATATGTTGGCAATGAAAATCTTATGTCGCGTGCTCCTCCAACAACTCAACATAGGCTACATGGTGCAAATAACATAAATAAAATAGTGCGAAAAGAGAGAAGAATATTTACAGTAACAACAATAAGATTTGAGGATGTGAAATATATACATATTTGGAATACATTGAGAGTATTTAAACACTTTACACTGTTGAATGAGGAGGTATGGGCAGATGCATATATTACGTATAACAGATGTATATGGCAGATATG
Source organism: Eleginops maclovinus (assembly GCF_036324505.1). Lineage (NCBI taxonomy): Eukaryota > Metazoa > Chordata > Actinopteri > Perciformes > Eleginopidae > Eleginops > Eleginops maclovinus. The sequence goes on along the minus strand of NC_086368.1, from coordinate 23,448,438 downwards.
TACAATATATAGATATGTGTACTATAAACAGATATGTATGGCAGATGTGTATAATATATATATATATATATATATATGTATATGTGTACTATAAACAGATGTGAGTAGACATTCACACAGCTCAGGAGTTCAGCAGTCTTATAGCCTGTGGTATAAAACTGTCTCTGAGTCTGGTGGTATTGGTCCGGATGCTGCGGTACCGTCTGCCAGACGGCAGCAGACAGAACAGATTGTTGCTGGGGTGATGGGGGTCCTTTAATATCCTACCGGCCTTCTTCCTACACCGCTGGGTGTAGAGGTCCTCCATGGATGGCAGCTCCGTCCTGGTGATGTGCTGAGCAGTTTTCACCACCCTCTGTAGAGTCTTACGGTTGAGGGCGGTGCAACTGCCATACCAGGCGGTGATGCAGCCAGTCAGGATACTCTCGATGGTGCACCTGTAGAAGTTGCAGAGTATCCTGGAGTCCATGTTGAACTTCCGCAGCCTGCGGAGGAAGAAGAGCCGCTGTCGAGCCGTCTTGGATATGACCCTGGTGTGATGTGTCCATGTCAGGTCCTCACTGATGTTTACCCCGAGGAACCTGAAGCTGCTGACTCTCTCCACAGGAGTCCCGTCGATGGTGATGGGTGTGTGTGCCTCTCTCTGCCTCTTCCTGTAGTCCACAATCAGCTCCTTTGTTTTGCTGACGTTGAGATGGAGGTTGTTGTCCTGGCACCAAGATGTCAGGGCTCTGACCTCCTCTCTGTATGCCGTCTCGTCGCCGTCTGTGATCAGGCCGATGACGGTCGTGTCGTCAGCAAACTTGATGATGGTGTTGGAGCTGTGTGTGGCCACGCAGTCGTGTGTGAACAGGGAGTAGAGGAGAGGGCTAAGCACACAACCCTGAGGGGCTCCGGTGTTGAGGGTCAAGGTGGAGGATGTGATGTTCCCCATCCGCACTGCCTGGGATCTGCCCGTCAGGAAGCTCATGATCCAGTCACAGAGGGCGCTGTTGAGCCCAAGGTCCCTGAGCTTACCTAGTGAAGATATCTATGAATGAAGTAGCAGTGAGTGACAACATTAGTACTGTAAACATAACAAATATGTATATAGAGTGGTGCAGGAACGAGTCCTAAAACCCAGAAGTGAGTTAGCATTTTGCCACTTCTGCTTCCCTCAGCTCAGAGTCAATGGGATTTCGGAAAATAGCTCGAAATCAGGTCTGTGGTTGACACAAATTCAAGAGACGGATCACGTTTTGTTCTACGACATTAAAACATCAGCAGTGACCCCGCTGATGATTTTTGAAGAGTTTACTTATCTGAAAAACGATTCGGCTGAATAGGACTACAGAAGTTGTCGAAGTTGGCTAAAAAGAAAAGCTTTGGTAAAATATATAAGTGCGCGAAAGTCAGTGCAAAAGATCTTAGTGCTGGTGTGATGTTGAAGTCGCGCGACCCCGCTGTACTCGTCTGTAGTTCGTTTATAGCATAACGTTAGCTTCGGGCGATTAGATTTATGATTCGAAAATGATAAAAGGGTACACTTGTGGAGATTATCAAATAGTATCGTTTTCCACATCTTATTATTTACAATATTCCAAAATCCTATGGAGAAATTGCATTGCTTTTTTGTCGAGGGTACCCATGCGCAGTTTACTTCCGGGTAGGCCTACACAAATACATCATCCCTGCACCACTTGCAAACAGCAGTTATCTCCTCAGTTGTAAAAAAAAAGTAGTTGTTAAAGGTTTAGCTTATTTGAAAGTGCTTATCTGCACCAGTCTTCCAATACTCTTAGTTTATATCTTCACGGTTTATTGCACATATTGTTAGCTAAATAAAAACTATGCAAACTAACACTACTGTGTAGAATCCATTTGTAGTTGAGGTGAGTTTTATTCTGACACCATTTCATCAATACGGTTGTGAAATTAACCCAGTCTCCTCACTCACATCTCCAAAAAGTTGTTTCCCACAACCCTGTTCAAATATGAGAGCAGCACTCTCGCCCTCCCCCTCTGCTTCCCTTGTGGTCACCCCAGTCCGCACTTTCAGCATTCCCAATCTCCCATTATCCCCACCAACCCCCTCCTCTCCCCTCCATCCTGCTCTCATTCCTGCAACCCCCCCACCCACCCAACACCAACTCATGACACCGCTGCCTCTCGTCCGCCACTGCTGCTCTCTCTCTCTCTCTCTCTCTCTCTCTCTCTCTCTCACACACTCATCTCTCTCACACTCATCTCTCCTGCCAGTTGATCTGAGCAGTGGCGAGAAGAGGAAGGGACTCGCGCCTGATTTTTAAAGCTCGGCATTCTGGGTCTGCGAGCTCTGGTCTCTCCTGCATCTAGGCAAGTAGCAGTATTGTCTGCTGTGGATGTTTGTGGTGCTGATGGTTTGGCTGCTCACTCCCTCAAATGAGCCAGCGGTGAGCAGAGGGGGGGTTCACATGCGTGTGTGATGAATGGCGGGGATAGCAGCGCAGACGATTTGACGGCCCGTATATAGGCTAAGAGGACGGCTCGAAGGGAGGTGGGGGCTGAAGCCGCGGGGATGGAGATGGAGATGGGGGTGGGGTGGAGTTTGGGTGTGGGAGGGGGGCAAGAAGGGGGGATGGGTGGAGAGGAAAGAGAGAGAAAGGGAATGGAGAGATGCAGAATACACTCACTCACTCACTCAAATCAAAGCTGGCTCCTGCTAGCCTGTCAAGCTAACGTAAACATATGTACACATGTATGACGTGTGTGTGTGTGTGTGTGTGTGTGTGTGTGTGTGTGTGTGTGTGTCTACACTTTATATGAAAGCAGCATTTATGGTTATTGCATCCACATATGCAATGGCATTGTCTCACCTGAACAAAAGAAATACTCTCACTCAATGTGCCATTCCTAAACATTAGAAGGAGGGAAAACAAGATGGAGAAAGGAAATCGAAGAAAGATTCAGCGGGGAACTCGATACTCTTGGCTTTGTTGACTTTTATCAGGCAGTAAAGGTTGTACAATGCTCTGTCCGCTGTTTGACATTACACAAGGTACAATGTTGTTTTTGTCAAGGCTAGGTGAGCACATTAGCAAGTGCCTTCCCAATGACAGATCCTTCCGGTTATACCAGTTGAAATACTCTATGACAAAGCTAAGTCTTCTTTGTCTTGCATCGGATTCACCCTACAGCTGACGTGGTAGCCACAGATCTGGATTAAAGATGTAGTAGTAGTTGATAAATCCATGGACTGATTTGCTGTTGACCTGAGTGGATGCTGCGAAAGTAAGGTAGCGCTCTGAGTGATGCAGCTTTATTAACCGAGGGTCCTGATGCATTCATTATTACATTGTCATATCAGCTGTCGAAAACTATATCTTTTTTATGCTTAAATTAAACCAATAGTTTTGGGAAATACGTATATATCTACTGTCACAGCAAGAGTTGGATGAGAGGTTTGACACCTGCTCTATGTGTTAAATGTGAGGTTGATCTAAGGGTGGGTTTAGTACGAAACAATAGGAGCTGAAGTGATGCTGGCTGGGAAGTTCTTTGTAAAGCTAACAGCATTAAAAGAAGTCAAAGGAATGCTGTCAAACAGAGAGTGAGTGATGGGTGGAGTCGCCTGGACCCCCCCCCCCCACTCCCTCTGCCCCCCCCCCCCCCACACACACACAATGAATTGTTTCGACAAACTTAACACTGACACAGTTGCACAAAAATGCAGGGTGGTGGTGAGAATTATACATTTTCACATGGGATGCATTTACAATATGGATGCTTATTTGTGCCTCTGTTTTCACACGGTTTAATTCTATCATACAAATGGCAGCTTTACACATCCGCATAAGGAGGTCGCATTAAATGATACCTTTTTAGTCTGAAAATTAACACGATTGAGTGCATATGATGTCAATACAGGTCAATTAACATAACATTTTGTAATATTAAAGCCTTGACAGTTTTCTTTAAATTACAATGTGCTTCTAATATTTCGTCCCAAATCAAAACACGAAGCTTTCTCTCTGTATAAAGCGATACAGTCTTTTAAATAATCAGAAAGTTGATTCAGAACCAGTCATTTCAAGTCAGTTGGAGCATTATAACATCAGTTTGTTTAATTAATGGTTTAATGCAGGGACGTTGTGTTGGACTTCATTTCGTTTTAGCTTGACTTTGTGTTTGGATGCTGATGCTTATAAACGCTGACATGGCAAATAAGAGTAACTAGAGCTGTCCTGTGTCCAAACTATTGTATACTATCAACTTAATTGTACAAATATTCCGAGTGTTGTACTATTGGTGTCCCTGTTTCAATAATTGGAAGTGCTCTCCTTGAAATATTTTTGCTGCCAATGTAAGATTTGGAGAGAGAAAAGCTACATTTGTTCCAAAGAATCAACACTCCAGTTGTGGAGCTGGCTCACCACCGCCCACATTAGTTTAATTTCTTCCAGCTGCGTGTTGCTCCTCTATTCCATATTAATTTAGAACAGAAATGTCCATCAACACCACGCTCAAAAGTCCAGCATACTCACATCTTTTAGTCGTCTTAATGTTGGGAGTTTCTTCATATAATTCCTGCTAAGAATTAGAATAAAGTTTGGGTTTGGGTCATATTTAAGTGGTATCTCACACATCACACGACCTTTGACCTTCCTCTTTTTTCCACTGCTGTTCCCCAACCCCCTCCTCTAACTTAAGAGCATAACAAAGGAATCCAACACAGAGTTTTTTTTCTTTCAAGAGTACCAGTTGGTCAGTTCGACTTAGCATAAACTGTTTCTTTTCGGTTAGTCTGAATTCTTTAACGAATCTTTTATTACTTTAAACATCTTTCTTTTGGATTCTTCCATAGTTGGCTCATTCCCAGTGGCATCCCAGTGGCTTTGTGTTACCCTGTTTCTTTCAGGGATGTAACACTTGTAAAAACTGCTGATGTGGAACTGTTGTAGGACATTCATTCAGCCCGAGCCTTGCCCCCTGCCCGGCTCTTCTCCCAGATCCAACTCCACACCTGCCTTCAGGAATTCTCCCCCTGACTCTTGTTTTCTCCCCATGTTGGTCAAGGATGAGTTGCCAGAGCATGTGTACGGATCTGAGTGTATAAGGACCATCAGTGTCAGGGATATGGCAACAAAAAAAAAGAAACAAAGGTGTGGCAAGGGAGGAAAAAATTAACTGATGGGATCTGTGAGAACAAGAAAGAATTGGGTGAACAGCTAAGAGAAGGGGAGGGAGAGAGCGAGAGGGAAGGAGAAGGGGGAGGTGGGCGGTTGCATGTGGGTGCATGTGAGACGGGAGACAGCGGGGCTCAGTCAGCGAGGGAGCGAGAGAGGGAGAGAAGCCCAACATTGGTGTGTGTGATGGTATGAGAAGGAGCGCATTATAAGCCAATGTGTGGATGCTGCTTAGCTTAGCCACCGTTAGCTTAGCATCACAAAGCCAAAGCTGGACAGAGGACAGACGCACGGGAGGAGGAAGAGGGAGGGCGGAAAAGGAGAAGGAAATGTGCACAGTATTTTTTCTTCCACTCATCCACACCTGATTGGATTTTTTTTTTCTATCTCCTGTCGTCGTGGTGTTGTTCTGTGGACTGTAAAGGGGACGGAGAAGAAAACCCCCCCTCCATCTGGCAGGTTCCCCTAACTGAGGTATTTTGCGTTTGATTTTGAGAAAAAAAAGGCTGAAGGGGTTTGCTATGATTTAATGGTTGGGGGTTGGGATGAGGGAGAGATGGAGAGGCAGGCGGTGAGGAGGGCTGTGCATCAGGCGGAAGGCATCAGGAGCGGAGCGAGGGAGAGATAGAGGCACAGCGCTGGCAGTAATGGAGGCTGATGTGTTGTGGTCAAACGGAAGCTGTGTGTGTCTGGCTGCGTCTGTCCGTCTCTATCTCAGGTGTGTGTTTGTCTGAGCCCTGGCTGGATGCCTGCTTGTGTGTGTGTGTGTGTGTGTGTGTGTGTGTGTGTGTGCAAAGTGTCACTTCCCGTGTGTGTGTGTGCAATGTCTGTATTAAGGCTGTTTTATCTGTTGACATGCTTCACCATATTGAAAGCCATAACCGCTGCCTGTCTGTCTGTCTGGAGCTGCCAGGATGCTAAGATTAGCTTCTGCCTCTCCTTCAACCTCCCTCTTTCTTTCTCTCCCTTTCCATCCATCTCGTGTCTGGATGACCCCCACCCCCCCTCATCTTCATCCCCTCTCCCTCCCCGCCCCTCTAAATGTATCGTTTTAAAGCTTTTCCATTTCCATGTTGCTGTAGGTAGGATCTAGCCCATGGTCCTTTCTGGGTGGAATAAAAAGACAAAGGCTGTGTGTGTGTGTGTGTGTGTGTGTGTGTGTGTGTGTGTGTGTGTGTGTGTGTGTGTGTGTGTGTGTGTGTGTGTGTGTGTGTGTGTGTGTGTGTGTGTGTGTGTGTGTGTGTGTGTGTGTGTGTGTGTGTGTGTGTGTGTGTGTGTGTGTGTGTGTGTGTGTGTGTGTGTGTGTGTGTGTGTGTGTGTGTGTGTGTGTGTGTGTGTGTGTGTGTGTGTGTCTCTCATCTCCTCATTGCGAGCCTCTTTCAGTCAGCCGGAGCAGTGAAAACACCCTCCCCCCCGACACAAAACACTCCATCCTAAATGAAAGGCATCCGTTCCAATAATAGGAAAACCAAAGCTAAAACTGCCCCCCTCCAGTGTTAAATGCCCTGTCACCCCCACATGGGGAGATTTTGGGGGTTGAAAAATCAGATGGGATGGTTGAGGTGTCATTGAGGATGGTCAATAAGCATCAAACCCCCCCCCCCCCGTTCCCATTTAATGCAGATACAAAACAAAAAAATTAGCCAGAATGTAGCTCGAAATTTGAGGGCTGGAAAATGATGGGATCTGCGGCCTGTGCTTTTGGTTGGATTAACCCTTTACTGGGACAGATGGCTCCATCCCCCTGCCGAGCTGACAAACCCCAGTTACACCCCCCCCCCATCCTTAGCTTTGTGTGTGTGTGTGTAGGCATGTGTTTCACCCCCCCAAAAAAAGAAGAACTGGCAGGCAAGCTGTGGCAAAGATGGTGGATGAATGTGTTTTGGTTTGGTAGTATGACGGCAGTCTGCTATGCCTCCCCTTGTATGTGTTGTTTGTGTGTGTGTGTGTGTGTGTGTGTGTGTGTGTGTGTGTGTGTGTGTGTGTGTGTGTGTGTGCATGCAGACGTGTGTTTTGTAGACATGCCTCGGTATCTTCTTGGAATATGTGGACTAGCTGGCGAGCTTGACATTCGAGCATGTTTATTGTGGAGATTTAGAGAATTGCTTCTGTAATAGCTTCTGCACAACAGTTGGCTCTTTCAGTGTTGCCAGATTTTCAAGGCAGAGCATCGACCCTGCGGTGTGATAATTATCATCCACCAGCTACATACAATATTCTTTATATGGTCACTTATTATACCAAGGCAGTTGTTGAAGTAAACCCAGCAAAACAAGCCACATTTGGTCATGCAGTGCTGTATGATTTACTGAGTAAATGTGGTACACTGTGATTCTGCACAGTGTATGGTTTGCTCTCTGTGTAGGATAATATAGTAGATGGTAGTCATGCAATGAATTTGACTTGGAAGTGAAATGACAGGATCCTTTGAAGGACATACAGCGGGCTAATTCAATCCACTACTAGGCCTGCCTTTAATGTAACTCAGTCATCACATTTCATTTCAAAGCAGCATGATTCAGTGCAAGGGGGCCATTTCATTTTCACTTAATCCAAGCAAGACTAAGGGGGAGCGTTTGCTTGCTATATGTCGAGGCTCCCATCTTTATTAGAGAGGGAGCCAGAGCCGTTAGCGTGCATATCACATTGGCCCACTGCTTCACCCCATCGCTCCTCTTTCTCATGTGAGACGTGCACAGACTGCGGACAGAGAAATGAGGGGTGCACACATCGTGCCTCAGAGAATACTGAAGCAGAAAGAGCCAGACTGTATCCTGTCAAACCTGTGAGGCCTCACCATTGTAACTGACTAGTGATATAACTGATGAGTTGAGTTGATAAAGAAATTGGTTCAATTCATATTAAAATCTGTTTACAGTAGTGTCGATTTAGATAAGTGACCTTATTTGCCCTTTCTACCCTGGTTCTTCTACCGGTTTGAAGCTAGCAGCTATATGCTATATTAGCCGACACACAAACTGTCAGGAAGATTCTGGGGCGGGGCTTCGTTTCAAAATCCTCATACCACCACCAATACCAGAGCTCCTGAAGTTATACTGATACCAATAGATTACATCTTTTAATGCCTTGGTTATCCTATTTCATTAATGCCTATTATGTGAATAGGATTATGAAGTAAAACATATGTATCTTAACTATTGGACTTCACAGCAGATACTGTAAAGGTTGGATCTGCTGTGGTAGCGAGCTAGTCACACGTAGCATTAAATCAAAGAATACTTGTTGTGATTGGCTGCGAGCAAAACCATGCTAAAATATGGAGGGTAGGGTCGACTGGAGAATATTTGATACTACTTGGTCCTGAGCTATTTTGGTTAAAACCGTGTACTTGTATCCAGCCGTAGTTGCATTGTTTTTATTAATTTAGGGAATATAAACGGTATCTGTGGTTCAACTGCATCAATTTTGATTTCCACATAGTCCATCCATAGTCAATGGTGATTTAATGGTTTGATTAAGGTTAGGAAATGTATGTACTTTTATTATAGTAGCATTATTCTCATTAGTGGCCCAACCCCAACACATTTAGCTTGGGTTTCATTGTCTTCAAAGCATTAGAGAATCTTCATTATCCTTCACATCTGGATTTTAGTACCACTCGTTATTTAAATTACAGCCAAGAGGAATGGAGCTGGAGTTGTTTGCTGGATTACTTGACGTCATCAACATCAGAGTGGCAAAATGGCATTTGGGCTTTTGGCAGGACTCTAGTCGGCGGCTTGAGAAAAAACACAGTTGTCCTCCAGTCAAACCCGAAAGCAGGAGAGTTTTGCCCGGCCACACAGGCAGTCGGAACATGTGCCAAACTTACTGGAGTCGGAGAAAAACACAAATGAGCAGATGAGAGACTGGGTGGAGATGTCTGTGGTATTAACTCTTAATATTCTTTGCATGAAAGAGTAGATGAATAGTGGCTTAGAGATTAAAGAAAGGGAGTTGCTGCTGTTACAGAATTGAACGACTGGAACAAATGAGAGGAGCAGAAAAAGAGGGAACAATCAAAACATGGAAAGGAGAAGAGTGAATTGGAGAATAAGCCAGGATGTGGGGGGGGGGGGCAGCAGAGGGACCACAAGTTGCCTGTGCTATGCTCTGGGTCATGCTCATGAAAATTGCAATCACGCTTTGCAGATCACTCGTCTTCTCTGACCTAGCACATGCATGGAACTGTTTGTCAATGATTCATGGATCTTATCCATCGTGCAAAAACAGAAAAAAATCCCCCAAAAACTGTCGGAAATTGTGAGTGTTCCCATTGTTCGCAAACTACTTAAAATGCACTCTTTCAAATGACTCCCGTACTGAGTGACATAAATGGCAGCGCACAAGCGAAATAAGCATAGCCGTGCCTATTAATAGAACAATTATGATAATGAATCATTGCTAAACACATTTATAATGGCCTACTTTTCACCCATGGTGCTGATCAGTTGACCATGGTGGATATGTTGAAACAAATCATCTTTTCTCCCCCCTTGTTTTGCGTGTCTTCTTTTTAATCCTGCGTTATGAATCGCCCAAGAAATGAAGCCACAATGCTCTGAATAAGAGGGGTTTTTTCTTTTTCCACCTTACCGTGCACGCCGCTCCTCTGAACCCGCTGACTTTTGAAGACAATATTTATCTAGGTCACACTGTGCATCTGTTGGTGTAGTGTGGGCATACTCTGAAGGCCTGCCTCTAATGGAAAGACAGATTGTGATGGAAAACACTGTCTAGATTATTCTGTGTTTGAGAGACTGTACGGTTTTCAATCCAGAGTGGAATAGCTTGCCTTTCGAGTGGCTATTTGTTTAAAATGATCAGAATCTTTCCTTATAATTGTCTCTCACTATTTAACTTGTGTAGACATATGACAAAGGGCCTCTAAGTGTCACAATATTTGGAACAGTAGGTGTGTTTTTTCAAGAGCCTGACAGACTTGTTTTGGTTGAGTCACTTCCCTACCTTTATGTTGACTCATTTCAGGTTCAAACGGCTGGGCGACAGGGCACTCATTTTTAGCCTTTACTGATAAGGAAGAAACTAAAACTGCATTACAGTTGTTTAAAATGGCACAAGGAATATTGAGACTACTTGTTACTTCTTATAAACATTAATTTACTGAATAGAAGCTGCAAACGTGCTGGTTTCATGCTCAGAAATAGCTGCAGTGTACGCGAACATTGCAAAAAACACTGGCCTTGCTTATTGATGATGCTGGGATGGCTCTCAGTTTTTGGATATTATTTAAGAGGCGTTGTATGCATTTTCTTGATACTGATACTGCAGAGAAACAGGAAATGTTGGAAAGGATTATAAGGGAGTGTTGTGTAGTGGAAGAATGAACAAAGCGGGTTTACTCCAAACTGAACATTTACTTTGTAGGAATGCAGCAGCTTACAAAAGTAATGGTGGTTGTAGTGGAAACACCTGCTTGACATCTCGTATTCTTTTCAACAACCGGAAAAACACAGAGACTTCAAAATAAAAGCATTTCCGGTCAAGCATTTCAAAATTAAATCAGGTAGAATGGTGCTTCAACATTTCTCCTGCTTAAATCAAACAAGTTACAACAGGGAGTGACCTGCAGCAAATGGTACGGCAAGGGTCTTTCTAACAAAGACACTTTTCTAGATCAATCCTAGAATATTTACATGGATCCCTTTTTCAACTCAACCTGCCCCAAAGGGCTACATAGGTACATTTTGGTGGTCGCATTTTCTAAGTTTGAAGATATAGTTTGTTTTTGGGTGTAGCAATATGTCAGTGATAGTCCCGTTAAATTATTATTGAGTGGAGAAAAAGGACCTTTTTCTAGTTCATCCAACGAACGGAAACCTTTTGTGTTTTTGGCACATTGTTCTGTGTTAAATACTTAACATAACGTCATGTGGAGCTTACTTTGGCACCTCAAAGCAAGAATACACCAAGAAAGACAATCAATCTTGACCGCTTTATTCAAGATGTCTATCTGATTATTTCCTCTAAGAACAAAGGTATATAAATGGATATTTTGCAGCTTCAGCTTGCCGATGTGGAACGAGTTTTAATTGTATTAATGTGATATTCAAGGATATTTAGACACCTTACATTCACCTGGATCTTTATTCTATTTGGTAGGACCAGCGTATCGCCATGATCACTCTTTATTCTCTAAAGCTCTGTCGCTGTTTTGGAATCTGCAAAAAGAGAAGGAAACCTGGTACCAATATAAAAGTTGTACATCACTCTGTTTCACTCTCATCTCTCAAACTCAAAGAAGCAGATTTAAGGGAGGCGAAGACCACAGTATGTTATGAAAAATTCCAAACTACTCCACCAAATTGGATCCAATGAAGATGTCAATCAAGAAAACTCCCCAGCCGCCAGCTACAAACCCAAAGTCGTCCAAGGAGTCAAGCCTAACATTGTCCTTGTGGAGGGAATTAAATGTAGGTCACAACTAAAATACAAGGCCAGGCCTAAGGGATGTGCGGGCCCAGGGTGCTCTGTTGCTCTGGGGGAACGCAAGCGTAGGAAATACACAAATTCTTCACACATGGTTATTTTTAGAAGCTGGAAAGGGTTGTGACTGCCTTCATGCCTGTACAGCCTCCCTTCACAGTTTTCATGTGTTTTGATGCCATCGAGTTAAAAAAAGACGGCTTATTTTATTACCATGTGTTTCCCTCTGCCATTTAACCTCAGTTGTTGCCAAACAGAGCGGATTGTCCTCGACATTTCATTAAATGATGGCCCTTCCGACTGTCCCCCTGAACTCTAGCGCAGTTGAAGTGATCATGATGTATCTCAGTCTTTCATCAAATTGACAAAGATGTTTCAGTGAAGCATAATTGAATAATGTAGTGATTTGGGTCCTTCATCAAACATCATTGTTTAAATATGATGTTCCTCTGCTCTCACAAACGTCTGCAATCTAAGCCTGAGCCTATCATGCCACTAGAAGGGTAGATGCTCCCTTAAAATAGTCTGGCAATTAAATATAGATGAGGAGCTTGGGTTTGTCTGCCAGTGAGCATTTGTTGTGTTTGAAGAGGTGAGGATCCTCCATATATTAGGTTCATTAAAGCAATTCGTCTTCTTTTATGGTGTTTAAATCATGAGTCCTATTTCTGCATTTCCATGTGGGTGGTTTGTTCAGTACAAAACATACACACACTCTTACCTATCATTTATTCTCCTTAAGTTAGACTGAGAGGCTCACTATTGTTCTGCACGAGCTGGAGAGGTGCCCCATGGTTAGATTATACAGCGAACAAAGGAAATACACGTCTGGGCTTGTATTTAAGGCGAAGGCAAAGGCTTTCTGGCAGAATTGATTGCAGAGCTAGATATTGTTCATAGATTTGTTATCGTTAGTCTACTTGATAACTAACTGCCTGGAAAAACAAGCTATTTACGATCGATGTTGGCATGCGTCATTCAATATGGCAATCCCCATTGTTGTCCTTGAACTTGCGTATGAACCTTAAACACCTCGGTTTGGTCAATTTGGTTAAGATGATGGAAAGCTGACCGAAAGGAGACATTTGGTATTGATTTTTCTGAGAGCTGAGTGATGGTGTAGACCAGCTGGGAAGGCCAAGGTCACAGCAAGGGTTGTGACCAGTTGCTGTCAGGTATTGATTGTGGTTTGAAAGACATCATGGTGTAACCGGATGCTCTCTGTAGTTGATAAGGTTCAATCCTGAGATACTGTGTGTTGGGGGGGGGTTTAATTGGCAGCACCAAGGTCACGGGTACTTTTGAAAAAGTAAAATACGGCTGAAATAATGTTTCATAAAAATGTAAAACTCTGAATTTTAATTATGTAGGGCTGTAGCATGTCAAACAGTCATTGTGATCTTAACCATTTAATTAGTAAACTTAAATCAATTTATGACCACTAAACACCAGAAAAACTCACAGGCTAACTCGCAGACCCAAAGCACTCAAATATAATCCGAAATATAATGTTTGCCAGGTCGTTATGGCACCTTGGTAGAGTAACTTCAGCACCACAGCTTTAAATGCATCTCTTGTATAAACTCCACCTATAGTTCTGATTTAGTTTTCTTTTCCAGAAAAGAAATAAGCTTTCCGGATATTAAATAGCTTCACTAATGGCTGGTTTACTTTGGCTCTGTGCTGTTGAAGGTTGAATCAGAATCAGAATACCTTTATTTGTTTTCATTTGTACAGCAGAAAGAGCCAAAGCTTAATAATATCACACCCAATATACAGAAATATATATATACAAGAATCACACAATTTACTAAATACACAAAAATGGACCTCAGAAACCATTATGAGGTATAGCAGCCAGGTACATTTTGCACAGTTATTAACACAGCAAGGGGGTGTTATAGTCAGTTTGTATATGTGTGTGGGGTCTACCGGGGGGCATGATGGTGATACAGTCTGAATGGAGCTTTGATTGCAGGTAATCAGTTTTGAAGTGATTCAATTTGCAGGTTGCACATTTATCAGTTTATTCATTTGCATTTCCTTACTTGAAATTTCGAAAAAAAAATGTCCAGATGCTTGGATTGTGTTGGCGTTCCCATCACTACCTCAATTTTATTTGTGGCGCTATGGGTGAGAACGCTTGATGAAGGTGTGGTCATAATTAAATATCCTCAGTAGTCACATCATAGTCTCACTGGTTTTGAAACGGCTGACTCTGTAGTTGTAAGGCTTACCACAAATGGTTTAATTTGGTCCAGAACATCACAACATGAACACACAAATCAGCACCCAAAGACAGACGGAGTGTGATTTTCCACCGTTTATGATTATATTTGACCAACGCTATAATTGCATTCTGTATAAACCACAGCGGTTGCATGCCAGTGCTTGTGGACGTGCTTCATGAGATTATTAGGTAAGGAGAAAAGAGGCTTGTGTTATTATGTGTTAGTCATATTCTTCTTTGTAAAAATGTATAATATTGAGTTATATTATCGTGCAGATTGGTGTGTGTAGAGGTCTGTGTGGTTATACTGTAGCCGCATAGTGTCATTTCATACCGTTTAATGAAGATTAACACGGTACATGCCTACCAGTTGTGAATAAATGTCTATGCTCAGAGGCTACGGATTTCTCCACTGCTGCCTTTCGGATGCTGCAGGATAGGATGAACTGAAGGGGAAAATGTTTATAAAAGCACTGTAGGAAGCAGATACTGTAAGAATTCCCCGCATTAATTCATAGATCAATGCTCACTGATTTACTGACATTTCAGCCAGGGAAGGAGATGGCTGGGAGGTCAGGGAGTTCAGAAGCTTAGCAGCCTGGAGATAGACACTGTTTCTATGCCTTTGTGCTCTCACTGGGGGACTATGGAAGCACATGGAGGAGGAATCTATACATTGTAAGAAGGATTTGAAGAATCCTTGATAATACAGGAAGCTTTGTGGATTCAGAGAACTGAATTATGCTTTCTGTTGTGCTCATATTGTGGTCTGATGCGCTGCTGGCCCTGTACCAGATATTGCGAGGAAGTGACATTTTTATGGTGCCTCTGAATGTAGTCGGAGTTTTAGGATTCTTGCCTTTATCGGCTGCTGGTACTTGAACCAGGGAGTACGGGATGAATAAGTCCAGGTAAAATCCGTAGCAAGGTCCCCTGGGTGGGGTTTTATCAGGAGGGGCCTTGTTAAAGTCAGCTGTCATCTATTTCGTCTTAATCCCATTAAGAGACAAGTTATTATTAGTGCCCTCTGGATACCCCTACCAACACCTCTGATAGGGTCAATAACAGCATGAATACCGATGGGATTGGCAGGTAGGTATTGGAAATATTGACTAATGTGAGAGGCACAAGGCATTACTTTTCTGGACCCTAATCCTGTTGGGTCCTTAGGCCTGCAATGATTGTAGCTTGGTCCAGTTCAGAAATAACACCTGGGAAACACCACATATTAAAATGGTCCCGACATGTATCGTTGTGCTAATTTAGCTGTGCAAGCGTTGAGACAGAGGAGAAAAAGTCTTGTTTGTAATTTTTCTAAATTGGGTAAATCCAGCTTTTGCTGCCTGAAAAGAGTATAACACAGTGAACCATGTCTTAACTTTTAATGAGCCTTCAAACTGAACTTCATGCCTCATATGTTATCTGATTTTCCTACTCTGAAGGAAGTGTTCACCAATATATCAACAATATATTGCAAAGTTAGTCTACAAATCGTAGTATGGTTTCTTAAAGGCTGCATTGGGTGTGGTAATTTGCATGTATCCACTCTCATAATATCCATATATCTGTTGATAAGTCATGAAAAATCTCATTGCGTAAGTATTTTGTGAAAGCAGTGCCTTTGTTGTCCCAATATCGAGGTATTTTGTCAAAATGTTAAATTTTCTCCATATCACCCAGCCCTACCCTGCAGCAACACAACCCTGCAGTCTCTTGTGTTGTTTTTCTGAAGTGCTTGGTCTGAAAGTGGCCTTACTCTTAATGTGTTTCTGGAGACTCGTTCAAAACCCCACTGGCCGAGTGTCTATGTTAGTCGCATTAATACTTTATTATCTAACGGACCAAACAATGAGGAACATTAAAGGTCTCGTATTATGCTATATTTGAATAATATTTTGTAGGGCAATATCTGTACAAAACATGTCTGTGAAGTGTTTTGCTCAAAATACCAAACAGAGCACCCATTGCAGCCATGCCTCATACCCTTCTATTTCAGCCCTGTTCCTGAAGTGCTGATTCTGTGATTGTCGATCTAAATTTGAGCGGACCTGAAGCTGGCCACGCCCCTTTGCAGCGTCATGCAGCTCTCTCTCCTCTGTGAATGTTTTCTACCAGGAGAAGATACTCAGCTAAACGCTGCCGTGATGAAACGCCATATTATGTCTCAAACCACATCAAGCATTATTTCTGAAACACTTCTCAGTGTTTACCACTAGAACAGACATTATATGTATTATATATACAACAACTCTAATCCCTCCTGCAGACATCCTGCTGAACACACAGAGACACAGACGTGCTGCAGAGGGGATTCAGCTTGCGACTGTGTATTGCGGACGATAGGTTGGTGTCACGTGGACGAGACATTGCCAGGAGTTCAATGTAAAGCCAGCCGACATTTCTGATATGACGTCATATCGGCAGCGAATCTGGATCAGCTCGTTTGTACCCCTGTTTTTAGAGATGTGGGTAAGGAGGAATAGAGATAGGGTTGTATTTTCTGATACGTTGTGAGTCTACTTAGACACTGGGGACACATATTTATGTATAAAAGACAGCAAAAAGGGCATTTTGCATAATGGAAGACTTTTAAGAGAACAAATAGCACACAACATAAGTGATGGTGACTTTCAGAATAAAAGTTAAACAATTAATATTACAAAGGGAGAAATGGTAACACAGTGGTTCTGTTTTTGTGGTCTGGCTTAAATGTGCTAGCCTTTCTTCTAGTCACTAGGGCTTGTGTAACTGTAGATGCAGTGCAGAGGTGCTGAGCCCTAAGTCTCATTGTGGGTTGCTAATCTGATCACCAGGTGGTTCACAGCACAGACAGGACGGTTCTCCCACTGTGGCTGTTATGGTAATGGAACTGTGTGTGTGTGTTGCAGGGGAGATGGGTGCATAAAGCTCCATTAAGTGATTACCCTCTACCAACAGCCCCTGTTTAGCCCCTAGACCATGCCATTTGTTGGCCATGCACCTCCTCCTCATTGTGTGTGCGTGCGTGCGTGCGTGCGTGCGTGCGTGCGTGCGTGCGTGCGTGCGTGTGTGTGTGTGTGTGTGTGTGCTAAATGACAGTGGGTGGAACAGCTGCTGATTATAACATGAGGTGTTTCCTTCCTAACCCTTTTTGTACAATTGCAAGCCAAAGCATGTTTGCCACACACACACACACACACACACACACACACACACACACACACACACACACACACACACACACACACACCATGTCACCCTTCTGGAACTGTTAGTGTCGGAGTCGACCCTCTGCTGAAGGGGGGGAGGCGGCTCAGCACTGCGCCCTCGTCTGTGCGAAGGGAAGGCAAGGAATAGACATAAATATAGAGGGACAGAGGATTATTATTGACGTTTGAACAGGAAACTCCTAAAATCTTGTGAAATAAAGCAGTTTAACTTTATCTTTGGACGTTTTAACAGGCTATACATTCTTGTTCCTAACCCTCAACCAATAAGAATGCATATTTCACACATAAAATAATAAAGCTTTATTCATATAACACTTTTCATAAATGACATGCAGCTCAAAGTGCTTTACAGAAAGGCATACATCACAAGTTAAAAACAAACAACAAGACCAAATTCAGATACATGCAGCATAACAACAAAGTATAACATTTGAACAGATTAAGAGATATATTCTAGCAAAGGTATGGTAATATAATAATAAACGACACGATTTTTAAAAGACCAACGTAAAAGGAATGTCGCTATTAAAACTGTTACGTAAATAATACAAATTAAAACCCTTTAAGACCAATAAAACAATATAAAAGTAGGTAAATAATAAAAGACCATTTAAAAGGAGTGCTAATAAAAAGCTAATCTAGAAAAGTGTGTCTTTAGCTGTCGTTTAAAAATATATATATCACTTTCCTCGCTCTCAAACTGATATTTTTAAATGGTGTTTTGAGGGCTCAAACCAACAGAATTCTGGCCTTTAGCCTGTGCTCTTAATTAGAGGCTGCTGATTCACTGCAGATTTAAATCTTGAGTGTTAAAATATGCCTGATTAGTATGCCACAGCCCGACATCTTTACAATATGCTTAATTTCAATCGGCACTGGAGTTATGCACTCTGCCTCCCAACTGTCTGTTGGATTCCTGTAGAGAATCAAATAATGCTAGACTAATTGGCTCGCTGCTTAAAATGTGCAACCGCGCTGACAGCAAAGTTAGGCTTTAGATGAGTTTCTGTGCCGCATACAGGGGGTGGACGAAATAACAAGAACACCTGCACAATATATTATGGTCTCATACAACCTTACAATACATATCGACTCTGTGAAGCGGCATGAAGTTTGGTGCTTGTTAGTCGAATATTAGTTTGATGAAGGGAGGGATACACTGTGTAAAAAATCCAAACACAGACTTGCATCTTGTTCTGTTAGGCACAGCCCGAATGTATGATGTAGGCTAATGTAATTAATGTACAGTATATACATAATGCAAAATAACGTTAATGTTACAGCAAAATGGTTAGGACATTTAAAGAGGACATATTATGCTCATTTTCAGGTTCATATTTGGATGTTCTGCCTCTACTGTAATGTCGACATGCTTTAAAGTTCAAAAAGCTCTTTATTTTTCTCGTATTGCCTGTGCTGCAGCACCTATTTCCACCCTCCATCTGAAACCCTCCGTAGAGTAGCAGGCTCTGTTGTGATTGGTCCACCACTTACAGATGTCCCGCCCCTTCGCCTATCACGTACAATGTGTTTGAGGGCTAGCCAATAGAAGCGCGAGTGTTACACTGATGTCACTATGTTCAGGAAGTAAACAAAGGAGTCCAATGGAAGCATTTCAGGCAGCGTGGGGGGGGAGAGAAACTCCCTCAGGAGGGAACACAGGGATTTTAGCCTTGCAGGCCATTTACATGCACAACACACCTATATAACACACTGTAGGAAAGAGATAACCCCCAAAACACAAAGTCCTCTTTAAAATGTGCCGTAACTATCTGGCAAATTCGACTCAATAAAAGGCCATTGTTTTTTGGCTGGTGAAAATGAAAATCTACTGTGGCTACTTCAGTTCTTGGCTAGTAAACGAGGCTTATCGTATTCTGTGAGACATAAAAGCAAGCAGCATGAGGGTGTGTGTTTTACATTTAAAAATCATGTGTAAATTGGGGGCTGACATTTGAAAGAAGAGTGTTTTGAACGCCGTAGTTTGACAGAATTTGGATTCGGTTTGCTTAAAGGATACACTACTATGGCAGCACTAAAGAAAATGTGGTTCAAGCTTGAATCCTTAATATAAACTCCCAGTAAACAATTTAGTCGCTGCTTAATAAGCATTGCCTTTATTGCTCTGCCTTGCAAGCGAGCTATATAAACAGATTAATAAGAATACTAACTGATTTAGAGCACTGTCATTGTCAGGATTAATGCACTCCGTATAATCCTGATCACTCTCAATGTTTTTCTCCCTCTCCCGGTTCTTTGCAGCCTTCTCCCACTCTCATTTTTCCTGTGCATGCATCATTTATGCTTCCTGGTACGAAGCAGGCCTGCGAGTCATGCCTCTGTTCATATTTCGGTCATGGAATTGAAAAGGGAGTTTGTGAAGCTTGAGGAGACCATGTAAAGGACTGCGTCATCACCGGAGGAAACACTTCCCCACATACCTTCCCCGCATCCCTCTCGCTCTCTCTATCCTTCCTCTGTTGTCCCTGGCAACAGCAGAGACCTGGTGGCATGATGCATGGAGACACAGAAATGACTTATTTCCTTTGTTGTTGTTGTTTTTTAAAGAACATACAGTCTTAGTGGATTTATTGTTGTGTATTATACAGTCACAGGCTGCTGGAACATTTGCTGTGTGTGTTTGGGCGTGTGTGAATGTGTTTCGCTGCAGCAGTAGTGGCTCTAAGCTCCCTGCTCACAGTACGACTGGCAACTCTCGTTTCCTTGATCATCTTCCTGAATTGCTAATGACGATTTTTTTTTTTTTTTTTTTTATCACACAACGCCCACCCACCAATCTCAGCTGGTGAAGATGTTGAAGCTGTTAAGCTGTGAGCCAGCCAGCTTTAGGCGAACACCCTCACAGCAAATCTTCAAGGCTTTTCATTGTGTGTGCCAGTAGCTGGATTATGCTAACACTTAGCTTTGGAAGTGTCACTCCTTCTCTGTCTTCCTCTGCATTTTAGTAGTCGAGGGGCTCCAATCCCAACTGTAGGAAGAAGCCTCTTTAAGTCCCAACCTGCTTTTCTGTCTCACCCACAGCTCGGTCAAAGGAGCTTTTGTTTGGTATTGAATTAATGAGGCCTATAGCGATGACCGCCTCTCACACCTGGGTATGAGCCAATGCTTTTCCATCGCTTTTTGAAACACAGGTCACAATTCCACTTCCTGTTTGGCTTTCTAAGAGCAGCAGTGTCTAAATGGAGTCCAATCAATGGCCACTTTTGTGTGGGAAGCAAACTGACAGTCGGTTGAGGGCTCTCCGAGGTTGACATTCTGTAAAAGGCTCGGTGCCTGGGAATGAGCGAGCTATTTGTTTGAAAGACTTCAGAAGGGATTTGTTTGACTATAGGTCAATTTCCTAATACTGAATGAGTGTCTGGTCACAAAAAGTGGAAGTTTGAATGCTGGTGATGAACAGGAAGATTTGATATGTCTTGTACAGTAGCTTATAGCAGATTTAACATAAAGGCAGGCTGGGATTGTAGAAGTTGGAGGCTTGGTCTGATCCATTGAACTGAGGAATATTTTGTGTGAGAAATTCTGTGTTTTTTTCTACGTGCTCTCTTCTGCTTGCATAGAGTAAGGATATACACATGTGTGATTTATTACCCGTGTCACTGAGCGTGGCTGCAGTGGGAGCCTCTCCCCCTTATCCCCACACATCTATTTTTACCAGCTTATTGCCTACCAACCCACGGGAGACGGGAGTGATTGGGAGATAAGACGGATAAATCAAGGGAGGGAAGGCAACGGAAGGTAGCAAAAAAGGGAAAGCCCTCCGATGTCGGGAAACAGATGTCTGTCAGAATAAGATAAGAAAGATTATTTGCCATGAGCCGTTGATGCTCGCATTTATTGCATTTTTCCAAGCCACCAGTGGAATTATTTTCTTTTTGTAGAACACGAAAAGGCTGCACAATATGAGGAAAAATTGCTATATCATTGTTGAATATCAGGATAATGATATTTACATGATAAATTAAATAGAAATTAAAGTAAAATCAGTGTTGCTTTCATTGAAATACAACAAATTGCTCTAAAATTATTTGATAATTTTTTTACTACATCAATTTATTGAACCTTTTGAACACTGGAATGAACACAAAATAATAAAGAAAAATGTTACATTTAAAAATGCTCATCTCTACTGAAACTCTCTTTCAACAATCTCAAAGAAGCCTATTTGTGCAAGTAGGATTTAAAAAACCAATATATTGTACAGTCATTGTCAGACAAAAGTGTGGAAATGTGCACCGGTGAGGCAAACATTGAATGATTGAACAGAGCAAAGGAAGAAGCATCATCATGACTTCTACCGTCAGTGAAATAAGAGGGATGTAATCTCACTATTGTCTCAGCTGTAACGCTGTTTACCATTGACGCAACACCGGCCAACTGTCAGCAGTCATTAAAGACGGTGCTAGATCTAACAGGCTACATGCCAAACGACACACACACACACACACACACACACACACACACACACACACACACACACACACACACACACACACACACACACACACACACACACACACACACAAACACAAACACAAACACACAGTCACTCCCTTTTTTCCATCGCAGTCGAATATGGCAAGATCCCACTTGCTACTACGATACCTCACACTGTTCCCCCAGTGTGAAGGACAATCATAGCAAACATTAACCATTAAAATCGCTCATTTATATAGCATTTTGAATACAATGTCCCAGAAATGTTGTATGTGTAAGAATGAATTTCTGCTAAACCAGTTTTTTAATGATGTCTGGAAATGGGAGTGACTTCTAAGATAATAAACCTGCTTCAGTGAATTTTGACACGCCCCGCTGCCACTGTAACCCTCCTCCGTATTGCTTGATATTCATTTTATTTAGCTAACTTCCACCTTGTCTCCGATCTGTTGTTCAGGTACAACCCGCGGCCCACGTGACGGAGAAGTTCCTGGCGTGGACTACAACTTCCTCTCTGTAGAGGAGTTCCTGGAGTTGGAGAAGAGTGGGACCCTTTTGGAGATTGGAACGTATGATGGTGAGTCAGACAATCTCACACACTTGCCTGGGTGCAACTTCTAAGTATGAAAACTGTGTAGGGGGTTAAAAGTTCTTTCCAATATCTAGAAAATCAACAGCAAACATCAGTGGATTAATGTCCTGGAAATAAAAAAGGACTCCATTCAAACCCACATCATCTGTCAATGACGTAAATCCACACTTCTAGTAGCTGATAGTAGGAGTCAATGCTAACTTTGTTAACACATCTATGACTTAGTTATGCTGGTCACTGACCTTTTTTGCCATGACTAATGCCAAGACGCTCACGACTTGGCACCATCTTGATTAAACCCTTGCTGTGTTGAAAGCTAGTAGGAGTTCAATGACGCGACTATTACTCCTGCTCTTTGTGCGTCTATCAGGGAACATGATTCAATCGTCTAATGTCATGATTTCAGACAGGTGTGCCAGCTTGCATGTCAGATAATAACCAAGTCCCTCTGTACTTTCAGCCAGGGTTTAAACTCACCCTCCCCATGGTACATTGTCAGAAAGTGTCCCTGTCCGGGCCGATCAGCCGGCTCCTGGACAGGTGCAGCTGCCGGCACAGCAGGAGGGGAGAACCACTTCCTCTCTGCCTCGCGCCGGCACTCAAATCACGCCCGCCCCCGCCTCTGTCAAGTTCTGCTGTCAGTCCCTTTGAGTCAAAGAGCGCGTTTTTACCGGATTCCGTTTGCGTTGACATTTAACAATCACATCGGATAAAATCCATCGCAGAACAAACACTACATCATAGGGCAATGCATTAGGAGGACAAGTTTTTCTCAAATGGAAAAGTTGAAATTCTCCTGCTTGTTTGGTATGCACCGCTATTGCTATCACTCTGTCCGGTGTATATGTTGGTCCGAGAGTTTTCAGCAACATGTTTACCTCCTACAGTATCTGGAGCGGTTGTTGAAAGCAAATCTCAGAAATGTTGTAAAACACTGGCTGATGTAGACGAGAAAAAGTCAGTTTAAAGGTTGAAAGAGAAGCTGTCAAAATGTTGGTACGCTTTGTGTTTTATGTAAGGGACATAGCAAATGTATATTCATAAAATATTCATGTGGCGGATGTGATATGGATTTGCTGGGCATTTGGCAGTGTTAGCGTTTGGTTGATTTGTTCTGGGTCAGCGCAGACACAGCCTTTTAGATCAGGTCTAAGGTCTTTGGGGTCGTTATGAGTGATCGGCTGTTGTCGTGTAATACTGTAATCGCACACACACCACACATTATCCTATGTTTTATCCTAAATATGTACACAGTTGTCAAGAAAGTGCTCCTTTCTAGCTGCCAGAGCTCAAATAGTTTGCTTGTGTTGGTAGATACATGTGTAATGTGTGAGTTGTCTAGTCTTCGAAAGTTTCATAGTTCTTTCCCAGAGCAATCATCACCTTTTTCTACCAGCCAGTAACTTTCCAGGAATAAAAACATTTGAATTTATTTTAGGAGTTTGTTCCTGATGCCCCTGAAGACAGTCCCTGCACATTAGACATTCAAATGAAAACAAAATGATGGTTTTGTCTCATAAACGTTAACACTGATTATGCATTTATTCATAATGATGCTATAGTTCATCACACAGTAGGATGAAAGGTAGGGTTCTCTATTTTAAAAAACACCAAAAGTACATTTTATAAGGAGGTGAAGAACTGTTGAAACCCGCTGAAGACAACAAAGTAAAACAAGTAATAACTTCAGTGATCGTGACACATTGAAAACAAAGCATGCGTCACACTGAGCACACAACACCCTGCTGATAAACCCAAGTCATCACTGAGTGGACTGTAAACAACAACACCACCATGTCCCCCCGCCATTCAGTCAGATAATGTTTAATTAAGTGTCTGCTGTGTCCACTTTGCTTGCTCACTGTTCCATAACAATGGATTCCCCTCAGACGGCAGGAGAAGCACACAGGAGCCAGTGATCTCCTGACTGGCAACGAGCTCCCTCTCTCCCACTGATGACCGTATGGAGTTCTTTCTCAGTGTCTTTCTCACACTTTGAAGGCTTTCTGAAAAGACTCGCATTTCAGATATTTTCTTCAGGTTTTTGGCTGTGAATTGTCCGTTAAACATGGGGGATATTCAAATTAGAACTCACTTAATTTAGTTTGTAAGATTAATATATGTTTTGGTGACACAAAATGTGTTTACTTTAGGTTGAGACTGAAGAATACTAAAATGATCATTACAAATATCTTTATCCATTTTCATTATCTCGTTTTACCTCTAAAACTATTAACGTTAGATTATGCAATAAATATAATCAAGCTCAAATGTTGGGGTTCATCAATAAAACATGTCTTATCTTTCAGTCCAGAATTACACTAATACCATTTTGATGGGACTTCAGGCACATGCTAAATATGTAGACAGGTTTTATCATTGCAAACCTGATTTGAAAATGTGCTTATAAAGCGTTCAAAATGGCTGTTGTTGTTATTGTTATCAATTACCCCTGTGCTTTTCCTGTAAGGACATGCCAAAATGTCTATTTGCCTTTATTTTTTTGGATGCTAAGGCTGTTAAGATGAAGGCTTTATATCTGGCTTTATATTCTGATTCTCAGATGGTACAGTCTGCTGAGGTCTTTCTGTTCTAACTTTGGATGAGAATGACTCAGTTTGTGTAAAAAATACTGCATGTTTTGTTCTCTCGCCTTTGAAACTGTCAGTTTAGCTGAGATGTGGTACTGGCACTGAAGGACAATTTGGCTGAAAACTGTTTTACTAAATGTCAATTTAATTACCTTGAAGTAAAACTACTACTTTTCTTGCTAACCGAATATAATATCCACACTGGTTTTAAGAGACGACAAATAATGTGTTAGAAACAGTTGAGTAAAACAGTAATTAGTTATAAGTTGAGACAAAGTAGTCTGAACTTTTTTTGGGTCAAACAAGACAGACTTTTTCCCACAGACACACACACAGCCACAGCTCTTTGACCCCTCCTACTCAAAAACCCCTCTTTTCTTCGTAGTTTTTTTTAATCCCTGCCTCCTTCTTTCGTTGCCTAGGTAACTATTATGGGACGCCCAAGCCACCGGTGCAGCCCCCCGGTGGGAAAGTGATTAGCAGTAGCGGTAGCGGCGGTGATGCCCCACTGCCAGACGGGCTCAGCGGAAGCCTTCCGGGCTCTGAGCACTCCACTCCCCGACGCTCCAAGTCCTACAATGACATGCAAAATGCTGGAATAGGGCCTGGAGAGCAGCAGCAGGAGGACGACGAGGACCTCCCGGACATGAACAGTAGCTTTACAGGTATGTACCGAGGCAGGAGGACGGGGGAGAAGGGGAGAGGGAATAGTTGTGGATAGATAATGTGAGCATTGTGTAGTTGAGGATGTCAGGGGGGCAAATGAGACCAGGCGTGTTGAATCAACATGATGTGAAGTCATAACAGTAGAAAGTGTTGTTTCTATTTTAATTTTGAATATTAAAGAGGCACGTCACACATTGTGTTCAGCTCTCTTTTAATGAAGAGTATGACTCAGCCTGTTTCCTGTGACTCTTGGAGGAGCATAGTCAGGTCTTAGAGTTAACCATTTGGTGTTTATAAACAGAAAGCTGGCATCTACAAAATGAAAAGTTTGAAAGCAAATGTAGTTACCAATTATCCAATATGTGCATCATCCAGTTGCAGTGTGGGAATCTGAAAGTCAGGATCTCAGCCCCCTTTTTTCTTTATAGATGTATTTCTCTCACATCTCAAACTTTATACAGTTGCTAAACTAAATACCTGGAATTCCCTTTTACTTAAATACCATTAGGTGTTTTATAAAGTTGGTAAGACTTATAAAGGGAGACTACTGTGATGGACGTTTGTCCTCGTTTTCAACTAAACAAGTCGTTAATGTGAACATTTTTGACAGGTGAATCAATAATCAGAGCAAGCCTTCACTACCAAAACTAATGAGAAGATACACTGAGATTGATCACACAGGAGTGTAATGCAATGTGACTGCTAAACCTCACAAATACAGTTGATTTGAAGTCTCCTCTCCTCCTTCTTTCTGGCTGCCTGGTTGAGCACAGATGTGTTGTTTCTCTGTTGAGCAGTATCACACACTGAATACAGAGCCAAGGTCCAACAACAAACAGCCACTCAGGGAACATTTGAAACACATTCTGGAGCCAGGTGTCAACAGCAGTCAGTCTCCAATGGATTATGCATGATTTACATTTATTTGGATATAAAATACCACACCGGAACAGGCCTCAATGGCAAACAGTACAAGCTAGCTGGCTTCTCTTTCTAGGGTCAGCCTTCTCAAAAATGTTGCCTGTCAACTGCTTTCCACTTATTCTGGGGTTATCATCATTGTCTTCGACTAGCTGTAGTATTCCATATTTTGCAGCACTTACATAATGACTCACTGTAGCTGGTGTGGACACCTTTTTAACAAGCAGACCTGCAGTCAGAGTACACAGGCAGCTGCTTGTAGAGCTGTCTTCAAAAGCACCCTGAGAACATGCTGTGTTCTGTTTATTTTGGAGTATAACACTAGAATGCGATCCCGCTCTCTGCAGCTCCGATAGGCAGGGGGAAAAAACAACAGTATAGTTGCGACGGATAAAGTGGGAGGGGATGTAAGTGGAGACTAGGTAGCAGGAAATTAAAAGGGAGGAGGGAGTGGCTGGGGAGGGGGCATGTGGGCAAGGATTGGTCAGAGATGGAAGGGGTTGTGTTTTGTTGAGGACGATGAGCTCAGAAAAATGAAGAAGTAGGAGAAAGAGGACAAAGAGAGCGGAGAGGGAGCGGCAGAGAGAGAAGGACAGAGCTTTAAAGTGGTGAGGGGCTACAGCATACAAGAGCTTCTTTCATCTGTGAGTAAGTGGTCTCTGGGTTTGACTACATCTGCCTGTATCCATGCATCCAAAAATGTTAAATAGTGCCCTCTAGCTGCAAGAAGAAGACCGAGCAACCTCTGGATTGCACTTATTCGAAATGTAGTATTTAAGAGATAGAGATTTTATTCAATATTTCAAAATGTTTGAAAGTATGATGCTGAAATGAATCCTGTTTAGGCTCGGTAAACTCTACATTTGAATGATATGTTATTATCTCTCGTGTTTTAGTGGGCCAGTAGGCATTTTAGGGAGGGTAACTCAGCCCTAAAGCTGTCCCTGCCATGTGTTTTTGAGAAGGTGGGACCAAAAGTTGTTTATTCGCCGTCTGTGATTGTGCAAGCTCTGAGGGGGCCATCCACTCCTGTGAGTGTGAAAATGAGATAACAGGAAACTAGGTGATAGCACTTCACAGGCCATGCTTTCAGGTGTTAACTGCCCACTCAGCAGTCTTTAGCTGGAGTTAATGTCTCTATTGCTGTGGGAAGTGTAACACCATAGTGGGATTTCAGTCAAAAACTACTGGTTTGGAAAGTCCTTGACCAACACTAAAAACAACTCAAAAGGATACTCTATTCAATGTTACATTTGGACTGCTTAGCTACATTTATTTTCATTGGTTTCATTGAACATGATAGAAAACACTGTATTTATTATATTTTATTTCATATTTTTGTCAAGTTAGCAAAACTTGCTTAAACCTGTGCTGTATTTAGTGATATCATGCATTTTAGAAATAACTATAATCTAACGCAGGGCAACGTTTAGAAAGCCATTACGTGTTTGATTATTTTAAAAGACTCCTCCTGTTGCATCTGAGTTGTTCCCACTGCTACTGTTCTGTTCCTGAAAGGGTTTTTTCACCAAAAATATCTCCACGTTTCCCTGAATTCTTCTAGGAGATTCTAGTGAATTCGACGAGATTCCTCACTCAGTGCGCCCCTTCGCCCCCCACAAGAGTGACCCGCCCTACATTGGGAGAACCCCCTCACCATCGGCCACCACGGAGAGCACTCAGCAGTCAAACTCTAACCTGAGCCATCCTCCCCCGGAGGACCCTCTGGGACCTCTGCCTGACAACTGGGAGATGGCCTACACCGAGAACGGAGAGGTCTACTATATAGAGTAAGTTATCCTCGTAAAACAGCGTGGCACTGCTCGTTTATTCACTTAATATGTCCTGAAAGTTCCGGAGAAGTGACTTATAACATTTAGTTCTGCATGCATGTGTACATAAACTGTGCTATTGCGCATTGATGTCCTTATATATTGTAATGCACATGCTATATTTTAAAGTTCAATTTGCACATTTTTACTACAACCATCTGTTTATTTTATTTAGCTTTTTCTTTTATTGCATATTCTTACTTTGCCTCCTTATGTTATGTATGCATTTTATTCTGTTTTTCGTAATTCATTCTAAAAAGGAGAAACTTGGATATGTTTGTGGTTCATAAACATCTGCATATATGTCCTATATGTCACCATTTTCAATAAATAAAAACATGGTTCTGCATATCACAAAATCTGCACATATAGTTAAACCGGAATAAGAATATGGGAAATAAAGTCTGCAATTTAGTACTTTGAGGAGTTGAATTCAACCCCGATCCTGATGCTTTGAAAAATAGAAAGTAAGTAGGTAAGTAGAAAGTAGTAGTAGAAAGAAGTAGAAAGAGTGACGTCTGTAAGTGCTGTGACCTTTGAGTCTTTTGTTCATTTCTGAGCAGGTTCAGTGATTTATAATAGATTCATTTGGTGCTTTCCGCTCAGCAGCTTCTGTCCTTCTGTCATATTGAAAGAGCTGTTCCTCAAACAGACCAGAGTAGATTTGTTGTGGACCCTTTTTGTGCTATGAACCAAATAGCTATGAAGGAACCAATGTTTTTATATTAATATCATTAACAGAACTGAATCCTGATTTCAACATGTCTTGACAAGTATAACTTCTGCCCCTCAGTTCATAACAATCCAGCAAATCTTAAATCATGCACTATAATATATCCAATGCATCTGTCCTTTTTTCATTATTTCTATGCCCATAAAGGTAATTTTATTTGTCTGTGTTTTTTCTGTTTAGCCACAATACAAAGACCACCTCCTGGATAGACCCTCGGTGCCTGGACAAGCCTCAGAAACCCCTGGAAGAATGTGAAGACGATGGTACGTTCTTTTTTTGAGCATTATTTCCCTATTCAGTTGTATATATTTTTGTTAAATCCAAAGCTTATGCTTTACCCTTAAACGGGCCTTTAGGCATTCCATAATCCATACAATTGTCTTCTAATCTAGTGTTGGTTGTCAGGTGTACAGATATATGTTTCTGTCATACTGTTGTTTTATTATTTAAGGGACTATCGGAGAAAAACACCTGTTTATGAGTAAATGAGGAAACTTGTCTAAGCTCCAATTTCTTTTATTATATCCTATCAATTTTTTTTTTGTTAGATCTTCCATAATGGGTTAGAAAAAAAACACACCTTCTTTTCCTCTTTCACAATTCTGTGGTAGATGTTTACAGAAGCGCAGTAGTTCCCCCAGCAGCCTTTAGGTGTCAGTGTTGGGTCACAGAAGCAGTCATTGGGTGTCTCCGCTCTGCTCCTTCTCTTAGCTGTTTGTCAGAGCGCGATGCCCCACAGCTTCACAGGAATTAAATGCATCATTCACATCATGTAGCTCCAATAGGTAATGCTCCTAGAGGTGTAACACAGATGCTTTAAGCCACAAAAACCTGCATGCAAACAGAGATTTTTAATAAAGAGATCATGTGATTCTATCCCCCCTCTCTAAGGTGCGTTACGACAAAATGAGCACGTTCACACACACCGTTGATTGTGTTCATCACGAGGCTCTGGCTTTGATTATCTCTCAGATGTATTTGACTGACTCACAGATATGCACCTTTCCCTCTCCCTTTCTCTTTTCATTTTACAACCGTCCTGTGCTGCTGTGGTGTCCGTCCCCCCCGAGCAGAAGGGGTACACACAGAGGAGCTGGATAACGACTTAGGTAAGAACTTCTCTCCTCTTAACACCAACCCAATTTGCAATTCAAATTGTATCTCAATTTAGAAATGGATTCACACATCCACACCATGACATGCCCGGCATCACCACCAGCGACTCATGATCTCCTTCTCCACAGTTGGTGAGACATGACTATGACTCTAATCATCCAGAAATGACACATTATGCCAGACTGACAGATATTTGACCTTTACCAAAGCCCAACCCTTTGATTTTGAGTCAACACATTAACAAAACTGACTTAATATAATGGTTTGAGAAAGAAAAAATCAGCCTTCAACAAAACTGTCAATTACCCACATGCCAGCAGCAATCCAGACACACTCACACCTCTGCAGATTCCTCATTTCATACAAAAGAGACAAGGGCTGATCCGAGGAAGATTGTTGCAATGATGATTTGATAATGGCTGTCTGTCCGAGTCAGGCGGCAACGGGCCTTTTTTTTCCCCTGAAGCCCATCAGTTCACTAACTAACCTATCAGACACGGCTGTGCGGCTTCTTGTGCAGATAAATGGTGTCTGCAGAGTGTGCCCTGCACCGCTATGCACAGATAATGAGAGACGTCATTCCATCAGGGGCAGCTATATCCATAATGTCGGGAGTAGACCTTTCTGATTTGATATACAGGCATAAAATTGATAGAGAAACATACCTCTTCATATGATTCTCTTTTTGTAGAATTGTAGGGAAGACTGGGAATGAGCAGACCATCTACCATCTGTAACCAGTTTCAGTTTTGTATGATATGATAAGCACAAGGTTCAGCGACTTATCAGGAACGCTATTTAGGTATCGCAGCATATTTTTTCATAATCTGCTAAAGCTCCATTAATCAAGATTATCAAACTACTTTCAGTCTTTTTCTAGCTCTTTTTTCCGAACAGCAGGTGTTTTCAGTAAATCCCAATAAAAACAGGTCACTGTATGCGACCCAAAAGTTGTCGACGCACCGTGAAGGTGAAGCGTCAGTCTTGTTAGCGGCGCCCGTAGATAAGCGTCTTAAACAGCTGCCATGTTACAACCATCAGATCAGCCCTCCAGTGGATGAACACGTTCAATAAGTATCGATCAGCACAATCCAATACCAGTGGGCAAAGGAATGCAATTATCCTCACTTGTCTGAGGAGAGGCAGATTTTATGAAGCAAGGGCGCACACACATGCATAAATACTCACACACACAGAGCCCGTGTATTACATGCTTACTCCAGAGAAATCAATCTGAGCACAGTACCAAGAGAATGAGATGCGAATAGTTAGACATGTAATTCATCATGCTTGACTACCCGCTGAATTCACAATATGTTCTGGAAGGTGGGATGAGGAGAGAAGGTGTGTGTGTGTGTGTGTGTGTGTGTGTGTGTGTGTGTGTGTGTGTGTGTGTGTGTGTGTGTGTGTGTGTGTGTGTGTGTGTGTGTGTGTGTGTGTGTGTGTGTGTGTGTGTGTGTGTGTGTGTGTGTGTGTGTGTGTGTGTGTGTGTGTGGAAAACCCTGCATAATGACTGACAGACATTTCTCTCTCCTGGTCCTTCTCACTTGTGTGAAATGTACAAAATCGTTACGATGGTTGCTGCATATGTCCTCTCTCCGCTAGGCTTTCTCTCTGACACACACACTCACTCACCACCCACACACACACAAACGCAGGTGCTCCTCCAGGAGCGGAACTAGTGCAGTGTGAAATCAAGTGGGTGATTAAAATTTGGCGCGAGGCGATGCGGGACGGCATTCCATTTAATGTTCCAGTTCAAAAATCTGAATGATAATTCACCGTGCTCGCTTTGTGGGTTCACCCTGTAACCAACAGCAACGCTTTAACATGCATTCATTTTATAGCTGCATGTGCTTTTTGTGTTAGCGGCATTAAGCAGAGGGAGAAAATATAGAAATACATTAACTTGAGTTGCTTGCAAACATCATATTTTCAACTCCTGATTGCAGATATTTCTCTATTTTTCTAAATATATATCTTTATTTAACAAGAACCATGCATACACATGTGTTAATATCAAACAGAGAGGAGATGATTTGTGCCAGATTTAGCTAGCTTTCGGCAGGTTCACAAATAACAATGAACAACTTAAAGTGTAAAAGCCTGGTTGCTCAATATTCATGCAGTGTGTAACACAGTGTTGTATGAAGTGTCATGTACATTCAATTTAAACATTCCCACTTATTTGTTTTGCATCTGCTGTTGACTTCACTCTAACCGAGGGCCCTCCTCATTAGAAAGCAGAGGGAGGCTCTCCATGTTGGATGATTGTAATTACCAACTGCTCGCACACAGGGCAGCGCTTAATTGGCTCCGGGTAACGATATGTAAAACTGATACATCACAAGAGGGGGATATTGGACAATCTGTGTTTGTGGCCAATTAGGAGCCTCTGACATTATGTGTGTGGAGGCCGGCCAATAATCAACGCTGCTGTAATCTTATGTTTCTGTCGGAGATAGTGGCATTACTGTAGAAATATAGCGAGAGGAAACCATGGACAATTACAGGCTGTTCAAGTGGGGCCCAGACGTATCCATTTCTGTTCCTAATCAGCGCTGATTACGATGAATTTCACTCCTGCTTTCTGTAAAAATGTCTCCATATGCGAGATTGTATCACTGGGTCCAATGCGACGATCTCAAATTAAGAAGTTTTTCAGACGAGTCGAGGTGACTCTCTCACGGACACAATCTTTAGCAGACAGAGGACACACAGAAGCCAAGGCCAGGCATCTTTTCACTAATATAGACATCAAATGAAACAGATACGTGCTTCTTTGTTAGAATGTTGGAAAGAAAAGTAAATGTCATGATGCCAAAAAGAAATGTTCAATTGATTTCACATCTTTCCAGCGCAATACCAGACACAAGCCTTTTAAAAATGTCTTACGTAGTTTCAAGATTGAAGATATTTGATTGTCTAACAGGCATTTGCACAGTAACATGAAATTCAAAAGAGAAAAACATGAAACAACATTTAAAAAATAAAAAAAACGTGATTTTTCCCAGTCTCTCACTCCCCCAGTATCCCCTCCTTCTTTCTTTCTCCTGTTTCTCCTTCCCTCTCTCTGACCCCCTCACCACACCTTTCTCCCACCTCCTCTCATCTCTCCATCTCCTTTTCTATCAACCCATCCTTTGCCCCGAGAGGGTCTTGGTCTGCCCTTCTTATCTGATGTGTGGAAATGTCAGAATTGTGAGGGGACAAGGCGTGTAGGGTTGGTGGAGGGGGTGGGGGGGATCAGCCCGGCAGCCTGTGAAGCTTCTAAGTGACTGCGGCCCTGGAGGCTGACAGGCAGGCAGGCACAATGGAGAGGCAAAAGGTCTCCACTGGTATCTTCACAGATTTTACTCTGTCTCATACTTACACTTTTCCTCTGTTTTTTTTTTGTAGAACTTCCACCAGGATGGGAGAAAATCGACGATCCAGTGTATGGGGTCTACTATGTTGAGTAAGTGGCGTACAGTATGTAAAGGCACCAAACACTACTCAGTAAACCTAGATACAATTTCTTCTTGCACATAAATATATTGTGCAGCCCTTACTGTTAACAGGAGCCTCTAGCGTTTTCACAGTTCTGCTGTCACGGCCACATTGCGCTGCAGCTATTTTGGTCTTTTTGTGTACTGGAAAATGTAGGCCATTTTGTTTTGTGTCATTATCATTTGGGAAAACATGCGGCGAATGTGTGCATATGTGTGTGCATCTCATCTCGTGTGATGCCCCCCGGGCCCCAGCATTAATACCGAAATGTTTCATGCATTTTCTGATGTTTTTCAAAGCAGTACCTGGGGGCTCAAGGCTGTTGCATTTCAACACCCCCCCCTTCCTCGTTTTTGTCTCTGCAATATATATATTTCCCAGTATACATCTCTCACTGTTCCCTTTATGTGCTGTACAATAGGGTTGCATTCAGGGGTAATTTCTCGCAGCTGATGTCAAGATGTTTGTAGCTTCTCCTGCAAATTAAGCCATCATGAAAATGGGATTTATTTGATGTGATTTGTGGACGTGATTGTGTCAGAGAGGATTTCCTGTGTGCGTTTTGATGGATGCATGTGTATTGTGCCATTGTGTATTAATCAGAGCTTATCCATCTCTCTCTTCTATTACCTTATCCTCTCCTGTGTCTGTTTTCCCTCCACTTTCCTGCTGAAATCTACCTTGTCCTGGTTTTTTTTCCCCCCTTCCCTTATGTCTTATTTTTCCACCCCCAATTTACTCTTTCCTTTTTCCCAACGTCCCAAAGTCATATCAACAGGAAGACCCAGTATGAGAACCCCATGTTGGAGGCTAAGAGGCGCAGGCAGCTGGAACAGCAGCCTCAGCAGCCTCAGCCCCAAAGCCAGCAGCCACCTGAAGGTGAGCGCTACATCCGAGGTTCGTTCACAAGCCCCCACCAAGGGCGTCATTTCCTTTCTTTCTATTCATGTGTGTGACTGACCTGTCCGTGTACATCTCTGTATGTGTGTGTGAGACTGTGTTCTTTACTGCTACTACTGCTACAATGTTTCTTGATGTCGCCTGCTACTGCCTTATGATTTGCTAAGTGCCCTTCCATAAAGGCATACCTATTATTTGCGGCTGTACCGCTCAGCCTCTTTTTGATGTTAATTTCAGTTCTCTGTGTTGCTATCAGACACTTGTTGTCGGTAATAACTTGAAAGCTTTTTACCTGGGTGAAGACAGGTAAGTTTTTCTTCAAACGAAAATTATATGGAGCTTCTTTCATGATTGTCGTCACCTAAGTGCTACGAGTAATAATAGTGACCATTTAGCTCGCACAGCTGCCAAAACACTGCTAATAGGTAATCTCAGGATGCTCCTATTTCTAGTCTTATACCTTATGCATTCACAGGACCCCCCGCAGAGAGATTAATTGTCAATGCAGGCCGGACCACATGGGACCTCCACCTTCTGCTCAGTCAGCAAAAATCATTCGATTCCACTCGATTACCTGCAGATTTTCCCCCCATCTGAAAGTTCTCTTCAAAAAAGCTCAATACCTTCAAGCTGAGTTTTTCTCCGCTTCTGCATTGATTCTATCTCTCTGTTGAGAATATTAATGAAGGTTGCAGGTTGATCTGTGCCTTGATGTCGTTAGAAGGTGATTAATGAAAGATGGTAGCCCTTATGAGGGAATGGATCGCTCTAATTTCACAGACCTTTTAGTTTTAGTCATACATGAATAATGAATACATGAAGTTGTGGTGCGACCTGTTGAACCTGGCGTTATATCTTGGTAGTTTTTATTTCACTACTTCCCTTCCCCTAATGTCCTTTGGGAAGGTTTCTTTTTAGACCCAAAACCAGGAAATGTATTCAATCCACAGAGAACTATTCTTCCTCTGACGTCATAGAAAGAAAAAATGGCCATTTCCCCAAACACACAGCGCAGAAGGACATGTCGTCCAGCCCCACTTTCTCCTGTAAGTAGGGCAGCTGTGCACCTGTCCTGACCCCATCTAGAGAACATGTTCCTCTTGTTGTTGCAGAATGGATCGAGGACTCGGTGTTGGCAGGGGCCCCGCTGGCCAACTATGCTGCCAACCACCAGGAGACCTACAGGGACCCCCAAACAGGACCTCCAATGCCCAACGCCGTGGGACAGAAGCGTAAGTTCCTATTTCTGCAGAACTAAAGTGTGAAACCTCAATAAAACAGAACTACACGGTTTATTTCCATTTGTTATTTTACAATGAGTGGGATGCGGTTATCTCCCAGATTCACACAGTTATGTGTTTATTGGTATTTAAATGATATTCCATTGAGTAAATGCAAATGTAGCTATTACATTATAGTTTTTCCGGTACCACTTTACAAAAAGACTACCCTTATAAAACGAATAGTTTGTAATTCATTTATTAATGAGGTTTTGAACACTTTATAAATCATTAATAAGCTTTTATACGATAAGAGATAAACTGGGCAACTGTGGCCGTTTGCTTGCCAAATAGTGAGCCAACATTTGTCTGTACTGCTAAGCCTGATATTGACTACTTAGCTTAGGAGATCCCAAGACACATCAAGATGGGTGGGGGGAGAATCAACCCAGTGAACAACAGATACCAAGGATGCTGGCTGATGAAGAAGACGGAGTAAGCTAGGTAGCCAATATAAGGCTTAGTCATCGTGCCAAATAGTGAGCCTGTGTCGATGTATGAAAACTATGTTAGAACTGGTTTATAAAGGGTTTACAACCTAATTATAAACCCTTTATGAATCCTTTATAAGAGTAGTCTTATTGTAAAGTGGTACCGTTTTTTGTGTTACCGAGACAGTGCTTAAGGCTGGGTTTGAGTTATGACATCAGAGGAAAAGTTGTGAATTAAGCTGCTCCCTGTATACATTTCCTCATATTTTCTTAATGAGTGGATTACAGTTGTATTCCTGTATACCGCAGACTCGAGGCAGTGTTTGTATTTTCTTAACCATACGCTGCCAAGCACATTTTCATTGTGTATACATCCCCCCTCTGTGTTTACTGTGCCCTCCCGCTGCTTCTCATGGATCCTCTGTTATGTTATGTTCCTTTTCCTAGATGAAATAATAGCCCTGATTTCATCCACCATTTACTGCTACACACACCTACAGACGCAGTGTCTAGCCATGACTGTGTGTTTCTTTCTCCCGGTTGCCAGCTCCCTTTTATACCAGCCTCCCACCAGCAGCTTGTCTAATTAGCCCAGCCATGGCAGAGAATTAACTGCCTCACCCCGTCTCTCCCTCTTACTCCCTTGCTGCTCAGTTGGACGTCTTTTTTCTCATCAATCTCTCTTTACGTTATAGCTCAAATTCTCAGTCTAGCTGAATATTTGTTATCACCACCCGCCCGTCTTTGCTTTGGTTCGAATGTTGGCTTCATCTTTGTGTCTTTCTATCTCACCCTTTCTCTCCCTCCCCCTTTGCCATCGTAGGCCTTGACACTCCTCACGAGAAAAGGCGCCCTTCTTCCTGGTCTCTCTCTCTCTCTTTCTCTGTGTCTCTCGTGGATAAAGTCACCATCAATGTTCACTGTTTTCTTTCATCCTTCCCGTCCTGAACACAATTCTATTCATAGTCGCTGCACACACAAAAACACATGCAGCACATAATCCTCACAAACACAAGGGCAAAAGACTGACTCCAAGGTAATGCATTTTTCATTGAATGCATAAACTCGCACTAACAAAATGTGGTGCTCCTGGTCAACAAGCAGGCGTTCCTCTGTTGATCCCTTCTCTGCACTGTTTGCTCGCTTACATGCTTTCCTTCCGCTGTGCCCAAATCTCCATGTAGTATATGAGGCTTATTAAGAATGGACTATTACAATGATTAGCTCTCTGACGGTCCCCTTTTTTAAGCGGTTGTTCCCCGTTGCACACATTCTCCGACAGTAAACACGACGGATGAATATCTCACTGGAGCTTTTGATTTGGACTGATTCCATCTCATATCTTTCTCTTTATACCCTTAATGCCAGATAATGAGGTACAAAAAGCACGAAAGAGAAGGATGACTGAGTAATTGGCTACCGACTTTACTCATGACTCGAGAGTGGAAATGTGTTTCCATGGATATCTCTTTTTATTTCTCTTTCTAATTACACCCTCACAACCAATCAAATCGAATGCTAGAGGGATCTTGTTGGCAAAAGCCATTCACTATAGCACAACCTCGTACAAATGCTTTTGTCATGTGACCTTCGTGCGTTATGACTTTCACTAAAGATTTCTGTGCTCAAAAAGGTTGTGCCTCACCATTAAACCTTTTTACACGCAACCTCAATTAAAACAAAAATCATTGACTGCCTACAAGGGAACTAAGAGTGCCATTCCTGCCAGATTTCCAGATACCGAAGCCCAGATTGAGTGTATCCCCTAATGGAGAATAGTTTTTAACGTTTGTTGGCTTTTCCATCAGTGCATCTGAAAGATTTATGTTTATTTGTCGTGTGTTCCAGGAGGGAAGCCTTTCTTTACTCGGAACCGATCCGAGCTGAAGGGGACTTTCATCAACACCAAGCTGAAAAAGAGTCGCCGGGGGTTCGGCTTCACCGTTGTTGGAGGGGACGAGCCAGACGAGTTCCTGCAGATCAAGAGCCTAGTCCTAGATGGACCTGCCGCCCTGGATGGCAAAATGGAGACAGGTTGGTTTACTTAATATATCAAGTTTTGAAATAATGCTGCAACTAACGATGATTTCATATTATTTGATTAAACAGTTCGTCAATCCAAAACCAAAAGATAT
Source organism: Eleginops maclovinus (assembly GCF_036324505.1). Lineage (NCBI taxonomy): Eukaryota > Metazoa > Chordata > Actinopteri > Perciformes > Eleginopidae > Eleginops > Eleginops maclovinus. The sequence continues at coordinate 23,410,264 of NC_086368.1, read as the reverse complement.
TCCATTTTTATTTATTTTTTATTTAGACGTTTATTGATCAGGGACAAATGCATTAACTGGATTTCATATGAAATACAAAACAGATGTCATGCATACAAGTTTCTAGCCGAAGCTAATTTGCAACCCCTGTCCCTGGTTAGGCTTTTGCTATTAAAACAGAGTTCATGAGCAAAGTTAAAAACAGTACAGAAACATTAATAAACAAAACATATAGACAGAGACAGAATCGATACAATATCATAAAGAACAGCCATTTCCTATAAAATCAATGATCAGATTTCAAGAAAAAGCTGTGCATAATGAATTCCTTACATACAAAATGAAACCTCCCCCATCTTTTCCATCCCCCAGGCGATGTGATCGTCAGTGTCAATGACATCTGTGTGCTCGGCTACACTCACGCCCAAGTTGTGAAGATCTTCCAGTCCATCCCTATCGGCTCCATGGTGAACTTGGAGCTGTGCCGCGGTTACCCGCTGCCCTTTGACCCCGATGACCCCAACACTAGCCTGGTCACCTCAGTGGCTATTATCGACAACAAAGACCCCATCATCGTCAACGGTCAGGAGGCCTCCAACAGCTACGACTCGCCGTCCAGCCATGGAAGTCAGAACAACAATAACGGCTCGTCCAACGGAGGGGCGCCCCTCAACGGCCTCCCCCGACCCTACAGCCCCTCCGGGGAGATGGCCTCCGATACCTCTTCCCATCAAGGCTACCCCAGCGACGTGGTCACCCTGGCCTCATCCATCGCCACGCAACCAGAGCTGATCACTGTACACATGGAGAAAGGAGACAAGGGCTTCGGCTTCACCATCGCCGACAGTCCAGGAGGCGGAGGGCAGAGGGTGAAGCAGATCGTGGATTACCCGCGCTGCCGCGGCCTCAAGGAGGGCGACATCATTGTGGAGGTGAACAAGAGGAACGTGCAGACCATGTCTCACAACCAGGTGGTGGACATGCTCAGCAAGTGTCCCAAAGGCAGTGAGGTCACCATGCTGGTGCAGAGAGGTGAGTGGAGGCTGGCCCCTCTTTTTTTGCATGCTTATTGTCCCTGGGAATATTGAAACTGATGAGAGCAGATGGAGATGAGGAAGATACGGTGGCTTCTGATTTATGCACCCATATGTTGAGGTATTGCCAAACAAAACGAACGTTTCCCATGAATTTACTCAATGCTGTTGACAAAAAAACAATAGGCTTCTGCCTTACAGGCTGTCCCGGCTCACAGAGAGCTCTTTTATTGACACACATAAGAAGGGTAAACTGGAGAGAGGATTAGATCTAGCCAGAGAGTCTGAATACAAGCACATCTAGTGAACATCTTCTTCTTCTCTTTTAGTGTACTCCCACGGTATAGAGCTATCTGGCTTGGTGTAGGGTTAAGTTATTGTACTTTGAGCGTTAGTTGGTCAATGTCAATGCTGCAAAATCATGTGTCGGGCTTCTCAATGTGTGGCACCAAACCTTTGTCGCGCTCCCTGATGTGAGAGTCCTAGCAGCACTAAATGGAAACAAAGCAGCTGTAAATGGAGGATAAAGCTGAATTTTGGTATTTTCCCTCCAATTCCCCTCAAACTCGCAGACCTCCAGAGCTCTAAGCGGACCGTGTGAGACAAGTAATTGGTCTATTTTCTCTTTCAGACTGTCCATAGCTTGCTTTGGGGCTTATTAATTCAAGTAACTAAAAGGTTTTTGTGTTTGAGTGTTCACACGCACGCTTTATCTCCTCTGTAGGTCTAAGTGCTCTGAAATGTCGAGGGAAATTGGTGAGAAGAATTGCAGCCAAGTCTCATTGTATTCTCACATGGAGTCCCGGTGATTCGCTCTACACATTTAGCTTATTCTTAATTTGTATCTCCGTCCCTTTCCCAATGTCGTCACTCTCTCTTTGTCTCGCTCCTCTACACACACCTACCCTGCAAACACACACAGACCCCAAACCGTTCCACTCCTGCTCACTGGATTTAGCTAATGAGAAGCATTTCTTCATCCTGCCAGTGTACACAAACCCATAAAGTGTTACAGCATCATTCTGGGCCGGGGATTAATGGACTGTTAATAAAACAGAACACAGTTTAACCGGGTTTAAGTGAGCAGAGTGACAGATCCGACGCTGACAGGAGGAGTGGCACTGAGCTTAAAGACAAAGGCACGGTTGATGAGGATAATGCATATGGGTAGTTTTAGTTGAACCAGCGTTCCTAATGTCTTTTATGGTCGGTTTTGTCCTACTTAGGATTCAATACTAAGGATGTCAGTCAGCAGAGACACACAATGTCAAAACTAATCTAAGATATAGCGTCATGAAGCAGACCTGCCCCTCTGCTAACAATGCAGATTAATAATAGAAAACATGCTCGTTGCACTTCTCCCATTTAAACATTTATAACCAGTACAAAAAGCAGGTTACTGTATGTTTTACGAAGATCCTTCCTGAAAGAGAGGCTAATGACTCCAACATCCGGACACAGTCAGTAATTAGAGAGCCAGATTGGAGCAGTGCAGTGTGCCAAGATTCTTTTTTTTTTTTCCCACAGTGGGTTCTGGTATCAAACGGTCTCTTTTGGTACCAGCTGAAAATGAGTTGTAGCACTATAAGATATAAAAAGATGGCAAATCCTAAAAAATGTAAGATTTCTTTTTGTGCTTTTGTCAGAATTAAATAAGAAATAACAACCAGCATTATATGTATTTTATGCCTGTACAGTCTATTATTGATTAATCTATTTGTTTCTCTTAATTAATTAATTGATTGATTGTTTTGCCAAAAATTTCAGAAATAAAGTGAAACATACCCAATCAATATTCAGTTTACAAAAATAAAACACAGGCAAAATGCAGTAAAATATCACACTGGGGAAGCTGGGACTAGAGATTTATTGGTAATTGTACTCGATAAATGACTAGTTGATCATCACGATTGACAGAAACTGTTTAGTGCCGATACACTAGACCATGTGTGGCTTTACAAATATATAAAATAGCATATACACATATATGTGTTACTAATTAGTCAAGGGAAATACCTTTTGCTCTATGAAATCCTCACCGACATCTCACCCTGATCGTATCTCTTTGTTTTTCTTCCTCCCACTGAATTCCCACACACTCCCTGTCCTCTAGATTTGCACACGTTGAATGATGAATCTGTTTATATCGCACATTTGTGTTTCATATGTCAACCTGCCACCCCGTCTGCATCATTCATATGTCACACATGTCTGACATAAATACACACACAGTGGAAGTCATGAGAACATGCACCGAGCTTCTGGTTACTGTGCCTTAATTACTCTCCAGCTCTCTCTCTCTCTCTCTCCCTGCTTCCTCGCCTCGCTCCACCAGCAGCAGCGAGGCACACTGGCCTCTAATTGGGGTCCTGATGTCAGCTTTGCTTATCACACACATACATCTTTTTTCCTCTCCTGTGCTCTGTTATATTCTCACTCTCCTTCCATCTATCAAGAGTCTTCTTCCCCGAGCAAACTCCGCTTGTGCATCTAGGCACACACACACAAACACACACTCACACACATTCAGTGTCAGTTTCAAACGCGAACAGCCGTGCATCCAATTATGAATTCAAGGCAGAACGAGTCTTGCGCAGTCTTAATTGGTGGAGATCCGCTCTTCCTCCCACCCTCCATCCCGCGTTTTCTGTTTCATTTCCCCCTACTGTCAGTGTTTAGATTCTCGCCCGCTCGCCCACGCTGTGATGGGAGCCGATCCCTGTGGATGTGCTCAATGATACACACTTGTTAACACTGCCTTGCACAACAGTTTGTCCCCTCTCCCACTGTCCTATCCACCGTGTATGAGCATTTACACGAATCGGTGTGGAAATGTGAGCATGTGTTCTTCTACCACACCGTCTGCTGAAGCAAACCTGCAAATCATCGATCTCATTATGAAAACTTGGCAATGTGAATCTCTTTTGAGGGTGTTAGTTTTCATTTTCACAGCCTAAGAAAGAAACAGTAGCTGTAATTTACCTTTTTTTTTAGCTCCAGTTAATACATACAGGGCTACCCACAGGCCACATTGTTAGGTTATGACACTCTGACAGGGTTTCATGGGTTCCCCACAAAAGCCTCAGAGGTTTTGAAGACAATTTGTGCACAGATATACTGCACACAGGCATGATTTATTACTTCAATCAGGTGTGTGTTTCGTGATACATTGTTCTTTCATTTGTCTAATTACACTGCTCTAATGGGCTCATTTTCCCCCGCCTGTCTTCTCCTGCCCTCGCTGATGCGCTCGCATAATTCATTTTGGCCCCTGATGTCTTGCCGTAGCTCAGACGCTAATTTCCTCTCCCCCGTTCCCTTTAAAAAAAAGGTGTAAATGTTACAGGGTCTGTCGGGACGCGCACACCTGCTGCTGCACAGCTTTTTCCTCAGCAAAATCCTATTTGGTTGTCAAATTCCTAAAGCACGGTCCCTCAGTAGCCCAGCTCATGCCATTAGTCTGCTGTAGAGAAATGAAAGCCATTTTTCATTAGCGTAGATGCAGTCCTTTTTTTGCCATACTTTTCTTTATTTGTAAGGCATGGCAGGTGCTTCTATTAATTACAAAGGTAAATTGTGCCTGGTTGCAGCAACTGCTTGTAGCCATGTGCAGGAAATGTCTGGGAAGACAGCTGCAGCGGGTGAAGGGAGAGGAAGAGAGCGGTGGATGGAACGGTGTCAGAGCATCAGAGAGATGATGAAAGAGGGGCACAGAAACCCCCATGATGTTCTGCTTTCGTCCCTATCTCCCCCCCCCCCCCACTTCACGACTCATCAATCAGCGGTGACACATAAGTCCCTGCTGGTCAATCAGGCCTCGCTCTCCTCTTCTTTCAGAGTGAGGGATAGACCTTTCCTCCCCTCCCACGTAGCCTGCGAACGGACAAATGGCAGGTTGAGGAAATAACACAGACAAGCGCTGTTAAACTATTTAGCAAATGTCAGTGTATTTGATGAACCGCTTCACTTAATCTCCTTTGGATAAATGGGAATCTAAATACCCAAACAAATGTCACAGAGATTATCTGCATGGCTTTCTGGATATGTCTTTAGAGCCATTACATTCCATAGCGTCAAAACACAAGAGGGTGCATATCCTCTTGTTTATGTTTCTTTGCCCTTCTTCGCTTTGCCTTTTAAGTACAGTTTGAAAGAGATTTATTGTGCCCTTGAAGACAAACGATGGGTTGAAAAGCGTATTTTCCTCTGTCTTCATGGACGTGCGGCTCAAAGAGGGGAAAAACAACAAGTGGATCACTGCCACACTAGATAGTCTTTATTGGCATAATGTTAGGCCTCTGAGCAGACAGCTTATAAATGCCTCCTGTCAAAAAGCACTCTGAGGAGCAGTGTTCTGGGAGGACAAACACTGATAGGTACACCATTACGTGAACTTACATAACCCACATAAACAAGCTCACAGTTACCGGCAGGCACCGCCATGAGGCCCATATAATATGGACAGTCTCGTACACACCCATTAGGAAGAGATAAACGTCGATGATGGGTCCCTGCGCAGACCAAAGTCAGGAAATCAATTCACTGTATGGGCAGGAAGCGTCGTATTTTTGCCCACTTCGCATTAAAAATTCTGCTGACTGCACGCTCCAATGGCACCATAATGAACAGCATTGCAGTCCTCAAAAGCAATGATGGGGGAGCGGCTCGCCCGCGAGGTGCCCACGATTCACCGCCCATTCATTTCTGGCGTACTGGAGGCTTGTGCCTGTGAATCATGGCTTGTTGCACGGGGACACGGGGAGACTCCTTCTCTCCCTCAACCCCCACCAATCTCCCATGCCTTCACACTTTCATTTCTATTGGGCGAGTTATAACTCTCCACCATTGCACCATCCTTTGTTTCTATGACAATGCTCTGCAGATAATCTGCGCTGGGGTCTCCTCCGAGGTGAATGTGTGGATTTGTAGGAGGAGGGGAATCACCTCTGCTTTCTAAAAGCCATGGAGGGAAAAACTGTTGGTATCTTTTTTTTTAATCATGATAAAACCTCACGACCTTCATTACATAAAAGAAACATTTCTGTTCATTCTCATTTTTTTTATTTTGCTCTCCCTGGACATATTTGCCATCTCTTAAGTCACATTGGTACGCTCCTCTGGTACATTTAATTTCACACACACTCACTGAGCTAAATAAAGCTGTACTCTGCAGGGCTGTCACATCCTGGCTGCTGATGTACCCAGCTGATGCGAGCCTTTCACTCCTTTGAGACCGTCTGTCAGTTCCCCATGGTCACCAGCCACTGTCACCACGGTGACAGATGGACCTGCCTGTCGGAGGCCATTGCTCCTGGCCGAGATCTACACACACACGGGCGTATTGTGGACAGACAACATAATCTGCCTAATAATGGCCTCCGATTAGCGACTGCTTTGCTGCCAGGCTTTTGCAACAGTCTGTTGATGGGAAACGTACAGTACCTGAACCCAGCTCAGTCCCACGCAATTATATCGGATCAGGAATTTTTGCTGAAATCTTTGTTGAAGTGCATAGATATTAAACTCTTCGTCAAAGTTTTTTTTATTCTCTTAAAGATTTAAAGTGCCTTTTCATTATGCACCCAAACTATTGGTACTAAACCAGCTGTAGGGTTGTCACAGAGAACCAGAGTGTCTGAGTTTTTGCTCAGGCATTGAAACAAGATGACTGTTTTTCTGTTATTTACTGCTATCCCCAATACACTGGATACTTTATTATTCTGGCTTCATAGGAATTCACAATAATCAGTTTTTATATCATTAATCACCAAAGCCACATATCATACAAATGTAGCGCCCTGTAGGTTGAGCAGTCCTCAATTACTCACTGTTGAGAATGGATTTTCTGCCACAAATTTCAAGATTTAGTAAGCAGAACAAAATGAGCTGAAGAGAGGAGGGGCGGTTACGAACAGCGGTCTTGGTCCATTATTTGAGAGATGGAGACACTGAGGATTTATTGAGCACTCTCTCAGTGTTGCACAGGCCAGTCGAGATCGCCCACCTGTCCGAACCCGCTCTTTCCTCCCTCTTGTATGTAATTAGCACTGGAGGTTGGTCCCAACACCCACAACACCTTTTGATCTAGGAGCTTCAAACACACTGTGGTGCTTCACACACTCTCACACACACACATACACAGAACCCCCAACAAACTGCTTCTGCCTAACAATGTGTTGTTGACATGCGCACTGTTTTTATTGCGTTGTTTGTCAAAGGCACTAAGGCTTTAACCGTTTCTATGTATCTATATCATTGAATTAATATGTAATTTATTGATTCGCTTTTACAGTAACACATTTAAATTCGAAGGTGAAATAGGAAGGAGGTCGGTGCGTTGGGAAGATCTGGATCGACCTTATGTCAGAGTCTATTTATCGCCTCCACGGGTGTATCCGTTTTAAGTATCAGTGTGTCCGATTGAAAAGCCAGGAGAGCGAGTGTGCCGAGAGACATTAGCAGACAGCAGCAGCCGCTGAAGGATAATCAAACGGCAGCCTGAAACTTTGACTGACAGCATGCTCAGGCTGGAGAGATTCACTCGGGATTGACAGCTTGCAATCTGCGTGTGATTTACAGGATCGCTATGTGCTCCTGAATGAATGATTCCTATTGATTGGGGAAAAAATGGGGGGGAAAAGGGAGACGATGGGAAGGAGGACAGGGGGAGGAGAGGAAGGAAAGGAAATCTGCAGATGCAACACAGTTGGAGCTGTCATTTGTGAATGAACCCAGATGTCTGAAAGATAAAGAAGACAAGAGCGTGTGTGTGAGATCTTATCCTTTCACTCTCCCTCAAGGATTGACACACAAAAGTGGCCCATATTTTTAGATCAGGCCCCGCTTAGTTTTACTCCTGCTCTACATGTGCTACACACCCCTGCTTGCTTCTCGTTTCACTGTTGTGTTTTGAATATTATAGAGGTAAATACACACCACAAGCCTCGCATTCTCCTCTTTGTTTCACACATTCCTTCTCCCGTTCTCATTTCCATAACTTCATACAACTGTTTATTGAGTCGAGGGAGGGAGTGTTGAGGGCGGAGGAGAGGGCAGCGATATGCTTAAGGAGCAAAATTCCCCCCTCTAGATGCTGGCTGTGTGTGCATTTTAGTCATCCGTCAGTCTTTCTTTGTGTGCTTCTCCGCGATAATGATGTTTCTGCGATGATATTTCTGGTCAACGCTAGCTCAAGCAGAACCCCGTCTGTCATACCTTAAGCACACATCGATTTGCGTTGGGAGCTGAGCCGCCTCATGCCCATGTGTGTGTGCGCGTGTGTGCAGCTGTGTGGATGTTTACCAGCATGTGGGAGGGGGTGGGAGATAAGGAGGAGAAGGGAAGAGGGAGGGAGGGTAGGTGATGATGCTGAGGGAAGAAAAAGGGAGGGAGGACAGTGTGCAGCGAGGTGAGAGAGAGAGAGAGAGAGAGGGAAAAAAGGAAAAGGGAAAAGGGAAAAGGGAGAGACGGGTAGGACGCTGCAACTGCCTATAGATGCTGGAGCCTTCGACAGCGGAGCGCGGCGCTCAGCGGACACAGGAAGATGGTCTCAGTAAGAGGGGAACTGACGGTTGCCTATAATTTAATGTTCAGTATCTTGGACTCCTTCTCCATGGGTAATGCTACGGCCAGGATCTCCAGCTCGCTCTCTTCTCTTCCTCTCCTTCTCCCTCTCCTCTCCTCTCCTCTCCTCTCCTCTCCTCTCCTCTCCTCTCCTTTCTCTTCATTCTCTGTCTTAGTTGCTCTCCAGGATTCTGTCTTCACTTTCCTCCCTCCAACACACACTTGCTCACACGCGTCGGGTTGCCAGGCTCTGTAGCGAGCACCCGGTTAGCCCTCGAGGCTGGCCCCCCCCCCAGTCCTCCGCTGCAACAGTCAAGCCGAGCGCTGGCCGCGGCACTGATGCAGATAGATCGCGATGCCTGTTCACCCCCCACCCACCCACCCACCCACCTCCTCTCTCCTCCCTCTAACGCCAGCCGCGGATGGGCGAGCAAAGGAAACAAGCAGGGAAAGAGAGGGAAGGAGGGAGATGGAGACGAGGGATAGATGAGCAGAGATTGTTTTGGAGTCTGCGTTTCTGCTTTTTGTATTTTCTATGAGCGTGGACGATGAACTAAAACTACATTTGTAACCTTCTCTTTTTCCCTATTTCTGTTTGGCTTCACAGGGGTGGCACCTGCAAAGAAGAGCCCGAAACTGGTAAGTAGTTGGTTTTTTTTAGTCAACATGTTCCTCCTTTCCCGTCTATCCTTCACTCTCCTCCATCTGCACGGTGTATCTGTCAGAGGGATGCTGGTCTCACTCCTCTCTGACTCTCTCTCTCTCTAAGGTGTAACTTGTGCTGCTCCTGTGGGTTTGTTTGTAGTCTTGTTTGGGATGCTGTGCTCTGCGGGGGTGGATCCCTGTAGCTTCACATCAGCAACCCCCCCCTCCTCCTCCTCCTCTCTGTAGCGGGGGCTTTGATGCACAGCGTGAGCTGGGTTGCTAACACGCTGATGATGGCATCGCGCGGGGTGCTAAGCTTGCAGTGTGAGAGGGGAATGTAGGATCACAGCTGAGAGTCGGCCTCATCCTTTGACATCCGCTGCATTAACGCAGAGATGTGATGACTCTGTCTGACTCACTGAACGTGTGTTTGTCAATTTTGTTTTTGCAGGATCGTATGGAGCTGGCTCCTCCATACAGAGATTACACTAGGATGGTATGTGAAGCAGATGAGAGGGGGTGAAAGTTTTGGGAAATGAGGTGTGGTGGTGTTGGTGCTGGGTATGTTAGATGATAACGGTGATGGTATTTTTATAGCGGATGATAGCGGTGATACATTGAGGATGATAATGCTTGATGTTTCAAAGTAAGGTTGGGTTGTTTGGGGGCAATAAAACACATTAAAGAGGACTGCTAATGCATCGAGGCTCTGGACCTCTGTATGGCCTGCTGCTGGGCAAGTCAGAGAAAGCAGTAAGGATTTGTTTTCATTGACCAAGCCCCCGCCCCCCCTCCCTCCCTCCATCCCATCTTCTGTCTCCTTAATAAGTTATTGGAGCAGCAGAAACCAATGTATTAGGGCAGTCCCGGGGGAGAGGGAGAACACAGTGACTGCAGAAGGTCAAATCTAATGGATCCATCAAGGAAAAGAGATTTGTTTTCCTTTAATAGGGGGAAGGGATTTGGACTTTGTGTACATCAAAGTAGAGAGAGAAACCAAAAAAAGAGAGCTGGTGCATTGGCTAATGGAGGCCCCATTTTGTTTGATGGAATAAAAAGCGAGCAAAAAAAATCATTTTTGAGGTCAGGGAAGGATCAGTCCTGAGCTCGGACATTAGCCCCAAACCTAGCCTGCAGTTGTTACTCATTAGATAAATCCTTCGATTTTTACAGCCCCACAAAAACCCAGTGATGTTTCACTCATAACACTTGTATCGGTAAAGCTGGATCCACAGCTTTTAACTTAATATTAGCTCGAGTCTCTTTTAGGTTTAACAAGGATGATGAATACATACATGAATTGCAGAGGTGTGTAGGCTGATTCGGCAAGTGACGAGTGTGAATTTATTGAAGACTGCACTTTGAAGGCTAAAGACTTTGATATCTAAGAACAGATGAGCCACCCCCCCCCCCTCTCTTCTTTCTTACTGCTGTATTTTTGTCCACCACATCCAAAGAACTGGGAGGTCACATGATGCAAAGAGGCTGAACTGAGGTTGTTTTCTCCTGTCGTCTTAAAATATCTCATGCTTTGTCTCTCCTTTGAAAATCTGCAGAGTAATGGAGAAGTTGGGACTGTAAAGAAAGATTTATTGTGACACGGGTCATGGGAAGGATTTCTACTCGTACTTCTGCTCAGGATTGTATGTGCTTAACTCTGCTCAAGCACGGCTCCCTTCAAATCCTTCAGCAGGTGCTTAAGTGCCCATGTTATTGAGGAGGCCAGTGGCAGTTTATGAGTGGTTTTACATTTCTGGCTCCACCAGTAAGATCCCAGCTGTGTTTCAAACACCACACAAGGGCTTTATTCACTGTGAATTTCACTCCAGATGCAGCAATGGATGCAGTTCCTTGCTAATCCATTGCTCTGTGTTAAACAAAAGGAATAAGCAACGCACTCTCGTAGGTTGTTTTCTCCCTCAGCTGAATGACTTGTTCATGAGAAACCATTGTGGTCCTTTTCTCTGCCTTGTGTGCTAAAATAATGATCTGGATCCAACAGTTGGATTATTGTTTGTGTTGGATATGATCGCAATGCAACAATGGTTGACTTTATACTCTCAGGTTCTGATCCTTTACCCACGGAGCAGCCATCTATCATCTTTTAATCGGAAATTCTTCTCGTCCTCACCCCACTGATTCTCCTCCCACCAGATTGTCTTTCCGCTGCTGAGCGTGCAATAACCTTTTTTTTTTGTCTCCGTTACAATTGGCAAATGATATTGATCTGCTTCTCCAACAGCAATTGTCGAGAAAAGACAGTCAGAACAGCTCCCAGCATAGCGTTTCCAGCCACCGGAGCGCCCACACAGACTCGCCTGTGCACCCGTCCCTGGTGGCCCCTCTCAACGAGAGCATCGCCCCACCGCCCCCATCTCAGCCCCTGCCGGGTCTGCCGCCCCAGGACTCCCCGGCAGACGGGACCATCCAAAGAAAACCGGACCCCTTTAAGATCTGGGCCCAGTCCAGGAGCATGTATGAAAGTAGGCGTAAGTATATACGTTTTGGTGGCGGTGCATGGGGCTGTTGGATCGGGGAGACCCTTGGTGTGTTTAGAATGGTACTGCACGCTTTGGAGCAAAATCTGGGACTTGTGCATGTAAGTAACTGGTTTATATGCACATATATTCACTAATAGTCACATATTCTACCAAGTTAATCGCCTGCTGGCTCCAGCTTAATATTTAACAAACAGACCTCTAACGCACAGCTGGGAACATGAGTTATTCATCTGTAAAACAGTTCTTCAAAGCCACCAAGTTGGCACTAGTTTCCGACCGGCATTGGAAGCAGCACGTTCGTTGTCCGGCCGTTTAAAAGCTATTACTGTAGGCGCCTCTGTGGTCCAAATATCGACACTGCCACCATTGACACACTTTTACACTACACTTCCCTAAAGAGACACACAGGCGTATAATTAGCAGCAGTTGTAGAGTTGATGTCAGCCTATTGCATACCCCCCTCCTCTTTGTCTAGCCTCAACAAAGCTAAGGGATAGCTCCAATTAAAAAGAATAACCCTCACATCCTCTGTCAAGCAACAAAAAAAAAAACAAGAGGAAGAGAGAAAGCAGGAGTCTGCAAAGGCCGAGAACATCTAATCACTTCTCAGGCACCCCTTGTCAAGGATTTTCATTATTCAGATGCCTGTGAAGAGAAGGGCTGAACGTGGGCTCAAAGTGCAGACAGAGGACAATAGCGTTTGATTTATAAAGGAAATAAAGAATAGTCAGGAGGACCGGAATAAACCAAGATGAAGGGGGAGATGAAGTCTTCATTTACCTGTCCAAAGGTGATGGAGTCTCAGCAGGGGTTTTTCTAAATTGCCAGAGCCCGTTTGCTCAGTGCAAATGGTGGGGGGGAAAGCAAAGAGAGGACAAAGGATACCAAAGAGGGAAATGACAAAAATGTGGAAATGAGAAATGAAAGAGAAAGCTCCAGCATTGAGGGATCAAGGGATTCTAAGGTAAAGGAAAGAAGAAAGGAGCACGGAGAAAAGGACAGGGAGGACTTTGACCTGTACCTGCAGGTTTAAATCCTCCGTTTCCTCACGCTGCATTGAGCTCTCATCCTAAAGTCCTGCTGGGTGCACCACATTGGGCTCAGGCCTCGGCTGCAGCGGAGACATTTCTCTACGCCACATTCGCGGTAATGAAAAGTTCTGCTGAGATCAAGGTCTTTAAACGCACCATGTGCTGAATGATTTTTCATTTACAGAAAGAAATTCTCCCCAAAAAACATGCACAAAAAATCTAGGCCGGAGGAAAGTTACATGGCCTTCACTTTGCTTACTTGGCCTCATGCAAGAAGCGAAATGTTCTTTTTTTGGTTCAATGTCTTCTTATTTTTCCTCCTCTATTAAGAGAGCATTGTTGTGAACTCTTACCAAGATGAGAAAATTCATCTAGTTTTCACAATCCACAAATATATTTGTCCGAAACACAATTTCTTTGTCTTCTTCCATTACTTTTTAAAGGTTATCTCAATTTAAGTACCATAGTATTTACGCAAGGCACTAAACCTGCCCTTATATGATAATTAAGGGGCGTTTTTTATGATAAAAATAGCACAAAAGAGCCTCATGCCTCCACTTTCAGATCCAGTGAGGCTCATCATTCAGCACACCTGCGTAGAGCAGATTAAGATGGTTAAAAGCATTGGATACATCTGGACATAAATAAGAGGAAATAAAAGATACATTTTAGAGACTGTTGCTGCTTGAGGCCTGTTGTCTGCTATAAGCATGCTTCCAGTTTAATATCCTCACTCTCTGAACCACCCAGCCTGGTATTTGCAGTCTTAACACACAGCTCTGCACAGGTCCGTACATCTTTGTAAAGTATTGATCCGCTCACGCCCCGTTACCTCACTGTGGGAATCACTTATGGATCTATTAATGGACAGAAGCATGGCGTAGCCGTGCTTTGACCCCTGGCGAGTACAGGTGCAGATTGCGACACTTACCCCCTTGACTCCTCCTCTCCCACTTCCTCCGCTGTTAAATTGTGATAGATGGGAAGGGATAGCTTTATTCCAGAGGGATTTCAACTGTTGACTGAAGGAACAGATTGGGAGCAGGCTGTTTGTGCCTTCTGCCACCCTGCCCGCCTCTCAGTGGCTTTAGTGGCCTTGGCAGCCCGTGTTAGAGCAGAGAGGAAATCTCCCTGGGAGTTTGCTCAGAGGTGCATGTTTGTCAGCCCGAACCACACAGCTGCGGCCAAACAAATGCATGCACATAACATGAATAAGTATATACACACATCTAAAGCAAAGAAGCTTATGTTTACGCCGAGATGAGGCCACACACACGGCTCCGTCTCCCCACTGGCTCCTGGTCCCCCTGCGCTCCCTCCCCCATATTCACTGCAACAAGAACCATGAGCTGTCAACCCCTGCAGATCAATGCCTCTTCTGTAGCACAGCCAGTGCAGGAAACATGTTTGATGGCAGTCTTTCCCACCTGTCAACGTTTGTCGGGGAAAAAAACAGTGCTTTAAATGCATATAATTAAAAGGAATTGAATGAGGCTTATACAGGATTAGAATATTTGCCTAACTGGTAAATACAATCATTGGTAAACTCGTAAATACCCTGATTCTTGTTTTTTTGCAAAAAGTTTCTAAGATTATTTGGGGAATTTCAGCCCCTTACCTCCCATAATTTCCCAAGCTGAGCACAGCACCTCTCTAGCAAAACTAGCATACACACAAAGACACAAAGACACAATCTCACACACACACACACACACACACACACACACACACACACACACACACACACACTGGTATGGCAGTTGCACCGCCCTCAACCGTAAGACTCTACAGAGGGTGGTGAAAACTGCTCAGCACATCACCAGGACGGAGTTGCCATCCATGGAGGACCTCTACACCCAGCGGTGTAGGAAGAAGGCCGGTAGGATATTAAAGGACCCCCATCACCCCAGCAACAATCTGTTCTGTCTGCTGCCGTCTGGCAGACGGTACCGCAGCATCCGGACCAAGACCACCAGACTCAGAGACAGTTTTATACCACAGGCTATAAGACTACTGAACTCCTGAGCTGTGTGAATGTCTACTCACATCTGTTTATAGTACACACATACATATATATTATACACATCTGCCATACATATCTGTTTATAGTACACATATCTATATATTATACATATCTGCCATACACATCTGTTATACATAATATATGCATCTGTCCATACCTCCTCATTCAACAGTGTAAAGTATTTAAATACTTTCAATGTATTCCACATATGTATATATTTCACATCCTCAAATCTTTATTGTTAACATTGTAAATATTCTTCTCTCTTTTTCACTATTTTATTTATCTTTTGCACCATGTATGTTGAGTTGTTGGAGGAGCACGCGACATAAGATTTTCATTGCCAACATATACGCTGTATCTGCTGTGCATATGACAAATAAAACCTTGAAACCTTGAAACCTTGAAACACACACACACACACACACACACACACACACACACACACACACACACACACACACACACACACACACACACACACACACACACACACACAAACACACACACACACACACACACACACACACACACACACACACACACACACAATATTCTTTCTGTTGTGGATGGGGGTGGACTGTGAGCTAACTACACTAAATAAAACATAGCATGCTCCAGCATGTGTTGGCACATCTTTCTAGAAAGTGCTTCCTCACATATGGAATAGTAGAACGGAGTTGCATGTCACACCTCGCCTCCTAGAAGAAACACTGTCGTCCATTAGAATAGTAATGAACAGTGAGAAGCGTCTCTGAAAATGTAGTAAAAAGCTAAAAAAAAAAAAAGGTTGCTATTTCTCCCAACTTCAGAGTGGAATTTCAGCCTGATCGTTTCTAATTATGGGACCCGTGATCGAGGCTGTGCTGAATTGTTCTGGCAGCCTGTCTTGCTTCTGAGAGTTTATTTAAGCTCCATACCTCTGCTCTTTCCCCAAAATAGATCCTTTTGATCTTTTGACAGCAAGAACAAACACCTTTCCCCAAGCCTCTAGACAGACTGTTTGTGCAAAGTGCCGTCTTAGTGACAAAGCTTGGAACAGTTTGGGAGGATGAATATTTGCATGTTGACATAAGCAGGCGGGAGGAGGGGGGTTGATTCCAGCACAGTATGAGCTTTTGACTGAACAGGGTGGTGAATAGAGGGAGTTTTACTTAAGGCTAATGGCTGAGTTCTTCTTGCACTGGTGCAGGAAGTCCTCTGGGCTGGCTGCTGGTATTAATGCAGAAACGTTAATGGTGCTCTTTTGATTTCACAGTTCCAGACTTCCAAGAGCAGGACATTTTCCTGTGGAGGAAGGACACAGGGTTCGGCTTCAGGATCCTCGGAGGCAACGAGCCCGGGGAGCCGGTGAGTCTCTCTCTTGCACTTTCTATCTCTTACAGCTCATTCTCTCTGGTTTGCTTTCCAATTTTCCCAGCATATTTATGTGAAATGAATAAACCACAGAATGATGAAATATAGGCTATTTTCCAGCACTGTTCAGAGGTCTGTGTTTTTTTCGATTCATCTGTCTCCAGTGCGTAGTTCTGAGCTGCTTATCGGCTTCATATCAGTGATTTCCAACACAGATTCTCTTTGATCTGGCCAATGTAAACACAAGACCACCCGTCTCTCCGTCGACACACCACTGCTTTCTTCTCTGTCTTAAAGAGGCATAGTTCTTTGTTCTTGTTCACTGGCCTGCATTGCATTTTTGAAGGAAACGGAAATAATGATTAACTATAGAGCTGTGGTGAATACAGTAGCAGGCTTTGGAAGAAGAGTTGATAGTGTGATTTAAATTGTAGCAGACCTGCACTGCAAGACAACTTTAGGCCTGCTTCAGAAGGTGGGACATGTTTGAATTGTTAATGTATGTAAGTTAATTAAAATGAATCTGGCCTCTTTAAAGGATATTTTTTTGTACCTAAAAGTATTCCACTTTTGACTGTTTGCCCATCTGTCCATGATCTAGATCTGTGTCTCACAAGTCTCCTCCATCTACTCTGTTTCAGATCTACATCGGCCACATAGTGAAGTATGGTGCGGCAGATGAAGACGGGCGCCTGCGGTCCGGCGATGAACTGACATGCGTGGACGGCACCGCAGTCGTCGGCAAGTCGCACCAGCTGGTGGTGCAACTGATGCAGCAGGCGGCCAAGCAGGGCCACGTCAACCTCACCGTGCGACGCAAAGCCACCTACGCGGGTAAGAAAGGAAGAGGGAGGAGCCTAACCTGTAAAAGACCATAAGATAGATATGAAAAGCAAGATTACTGTTAATCGCCAAGGGCCCCATTTGTTTCAATCGCTGTTCAACCAGAGGCGCAGGGCCTTGTTTGCAGGTGTTGCCTTCCTGGGTAATGGTCTGTTGAAAGTGCTCCTTAGCTCCCACCAGCACATTTCCCCACGCTGCTCGGCTCCACCCTGCTCCTTGGCAGGCGATAAAGAAAGGCCCATAAATATGATGAAGAGGGTGGTCAACCTTCGCCCCGGCGACAGCGGACAGACATTAGCGCATTTCAGCTCCCCGTCTGCCTCAGAGCGTTGAGAATATGAGGCGCCTTCCGCGAGCAGCTGTACAGGAAATGAAATGTGGAATGAAATGTCCAGATACCACAGGCGGGGCCGCGTCTTTAGTTCATCTTTTGTTCGGAAACAGATCGGGGGAAAGATTGTTGGAGAGGCTCTTCTTCCCAAGCTCCCCCGCCAGCTTTTCTTTCACCATATCAGCATTAACTGGCTGTGTTTGTTTACAATCTTTTCCGTTGTCAGATTGCACGGGTGATGTAACATTTAGCTGTTTTGTCACCATATCTTGATGTAATCTGCACCGGTGTGTTATTCAGTTTTTTTTCTCTTCTTTTATCTCCTGATCTTCTTATGCAACACTGTCTGGCATAATATTTGTCTTCATTCTCTTCTCGATGTTGCTGTGTCACCACCCTGTGCGCAGTGTGTCTGTTTTATTCTTCTCCTAAATAGCCCTTCCTGTCCCCACCTACACTGAATGTCATGCATCTCTCTCACCTTATCCTCCTCTGCCATCTCTAGTTAAAGCAGAAGGAGACGTGCCACCATCGCCGGCATCCTCCCACCACAGCAGCAACCAGGGACCCAGCCTGACTGAGGAGATCGGGAAGCGCACCCCGCAGGGCAGCCAGAACTCGCTGAACACCGTCAGCTCCGGCAGCGGCTCCACCTCCGGCATCGGCAGCGGGGGAGGCGGCGGAGGGGCAGGAGGCAGCGGTAACGCCGTCATCTCCGCGGCTGCAGCCACCACCAACTCCTCCCAGCCCCCCAACGCCATGTCCAACGCCCCTTCCACCTTGCAGCCCTACGACGTTGAGATCCGCCGTGGCGAGAGCGAAGGATTCGGGTTCGTCATCGTGTCTTCTGTGTCGCGGCCCGAAGCTGGCACCACCTTCGGTAAGAGATGTTACTTTTTGTTTGAAATAATACAAAAATATTTGAAGGCACACATTTGTTTCTGGAACATGCAGATCTCTCAGAGATTTGATCCACTCAGCAAAACCAAAAAAAACACACTCCAAAGCTTTCCCTCATCGCCGGAGCCTTTTATCTTCCTGTCTTCTTTGTGGGCTGCCTTTGTATCGTCTATAAAACCTCTGAACACAGCCTGACAACCAGCACCGATTCTGGCTATTTACAGTCCCGCCAGATCAATACCAACACTCCACTTCAAAGTAGATGTTCTTCTTTCTCATTTGGTCTTGAGCCCGTCAAGTCGTGCCACTGAAACCCTTTCTTCGCCTTGCAGCTGCTGCTCCGTTCACACAAAGCTTTCATAATTGATCACAAGTGAAGTGGGTCTTACATAAGGCATTTGTTTTATTCAGCTCAACTTAAATGGCTTCTGCCCAGCAGGTTGGCACTAAAAGCCTAATGACATCTAAATGAGAGCGAGTGCTGCAGGCAGGGTAAATATGGGAAGTGATCAGTGTGAGTAATATTTATCTGACCTACAAAATTACCTTGTTTACATATTTTAGGATATTTAAACAGAAATAATTAAGATGTGACAGTATTTACTATCTGATCTCGAACTGCTTTGTACAAACAAGTAGTGTCTTTGCTATGCAGTGCGCTCTCTGCCTGCTATACTGCCTCCCTCCCTACACCACTATAGCTCTTCCTCTACTCTGTGCTCTTATCTCTGTCAGTGTGGGTGGATTGAAAAGGTCTGAAAATGCTCAACTTCCCAGGTCAGCTTACAAAGTAGCAAAGCTCCTCTTTTTCACAGGGCAGAGCCAAATGCATAGGCCAGCAGATAAGCTTAATTTGATTTGACCTGACGTGTTAAAATCTAGTGGAAACCCAGTGGCTGCATGAAACCAGTCCATATATACTGGAGCAGCACATTATTTTATACAGAGTATTTCTTTCTCTTTGTCTCTCAGTTCATTTAGTTTTACTCAATATTTAACAACTAGATTGAGTAAAAAATAAGAGGAGGTCATGGTCATTAGACAAGTGTGATAGTGGAATAGAGGAAGAGAAGAGGGGAAGGATAATTTAGTGGAAGATGGTGAAAGGAAGGAGCGATTGCATGCTCCTTTTCTCTGCAGGGACTGATGTCAGACTGCAGACAGAGGGAAGAGGGGAGGGAGGGAGGGAGGAAAAGAAACAGAGACCTCAGGGTAGCTGCTGAGATGTCAGCTTTGATGCATGTCGTCTTTAACTTTCTGCGGATCCAGGTGTTTGGGATGCAGACGACACAACAGCGGTTTATTATTTGCTTAGAGGCTCTCATGCAAATATAATAATGATAGCCATTTGAGAAATGTGGCGCAGGAGCGGGTCTAGAAAGTGCATTGGAAGATATGTTTGCAATGAGTCGTTTCAAAAAACAATTTACAGGTGCAGGCCTACGAGGAATAAGAGTGACAGATTATTTTTCAAAGCTCACTTTGCCCTTCTTTGCCAACGCTTGCATTTAGCCGTTTTCTCCTGAGCGGCTTCTCTCAGAGACTGCGCCTTGGCTGCTGGCTGTCGGTGAATTAACCCTTAACCTTCTGACCCTCTCTTTCTACTCCTTTCCCAATTCCTTGCCCTTCTCTCTCCAAACACACACACACACACACTGAATATCAACGTGTCAATGGTGACCATAGCTGGCAATGCATGTGTGGCCATGCCCCACAAAATAGGGCGCATCATCGAGGGGAGCCCTGCGGACCGCTGTGGGAAGCTGAAGGTCGGCGACCGCATCCTGGCCGTGAACTCGTGCTCCATCACCAACAAGTCCCACTCGGACATCGTCAACCTCATCAAGGAGGCCGGGAACACCGTCACGCTACGCATCATCCCCGGAGACGGTGAGTGGAGAGGGACATTTCAGGACTTGAATTTCTTTAAAAGTCTATTCCTAAAAAAAATACCAAGATTTGGATACAGAAACCTGAGAGTTCTCGAAGATGCCTTCAGGGTCCTTGCAACAGTGTGGGATTTTGCCAAACAGCACATTTTGACAATGGACAAAATATTTAACAGGAGTTAGGTCATGAAGGTCAATGAGGACAATGCGATCAACTATCAGTATGATTATGTATTCTGAGTTTCTTTGAGCAGCAGGACAAGTCTGCTGTAGGGTTATATAAAGCTTAGGGTTTATTCACAGTGCTTTGAACGTCCCACCAGTGCTGACAGAACAGCTTCTTTGGGGATTTTAAGGAACTTTCTCTACTTTAAATGATGGATAGGTGTGTGTGAGTGAGAGAGAGGCTCTGTTGGTGTATCTTTTAAGTCTAAAGTGGTTTTAAGGAAAGTTTGTGCTCATTGTATGTTGTTCGCTGCAGCTGAGAGCCCTCGCAATTTTGTGCTGACAGATCACCCTGGCATGCTTCACAAATGCTGTTTAATTAAGTGTGTGTGTAAGTGTGTGTGTGTGTGTGTGTGTGTGTGTGTGTGTGTAGGCGATACTGCCTGTCAACCTGCGCTCTGGAAGAAATTGGAGCTATTTGTCCGACGCTCGTTGCTTTCCGGCTCACATCTTATGGATGAAGAGTTTTTTCCTTGTTTTTTTTTTCCCCTGAGCCAAAATTGCTCTGGCAAAAAAGACACCGAGAGCGAGAGAGAAGACATCGGAGAGAAATAACTGGATGTGCTTTATCGGAAAGTTCTGGTTTATGTTCATGTGTCAAACAATCAGATGGCGTCTGACAGTGACGGGGAAAGATTGTGGCTCCTTTTTCTGAGTTTTGTCTCTGCCTCTGTTTGCACATGACTGAGCACCCCTATTTTTATGTGGATCAAGCTTGTCCAAACTTTCCGACATGAATAAATAACAGCACGAGAGGTTCTTCCAAGGTGAAGTTTCCATTGAGCTGCCTTCTCCCCTGTGTCAGAACACAGACGGAGTTTTGTAGCGACTGATGCTCAAGTCTCCAATGACAAGGAAAACAGGAACTCTTCCTGCTGGTGCGCGATAAATAATGCACAAACAGCTAATGCTTCCATCAAAGCGTATGTCTCTGTCGCATAGACCTGAGGCCTGGCACACCTTGTTGCTTCCTATTGTATCGCAGAAGAGAGACAGACGTGCCCAAGGTGATATGATGTGCAAAAACATGGATATTGTGTAGAAATGCTTCTCTAATCACTCCTGCATTTTTTGACGTGATTGTACCTGCTCTACTACCATTCAGTGCAAGGTCATGATGCCATGGCCAGAGAGAAATCATTCATGCTTTATTGTTTGCGCTGTGAATGTTTTGAAGGAGAGAAAGGAGGCAGTGGGTTGCTAGCGTAACGGGAAGAGGAGTTAATTCGACCAATTTGCCAGACAAAAAAACAGTTGGGGAGATAAATGCAGAGAGGCAGCAGGATGGAAGGAGTGGATTATGCTAATGAGCAGATGGATGGGCGAATAGGGTTTACAGGGATACATTTGAGGCTTAAATGGATAAATGTGCAACAGAAAGTATGTGAGATGCTAAAACAGTAGCTCTTACAGGTGGACAACCATCCCTCTCGAGCCTACTCCTAGAACTTGAAGGTTCCCCTCAAGGTCGTCTTAAATTACACTCCCCCAGCCCACGCTGCAGCCCCACTGTTTGATTTGTACCGTGTGGTCAACGGGCAATCAAAGTGTTAAGCCAGCAGGCTCTAAGGGGACTGATGGAGGTGAAGGCCAGATGAAAAGATGAAAGGAGACCCGCCTGTGTGAGGGGAATAGTGAGTGAGGAGAGAGCTGTTATCAGATGAAGGATATCTGTTAACAGTCGAGGAAGATAAGGACGTTAACGTGAAGAGAGGTTTTTCGATGCGACAAGCGTAATGTAATGACGGTGGGTTTGTGTCGTTAGAGCCCTGCGTAATTCATTGATAACAGCGTTAAGATAAAAGGAGGAATGAATAGCAGCTTTAATGTCCTCAGAGGAAGCGAGTGTGCACTGATGGACAATTCCCAGACAGACAGGAAGAGTTTCAGTCCACAGAGTGATTTATATCTTTTGGAAAAGAAACACCATTTTACATGCATCCTGTCAAAATGATTGATGGGACAAATGTGAACCTCCGTTTTGTTCCTTCTCAATCTCGGCTAAGTGGTGGAGGAAGCCTGGAGGCTGGTGGAGCTGCTGGTAGTCCCATAGGGTCTGCTAATGTGTCTACACCAGTGTAAAAACACTGGAAAATGAAAATGCTCCTCATGTGAAATATTGATTTAATCACACTGTGAGTCCTTCACAACTCTAGAGAGACTTCTATTAGAGCATTTGTTTTATAAAGTATTACGAATGGCAATAGGAGCTCTATGGGAATCCAATAAAATGTTCTCAGTGTAAAAGATGTTTTTATTCCCATTCGGAGGAAAGGATTTGGAACTGTGTAAAAAGTGATTGAAACTGAAAGCAATAATGTGGATTCTCTCCCCCTCCTCAGAGTCATCAAATGCATCTTTGTTGACCAATGCGGAGAAGATCGCCACTATTACCACCACTCACACACCTCAGCAACAGGCTGCACCTGAGGCTAGGTAAGATGCACTCTGGGAAACGAGTACATTCATTTTTAAAAGGCAGTAAAGTGTTTCTCAGTGTCGGAAATATATAATATATAATATATATCAGAATTACCTGCCTGAGACTTTGAATCACTGATTCAATCTGTTGTATTTGACACCGACTGCTTTTTCTTTCTGCCACAGGAACAACACCAAACCAAAACAGGAGTCGTTTGAATTCAAAGCACCACAAGGTCCTCCTCCCCAACCCCCCACACAAGTCTCAGTTCAGGTAAGGAAGGACGCCCGGGACATCCATTCACCTGTCGCTTCATTCATGTAACTGTCCGTTTCACGTCCATCAAACCACACACAGCTCAATAATACCCACCTCCACATTTATCTTTTCATCATTTCAGCTGTTCCCTGCCCCCAATCATCCTCCGTCCTGTCATGCATTCACCTACCCATCTTCCCAAGGACGAGCAGAGTGCATTGTTATTGATTTATTATTCCTTTTTCGTCCACCTGCCGGCGTTATCTGCATTAAGGAAAGCCTGTTAGCTTTCAAAGTTACCCCTCAGTCTGGCGTGTTCGCTGCTGCATTAATCTGCTGGTGTGGAGATGGTTCGCTCAGATAGCATTGATCGCCCCGCAGAGGAGATTAAGAGGGCGAGAAGACAGGAGCTGCTGTGGCTGTCTGCCTGTCCTTGTGTTGCCCGGCCTCTCTCTCTCTCTCTGGCTCTCTGTCTGTGCCCTCTCTCTTTGTCCACCCCGAGCATCAATAATTCAGCATCCTTACAAATGAGCATATGCATGTACACTCTCACACACACACACACACACACACACACACACACACACACACACACACACACACACACACACACACACAGTCTGGCACATCGGTGTGACTTTCCTGAAGGTGGCATTTGTCCCCTGCTCCTAAAATAGAAGCCCACTTCAAAGGACGGACACACACACACACACACACACACACACACACACACACTTCAAATCTGAATCACAAACCTTGATGCAAATGTCTCTTCCTCCCTCCCTTTCTTTTTGTGTGTGTGTGTGTGTGTGTGTGTGTGTGTGTGTGTGTGTGTGTGTGTGTGTGTGTGTGTGTGTGTCACGATCAGGATTCAGAGTTCTACTCCGTGGACCTGGACCGAGACAACAAAGGCTTTGGCTTCAGCCTGCGGGGGGGCCGAGAATACAACATGGACCTGTACGTGCTGAGGTTAGCTGAGGACGGAGCGGCCGTCCGCAACGGAAAGATGAGGGTAAGGACACACAAAGTGTCAAACAGCTCTCACACACCAACACTTTCCAAGCATAAGACCTCTTTAAAACACATAGAAGATGCTACATACTTTGCTCAAGCTTTTATATTAAAAACGTTCATATAAAATGCGTTTTGTTAAAGGGTTCAGTCCTAGGGTGCTCGACCTAGAATCTGAATCAGTTGTCTGTGCCTCTGGAAAAGAGTTTTGACATTGAGGAAAATGGGCTTAAGGACTATGAATTAATGAAGGAAAGTCTGCTTTAAGTCTAACGTTGAAGAAAGCTGTTGAGTTGTTTTGTTGGAGGTACAGCAATTTTGGAGCTCGACACTTAATATTGAGTAAAAGTCAGCATCTCTCCGCCTCAGCTGCATAGATTTTGTTTAATGCTACTCTCACAAGTCTTGCAACTCTGTACTAATTTGCTGCTTTATTAAGCTGCTTTCTTTCCATCCACCCTCGGGCTCCATTATCCATTTCGACAGTTTACCTTATTAAAATTAAACATCAAGTCCGCCTGACTGTTGAGGTTCATTGTTCTCTATTTGAGTATTCAGTGCATCGCAGTCATCACTGTAATTGTTTGGAAACGGTGAGAAGGGGATGATGTATTAAAGTGTGTATGAGCTGTTTCTGCTAGAACTTATCACAACCTCAGAAAAACTGCCTTGTTTTATAACTCTGTAACAGTTAATTTGTCAGATAATGGAACGTTTTTTTAAGGGTTTATTTAACTTAAAAAGCTGGAGAGTATTCTCAACCCATTACGAAATCCTCCAGTCTGTCTAAAACAAATTGGAGACGTGGGGTTTGGGCAGTGCCGTCTCAAAAGTGATTCCATTCAGACTGTCTTTTCATACTGATGGGATGATTCACCACTTTCAGGTGCTGTGTAAGCCCGGTGACTGTGTTGATTAACAAGAGCACTGATAATAACTGCCTCGCACTCAAACAGCCATCCGAATAATATTATCTATCAATATAATTGCTTGTGCACAATGTTCCTCTCAATTACTGCAAGACATGCTTCGCTGAATATAAACACAGTCGCCTCCAGGCTTTAGGATCGTTGTGTTAGAGCAATACCAAGAGAAGGCAGACATTGCAGAGTCACGGAGCATACCTGTGCACATAGTATAAACATTTACATTAATAAACACTTCTCTACTGGCTCGCGAAGTGGCATTTATACACCACAGAAGCTGCCAGGAACTGTGATGTTTAACCTTTGAATTGATTCATTGCATTTCCCCTGGGCTGCTTTATTTAATATACAATACAGGGTTAATTGATACTCCCTTATGTGTTTCCTGCAGAGAGCCTGTAGACAGATACTCATGTGCTATGTAATAAAATACACGCATATATGAACGTATATCAATATATACGTGTGTGTTTGTGAACCTTATTAGCAGAGATATTATTAGCAGCAGCTCTGTGAGGCAGAAAGGTGTCAGTGAGAGATCCATACTCTGCCAGAGAGGAATTCCCTGGGCGCAGACAGCACTGTCAGATAACCGGAGGCAAAGAAGCGGGAAGCAGATAGGGTTTTCTTCTTGCTCCTCTTCCTCTTGTTTTCCTCTCTGGGAGTCACGGTTGCTGACTTTCCCCCAACATATAGAGAATATAGTGAACCCAGTTTTTGCTGTTGTGCAATTTAGGATTTGAAATGTAACTTCTCCTCGATCTGTCCTCCCTCTCCCTCCCTTCTGCTGTCATCCTTTCCCTTTGAACCTCCGTGCCTCTCATCTCTCCTCTTGTGTGCTTTCTTCCCCTCTGACACTTGTTTTCTTCTTCTGCTATCTCCTCTCCTTCTTCTGGCTTTCTCTGTCCCTCCTCTCCCCTCCATCTTCACCTGTCACTCTTCACTGCATCCCATCTTTTTGCTTCCTCCCTCTCCTCCCTCTCCTCCTTCCCTTTTTTTTTTTACCCTGTAGGTCGGCGATGAAATCCTGGAGATCAACGGCGAGAGCACTAAGGGGATGAAGCACGCGCGAGCCATCGAGCTCATCAAGAGCGGAGGCCGGCGCGTCCATCTGGTGCTCAAGAGGGGTGATGGCTCTGTGCCCGAATATGGTGGGTCAATCTACGAAAACATTCCCTTCTCCCCCATCTTCACGCCCTAAGACACCCGGTGGACGGTGGTGGGTCGAAAGGGGAAAGAACTTTATCACCCTCCCAGGGCCCTTCACCCATCCCTGGGACAAACCCACCAGGGAGGGGGGAGGGGTGCTTGGTCTTGGTTTCTCTCTCTGGTGGCGGTCACTACTGGGCTTTGGGATTTGTTTTCAGGGAGGGGGGGAAAGCAGGGATGGAGGCTGTTCCTCTGGGTGCTGTCGCCCCCTCCTGCTGTCACCTGCTCTCAGTTTCCATGTCATCCCGCTGTCACTTTTCACCTTCTGGCCACTGAGCAAAAGCACTCTGTTGGGACTTTTTCCGAAAGGTGGTGGGTGTGATGTCAGTGCTACACGAAGACAGAAACTGTTTACAGAGTTTGAATGAGCAGAGTTGTGAAAATTCAGTGTTTTTTGTGAGAAAGAAATGATATCGAGGACTGTAGTTCCTCATTAAAGTTACCATTAAAGAGGAAAGATGATCCATTGCGTCTCATCCTAAAATGGGACATCTCGCAGCTTTGGTTAGGACGTGACACAAGCGTATTTATGATATTTATTGAAGGTGAATGTAAGCTACTGAACTCTTTTGAGGGTTTTTTAAGTAAGAACTCTTATTGAGAAGGAAAAAGGCGATCCTGATGCATTTTGTTGCCATTTTCAAAGAGCATAATCTCACTATACTGTGCTTGACATTATTCACTTATCCATGGATTTTATTTGCACCCACTGTTAATGTCATTGAGAAGCTGTGACCATAGGAACTCCACCCATCCCTCATTTAAAAGAGTCGCTCCAATTATATAAACGTTTTTGTACAGTGATGAAAAGAATAGAGGCATTTTTACAAGTATTTTTGTTCCGTGTACATAGCCTTGATGGAAGCCACATATTAATGGATAAAGTCTATTGCTGCATGAACTTGTCAAAAGTGTAAATTGGATTTTTTTTTTTTTGTCCCCTCTGTCTATTTTCCATAATATTTATGGAATGGTCCTTTTTTTTATCGTATTGACCAGGTTTTATTGATAGTCACAAGTCATCATAAATGCTTTCTTTTTGTTACCTTTTTCTATGAGTGGAGATACATTTGCCTGTCTTGAAAAGTTTGTCAATGTAAATTTATTTGCGCTACGAATGTGCTGTCTTAACCTGCACCGATATGACATCATGTGAACTTGTATATTTTTGTTTGTACTTTTTAGTTGGCACAACCTTTGACAGTCTTGCCAGTATTTCTATTTTGATTTCTGTCAGCAATGTAAAACTGCTTCATACGCTGTTGTTGTGGGTGTGAGTCTCACTGTCTTTATTTCTTTGGGTTTCTGCTGCTTCTGTGTCCACATGTTTAGGTGTGTATGTGTGTGTGTGGGGGGGGGGGGGGATCAGTGTGTCTGAGTTTGTGTGCGCTTGGGTCCAGGACTTTTTCTCTGTAACCGATGGTTTCCACTGAAGGGTTTGGGCAAGTTTCTTGGACTGTCTCTTTAATCTGAATGACTCAATGATCAAATAAACACTTTTTTTTTCATTGAAATCAACACAATAATTCTCCTTGTTCTTCCTTCATGTTGGTTCCAAGCAATCTAAACCCTCTGCTCTTCTCTTTCTTCCCGTTTTTTTTTTTTTTGTATCCTCCTATATTGCGCTGGGCTCTTGTCTTCCTTCAGGGATGGCCGTTCCCCATCTCACTGCATGTATGAGAAATGACAAGATGGGGGAGGCCTCTGTCCTCCAAAATCAGACCACGGTTTGTAACTGTCCTCGCCTGTCGTCCGGCTCTCCCTCCCACTTCCTGTCTTCCTTTCTCTCTGTCGCGCTGCTTCGCCATCCCGATATCTGTGTGGTGTGGCCTCAACTCACCCATGCCCATGCTCTACTCCATAAATCCATCCACCCAAAACACATCACCAGATCCGCCGCTGTTATGGAGTCTTTGTGCATATGTTGCTTTTAACATTTTGTGCATCTTGTCCAAAGGGGAAATGCATGTTAGTCTTTTATTCTTTGTTTTTTTTATAGATCATCAAAAGAACTTGCTCTTTGTAACTTCTAGTTATATTTCTGCAGCTGAAGACGTATGTCAGTTTTAAAATCTGAAAAAGCAAAGCATCTTAGTGGCTGCATATGTAGATCTTTTAGTTAGACTGTAGTGGATGAACATGCCTCAGGGAACAAAGTAGATTCAGCAGAACTTTTCATTCTTCCCGTCTTAGACAAATGCCACTTAAACGGCACATGCTGCAGTACAGCAGTAGGTTTGGATCTCGTCTTGAGCTATTTTTTTTGCTTTAATCATTGACAAAGTGTCTAAGGCATCATGACAGCGCATGAAAGAGCATGGCTAATCAGTCCAATCAAGCAGCATCATCGACACACAGCACATTGACTCTGAATGTAAGCCGCCTCCAGGCCGGCCGCCCAACCTGCTGAGTCCCATTCTCAGAGAAGCGACCCCAGGTAGACCTGGGAACAGGTTTGTTTTGGGTAACAAGTCACTGGCTGTCTTTGTGTCACTGCCTTTTATTCTCATGTGTAAGCTACACTACTGTTTTTACCATCGGCTGTTGCTGTACCATCTAACAACGTGCCATCTTTGCTGGCATTAACATCAGAATGGCTTCCATTGGAATTGTTCTCAGCGTCCTGTCTGAGTGGTTCAGCATGGTTAATGTGAAAGCAGAACACTTGAAAGATGCATGTTTGATCCCCTTGCCCTCGTTTGTATGTCACGTTGTGTTACAGACAACGGCCCCAACGACGTCATCACAGCCTACCCAGCCTCAGGGTTACAAAACGCTGCGGAAGTGAGCGCCCTGCCCGGGACCAACGCACCATCGGAGTCCAGCTTCCCACCAGAACCCCAACAACCATCCCGGAGCAAGAAGGAGCCGACCCGCCACACCACGGGCACCCGCAAGACCCACCATTCCAACCACCGCCACCGCTCCCCCAACAAGAAAACCAGCACGGGAAAGAACAAGGGGAAAAAGTCCAAGGGCGTGTCCAAGTTGTTAAAGAAGAAGGATGACAAGGGAAGCGACGGCCATCGCCACCGTAGCCGCCACCGCTCGCCTGAGAAGGTGCACAACCGGTCACGCAGTGCAGAAAACACGCTGGACACCCGTCGTGGGGGACACCGCAGTGGCCGCTCCCCCGACAGACGCCACGGTCAGCCCTCCAATCAACGTCACCGCTCGCCGTACCGCTCGCCATACCGTTCTCCATACCGTTCACCTCGCCGCCACAGGTCCCCCAACCGCACTCGCCACCACTCCCCCACCAGACGCCCCTACCATTCCTCAGACCCTTACCGCCGTAACGCCTCCCCAGAGAGACAGAGGCGCGGCAACGAGAAGCCCAGCGGATTAGAGGCCGTATTGAAGGAGCCACCTAAGACTCCTGAATTCAGCCTGCCGTTTGAGGACAGCATCCTCCGGGAGTCCCCGGCGATGGACCGCCTGAACAGGGAGGCCACTCTACCGTCACCGCGCTGGGAGGGGCGCCCTTACGGGCGCCCTTACGGGGAGGACAGCCTCCTAAAGAAAGCCTCCTCCATGGAGAGAATCTACAAGGGGGACAGCCTGCTGAGGGACCTGGCATCGCGTGGCCAGAGAGAGGTCTCCTTGCCCAGAGTGCGAACCCCCGACGCAGATTCAGCCTACAAGAGGTACAGCTCGCTGTTGAGGGGCCGCTCGCCTGAGAGGACGGTGAGGGACGGGCGCTACGCCAGCCGAGACAGCACCCCCGAGCCGCAGTACCGAGCCCGCAGCCTGGGACGGGACATCTCCCCGGTCAGAGGCTTCAGGAGGGACGACTCGGAGGACGAAGAGGACGATGACAATTTCGTAGCGGCTAAGATGAGAGAGTACTACAGCACGCTGAAGACCGACAGCAGCCGCTCATCTGCCCTCCCCGAGCCCAAGAAGTCCTACAAGGACAACCCCAAAGACCTGAGCATCTGATTGGACGGCTGTCAGCCACAGCCACCACCCACAAACACCTCAAGTACTCACTCACATCCACTTGGTTCTACAGAAAATCACCAAATTGTGCACACACACACACACACACACACACACACACACACACACACACACACACACACACACACACACACACACACACACACTCATAATGTTGAGTTACTAACAAGACAGTGATTCCAAAATGACTTTTGAGCGTTTTTTTTTCCTTTCTTTTTTTAATTGTATGTTTCTTTTTCCTTCTTTTTTATTGTTTTCGGTTGAAGCATTCTACATTTACAGTAAGTCAGACTTTTCCAGAAAAATGTAAAACCATAAAAAACAATGATGTGCCTAACAGTTCCATTAATGAGCAACATTTTGATTTTGATCTGATATGTGACGGGCATTTTGTGCCGCACTGTCAGATGATGAAATGTATGTACTTTTCCACGAGGATCCCACGGAAGTACCGCGCACCTGGATACCTGTAACCGGTGCTCACAATGATGCTGTGCATGTCTTTACCGGTTTCAATGTCTCTCTTTCTCTCTATCTCTCTCTACTCCCCCCCTCGCCTTCTTTTTTTTCTCTTTCTCTCTCTCGCTCCCTCTCTCTCTCTCTCTCTCTCTCTCTCTCTCTCTCCCCAGTGCCACTGTTTTTTAGACATTTGACCAGACTATAGCACAAGCCTGCATTTGTTTGTATATTTTTGACAGTTTGCAGTATGTGTACATTCAGAGGTGATCATTTTAAATGAATGATGGGAAAATTAAAAGTTAAACGATGATGATGTTAAAATAAAATAATATATTCAACGAATAAAATAAATGTGTGGTTGTTTTGTTTTTAAGGCCATATTTCATTTTAAGCCATTTAACAGGTTTCACAAACACAGAAGTGGAGTGTAAGTATCATAGATAAGGAGAGAAAGATTATCCTAGGAGTGTAGAGCACCGAGCTTTACTCATTTTAGCAAACAAGACAAAAGAGTCAAGGCTGACATTGTTATCTCAGGCCTCCGAAAAGAGTGTCTGTGGAAATAAAGTCTTTGAAGAAAAGTAAAGCAGAGAGCTCCCATTTTCACAACATCAAAGCCTGGATACACCAGTTTTGAAAAATGTTCCTCTCCGTGCTTACTTTGATTTTTTTTTTGTTGCAGTTTCTATGCCCTATTTCTCCCGTTGTCCTCAAGACTCCTTTCCTGTATCCACTCTGCTGTAAGATTTCTCATTCGATAGAGAACAGACAGTACAGAAGCTGCATCCCTGATTCTGGACAGTGACAGTGGTAGGTGGTGGATGATGCTAGGCAGGGATTTTTTTTTCCCCTCCTAGAAACAACAATGTGTGAGAAAAGAGAAAAACAGAGCAGAGTGGTCACTCCTGCCTGCAGGGATTCACTTCTGCAGAGAAATGAATTGTGCTGTCTGGCATTGCTTGATGCTGAGGTGCAGAGACAGATGAGGCACAGCATCACCACTGATAAATCCAGCTTGAGATACATGAGAAGTGCTATTTTTCCTTTTAGCAGCTTTTTAATATTGATGCACATGCAGATTTAAGAAACTGTGATTTACATATTCAACCTGGCACATTTCTCATATGGTATGATAACTTCTGTTAGGGTCATAATTACATTATTTACATGTCTCTTTAAGATGAACTGTGAAGTTGTTCTCCATTTTTATAATTCCTTCCAGTTGCTACGACAGGCAAAGGTACTTGTTACCATATGTTCAAAAGTATGCATCCAAGAATACCCCGTGGACACAATCTGTGCAGCTCATGACAGGAAATGAAAAGCAGAGATGAAGCACCACGATCAAACAGTAACATATCAGAGCTTTTTTTGGCCCAGTTTCTCAGCGTTTCAATTTGACTTCTTTTGATGCAATGATCTGAAAGTTGTTTTCACACATTATGGGTCTGGCTTCCAGCCGTAGAACAGGACGCATGCAGAGCTGCTCAAGATTGTTTAATGGCAGATTTAAGTTGCACAAAGGGTAGTAAGTTATTATGTATTTTTACTACGATTAGGTCAAGTATTTATTTGTGTAAGTAGGGTCCTTTCCAGTACATACCACTGTCCAAATAGAGACATAAAAGAGACGTTTGAATACCCTGCAAACAGTTCCTTCTCTCTCCCCTCTCAGTGAAGTGGAAGTAGCTTCTAAATAATGGATGTAATCCACTTTCCGGCAGAGAAACCCTCTCCTCCCCTCTCTTTAAATCTCTCTCTCCATCTTTATCAGGACACACTCCACCCCTTCTCATCATCAAATGCGGGAGCAGAGCTCGCATGTTTTATTGCCTGTGCGACCCCAGAAATGATTAACAGCCCAGTGACAATTCATCATGTCAGTGAGAGGCAGGAGGGAAGGGACGCTAATGAAAAGTCCAACGACAACACGCCTACAGCCCAGAGTGGCTCCATTCTCCCATCAGCCCGGCTCCAGGTGCTCCAACGCCGACCTTGGAGGCCCTCTGATCCTCTGTTGCCATGGAAACACCCATGCAACAGGCTCTCTCCTCAAGCAGACAGGAGTTGTGGATGAGTAAACAGGGCTGAGGGAGAAAAGTAAATGAAAAGAAAACAAGAGTGCAGGTTTATTTTTGGCTGTTCGGGATTTCAAGATGCTTTCACTCAAGAAAGAGTGAAAGCTTTAAAAAATGTTGAAGTATTCTCAAGAAGCTCAGCATTTCTATCTAACAAGCCCGTCGTGTCTCCCACTGCTGTCATGTTGCAACAGTTCTTTGTCCTAATACTGCACCTGTCCCATGCTCGGCTGTGCATGTCTCAGGTACAGAGGTGTGCTGGAGAAATTTGTTGTGGCTGCTTAGAGGTAATTCCATGCTATGTGCTTTTTTTCTTATCATGGTTATACTGTAGTAGTGGCACTCAATAGGATATGATGCATTTATTTAAAAGCTTGAGGCTTTTACGTTAGTGGGTTTTATTAAG
The DNA here is from genome assembly GCF_036324505.1 of Eleginops maclovinus. Taxonomy (NCBI): domain Eukaryota; kingdom Metazoa; phylum Chordata; class Actinopteri; order Perciformes; family Eleginopidae; genus Eleginops; species Eleginops maclovinus. The sequence continues at coordinate 23,377,212 of NC_086368.1, read as the reverse complement.
TAGAGAAATGGCTTCAGGCTCCCTTGCAGCTGTCACACTAATCAATCAGCGGCTGAAAGAAGGGTATATGTAAAGAGTATCTTTAGTTTTTAAAGTTGCACTAATCAATATTTTTTGTCATGTTAGCAGCCTGGATCAGTGGATGGCGGTGTCAGTCAGCCTGCTGACTTCGGTGAATCCCTGACCTTCACAGCCACTGTGATTGATTGCTGTAAAATTCGGTGTAAATATTCAATGAGCCACAGAATGAATTTTAAATGACTGTATGATCCCAGAGCTTTTCTTCGTGTGTTGCCATAAGGTAATTATTTCTTGGTCAAAAGTGAAATATCCCAACCACCTCATCCAACGTGATGGATTTTCATGACATTCGGTACAACCAGAACTATGTTACGTGGTTACCTGCTAAACATCAATATATTAACATAAATGTAAATTGTAAATGTGACCGTGCTGATGTTAGCATTTAGCTCAAAGCTGTTGTGCCCATGATACATTCCCAGAGCTGCTAGCATGACTGTTGACTCTCAGTCCTTTTAACAAAGACAAAACCAGAGAATTGTTAACCAATTTCTCTTCCCCTTGGTACCAAATAATTGTTTATGCTGTTTTTAGTAAAAAAAACTAGATTTTACACAACCTGCCGTTCTTGTTCAGACACTGTTAGCAACTATGACGTAGTTGAGCTTTAGCAGCTAAAAAGAAAGATATTTCTGCATTTGAGGCTACAATTACAGTGGCTACTAGATTACCCTTGATAAGGTGGCCAGAAACACATCTCAAAATGAATGCTCATGTTACCCTGAATCGGTTGTGTGCTAAATATGCTAATTTTGCTAGCGTTCACCATATCAGTAAAGTGTTGAGCGCTTGTTGCTGCTTTTCTAAGTAGGAACACCATATGAGATACTCATTGGTGGATCACTGGACTTCTTAAGCATGCGTCTGATGGCAAATCGTATGCAGCAGGAGTCCTTTGGTGGCACTTTAGGACATTGTTGACTTGATCTAGAGGTTCCAGAGGTGGCTCTTTAAGTGAAGAGTTTATGTCCCATAGTGACGAGTGTAGCAACTCCTTTAAAGACGTCAGGACACTGAACTTGTGCCTGGCTTTCCTCCTCTATGTGTTCATGTATCCGTGTCCAAATAGTCAGGAAGCAAATCCCCTGCTCGTGGTGAGTGTGTCATGCAGATTCAAGTGTTTTACTTCAACAGGTCTCAGAACTAAATCCCTCATCCTGTTTCATGCATACGGTGCTTGTGTGTGATCAAAGGCAAATTACAGCACACCTCACGGTATGTATTAGGCTATCTTTTAGAGAGTGACTCATCCTCTCCTAGAAAAGAAATGGCACTCTGAAGCGCCCTCAGACTGAACCAATGAAAAACTTATACTATCATAAGTAATGCATGCAGGAAACGTCTGCTTAGCCTGTTGCATTCTTAAATGATTCATTTCCGAGTTTAGTTGGTCATGGCTAGTCGAAGGTAAAATACTATCTTGATCTTTAAATTCAGATTTTTTATTTGAATCTTTTCCAAACAAAACGTTTTCCAAAATGTTGAAACTCATGGATCTGTCATTGTTCTGGTTGTAAATAACTTTTGCTCACTCCTAAAGAGTAAAGATAGGAAGGCTGCTGTGAACCTTTTTTTTTTTTTACAAGCAGTGGTGCTGAGTCCCTTTCATGGAGGCACACTGAGCTGAGGGATAACGCTGATACTCCCTACACCGAAAACATCAGATCTAAAGTAGATCATAGGTTTGTAGAGGGCAGACCCAGAATACCAGGTACACCATCAGTGTGATCACCAGTATGTTTAGGAACTAGAAGTCAACCCTCTCTGTGGTGTCAGGAGAAAAACCATTGAATAAGAATCAGATCATCTAAATACGTTTCTGTTCTAGATGCCTTATTAATAATGACTCTTGCCTTTCAGGAGAAAGAGTCACAGAATGTGTGCTTGGAGGGTAAGGTGGAGGGTTAGATCAAAACATTAGACTTTGTTCGAATTGTTTTCCGTTTCAACACTCCGTTCAACAATCGTTTTCTAAATCTGTGAGCAATACCAAAAAGCAGCAGTGAGGTAACATATAGTAACCAATTTACTGTCCCTACGCTCACCCCATGTTTGTCAAGCGGTGGCCTTCAAGTAAAGAAAAAGCCTAAAATTCACTCTCTAGAGCCAGGGTTAGGACTGTCCTTTCTTGAATGTAGAATCATGGAAGTGCAACATGGCAAACTCCACAAAAAAGACCAACCCCTATTGGACACAACAGTTCTTAGTTTAAGAAGAATATTCACAAATGCCAACATGGTGACGGAATGTTTTATTTCTTTAGATAAATCTCCCCAGTCCTACATCCTAAATTCTTATTTGAACCCTACCCCAGAATAATCAATACATGTAACTTATTCAGTCTGTTTTTTGTTTTTTTCATAATGCTTTCTGTCACTTTATGAATTGTGACATGAGAGAACATGCTCTCCTGTCAGCAGGAAAAAACTGAGGATGTAGAGTGGGTCATTTATTATCTCAGGATAAACCCCTTCAGACGTACCATCTCAATTTGGATGGGGTCTGATGTAACAATGATCCGTCACCTACAGTATGTCAAGAAGCCCTCCTGGTCTGTGCTCTGCCCTGCCCATTGGTTCTGTAAGAGCATACTAATGAAATGTGTGTTGATGTCTTTGTTGTACTCAAAAAGAGAGGAAATCAGTCCTGTGTTCAGCGCAGGTCTACAGCTAAATGATCTTGTTTGCCTGCACCGATACAAACAACTGCACAGCATTAGTAGTCAGACAAACCAAACGGCGATCAGACACATTTGTGGAAATCAATAACACTGTTTATATAGATGACTTCCTGTGTAACCTCTGTAAATACATAAAAAACACATTTCTGAATGCACACCCAGCTTCATAAATATTTATACTTGACAAAGGCAAAGCAAATGACATCCCTCCATAATGTTTGAGGGAAATGTTTGAGTAAGCATGTTCCTGTCTGATGTGAATGCGCAAATTGAACCTCCCCCTACAAATTTGATATGTTTACACCACAATATTATGCAGTAGTGATGGTTGGTTGTGATGAATATTATATGAATATGAAGTCAAATGTGCATAGGAAGTCATAACAGGAGCTATTTTTAATCTCGCTGTCGTTTACATTATATTGCACATATTGAACATGTAACTCAACACGAAATGATTTAACTGTTATTGTCTGCACCCGTCGTAAGCCTGAGGGAGATCATGTTTTAGTTGTGTGTGTACATTGAGGTGTGTGTGAGACGATTTGTTAGAAGCTATTCTCATTTACTAGAGGACCCATCAGCCTATTATGTTGTATGCTCATTAATGACTGTATGTTTAAGGACCTCTCCTAGTTGTGGTGATACGCAATGTAAAAGAAATCTATTTTCATGACTTTATTATGCCAGCATCTGACTCTTTTTTTGCCTTTGTTGTGCTTAAAGAATAGATATGTTTTTATCTCCTTTTAAAGGTCAGCATTTTCAGATAAGTTGCATACAAAATGAGCTATTCTCCCCTGAATGAATCCCTGTTTTTGTTACTTTCACCACAATCTTCCTTCAGGGAGCCAGGCTGGAAAATTGAGTTGGATTCAACTCTTCCTTGTTCTGATCATTGTTTTACTTAAATCCTATCAGATGGATGATCATTGGCAGACATCTGACTTGATCTGTGAAGTGATGTCGGTGTTTTGAAGAGGCTTCTCCTTGATTTACAGGCCCTTCAGTGTAAGAGCTCTCACTGAGTGGGCTGATGCTTCTGTAATTGGTCCCTTGACTCCAAAAAGCAACTCTGATTGACCAAAGAAGGAAACAGAGTGAACAAACTCTGGTTTGACCTGGCTGATGCACAGGACTCTCCTGAAGAGGGTTTGTCTTCGTCATGCTGAGTGGATAAGAGCTGCTTCTCTTTTTCCTCCATGAGAGGTTTCATCCTGAGCTCCCAGAATACTTCATGTCACACCTCAAAGACAAGGGCCGGGGAAGGGAAGCAGGTTCGGTGCACAAAGTTTAATATCAGTTGAAAAAGAAACCACCATATGTTCTAAATTAATTTGGCCTAAATGAATGTATAGGTTATTCTCAGGTTAAATACAGACTTATTCTCACACAGGAAGAAATGGAAGTAAGTAAGGTTACCAACCAGGTAAATTACAGTAGTAATAAAATGAGTGGAAATGGCTGATGTCGGGTAAAAAGTCAAATGCAAACATGAACTTGTGCTTTATCAGTATTTTATTTTAATGAGGAGTCACTATTAGGTGACTCATTATGCAACTGTTTATTCTGGCAATCAGAACTTGACTGATGAGCTGAATAAATTACCTGATTATAAAATGTCGTTTTATCAGTAGTTGTACTGTAAAGACTTGGCGTCATGCCCACTGAAATGTTGCAATGGTTTCCCTATTAAATATATACTAATATCCTCTACATTTCTACATGCTACATTTTTATTCTCATTAGATTTGTTGCTTAATTGTCAGGATTTATTTGTGTGCTGCATCAATTTTGAGATTAAAAAAAAACCTCATAAAAATGATAATAATCATCTTTTTTTTATAAAGCACTTTCAGAGGAACAATGTTTACTAGTTGCTCTAAGCAGTAATAATAATAATAATAATAATAAAAAAGATACATTTAATAAGTGAACTAATACAGGAGAGTGCCCCTTTAATAAATTAAAAATAAAGTATGCAGATTATGGTGGCACCACAAAACATCTCATCTGAAATGATTGGTTTGGTTAATGTACATTAATTAGATGTTGCAAACTAAATGTAAACAAAGAATACACATCTGATCAAGGAAGTTAACGACAAATTCGGAATTTTCTAGACTGCGTTTGTATTTGTTAGACATTGAATATTATGTCCCATTTGGTTTCGATTCCAAAGTAAATGCAGCTCTCTCTTATTGGAAATCCATGTCCTAATTGACTATTTGTCGACATAGACACAGATGAAAGTACCTGTTTGTGTCCCACAGTGTCATCTTGTGGTTAGTTTAAGTCCTCACACTCTCCCTCCTCCTGGACAGCATCACTGCCTTGAAGCTGTGAGAACACACAGCTCACAGAGTCAACACACCACTTCCTGTAGCAGACACACGGTCACCTCCCAGGCTGTAACTCACATGCTCGAAATGTGACTGATGCTCTAAAATGATGGTTACCCCCCCTTCCCTCCCCATTCTCCATTAAAAAACAAGGAGTTTCCTGCCAGGCTGTTGCACATTCAACATCTGAGGCCAAGGACTCTGTCAAAGACAGACGGATCAATATGTCAGGATGGGAATTTGTGTGTGGATGTTTGTCTGTTGTTTATAGTCAGGGTCAGATGCTGGTCTAACGCTTCTTTTGTCTGTGGTATTGATTGAGTCTAGCAGAGCTGATGTCACGCAGCAGCAGGCTGGCTCAGGGTCAGTAATGTTGAGATAAAACCCCCTCTACTCTCATGAAAAGGGTCAAGAGATCTTCATCATAATAATAGATTGTGATGGAAACATTTTTGGGGAGCTGGAAAGTGTGAATCCATTTGTAAAAAAAAAGTCTCCATACTTAAAAAATGGAAGAAGCTCTAAACTTTCTGAGTGATTTGTCTTGTTGTACTGGAGTTGATAACTCTTATCGGTGGAGTTAAGCGCCCTTTCAGTTTTTCTGACGGGAGCTCTGTGCGTCTCCAAAAACACATCCGCCTGAAGATCTTGTAAGGCCTGTGAGATTGGCAGATGATTTAGTGTGCAATTTAAAAAAAATCTTCCATCAAGGACAAAAAGAAGATGGGAGGACCTGCGTAGGCCGATGCACTGTTCACTACATGACTCACACCCTCCCTATACACTGCATGCCTGTCTGACAAAACCACTCACACACAAACAACACATGGTCTGCTTTCAAGTTGAGTTATTGCCCGACCGCTGCATGATGTGTTTTTGCACAGCCCTTTATGCATCATTACATCAAAGTCGCAACTCATCTATAGCTTGGTGGAGTTAAAGACGCGCTGCAGGGGCTCGACGCAGAGTCATCAGCAAAAAAACTGCCTGAAATATGCTGAGCAAACACAAGGTAAGTGTTTTCTCATGGCCCCTTCTCACCCTTATTTCCTCTTTAAGCAGCATCTTCTCTGTCCTAACTAGCACGTGCACAAGCTATAGTGAACAACAAAGATGTGTGTGGAGCTCACTTCTATTAGAGAGCTCTATACACAATGAGGTCATTATGCTACACAAACAGAGTCAGCAAGCTGTTGTTGAAATGAACTGATTTCATTCGGTCCAAATGTGTGGATTTGGCTAATTTAACTCAGCGATGACATTATCTAATGAACACAAACTGAATTGCATTTGCAGGGCAGGGAGCGCACATGCAGTCGACCTCCATCACAGGGGGAATTGCAAGGAGATCCACACAGCATGCTAATAAGCTTGCAGTCAGCCAAGAAAAACACAAATCAGATATACACATTCTGACCTTGCCACTGGCCTGTAGCAGAAAGTAGAAATAATTAAAAGATCATTAAGAATAAACATTTTTAAAAACAATCGTTATTTGTGTGGCCTGATGGTTGTCAGCGTGCCTGAGCTGTGGAGAGCTAGTCTGTAAGAATTCTGTTTTCTACACAATAATCAGATCTATGGTCGCCCCAAACAGTCCTGAGATTCTCTGTTGTGGGGTTTCTTATTTGTTACGGTAGAACAAAAGACTGTTTGGTCTCTGGAACAAACACAGGCACGCTTTTGGTTGACTTTGGTGTCTGTAAACTTCCTGCTGGTTGCACTGAACTGTGTGGAGCTGTAGATCAGAGGAAACTGGGTAGGCTACTTTGGGTTGGGCATGCAAAGTTTGTCATTATAAAAATCCATCCTTCCTCCTTTTTTTTCTATAGGTAGACTGCTGTAGCTGAAAAAGAAATCTGCTGGTGATTTAGTACTGTGGCCTCACCCTGCAACTTTAAAGTCTTCTAATTTAGTTAGAATTTATCATTATTTATTGACAACTTGGGGGCGGTGCAATAAGCTGTTAACACAACACTGAGATTGTATCTCCAAGCGGCAACCTACAGGTCTGGAAACTGAAGCCAAAGCTCCTCAAACGTGCATTCTTTAAGATGACCAGCAGGGGGCGGTGGTTGCAAAAAAGTCTGATTGTATAGAGGTCTATGAGAATATGACTGTACTTTCAACTGGACTTATTTATTACAAAGAATCGGACACCTTATGGTCTTAATAGCTATTTTTTTTTCTTCAATAGAGCATGCTATTTATTCAGTACATTACAATATCTGGAGAGCAGGATACGCTTGAGGGCGTGGGTCTGGACTGTTTGCTACCACGGTGTTGTCAGTTTTTGATGTCCGTGTTTTATTCTGAAAACGTATAACAATGCGTTTGCTGTTTGTGGAAGTACATTATAATATTTTAATCACATAAATTGGTCTTGTCAGCATTTGGGGTAGGGTTAGGGTCAGGGATAGGGTCAGCTGTTGAGTATTCCACTATGATTTCCATTTTACTGAAAACAGCTGTAGGCTATGTCTGTAAAAAAGGTTAATGTGTATGTTGACAGTGGATTAAAACAGTAAAACAAAATGTGCAGAAAGAAGATAAATTGCAGGGATCTACAGTTAGAAATTGATGGTGTTCTCAAAGCAACATTGCTCACATTGCTTTAAAGAGGCAACCTTTGCACAGGTTTGAACAGTATGGTTGATAGACTTTAAATCATAACACCCAGAGAAAGAAATTGCCCCGCTCTCTACCACCATCAACATAAAAACTCAAATGAGGGAACATCTTAAAGAGGAATATTGTTCATCCCTCCAGTTCAGAGACTGTCAGGATCTATACCAAGAAGCACTGATGCATTGTTTGTTATTATGAGAAATAGGCGAATCATTTTGAGTTTAGCTTGTTCTGTCACCTAGTGGATCAAAGTCATTAATGCAGCTTTACATTCATATTGTGGTTTGGCAGGCATAACCCTTTAAATCGTAATTCCTAAAGCCTTTTACCTTTGTGTGTAGTGTGTATGCTGCTTCTTTTACAGACCAAGACAAATCAATTCAGCTTTAATATCCAAGAAACAAGCAGGTTTTAGTCTTCGAGGGGCAATAGATGAGTCAAGAAGGTTTTGGAGGTAAGAAAGTACAGGTACCTGAAACCTGACATTCCTCATTAATCTTCCCTTCCTTTCCTATCTCTCCAGCCACTGAGAACATCTTCAATCACCGTGATTTGTGAGACCGATGTAGCAAACAACACAATCCAGTGATTAATGCCCCTGAATATATGATGTGTGGTATTTTTATTTGAGGTGTTCGATAAAACTGAGCAGCAATTTACCACAGAGAGAACAGAATCAATATACCGTGGACCTCTCGATCTCTCTGTTATTTTCATTGGAATAAAAACAGTGGACTTACCATCAGTGGTTATCACACTGTTATAGGGCCCTATAAAAAAAAAACACAAGGCACCAGCCAGGGGACCACCAAGTAAGTCAACATTAATTGCTAATTTTATCATTATAATGAGTCTCGTTTTATCACCTGAAACTCCAGCAGTCTCCCTGGTCTACCTATTGCTAATCTGGCACGGCTAACCCTTGTGGTGTTGCTGTAGAGGCACAGTAATAAAGCACACAGCGGGGAGATAGAGACAGTGATCGAGAGGGAGCAGGAGGAAGAGAAAGTTAATACATCAGGCCTCTTTAGGGAAGTGATTGCCACAAAGCACATTTTTTTTGTGTAGTGCGTTGGAAGATACACACGCCTTGATCTATTTCTGTATCAGTATGTTAAAATCTCTACAGGGAGACTGACTTGACAGTTGGGATTTTTTTGAAATGGGGTTTTGTGAGGTACTCATACATAGTCAGTGTTTCACCTACCATGGTTGGCATACCTCAAGTTTGTAGAAACCGACTGGAGTACGGACAGGAAAGCTAAAGATGTTACTGCTGTTGATGTGGGTCAACAGCCAAACTGATTGTGTGAGAAAGGTTGATGTGTTTAGTGTATTTGGGATAGTTTAATCAATGTATGTTGTTATGAGTTATGTGTTTCTGTCTGGGAACTGAAACTGTTATCTATGATGGTGCCAAAGCCTCCAAACTCCAATGAAAGAAAAGTAGGGAGTTTGGGGTTAAGCTGGATTTACATGACAAGTGGTCAAATGGCCCTGCTCTGCCGTTGCCCCAATTAAAAAAAATACAAACTCTCCCTTTAAAGGGGGGGAAGATAACTAGAAAAGGAGGTGAGGATAGTGTTGACCATAAATTGTGACTGATCTCTTTCAGTTGGGAAATATTACAAATTTCAAGTACAAAGACGGGAAGAACCAACCAGTGTTTCCTGCCTCTGTTTACTAGTTTGTATCTTGAGCCAATATTTAATTTATAGGATGTTCTTTTTAAGAAAAGTGATGACTTACACCTGACATTGTGGGAGTCAATGTGAATCAAGTGTTGAGCCAAGTTGACAGGCCTGTGTGTGTGTGTGTGTGTGTGTGTGTGTGTGTGTGTGTGTGTGTGTGTGTGTGTGTGTGTGTGTGTGTGTGTGTGTGTTTGTTTGTGAATATTTGGTTCCTTCCATGAATTCTTTGCTGTCCCGCATTGCATCCTCTGAGGCTTACTGTGAGTGAGCACGTGTGTCCAGGATCTGACGTCTAACAGCAAAGGGATGAATGAAGATTGTGAAAGAGGGTGTGTTTCAGCTCTTTCAGGGGGAGGAAAGGTGACCTCCTCCCCACACCCCTACAACACACCCTGTCCCGGACAATTCAGGGGGTGGTGGGATGGTGACTAACAGGACAGAACACAGCTCATGTAGCCGGATGAGTTGGTAAAACGCCTATGAGCCTGGAAATGTACTTCCCCATGAAGTCTGACTGGGACATGCATCCTGGAAGGACCCTTGGAGCCACTTGACCACAGTGGGTGGGGTGTAGACAAAGTAGTCCAGTCCTAATTCTAAAAATAGATTCATACTGCATGCTCAGATTGAAAATCTACCCTAGATTCAGTTTTTTAACACAGTTTTCTGGTTAAATTCAAGCCGTCTTGTGATCTTAATCACATTATGAAAAGCTGAGCTGGCTGGTGCTTCAGCTGAGAATGACCAGGAAGGAAGTGGCAGCTCTCTGGGCAGCATGACACAGTATGCAGTAAGAGAGGGTCACACAGCAGGACCAAGGACACAAAACACGCAAGTTCTGTGGGAAAACCGCACTGAGCATGCTCCACAGTCTGACGGGGGGATTTCTCAAGGAAGGGACCCCAGAGGACGCTCCACTGCTTCGCATGCTGTGCAGAAAAAACAGAAAATCAGATCTCAGCCTCTCTTTTTATTTTTTCTCACAGTATTTCACTGTAGCAGACACCATCATTCCTCTGTAATAGTTTAACACACAGATTTTGCACATTGAAGATGATGCTTACTTAGATGCGAACTGATAGCATCAATTTTATCATCCTTTTGTTTTGTGTTTATGCAAAACACCTCTTTTTCTTTATGCACTGAACATGCACAGTGTTCTACTGAAAGAATGAAATAAACTGTGACACTTCCCAGACTCACAGAGTGAATCCTCGTCCTTACAGCGTGCGCGCAACCCTGCGTCTGCTCGGTTTTTCCCCGTACGTACTTCACTCTGCTGACATTTAGCGGGCCTGCGAACGCTCTCTGGCACTCGAGTACTGTGACGTCAGGAGTTTACAACTGTGCCCTGGTTATTGCCTCAGTCACAGAGTAACACAGGAGGACAGCATCAGTGTGACGTCTGTGCTTTTACAGTAGCTAGGTCATGTTATCACTGGAGCTACTTTATTACTTCATCATTTTGTTAAAATGTTCTATCCGGGGTTTCGCTTGGACCTTCAGTTAGAGAAAGTTGTCTTTTTTATGAGAAATGTGAGTGGTGGAGGAAATATACAAAGCCAAAGTCACAGAAGTAATGCCACCTTTTTAAAGAATTCAGTTTTAGATAAATGTAATCATTTAGATAAAAGATCTTACTCATGTAAATGTCCATCAGTATTGGCATCAAAGTAAATTTGAAATAACAAAAGTACTTAATCATTTGTATTATATCCTTGAAATTGTTTGTTCATCTTTAATGTTTAAGCTGAACAGGTTACATAAAGTGGACCTGTCTATAAAAACTGCTACTTGGCTTAATTTCAAATAATAAAACCCCAGTGTATGTTGTACTAATGATGAATTATAGTCACTTAAGTTGTCAAATAAATATAGTGAAGTAAGAAGGACAAAAGCAGAAAATAGAAATTCTTAAGCAAATAACCTCATAATCGTACTTAATTACACTGTTAAGGTAAAGTTACATATAACAACCTTAAATCAAAACAGTTTTTGTATTTGAAGTTAATACATTTGTAGAATTTCAAAGATTTATTATACATTATAAGGAAAATTGTTATCCTCTCTTGACAAAAACAAGTTAAGAAAGCATCTAAGGCAAGACAAATGAATGAAACCTTCTAACCCTGAAACATGCACTTAGGCATTTTGACTGTGTTAATGCATAGTCTTACTTTTCACACACACACACACACACACACACACACACACACACACACACACCCTGCCACACACACATTCATCTCTCCTTTGTATATTCGGGTAAGTCACCCCTGCCCCCCCCCGGCTGACCCTCTGGCTGACCTCTGTCTGGCGGTGATGATGTCAGACACAGAGGTCATCAGAGGTTATCACAACCGGCTATCAGAGCCGTTTGGGCCTTGAGTGTTTGAACGCTCCCACCAGACTGACTGTGGTCGAATAAGCCACTCCATGCTAACTCAGCATACCCCCTCACACACACACACACACACACACACACACACACACACACACACACACACACACACACACACACATGGGATGAAGTCGCCCTTGAGCATTAACAGAGCTCCAGATTCTGGACTGAACCAAAAAGGTTTTCGTGTGTATGTTTGGTGAGTCTGCAGACACCTTTCGTCTTTTTGATTTGACCTTTGACCTCAATGATCTCAAGCTCCAATGAGCGCGACTGATAGATGTGAAAGAGTTCTCTGTAGAGTAAATGATGTTTGCCAGGCAACCTCAGATGTGATGGTAAACTTGCAGAATGCTTATGTGGAGTTTAGTTAGTGCAGTTGGGTTTAGGTTATTTCAAGCTTCTCAGGGTCATCAAGTTGTGTTGAGGGGGGTCTTTGAAGGTTGGGGCTCATCAGTCCCTAAACTTTGTAGTCTGGTAAAAACCATCAACCTGGATGTATTTAATATATCTTTAATAAGATTAAAAAGGATTAGGCCCATATAGGTTGTGAGAATAAATACATAGATTTATAAATGCATTTAGTCAAGAATGGATTTGTCCTGAAATTAAGTCACAATCAAATATACCGGTACATAATTTAAGTCATGATTATGTGATATTTGATGAAAAAGTAGTAAAATGCGCCATTTATAATACAATAGTACCTTCAGTAAAAGACTCAATCCACCAAGATGCGCCAGAGGAAGTCCTTCCTGCCCGTGGCCATCAGACTGTTAACTCCTCCCTCAGAGCGTCAGGCAATATGACTCCATATTATGGCACTTTGAATCTTTTATTGGACATTTTACTTTAATTGTATAGTTATGTTTCTTATTTAGTCTTTCAATACATATTATATTGTTTAATACATTATATTTTATTTGAGTTATCTTTAATTTTTTCATTCTATAATGGAACTGCTGTCAGAAAGATGAATTACCCGCTGGGATTTTTAAAGTATTTCTGATGCTGATTTACAAACTCCCCTAAATGACAATCTAATCTCCTGAAATTTTTACAAAACATGGCAAATGACATGATGTGCCCCTTGATGGTTACCCTAGCGTCTGCCCATTTGCCAAAGGCATAAAGCTCGGTGATGCAAGAAAAGGTCTCCACTTTCACTCCATTTGTCTTGCTCCATCTCATGATGTCTAATCCCTGAAAGCCATTTTCAGCACCATCGTTTCTGTTCCCTTTCATGTGTTATGGTCTTGCACAAACCTGGCGAGAAAAGGTAGGGCAGTGAAGAGGAAAAAAGAGTGTGAAACAGAGCCCATCGCATCCTTCCTCTTTTATCCAGCTGTCGGGCTGTTAATGAGATGGGAGAGTGTTTTGATGAAGGCACATTCCCTGGATGTTCAAGCTATCAGTTTGGTACAATGAGGCCAGGAGCACAAGCCGTAGGGGGTGAGTGGGAGGTTGTGTGTATGTATGTGTGTACATGCAGGGGGATCTGAAGCCTTGTGAGATTGAAGACAGACACCCAGAGAAGGGGAGTAGGAGATGGTGGAGGTAGAGACGTGATCAGAGTGAAAACTATGGTTGCGAAGGAGTGAAAATGAGCTGCTTTTCTATTATTTTCCTTATTATTTAATGTGGCTTAATATTGATCTGTTAGGGTATCTAGGATCAAAATGGCCGCCTGGCTTCTTTCCCCTTCACATGTTTACTTTTAAGCACACACATTCTCTCATTGATCCTGGCTCTCATTTACAACACCTGGACGTTTACCTTTGCTCTTTGGTTATGAGGCATATGGTATGAACACTTGGCTCTTGTTTTCACACATAAGGTATGAAAAGGTGTGATGAAAAGAAGAAGCTCTTTGAAGGTGAGAAAGCTCTGTCTATAAACCTCCAATCTGTTCACTCCAGAGTCTCTCAGTAGGCGCCAACTACTCCAAAGTTGTTGAAGCATAGTTAGACAGAATAAGAGCCAACAAAATCAATATTCAGTGCCCCATTTACAGTTGATTTTACAGGAGAAGTTTTTCGCAAATGAGCGTGTTGGTTTTACGGCCAGATTCAGATACGAAGATTGACATCTCTCACCCACTTTGATGTTATCTGCCATTTACATGGCTGTTATCAGCAGTTATCACTACAATTATAATGTTTCGGACTGGCAAGCTGAACCTTCTTGCAAGTGAAGAAACGGTCACAAAGCTGTGAGTTGAAAACAAATTGGTTAGAGTTGGCGAAAGAATCGAACGGTTTCGCTTAAATAAATACTTAACTTATGCTATGTTAATTTAAATAAGACAAACTGTTAATATTGAGGATTACCCAACCTCTCAATGTGGGCTTTATTGGGCTTTACACCTGACTTCCTTCTTTGCTCCAGTTAAATAGGGTCACTAAAGGTTGGAGCCGAAACATTTTTAACCTCCCTGCAGTGATCAAGCTAACCAAAAGATGATAATACCTTTCTAGTCAAATAGGAGGTAGAGTAAGTCCATATCACCTCAAATCTATGCTGACGACAACTGATATTATTTAATCAGCTGACCACTTTTTTAAGTAAACTTATAGCTAGCATAAGCATACAGGAATAATGGGGAAGGCTAGCTCATAAACTTCAATGAGGTTGTTCATGAAGATGTTACTTTACTTTACATTGTTTAAATCAAAGTGTAAAAGCTCCAGGTTGTGTTAACTACTTATTGTCTTCACCATGAGCCTCCTAGCCAGCTAGCTTATCATCAAGCCCTAATTTATCTAGACACCCACTTACACTTAATCCATCTGTCATTCTCTCTCTCTCTTGCTAGGTGGCCTTGTCTTGGCCCTCCAACCACAGCTACCAATATGCAGGCAGACCCAGTTAATCGGCAATTCCCCATGACAGGCCTTGTTTCTCATCATATAGTCTGCCTGGCTTCCTTATCAGCCTACAGAGCTTTTCATCTGCATCTCTGGTCCTCTGCCACACCACCAGGTTCTCGTTTAGCCTCCCACCCTTGGAGCGAAGCTGTTTAGAGGAATTATCTTTCAACTTTGTGGGTGGACGTTTGGATCTGAGGAAACAATGTCTGAGAGTGTAGGTTAGATCCAGTAGTTATTAGTTAAGTGTATTGGAATATCTGACAGAGCCACTTCAAGATCCAGTTTGAACGCCTGCTTTCTCTATCAGGGATTTTATAGGATTAGCAGATTTAAAATAACCTGACAAAACTTTCCACATTTGTGGTCCTACCCACTGTGTTAGTGCAAAGGGTTGAGGTTGGCTTTGTTTTCTTTGCTCCCACTCCACACATGGTTTCAGAAGGAAGTGTTTAGTGGTAAGATCCAGATTTTAGACAAGGCTAAGCTCACGATTGGATACCAGGTCTTATGAAGAGAACATGAAAAATTCTGCGGGACAACTGCCCAGAATTGCACGACCAATGATTGGGACTTACAAGCTCCCTTGAGTGCTTGGCCCTGGTGACTAGGACCTGCTGGTGGAGACAAAAGGCCTCAGCTTTGGCCCTTATCTGCCACTGGGTGAGAGACTCTGCAGGCACTAATTCTCCTCTGTCAACCCCTGCTCATTACACCACTTACTGGGAAACCTCTGGTGTATACCTCTGCACAAAAATGGGACAATACCTTTGTGGAATGCGAAACAACAACAATGCACTGTGGGAATATTACACAGGGGCTGAGGAGGCAGGAGGACTGTTCATTAGAAATCAGAGCGTTGCGGTGTTTCCTGCCAGAGTTGGGGATTTTTCTCCTTTTTTGTAAAGAAAAAAGTAATGGTGGTCACTTTTGGAGCAGATTCTTTGTGATTTTACTATAAAGAAATATTTCCTGAAAAAGGTTACAAGGTGTCACATTGCTGGTGCATTACATGTGTTCTTTTGTGTTTCTGTTCCTGATGAGCCATCCTGTTCCCGCCCCAATCATTGAAGTGAAATAACACTTTCACCAGACACAAACTCTTGTCGTCACTTCTACAATCGGCGCTGTCTGCCCCGTAACCCCTTGAAGAAAAACATCTCAAAGCTTCGAGGTGACGTCTGTCAGCAGGTACTTTCAAACAGATTTAGAAGAGCAGGAAAATTACTGTTTATGAGATTGTCTAGGATCAAATAACACAAACAATCTCCCAAGTAGTGAGTTTTCTCTCATCCCCTCTCCTCCACTTACATCATATCCCAGACTGCTTATTTCACAGACTCAGCAGAACACTTTGAGTTTGTTTGTGTCTATGACCCCAAGCTGGGTCCGCATGATTCATAAGGTCTTCTTCTGCATGTTCATGCTCTTCCTCACGTCAGATGTATACAGAGTACATTTGGTCTGGATGAGTTTGGAGGTCATATTTCTGGCTTTACCTCCCTGCTGCGTTTGCAGGACTTTGAAGCTGAGTCTGGGGAATGAGAGATGATCTCTGATCTCTACCCCCCACCCCCACCCCACCCCCTTCCTCCTCCTTTTTACTCCTGTTCTAACGTTCCCCACAAGACACAGCTGGTCAGTGAGATCATCCCTTCTCGAGCAGAGCTGTAAATAAAACTTCTCTCTCTACTCTCCCTCTCACTTCCTAGATCAACCTCTCTCTTATCTCCCTCAAGGAACATGTCTTTCTCCCCTTGTTGCTGATTTGTCTGACAAGTTGTCAACAGACCAGGAGAATAAAGTTTCACACACTTTGGAGTTGGATATCACTGAGATGAGCCGAGGTAATGATGTGATGTGGGCTTCAGATCATTGATTTATCAAGGTTTATATTTAAGGCTGACACTGTGAATGTGAAATGTAGCTTTGAGAGGTTGAAGAGCACTCATGCACTTGTGAATGTTACTGTAAGTAGTTCATTATTTCGGAAGACTCATCGCTCTGAATACGAAAAGAATGTTTTATTTTTTGTTGCAGATTTCGGGGGATTTAGTTTGTTTATCTGTAAAAAAAATTCAGTCCTTTGTAGGTTATATCTGTGTTTAGCATTCAGCTGAGTGTTTTTGTTGTTCTGTTTTCCAGCTTGTGGACTCTCAGCTTTAGGTTTATTTTTGTTCATTACATTGAACTTTGCCTGCTGCGTTCACTTTAGTTAACTGCAATTCGATCAAAACCTGCACTCCTAATATCATGAAATTGTCAGCAGGATTACAGAAAACGACTGACCAGATTTTCGTGAAACATGGTGGGTGTAACTGGGGACATGAAGGAATCCATTACATTTTGGAGCGGATAAGAATGGCGGGGCGTATTCACAGGTTATTTTTCACTTAGGTCAACAGCCTTTGGCGGAGTACTGCTGTCTCAGAGTACCCTTCTAGCTGAACTTGCAAAGATGTGCGTGACTTAAAATGCTGTCTTTGCCAACGAATTGAACATTAAACAATTCTAGTAATGAAACTCTGCTTATGAACATGTTGCCTGGTCAGTAAAATCAAGAACATGCGTGTGGTCTCATCCGTATTCATGATGTTTTGGCAGCAAACTGTATCTGTTTCATTTAGGTTTATTTAGTGCTGCAGTTTAAAGACGGATGACAGAGCCGCGTCTCAATGTCCTTTAGTCATTATTTATTAGAGGCTGGGGTACGGTTACCATAATCAGGGATGTCAAATCCTAGTTCAGTTGTATTTCTTGTCAAGTCTGACTTCATCCAATGAGGGTTATATGGAGTTAGTATTGAGGTCAAACGCAGTGATATTTTTTTCCTTACAACTGCCAACGTAGAGGCTCCTAAAGTCCTCGAAGTCGACCTTGAACGTCTTCCCAGCCTGGTGTCACATACCTCCACCTTTGGAAGTGAAAGCCAGATTCTGCTGATGAAAAAATGCTCCAACACAATGGAGCGCGCCCGAGCAAAGCCAGGAAGGGAGAATTAGTAACACATCCTCCACACGAAAGCCTTGGCACATGTCGTAATATCTTACACATAACACATCCGTTTATTCACTTACACCTGGTTAATTAATCATTGCCAGTCAGAGGCCTAATGTACTTTCTTCACACTCTCTGACTTTCTCTTCTGGCATGTTTGTATTTCCCAACAATGATTAAGTAAGTGCACTTGATTCCTTAAAAAAAAAAACAAGTTGCTAAGATTTATTGTTAAGAAAAGACTCAAGATGTGTCCTTTTTCAGCGTGGTCTTTTGACCTCATTGAGGATGTTCTTGCTGAGTGTCACAGACAGATAAAATGCATCAACGGTTTGTGGTTGGTGGACCGCAGCTCTTCTGGCTCAGCTTTAATCTCTTTGTCTCCTCAGCACTCTCACAGCGCAAGACACAACTGTGGTCATGATCCCAACATAAAAGGATAACCCTAATTAAAACATCTTGAAGTGGGGGAACATGCTGGAGTTCAGCAAAAACAATTGTATGTCCCCTGAGGACAATTGTTGGCTTTAAAAAAGGTTGGGTGTCTGTGTTTGGTTGATGCCTGGAAAAGTTTGTTGGCTCTACTTCTTTGTAAATCAGTCAACAGGCCAATAACCTATTGGTTTTTAAGGGTTTTGTGGTTGTGGTACTGTTTGTGTTTGCAAACACGTGCATGCACTCAAGCTGAGTACTCCCTGAATCACATATACCTTGATGTATTTGTGATGAACTTTGGCTTTCTGTTCAAAAAGTGTCTGGAATGCAGTGATTGTTATATGGTTTGATAATGACAGATTATCTGCCCATACTCATTTTGAGGTTGTAAACACATGAAGGACTATGGAATCTTTTGCATATTACAAATAAACCAGCTTGGGTTTACAAAAATCCTAAATCTGAGACAGATTGATTTCTATGAGGTGAAACAAACAAGTCTATCAGAATTCAACCATGCCCCTTCAACACTTGCCTTTTATCTTCCTCTCAGTGTGATTAGTGGATTTCAGACCCAGCTCAGTGTTTTGCAGTTTGTGGTTTTTGGATCCTGGGTTTAATGTCAGAATGTATCCTCAAATATAAGCCTTGTGATGAATTGTTACCAGTGCTGAGAACTAAAATGTTTGGAAGATCTCTTGAAGATTGTGTGGGGGAGTTAATGGCTGATAAGTGAGGGCAGATGCAGAGATGAATATTAAGATGTGCTCGGCTCATCCACCTGGCCATGAAGTCGTTGACCAGACATATCAACTGGAAGGGAAACAGGAAAATAAGAATGAGTGTATATCTAACAGAACTAGACTATTTAGTCTATTGCATAATTTCCCAAGGACTTATTGATAACACTGAACCCTGCTGCAGAAACCTCAGCATTATTGGCAACAGGGTAGAGGTTAAAGTTGTCGACAGTGTGTGTTTGTGTTTATGTACAGTGCATGCAAGACATTTTCAGACATCCTTTTAGCAATATTCCTGTCTCTACTTTAATGTTATGAGAATAACAACAAACTAGTTTCCTGTGTCAAAGTTCAATATATTGTCTGACCTAAGTGTTCCTCTTACCTGACGCTTTTTAAATAGTGAATGCAAAATATATGTCCTGTGCATTCTGTGTGTTTGTGGATATTAAATGGTGATACAACAATCAGATGCAAATCCTACACAAATCACAATGTTTCTGCTTTCTCTAAAACAACAACCTTTTTCAAAATCAAATCTTTATTGACAAGCATGTGCATACTCCACTGGCTCTGAGAATTAAAGTGTGTCATCAGAATTTTGCAGCTCTAGATCCTTTATCATGAATGTGAGTCTTGTAGAATGGCTATAATGACAGGATGATTCATTGTACAAGAAAAGTTAACCAGAACTGGATGCATTTAAGGTTATATTCTAGTACAAATATAATCAACATTCAGTACAAACCAAGCAACTACAATGAGATGCAGGGTTTTGGAAAGGCCAAGCTGCCTTCAATTTGATGCATGCTTTAAATTGAAGTAGTTTATTTTCTAAATATCACATCCTGACCTGTTCTACTATATTATTTGAACAAAAGAGGGTCCAAATCACTTACAATAATGGAACGATATTTCACCCATCGGTTTGTTTGTTTGTTTGTTGGTCCTGTCTCAAAAATAATTATGTTGTGCCTGACAGAAATAGGAAATGTCTTGACACAGCAAATGCCAGCCATCTATTTTCTTCCTTCAGATGTTGGTGCAGAGGTCGGGCTTTGAGCATCACTTATTTTGGGACAGGGCAAAACTTATTTTGAAGATTATCATATCCCACACATCCAGTGCTGTTGCCTTTCTAAGGAAAAGTATGTACCACATTTACTCAAATATTGTAACAAAAACCAGGTTTGAGGTCACATTATCAGAGAGTTTCTTCTTTGCTAAATTTGCCAAGGAGGCCATGTTTTTGGTTTGGTTCATTAGTTGTCTGCATGATTATGAAAAAACTACTGAACCATTTATCATGTTACTTGGTGGTAGGGTGCACCATGGCCCAAGACATTTAAACACAAAGCCAACTTAATGGTCGGATACACACATTGTAAGAAAGGGCATTTGGCCTTGGCGGAGTTCTAGCCTTCCTATGTTCTCTCCCTCCCACCTGCTTTCCATCCTGTTTCTTCTTTTACTTGTCAACTGATCTTATTTATTGTATGATGACCAGTTACCCAAACAGCATGGCATATTAACTATACTTAGATCCAAAACAGTGGAAGACAAGAAGGCAGTTGCATATAAACAGTTTCAGACAAACAAGCAATGCCGCCATAAATCTTCAAAATACATCCGAAAATCCACAGTAAATAAGAAAAGTGTGGTATTCAGGCACTAAATCTATGCGTTGTATGTCAGTCAGGACAACATTGCACCAACTTGTGGTTTTCTTTGCAGAGTCGGTTTCCTGTAGAGCCTCCTCTGCATGTCAAAGAAGTCAAAACAGAGGTGGAAGGAGAAAAACATATTTTACATAGACATGATGGCGAGCCTTTAAATATATTACCTTTTCACAGGACTTTGAACTTGGAAAAACAAAAAATCTCAGTGAAAGCCAGTCAACGACCAGACCAGAGAGACAATATTGGAAGATTTAGCAAACCCTGGAATATGTTCAATTATATATTTTAATTATATGTATTAAATACCCAATGCCAGGTGAATGCTTATCTCTGAATCTATCAGCTATCGATCTAACAACGATATAGCCTCTGGGCGCAACAACCAATATGTAGCCAATCGATATCTCCTAGTGCGTTGATCTTCGGATCAGGGGAGGACACTCCACTCCAAGTTCCTCCTGATGGGATTGTCCACAGTAATGAGTACTTCGTAAGTCGCTTTGGATAAAAGCGTCTAACAAGTAACATGTAATGTCATGATGTCTTTCAAGATTACATTCAGGCCCATGCATTCTGCCTTTTGCCACTCCGCACAGATTGTTAACCTGTATGCATACAACGCCCACTCAAACATGTGTTTCATGCTATACTTGGTTTACAAATAGACTACAAACAGAAACCAAATTTTGTTTCGTAATTTATAGATACTGAAGACATTTCCAGGTAACTGTCTATAGAGATTAGATTTATGGTAAAACATAGTAAAGCTCAACCTGAAAGTATGAGTGATTACAGTAACATCATCCTATTTTGAACTTCGGTAATGTCCCCTTTTCCTTTCCCACCATGTGTACAGTGTGTGCTCTATATGGTGGGTGTGTGCAGTCAAAGACGTCCACATATCTTTGCAGTGGCACAGCCAGTCTGACTCCCTCGGGTGCTCTCAACTCCCGAATGGCTGTGTTTCCATCATTTCTTGTGTTAGTGTGACCCGCCATATGGCTCAACTCTTTTACACTTATGAGCTCATCTCAGGTCCATTAACAGCTTTCCTAGAAACACTGCCATAGGAACATTTACATTACACACACACACACACACACACACACACACACACACACACACACACACACACACACACACACACACACACACACACACACACACACACACACACACACACACACACACACACACACCTCTCAGACATAGTAACAATATCTCCCTGAGAAAATCATATTACGCAAATCATGTTCTTAAAGATTGGCTTTTCAGGTAAGTCTTAATGCTTTATTTTTCTTTGTCCCTTAACAAGATCAATGGCGCTTCAAACGTACATTGCTTATTTAAGGGCATCACTTCTGAACTCCACGATACAACAGTGTGTCTGGTTTGCAATGTACAAC
The DNA here is from genome assembly GCF_036324505.1 of Eleginops maclovinus. Taxonomy (NCBI): domain Eukaryota; kingdom Metazoa; phylum Chordata; class Actinopteri; order Perciformes; family Eleginopidae; genus Eleginops; species Eleginops maclovinus. The sequence continues at coordinate 23,355,265 of NC_086368.1, read as the reverse complement.
CTGTAGTATTCTCTGTAGTCCAAGCAAAGAGGTGTTCATATTCCAAATTTCTTAATTAAAATGATATTAATGTATTTTGATGCCTACTGTTTTATTTATGAGTTTGCATATCTTTCTCTCTATATTTCGCATCTAAAAGATTCTCCCATGGAAATCCTGATGCCCATAAACAAAAGACTTTGAGGAGCACATCTGGACTTCCCTCAGATTAAACATCCCGAACGTGACCTGAGCTGGAAACGATTTGTGCTCACCGGCAGTGTCGTCACTCCTGCCAAGAGGCAAGAGTGTGGGGTGGGGATGGTGGTGGTGTAGGGGTGGCGGAGGGCTGGGGTCACTGAGTGATGATTCCTGTGAAAGGATATGGCGAATACAGAGTTCCTTTGCTCTTAAGATTTGGTTGTGGTATGATACATGGTTGTGTTTGAAGATGTAATCTCCCATTTGATTTCCATTCAGTGGGCAGGATGGGAGGGTGCCGGGTCCCTGCTCCCCCTGGGCTATCACATCCAACCCATATCAGGGTCAGGCAGACTCTCTTATAAACACTGATTAAAACACTGGAAATGGCTGCTTGGCTAAAAGCTCCTACTGACAAGATCCAGCAGGATGGAGCTACGCTAAGGAAGACAAGCCTGATCTGAAATTAAAGTCCATTACTTACATAGATGGTGATTTTAACTGAGGTCCACTTTGTGAGTCTATTTTCTGTGTATTTGATCTGAAGTAAAACAATTCCCCTTCTCTTTACCTCCGTCCTCTGTTTATTTGAAAGTCTTTAAATCTGCAAAAGAGAATGAAGTGTCGTATGTTGTTAACATCATCAAAGCATGCAGAGCGCGACTGTTCTTATCTCATCATCTAAAACAGATGCCTCCGGTTCAGAGGGCACTGCTGTTGAGTAGATTTCTGCAGTTTTATAACAACCAGATAGAGAAAGAAAAGGAGACTGATGTCAGTATCTGCCGCCCCACATGCAGCCCGTATGGAAAATACAGTAATACTGATTCCATAACAGAACACAGAACACATAACACAAGAATGAGATGTGTGGTTTCATCTGGCAGCGTTTATTCTTTGCCTATTTTCTTATTACAACATAATTAATGACTTTCATATTTGCATCGTTAGATCTCTGGCAAAAAAAATCAACAAAAAAACAACAGGGTTATTCCCCAGTGACAGGATGGTATATTTTCTGTAAAATGATCAAAGAAAGAACATAATCACATCAATATATATATATATTTTAATGAGGCATTGTTTCTGTATGATAACCACAATGATTTTTTTTACAGCAGCTTCAGACTTAAAACATATGGCCGCTTGTTGAATGCGTGGTTTTGCTCAAAAAGCTTTAACACAGCAATTCCATTGGAAGTAAGGGGAAAGAATCTGATACAGAGTCCTTCAATGAAGATTTGAAAACTGTAATAAGAGTTTCCTCTGAGGCAACACCAGTGTCATAACCCATAAGTGCTGCTCTATCCTCCTGTCACCTAACTAGAGCAGCATTTCTGAATGAATGACAACAAAATATGCAAACATCAGAATTAATCTGTTAAAAAGGAGTTAACTGGAGCCTTTTTGATGGAAGCATATAAACTGGGTAATCCTTGTTGGGACATTGGGTTGGCTCTTTACTGCCCCTTACCCTCCAGGGCACTTAATGGCTGCATCCTTTATCAGATAAAAACAAAAACTGAGGGAATCATCAGGTTAAAAGCTTCAAACTAATGCGATGGAAATGATGTTATCAGATTCATCTGTTGCTCATTTGATGGCGCTGTCCTCATGTGGCCACTTGGGCTCTGAGAGTGGAGTTTACAGACAGCGACGAGCCTTTTCATTTCAATATTCTGTGCTGCAGCACTCGATGGGAGGTCACTTTTGTTCAGCTATCTATCACAGCATTGTGGATTGATAAATCTGCACTGTACTTCATAGGGTTTTATTGGCTTAGATCCAATCAATTGACGCTTTTTGACTCTAATGCAGAACAGCAGCACAAACCTCTCTCAGAACCGCCTGGTTTTGCCGGCACCACTGAATAATACAATATAGTGCTTTTTTTTTTCTACGAAAGTGGCTTGTTGTAAAGCCAACTCCAGTATAACGGATGACATGTTTATGCTTCTTACATTTTAATTTGAGCCAATTATATGGTGGCTTTATTGAAATACTCCATGATTTCAACAATGCTGAAGGAATTTGCCCTTAGTTATAATGCAGGCAGTCATATGTGGGTTTGGGTTGTTTTGTTGTGGTTTTGGAGTAATTCTCAATTTGAGTACTGCAAAATGACAGGGTTTGTAATTTTTGACTCCAAGTTTCTATTCTGTGTGGTTTTTAAATGAATATATAAGGAGGCCACATAAGCAGTTAAATGATTGTGATTGTTAAGTAAAATGTAATCTGAAACAAGTCCAATACTTGTCCTTTTGTTTTGAGCTTGTGTGTCAGTTCCTATAGTAAACCATCATCTGTTGAATGTCAGTTAATAGCTGCCTGCTCATTCATAACTGCCACAGTAGATTTGCTTTTATTTGACAGGGAAAGAGAGTACTTGAGTACACTAGAAGTTGAACCATAAAGCGTTTACTGGGTCAAGGCTGTAGGTAAGAGCTTGATGCATTGAGTCGTAACGTGATTTACATTTGATGCTTTCAATCGAATGGACACCTCTTCACCTTTACATGAATGTGTTTGTCAGAAAGTAATCGACAGTCTGAGGTTTCCGTGTAGGGCTGTTGTTGGAAATCATTCACACAGAATCCATTCTATATATTATATTTCTGCGCTAAAACGTTTCCAAGTTTAAAAGTTAAAGGAGTACAAGTCACGGTAAAGAATTTGCATATATTGTCTTGTAAGTACAATGTTGCCTTTGCCTACATCTTCCAGTGGAGCCAGTGGCACAGTAGTACGCCGTTCATTATTGTATGCGATGGCTAACATTTGGATTACATGTAAACAGTATCTGCTCTGTTGCAACCTGGAGAGATATGCACTGTCAAATACAATTTCCTCTGTTTTCCCATTTTGTTTCCTCCTCTCTCGCTCCCTCCCACTTTATTCTTTCCGCTTCTCCTTTCATCTGCAAACTAAAACTTCCCAGAGCACAGTCAGTATCTGTTGTGAAGATTAGGAACACCCTTGTTGACTTTTGTCCTGTAACCAATCAAAGCCCCTGCAGTGAGCTCCTGAAACATTTTGAAATTGTACGTGAAAAGATGTTGCGGTTGTTGAAGCGTCCTAGAGGCTAAACACTAATCTTATTCCCTCTACACCACCACACACCATCTTAATCAACTGCGATGACTCTCATGGAGATACTACGGAATGGTCATTAAGTCATATAGATGGAAAGCAGTGAGGCCAAATAGAAATCTGAGTGCCGACCATAAACATCCATATGTCTTCGCTTTTTCAAAAAGAGGTCGTGTTCAGAGAGAAAATTCTTTACTACCATCAAAAGGAAATGCTAATTGCCATAAGTGGTACCAATAAAAAAGGTTTTTTAGGTCACTAATCCTGTCCACAGCAGGACGACAAAATGAATGAATTCTTTGTTGAGGTCCTCAAAGTATACAAATCCACTTTATTTGTGCATGTCCTCTTTCCTCAGGGCAAGTAGAAAGAGCAGAGCAGTTGCAGATGGCTTGTTTCAGGAAACCACGGGCCCAAAAGGGATCCCTCTCTGCTGTGCATTTAGTATACAAACTACAAAGGCAGGCTGCGGTCAGCACACCCTTGTGAAAGGGGCTAAAATAGTGTCAGCAGGATGTCCACCAGACTGCAGGCAAGCAGAGGAAAGAGCATATACCAACATGACATGTGAAGGAGAGGGGAACACATACTGTCAAGAATAACACATTGATATTTGACAAAAAACATCATTTTAACTGAACTGCTCATGGGGGTGGATGTATTCAAAGCAATTTCAGATTTAAATTCATCATAAATTACTGCAATTTTTGCAGTCTTCATAAGCAACCATGCTCCATTCATAGCTAAAAAACCGCAACCAAGGCCGTTAAGTGTTGCTTTTCTGAACGCGGCTAAACAATTTTTATCGGGGTCCCTAAAGGGCAATGCTTGGTGGGCTATACAAAGAATTTGGAGGTTTGTCTCTTTCTATATCCTTTTAAAAGCCATAAACACAAAACCAAATTGTACCGAATGGTTTTAAAGAGAGTGTTTGTCAGCCAGTGTATAATTAACTTCATAGAAACCCAACATTGTGTTTTTGATCGGAATAGTGTTATAATTGAATAGCATCATGTGTTAATTACAGTTCTTTTGAATACAAAATAGTGTCGCTGCTGTGTTTGGTGATCAGCCAATGTCAAATATTGGTAATAGCATATGTGCAAAAGTGAAAAGGCAATGCATAGTAGGTAATGTTATTGATGAACATCCTCACTATGTGCGGGGCGTAGGGCACAGTGGCATTTTTTAATGGATCTCTTTCAATTATAAAACGTATTTACATTAATTGTGAATTGGCTTCTGTGGATAATGATTTTATGGATCCACCAACTTCCTATGGTCCAAAATGATGCCATTTTTGTTTGACTCAGTGAAGGCTCAAATTTGCAACTTGTGTTTTGCCAACAACTCTGTCCACTTTGTGAAGTCGAGCTGTGCAGAAATGTATCCCATCATTCCACACTGATTAAAGTCCCACTCATGCTGGACCACCATTAGTTGATTGTGGTATTTCTCTTTGAAGTGATCAAAACTTTGATCATCTGGATGTTTTCCGATGAGGTTATGAAATGTCACTTGTATAAAAAGTGTTGATCTTTCACTAATGTCAAAAACAGAGCCCTGCTCCTCCTACACAGGCAACAATGCAGCTTTCTGCCTCTCCAAACTTTCTAGAAACACGTGCTGTTTTAAAGCATTGTTTTTGTGTCAAAGTTGGCATTCCTGTAATATTAAAACATTCTTTAAAGCTTTTTTCTGCCTGACCTCAAAGGACGTGATTAACAATGAGGTGTTTCAAGAAACAGGTTCATTTTGCCATTTTGACTCACTTTGACTTGTTTGTGAGGCTTTTAAACACGTTATAGAGTGCTAGGAATATATAGTAAACCTTTTAAAGCATGACATGTTTTACTGTGATACACATTTAGTTGGATGAAGAAGGATCATTGAGGTAGGTAAGCTGTTTTTCCTGGTATCATGTGTTATATACTATATACAGTATGAGTTAAAGGGCAAGTAACACTATTTCCAAATGTCTGGATTGGATTTTACTCAGTACATCATTGACCCCTTACTCAACTACAAAAACAAGTATGCTATTTTATAACAGTGCTTAACTCAGGTTTAATTACCTTCCAAACATTAGACCAGAGGTGTGGCAGAGATTTAAAGTCCCATGAGCAACTTAAATAAGCCGAGAACAAACTCTAAACTAATGTGTGATGATGTGACCTCAGACGTGGGACGCCAGTGTTTAAACTGGCTCGAAACCGAACCTCAGGGTGACCCAGGTGGGAGTTAATGTGAAAAACAGGACAGCACGAGCTGAGCATATCAGGTAATAACGACGCCATTGGTTTGCTGGCCTTTCCCCGTATGTGAGCAGTCTTGGGTCATATCAGGGATGAAACTCAGGTGATGTCATTACCAGAGACTGGACTTGTTTGCATGAGCATTCAAACTACATGGCTATACTACATATCAAATATGATTCAAAGCCAAAGAAATATTTCCTGTACACCATAGGTTTTTTACAGTGTGGCTGTGTATCAATAACTTCTTATATATTTTCCAACAGAGCAATCCTGTCTACAATACCCAATTTCCTTCACAGACTAGTGCCCTTAATTATCTGACGGAGGAATGACTGGGTTCCTGCGGGGATCTAACCTAAAGGAATCCTAGCTATCTTACAAAGGATATTTCCTGTACCTTTGAAGCCGCCCGTTCCTGAACAGCGCACCGAAGAAGACGCACAGACGCCAGGTGTGTAACACGTACAGTGTTCACTGACAGTATTTTCAGCATAGACCTTCATCAAATAAACATTACAAACAGGGTAAAAAACAAAAGGAACATTGATGGAGCCAGAAACAATTGTCAAATGTAATTGGCCTACTACATACAGGTTTATATTCATTCATTATTATTTTGTCCTCTTGATTATCCTTCCCAGCACACTATTGTGAATCACAGTTTTTTGTGTTGGCATGTTCAACAAGTGCATACACACAGATAATTTGCTCAACCAGCCAATAAACAGATTGGGGAAAACTTATGTTGCTTTAAATATTGTTTTTTGGAGATGAGTGGCTGTCTACCAATGGGAATGTAATTATAATAATAATTGTATCTTATACATTTGTGTAAAATTGCCATAATTAGCTAGCCTGGCAAACCAGACCGACATCAAGATATTTGGTCTGGGCACACACAATTGGCAGGGCTCAATCCGAGGGGCGGGATAAACGGTTGTCTTTCAAATTCCCTCTGCACGCAATAGGGTAGCGCTACAGCCAATCAGAGCAATGAAGAAGGTGACGTAGTCAGAGCGACGGAAAAAGTAGCACAATACATTCTACAACAAAACATGTTTAGGTTTGAATCAAACTATCCACTGCTGTAATGTCTGAGCCTTATAGAACTGTGTAACATCAGAGTAGTTTGTTGTAGCGTACCCCCAACATCATTTATTTCAGATAACTTGTTGAATATCTACGTCATCGCTAAAACATACTTACCATTTGTAAGTGAGATTAACCTCACCCACCACAATCCCTGATAGGTTTTCTTAGAAGACCTTGGTGGCAAACATGTCTTGCCATTGTTTCTGAAGAAGCCAGGATTCAGGACTCCCCGTATATCAACTGGCACCGGTCGCTTCGAATGTCCTCCTGGTCGCCTTTGCCAAGTTGCAGGGCCGAGAGTCCAAATTTGGTAGCCTTGTTTACCTGGTCCTCCATAAGGGCAATCAATGGTGAGACAAACCAGAGTAAAGATTTTGCAGCTCTCGAGCTAACGAGGAGTTTCTAGGCGGAACCCTGGCTGCAAATTCAACTTGCTACCGCTAGGGCGCGCCTAGATTTCTAGGTTAATAATTAGCATCTGAATTATAGAAATATGGCCAGTTAATGGTTTTGTGAGGTCCCAGGGACCTTGACCTTTGATTGCCCAAATCTAGTCCGTTCAGTTCTTTGGTCCAGGTGGCTGTTGTGCTAAATAAAATTTAAAAAATACCTTAAGGCATTACTGAGTTCAGGAAAATTACATTGGTCAAGGCTGTTGCCATAGAGAAAATACAATAAAATCAAGTAAGTGTAAGTTGTCAAATCATTTATTAGAAGAAAGTCAATCAGTCAAAGGAGTATGTGGACATATTTCTCCAATTTCTTCAGCCAGTTTTATTAAAAGTCATACTGTAGCCCTATTTGCAGCATCCAGCTGTTTTAAATTCAATGCAGGTACTATGGTAGTTAGTCTTTGAACATCAGTTGCTGTGACTGATGTGTTTTAATTCTAAGGTGGACAGGTTCTTTTAGTTCGTGCAGCTTGATACAAATTAATCATGACTATCCTGCACAAATAATGTCGATGCTGTGTTTCACATTATGTTTGAGTAGGGCCTGAAATGTTTAAAGGAGTGACTCACACACCATGTGCTTATGGAGTTAATCGGATAACGCTAGACAAAGCTTAAATAAAATTCAATTCCTTTGAGTTTTATTTAAGCTTTGTCTAGCCTTATTGCTTGATTGTTGTATTCTCAAAATGTGTTATGCATTTGCTGGGTTTCATAATTATAGTATAGCATTCACCATATTGTTGTGTTGTGTGTTTTAGTGCAAGGTTCCTGTGGTTGATCCGTATTGTGAAAACAGCAGCTCATCTGTTCCTGGTTCTTTTGGCGAGACGCAAGATGTAGACTGTTTTTCACCGGGATTGCCTTATTCTACAGCAAACGAAAACATGTTCAATGAATGTAGTTTAAAAAAACAAGGACTCAATGTCTTGCAAATCCTGAATAACTATAACACTAATAGTGAACATTATATGTTTCACCTAAGAAATGCAGCACAAAGGGATTTACAATACGTGAAAATACTTATACCATTATTATTAAAACAGGGATAGAAGGCCAAGTTAATGAAACATTTGATAAATTATGAATTAAAACACAATTATATCAGTAATATCTGTAATAATCTCATTAAAATGTAAGACACTAAAATGAAATGGAATAAATGCACTACATTAGACCTCACATAAAACCACTGAATGATATTAAAAAGTAAAACATTCACTTTCCCTATTTGCAAGATGCACACACATTAATAAGCACTGCAGCAGCATTAGTTTAAATACTGTATTTTGCAGAACAAGCACACATCTTAATATATCACAGCCCAACTGATGTATAAAGATGAACTGTCAGCTGAATATATAATCATAACCTTATTGCAGTTTACATTTTTGCCCATTTAAACCAGCTTTGTGTGAAAGGACCTTCTTCCCCCCCCCCCCCCCGAACACACTGCTGAGATCCTGTCAGCTATAGTGAGCTCGCTGGCTCCTGTTGGTCCCAGAAGACCCATTTACACAGTGGCCCTGCCAGCAGGACCCGGGCCAGCCTATTCTAAAAGCCCTGACAAGCATTAAATAGAGTCCATGACCCAGAACACAAAACTATATCTATAACGACAAAAGGATAGATGGAGCAGAGGAGAAACAGATCTTACTGAGCAGTCAGTTGATGATGTAAAGATCCCGGATCTGCACTAAAACTGCAGCCCATACAGTGTGCATGCATGACAACCAACACATGGTGAGAGAGCACATGTGCTTTCGGTTAACGTTGGTCGTCATATGTGAGTAAGCCTATACTACCCTTAAACTTATTAAACATGACTCTTTGGTACTTTGTGAACAGCTGGAGAGAAAGAACTTGAGGATCCTGCCTCAAGTATTTAATGAGAAATTTTAAATAAGTGTGTGTTTTCAGCAGTGGGATAATCTTACCCATACATCCCCTTTTTCTCCCTCTTTTATTCAGCACTCAGTGTGTCACTCCAGCTGTGCTGTGTCCATAAAGAAAGTCAGGTGGTTAAGGGGTGTCATAACATCTTTTTTTTCTACTTTCTTTTGCAGCTGAGTGTGATTAGGTCACCATGTTGTCCTTTTGTAATGCAAGGGGTTCCTTGGGAGCTGACAAGATCCCCACCACACAATATCATAATATCGAATTGGCCCCCTAACAGTGCCCTACCCCCTTAGACCCCACCCATTACATTTTTTTAATGATATTTAATGAAAAGTTTTTTGTGTCAGTTCTGCCGTTTAGAACCAATCAACAAAACTAACTGGTTTGTTTAAGGAAAAGATTGTGGTTTGGTGTTAAATGAATACATTTGTAAGATATTTTACGGACTTGGTGTTAGTTAAGTACTTAACTTGCATAACAAAAGTAAGTTTACAGTAGTGAACCTTGGTCTTTGGTATCAGAACTGGATGTTTGTGTTTCCCAGTGGCTTATAATTAAATGGGTTGTATATAGCATATAGTTCATCATCTTCTAACTTTGTTTTTTACATTTCATGTGATTTAGGGTCTCCTTGGTTTATAAATGAATGAATGAATGGGAGGATGAAACATGCACACAGCAGAGCACACACAGTGAAATTGGTCCTCTGCATTTAACCCATCCTAGTACTAGGAGCAGTGGGCTATTGTGCAGCGCCCGGGGAGCAATGGGGAGGGGGGATTGGAGGTGTCCGGTGCCTTGCTCAAGGGCACCACAGCAGGGCCTAGGAGGTGAACTGGGACCTCTCCAAGTAGCAGTCCACTTTCCATATTTCAAGTCTGTTTGGGGACTTGAACCGGCGACCCTACGATTCCCAGTCCAAGCCCCTACTGACTGAGCCACTGCTGGACCGAATACATTATGGCACACTGATATCCAGGCTACAATACACTACACCTCCTATGACTTAGTCCTCCTCCTCTCTTCATCCTGGGGTCCGATTAATTTAGTCTTTGGCATGAAGTCTATTGTTGCCATTCCACAGAGAGCCAGAGAATCTGGGAAGCATTCTGATGTTGGAGGGACCCACGGACAGCTGCTGTACTAGTTGGGTAGAGTCCAAGCGCCTATCATGTGGTCTTGAAAGCTCCTTCAATGTCCTAATTGCACTTCAGATGTTGAGGTTGTTTTCAGTCAGCTCTCACCAAACATAAACTTGCCCAAGACCATCCTAAAAGTCCATTTACAGGGTCGCCTCCCCTCCCTGGTGTAAAGCTCTCGTCCCCTGCCGTCTGCTCTTGGAAATTAAAAGATTGCAGGCATGTGACTTGAAGTTTAAACATGTGTGTCCATCGTTGTGTCGTTTGTACGTGTGCGCCTGCAGGTCTTAAAGAGCCATGTGTCTCTGTGTCTCTGGATGTTTACCCAATTACTGCCGGTCCCAAGAGGTCCCCTGCTGAAAGACGTAATAAGTCTGCAGCCGCTGCAGAAAAGTGTACTATGTGTACCAGTCAAACATTTGCTGCAGGACTCACTTGTTACAATGACATTTATTGTGTGCACCCATACAAACTTCTCCCACACAAACACACGCACACATGCACACACAATGTAATAATGTTTTTACCAGCATTTTGAGGTTGATATTTGTAGCTATATAGGAAATAGAAATCTTACTAATACCAAGAAATTACATTTGGTGCAACAATTGATTGCCCTCTCAGGAAAGTGCGTAAAATCTATCTAAAACGTTATGAATATATGCCTAAACAACTGATAGCCCCAGCTATACTTTCGTTAAACTATGATGATAAACCGCGTAATGGTGTCAGCATTTACCCTAAAGTACCGCTGTGCCTTACAGAGCAGCCAGCTTGTCATTTGTGTGTGTGATTAAGATGTAGCTTGTTTCAATTAAGTATAACTTTTGTTTTCTACTTTAAATAATTAAATGTTCCTCTGATATTGTCCATCTTGTACTCTTCATCGTGTGTGGAGCAACACCACAACAAAACTGGTCTCAAGTGGCTTTATGGTCTGCACATTATAAACCGCTAGCACGCTTTCAAATTTGCCACACGTAGATATTGCTTTGTAATGAAGACAAGTTCACTGCGCCAAGAAAGTCTTGACAGGGTGGGGACTGAGGGAGAGTAAAAAGAGATGTTGAAAGCTTCACAATTAAATTGTATCTCTTTGAAATCCCAGGCCAGGCTTTGCTACTTCATTCAAGCTTTCCGCTCCCTAACGGCCGATTATCTGATCTGGAGGGGAAGTGAAGTTTACACTGCTGATAGCGGCTCTGAATGATGCTGCTTGCGCACAACTCAGGAAGAGTGACTCTGATGACCTCAATGACCATCCATTGAGAACACACACACACACACACACACACACACACACACACACACACACACACACACACACACACACACACACACACACACACACACACACACACACACACACACAGCTGTAGTGCTGCTCCATTGAGAAACATGGTAAAAGGTCAGTTCTGACGGGGGCCACACGCCCAAGTTAAAGACAGAGGAGTTCCTTTTTAAAACATTTTCATTGCCACATGTCGGTACTAGCTGGGGTCTAATGGCCATTCATTGAGAAACTCGATATAGTTATTCTTAGTTTGAAATGAAGGGTGTGTGTAACAACTATATAGTGAGTTTACAGTCCACTCAAAGTTTTAGTCACTGCACATCAAAACACCGCCAAAGGGCAATTACTCCTAACTGTTTGTACTTACCTGTGACCCCTGTGCTGTAAATATGTTTTATGGGTGGTTCTGGGAAAGGGGACTTATTGTGAATGAAAGGTTGTGTTTAAAGAGGTTGTTGACCTACAACTGCCCATGTTGATGTTTTAGTTGTTCCCAGAGGAAGCGCTCAAAATAACAAGAAGAACATATAGGAAAATAACCAGCTAGGAAGAAAACCAGCTCCTGTGCAAAACATACCAAATTTGCGATTTCCTTTATGTGTTCACATTGGCTTTCCAGAGAACTGTGTGTAGTTCATTGTAACTACTGATCTCAAATGCTGACATTTCTTAAACCTTAAGGTCATGCCTAATTAGTTCCATCACACTGGAATATAAGTGCTAACTGGTTTAAATTGCAGGGTGGCCCATGGGTGTTAAGTTTGCTGATTTTGGTTTTGGAAACATCAAAAGTCATGATTATAAGACTTGGTGTGAAATTTATTGAAATGATCTTCTCCCTGAAAAATGATTATGACTCTTTCCAACACCACAATTCTTCAGATTTAATGACCATAATTAGAGGCATTACATGTTTGGCCTGTTTTTGCTTAGCAATGAATCCTGTGGGAAAACTTAATTGTCACTTTTAATTTTTGGCTACCCCAGGCATTTCATATAGGCTTTTGTATTAGGTGTACACCTGCATATTCAAGTTAGCCTGCTAGTTAATGTTGATTGCACACAACAAACGAGCTGTTAAGTCATTAGCCAGCTGTACGCATTTATCACCTCATACGGTCTTTTAGGGAAAAATCTACAGACGCCTGAAGTGATGTGGCTTCCAGTGGAGTGACGACATGGAGGCCATCTGAGTCCAGCTCAGAACAGAGTTGCTGGTGATGTTAATGTAACAATGTCCAATGTCATGTGATGTCAGTTTTACATTTCAGATATCTTTTAAAGATTTCTTATAGTGACATATTAAAATAATATTTGTTTTAATAATATGTCTGAATAAAAATTTAGAAGCTTGCTTCAATGAAAAAATATAACTTTATTAGTTAATACTACAATAAACCTAAAAAATCAGGACACTTATCCTTTGATAATGAATTATGGTTGGGCCTTTGGTTTAGCTTCAACTTGCTGCAATGTAGTTTCCGGCCACTAGAAGCAGCACTGACCACAATACTGCTGAACGAAAGTCAAAATACCGCGATATCTTCAATTGGTCGTCTGTTGTGTTTCTTACATCCGGGTACACCAACGGCACCGCTTTTCTGTCAGTTATCTATCTATTAATTTACATGTTAATAAGGAAGAGTTACTGGAAGTATGTTAACCTGCCGGTAAGTTACTATTTTCTTCCTCCTGCTAAGAGACTGACATGTTTGTTTTGTTTGATACAGTTACGTTATCCTGTGGCTAGCTAAGTTGTCTGTAACTAACGTCTTTCTAACTGGTGTTGAGTTACGTATTAAATGATGTGTTCAGTGTGGTTTTAAAAAGTAATTCCTTAAAGTGGTTCATTTATCAAAGTTTAGCCTATCAGTCTTTTGTGTTTGTTTTTATTGCAAGTTTTGGTGTCAAATATCTTAATGCTGTGGCAGAAATGGATTAAACATTCACCTTGTGCTGTATTAACCCCCACATTTCAGTTTTTTGGGTTATAAAACTGAAAACATGACTTAAAACATTTTTTTTTAACTCAAATCTCATAACTTAGATGTGGTTCAGGCTAGCTTTTGGGTTAGCTTAAGGTTTTAGCTCAGTTGTACCACAGCTATTATGTTATAACTGAGCCTGAAATGGAGGCTAATTTATTTTGTCAGTATTTGACTGTATTTAAATTAAAAAACATATTGTAAAGTTGTCAAATATGATATACTATCCTACAGTCCTGAACATATAATGGCATTTTTGACTAGTATATATCAAGAAAACAGGTGTTGCAAAAGTAGTTGTACGCAGGTGCATGAGATTACAGGAAAAGACCAGGTGAAATTAATATGATTCATTAATGGCTGCATTCCATTCAGGTCCTCAGTTTTAGGGTCCAGCTATTATGCAGGATAACTAATTGCCTGGCTAACCTAGGTTCTGAATTGGAATGGAGCCTTTGTTAACAATACTAGTTCCACCTGTGTTTTGTTTTTCTGTGCGTTATATCCTGTAGCGATGTTTGTGAAGATGATGAAGAAGTCTCCGGAGACACCAGCTTGTAGGTTTATTACAACAGCACAGTATCATACACCAACACGGGCAATACGATTTAATACATCACATCTGCTTTGAAAAATGTCTAATATTCCAGAAAGTAAACAACTTAGGTGAAATCATATTTCCAGTCTTGTTTTGTAATATTGATACAGTACATACATTTAAAAACAAAATTCTGAGTGGTCTCGGGTGGACAAAATACATAATGGTGACTCTAGTGCTAAACTACTTCCAACATATTCCTGACATGTCTGTTCTGTTACTTAATATAAACAGTGAGGTGTCTGTGATGAGATAATAGACTATTAATGTAGTGCATATTTCTATTCAAAACATATTTTTGAAAGTTAGCAGATCATGATGTGTATTCTGTCACTATCTCTATCTCTGTGTGTGTATCCATTCGGGGGGTCCATGAATGGAGCAGGAGGCAGACTGGATACCCCAGTCTTTGATCCTCCACATAACAAAGGCACCTACAAAGGCTTCCATACAGCCTGTAGCATTGTTCTGCTGAGGAGACTATAGCTCATAAAACCATTACCATTATCCCTACACAATACCTTTTCCAGCACCTACCTAAGACCTCAAATCACTACTGTATATGGCTTCGCTGCTTGCCAGTTTGCATTTTGTCACTCTGTGATCCCATGAACTTCTAAGTATACAGTCATACCCAGATTATCTGGCTTGTGGCCCTAGGGCAGGCATTTCCTATATGGGCCCCACCTCACTGTCACCGATCTGCTCTGCAAACTGCGAAAGCCCACCCCACAAATCCTTATTAACCCAAAGATATTCAAAGTACGTGGGTAGGGCTGGGACCATATAGGATGTTATCATGGATCATGACAAAAACACTCACTCACTGTGGTGAATTTCCAGAACTGGGATGAACGTATAGCTACATCCTAACCTATCCTATCGAGATGAAAAATGTAAAACAGAGCCTTATTTTTAAAAAAAAAGGAATACAATCTTAAAAACCGACTTGTCATTGTTGCCATTCACACATTTATGAAGGGAGCCTTTTTGATTTACGATAACATTATTCAAGATTGTTTTATTTTTCACTTTAAAAGATGTTCACAAAAAAGAGATGTCTTAGCTGTCATGTAATTGAAAAATATTGATTTGTTTCCTGACTTCATTTAAGGTTATGAAGTTTCAGTTTGCTTGAGTGCTATTAAGAGTTTTAGGCATATTTTTTGATGATTGTTGGAATAATAATGAATTGATAATTAGTTATGCTTTGCTTTGGCTTGGATATTTGTGAACACATTCTCATACCGTCCAATGCCTGTAATGTCAGTATTTGTATAACACTGTACATTTACAATATAGTCACTCCATAAATAGACTTCATCAAGACAGTTAATTGAGTCACCTAATGGTCTCTGGTCCCCCTCCCCTCCACCTTAAAAATACTTTCTAACAACCGAGTCACCGATATTAACCACTTTCGTCACTACTGCATACTGTATATACCGGGAGTGGCTTCACTGTAGCCCCAGTGTACCTTGCCTAGCTGATCCCGCCCCTAGCTGGGGAGAAAGCTGGTGCACAGGCTTGCAGTGGAGAGTGGATCCCATCGCAGTTGACTGTTGGAGCAGCCCACCCCTCTGCAGTATGCATGTTCGCCAGGGAATCCGCGAAGTTCTCACGTCCCAGCAGTGCACTTCACCGGCTAGAGACCATCTACTCAAGAGTCGAGGATAATAAACTTGGATGTGGCAGGCGGACCGGAGGCGGAAAGCCCGGAGGAAAATAGTATTACTACAGGAATACAGGCTGCCGCTCTCCTCTGAACGTGGATAATCATGCATGTGCTCTTCTGGGGCTTGGGGTTCCTACTTTTCCCTGATTTCTTGAATGTAGTCGCGTCTACGGGGAAATTGCTTTTGAATTCAAACACAGGTAAAGTATGCCGCTCCGACAAACCATGCATTTCCCCTCAGAAAGTCGTTTCCTAACGTTGAAGGCAGAGAATGAATGAGTTTGATTTCAGCCAAGCACATGACTTGCAGCGCTTTTTCTTTAGATACCTAAAGTTCAGTGAGTACATGTCCTTGAAACGCTGTTAAACAACAGATTTCCACAATTGATATGCAATCAATCTATCGATGAGCATTTTCGGGCTCTTTGATTTGTTGACGCTATTGGATTGCTACTTAATTCTTAACTGCTTTGTTATTTTCCAGCTAAAGAGGAGATCGGCGCTTATGAGATTGTAACACCGGTGCGAGTGAATGAAGCCGGTGACAAGTTTCCCACAAGTGTGCACTTCAGGAGGAAAAGGCGAAGTTTGGACGAAAGCACCGGCAACAGCACGGACCAGTGGGCCTCGTCAAATATCCATTACAGGATATCTGCTTTCGGACAGCATTATCACCTCAACCTCACGCTGGAGTCGGGATTTATCGCACCTCTCTACACTGTGACAGTACTTGGAGGGCCCCGAGGAGATAACATAACGGATTTTGCTGCAGATGGGGAGGTGGAGGAGGAGGAGGACACGGAGTTAAGGCACTGCTTCTATAAAGGACTTGTAAATGCAGAAGCAGAACACGCCGCGGTCATCAGTTTGTGCTCCGGACTGGTGAGTTTTTACGCACGGTTACACTCGTCGTGCATGTGATGACTTTACCCCCGGGTGCTTTACTTTTCCACCATGGCTATTTAGGGGGCATTATGGCACAACCTGGAAACCTGCCTCACCATTAGTCCAGAAAAAGGAAACACAATGTTAGTGCAAATATCAAACTTAAGAATTCAAACATTAGTTAATTTCAAATATGTTATGAAAGAATTCAAAACTGCGCATTTCCCATAAAGGATTAAAAAGTTGTAAACATTCATCAAAATGAAGTGAAGCTAAAGCTGAGTTACTTAACAATTTGACAACGCATGAGCTGTCATGGCTTATTTTTGTTGCAGGATACTGTAGAGGGGCTTTCAGAGTCTCAATAACTCAAAATAGTGCAAAACTGTGCTAACTTTCGAGAGTCCAGTGTCCATTTGCTGCAGTCAAGTTTAATGAACACTCAGCTCCAAATCTTACTCCCATGCCTCTTTCTGGTCTCCAGGTTGTCAGTGACGTCTTTACGCACGCTAATGCAGCGGGAGTACGGGTGGTACCGACGTCATCACAAATTGTTCCCAACTCCCAGGCATGCGTTTTAGAGTGGAGCAAAAGTGCACTCTTGAGTTTATACCTAAGAGCACCACAGAGGTGACACATACATATGAGATAGGGATCAATGTATACCCCAATGACTAGTCGAATTAAAACATGTTCTGAATGCTCTGCACTGCAGAGAGCTTTAGGGATTTGAGCTGACATTTATAGAGCATATATTAATATGTATTCAAGACATCTGAGGCACATTTGGTATACAAAAGGCAATACTGCTACTAGCCACACGTTGTGTACATTTTAAAATGTGATACTTCTATTCTTGTAGCTCGCTGCTACTGTAGGGTGATTCACTTTGGCCAACTCTCCAGATCTATCAAGGTGCAGGGGAATGTAAGGCAGCAAGGAAGCATCCTCCATGACTAAAAAACAATCCATCCTGTAGCACATATTTTGCACATGCATGAGAATTAAAAATGTTTTCTTATGAGAACCTTTTGATATATAACCATCAGGGATTACCAATGTGTGTGCCAAACTTGTATCAGCCCCCAGGGCTGCCATGATGATTTTCATCTGCCAATGAGCAATAGGCAAAATGTGCTTGGGATGGCAGCACCTTATCTGGAACATCATAGACCTCCATGTTAGCCAGTCACACTAGACGTGCCAGGTGAAATACATATAACAGGGCTTTCAACAAGCCTGCCAAAAACATACAGTCTCACTATTTTCCCTGATAGGCATCACAGGTCTAACTGTTATTCTTTTCCTCCTCCTTTGGGACCAGTCTAACATGAATGCAGAAATACATCTGTTGAAGCCCTTGGGTCTCTGAATTGCTTATTTTCTCTAATTATTAGTAAATGAGCCACATTCCATGGTTGCTTGCAATAAGTCTTTCTGTACATGACATACATTGTATTAAAGTGGTATGGTGGCTCACTGATTTGCAGAACTATCTTGCTGAACCATACAGTATATTCCCCTTGGTCCTGTTTGTGTTCACTTTTCAAGTTTTCCCGATGTTTGCATTTGTTGCTGTTTTAAAGGAATGAGCATTCATAGAAAATGGACTCATGGAGACTAACTGTTGTGCTTTTTTTTCCTGCCAACCAGCTTGGCACTTTCAGGTCTCCAGAAGGAGAGTATTTTGTGGAGCCCCTACACAGCTATCAAGGAGAACATTATGAAGAGGAACACACAAAACCTCATATTGTATACAGGAAGAGTGCACCCAAGAAACCGACATCTGGGGAAAACTCAGCTTGTGACACTTCAGGTATTTAATTTACATGATGCCTTGGCATGCATGCAATTTATACAGAAAAGGCTATCACAAATGTACACAATCTAAACACCGCAAACCAAGTCACATACTGTACAAACCTTAATGCCGCTAATCATGCACTTTCAAACACAAATATACACATGCATCTAATGTACATGCAACTATTGTTAAACCTGACCACCACTGAGCTGATTTAAATAACTTCTCCAGTCAACTATCACCCAGTGTCCCCTTTCTAGCTAACTAGTACACTGATGTTTCTGACAGGGGACCTCCCAAGTGCTACATTTGTAAAACAAAAACTGTGTATGTGGTTGCTTCATGCACTTGCAAGTGTGTTTGTGAGTTGAATTTGGCATTTTGTGGGTCCGTATGTGCATACATAATGTGACCTTTTTAATTTGTTCCTTCAGACATCATCTTTGGGTTTCCCCCAAATGCTCTGCTATCAGTGACAACAGGGACCAATTATGTAATAGCAACTCAGCTGTTTGAGCTATGACAGTAATTGTAACATGTTACTAAGGAGCCATACACAGCATAACAGAAGGAAAGATTCAGATTGATTGAATGGTGAAATATTGTTTACCATTTATTTTTTCCTGTGCCATCTATTGTGCTAATGAAATGCTTTGATTGATATGGACATTTTTCAAATAGACGGTATTAAAGTAGAAGTGTTGTGTTAAACTATCTTGGCTGTCATATCGTGTCTTGGCCTGCACAGTGCAGAACCTACAGCTGCCCAGTAGTGAGGAAGCTTTCCAACTATCACACAGGAAAATCATTTGTAAGTTCACCCTTGTATCATTCCATCTCAGTTTACTGGCTGAACTTCCTGTTGACTCTTGTACTTCCTCCTCCTCTTTGATAAGAAAGTTGGTTAGACCCACTGCCATGAACATGCAGTGTAAACTGTATAGTAGAAAAGCCACGCAACTGAAATGTGTCAAATAATCAAAACTAAGAAAAGAAATCGGATAAATAAGTTCTCTTTGTTTTCTGGACATCTTCCTGCAGATGTTTGGTTTTGCTGTGTATGTAAACGTTTGTGTGTTTCTCTTTTGGGCTGTAGTGTAATACAATATGCTTGTGTGTGTGTGTGTGTGTGTGTGTGTGTGTGTGTGTGTGTGTGTGTGTGTGTGTGTGTGTGTGTGTGTCTGTGTGTGTGTGTGTGTGTGTGTGATCTCATCGCCTGAAGGAACATACATTTGACTGAGAGAATGTTTTTGCCAAGACTGATATATCCTTGTACAAAGATCCATTGTAACCTTGTGATTTTTGAAGTAGAGCAAATTGTTCTTCCTTTATCATAAATTCCGTATACTGAAAGCGGATCCAATAATATGATGTAGTTGTCGTTCACTGTAATTTAGGTGGGGATGCATTGTTGGTGGTCCAGAGAGGGTGATCTGCATGTGATGGGAAAACAAAAAAAGACTGGTATTCAGCAGTTTTGTAATTAAGGATTAATTCCCCTCAGTGTTAAGAGGTTTTGCTGCCAGTTGTTAAACTGCCTTCTTTTAGCTCAAGCTCTGCAGTTTGTGCTCATTTTTTATGGCTGGGTGCCAGGTTTACCTAGTCTGAACTGTTTGCCCTTCTCTCTTCCTCCTTCTGAAAAATGAGTAGGAGAGAAAAAAAGGCATTCCAGGCAGTGTTCATTTGTCGACCAGCTCTTTGAGCGACAATAAACAACAGAGAGAAAGCGGTAGCAACACATTTTAACAATACACATTTCCAGTCAGCCAACTGACCTAATTTATTTTCACATTTAAAAAAATAAACCCACTTCTTAAGCTTAATTGTAAACACATCATGAGACACATTGATTCATACCTTGTATGTTTTTTTGAATGAATGAATTTCCCATCATCCTTCAATCTTTGTATATTTATAAATGCTCCATTGCTTCCCTCTCTAGGTCACAAACACAGACACAAGAGACACAAGCTTAAGAGAGGACCAGCGCTCGGGGTTACCACTGTGTCCAATGCAGCCCCGGTGGTCAGCAGCAGTGTGTTCAGTGAGGTGGAGTCACTGAGTGCCGGCGTGGCCAGCGGCACTTTGCTAGGATTGGCGAGCGGCAATGCTAGCACTAGATCATCAAATGATAGCAGCGGTGACTCAGGACCTCACAAGAGAACAAAGCGCTTCCTCTCCTACCCACGCTTTGTTGAAGTCATGCTGGTGGCCGACAGCAAAATGGTGGAGCATCATGGCAGCAACCTACAACACTACATTCTCACATTAATGTCCATAGTAAGTTCCACTATTTGGTTGATGGAGGCAGTGGGCTGGGAGATGAAAGAGTGTTTATGTATATGCACATTCATGGCCAGAAAGTACATATGTTGCACTACATTTATGTACATGTCTTGCTGAGCTGCAAGTCGGTCAATCGGTCTTTGGAGGAGGGCCATGGAAGGGGAAAAGGGCAGCCTAGGGCAGGGGTAAACACCTCTTTCAAACAGCTAGAAGGAAGAGAGGGCAGCTCGAGGTATAGTTTGCCTGACAGCTTTGATGAATGTTAAAAATAAGCTCAGGTATGTCACATAGAGCGCATACTCGCGGCCACTTCAAATAGCAGTTTCCTCAGGCGTCTGGGGCCGACAGTCCTCAGGGGGAGGCTAAGATGACCTATATTCTGTTTCTTGGCAAAGCTTGCCTTCACTACAGGGGCTCAGGCCATTATCAACTTGATTTTTCAATCAACCAAATTCCCCGCACTTACTTAAAACTGCAGGAAGGCAGCCCATGATAGATTTGCCAGTTAATGTACTGTGTCACATTTCACCTTAGTTAAGTGAATGAAAATATTGTTACATATTGATCCGCATAGTAAAAAGAATTTCCTCTTGAAAATGTTTTCATTCAGAGGATTGAGCTCAGGTTTTGATTCTTTTCTTCAGGTGTCTTCCATCTACAAGGACCCCAGCATTGGCAACCTCATTAACATTGTGATTGTTAAGTTAGTCATAATAAACGACGAGCCGGTAAGACTGCCAAATTAGTTTGGATCCATGTACTTGCACACCTACAACTATGTGGTGTACATACTTACCAATGTCATTATTCTTTTTGATAATTTCTCTCTGTTCTCAGGAAGGTCCAGTCATTTCATTTAATGCACAGACTACTTTAAAGAACTTCTGCATTTGGCAGCAGAGCCAGAACATCCTGGATGACAACCACCATTCCCATCACGACACTGCCATCCTAATAACCAGGTGCAAGAAACATATAGAATTATTTAATGAATTGCCTCATATCCCATTTAGCAAATCACATTGTCCAAGTACAAATTCTTGGAGATCATTTACATCAAAGTCAAGGAAAAAAATGGGCTCCAGAGGCTTGATGAATTAGAACTACTATTTAAAAAATAACCTAAATGAGAAAGACCCCAATTAAATATGGGGAAGATTCTTGTCTTGTGCTGTGCCACTGACCATGACCCATTATCTGTGTATCCGCCACAGGCAGGACATCTGCAGAGCAAGAGATAAGTGTGACACATTGGGTACGTGCATTTTGTTTTTAAATGTGCTCATAGACTTCAACCCATAAACTAAATTATACTCTTTACTTTACCTTTGATGCTGGTGGAAAAATCATGTGAACCTCTGTTTTTTGTCCCATTTTTAAGGATTGGCGGAGTTGGGGACGGTGTGTGATCCACACAGGAGTTGCAGCATCAGTGAGGACAATGGACTCAGCACCGCATTTACCATCGCCCATGAACTTGGCCATGTGTAAGCACAGCTTGTGTCCACTGATTGTTTCCCTTAAGTACTGTGAAACTGCTCCTAGTTAAGGAAAGTGTTTCCTTCAGTAAAACATACGTGGCGCTTCAAAAGTTTTTCTAGGAATCGATGCTTGCTTTACCAGCAGATGGGGATCAAGGAGTCCTGCTTCTTTGGAACAAAAACAGCAGTGCATTCCTTTTTGTTTTCCCCTGTACTTTCTGATGCGTTGGTGTGTTTCTGATTATATCTTCAATTTGGCCTACCTTTCGTTTTGAGGGTAAAGAGAAAAGACTCAAAATTAGATTCTTAGAATTTAAGTAAAACCTGCGCCTCAGCAAACTCTGCATTGTCCAATGTCCTGAGTCAGCCAGAGCTGGGGGAGACTGTTACAGCCCTTAACAGCCCTCATCACCTCTAACAAATGCTCTTTCTAACCACTAAACAAAAGCTGGGATTGTTCACATCCACGTTTATCCGCATCAAGCGGTGACAACATGCTTGATGGCTACTTAGTGCAGAGCTCAGTGTTATATGGTACCTGTCAGGTGGGGAGCTGAGTAGCTCAGAGGGAGGGTTGCGGGTAGTGCGGTGCTGTACCTGTCCACCAACCAGGATCCTATTTACTCACCCTGCAGGAGCTTGATTGTTCTCTTATACTCATGCTGCTTTCTTTTCTTCTGTTAGGTCTATTGCCCAGTGTTTATATAATGTAATATTGTGCTGGTTGCATTCCAAACACCCCACAATCAGGAAATACAAATGCTCTGTATTATTTTAAGCCGCAGCAATGAATGGGCTTTCCCAAAGCCAATATTATAATGACAGAGGAAATATATCACGAAACACACTGAAGCACAAAAAAACCATTTTTCAATTTGATATTTGGGTTTACCAAAATACTAATGTTATAAAACATCCAAGTTGTAGGCTGTCATCACAGTTAATACTGGCTTTTGTTACGTTAATCTCAGCCAAATACTGGGAGAAGGAATCTGTTTCTCTTGTTTAATGTTGTATCTGTTTTCTCTCTATCTGTTTTCTCTGTGCTAGGTTCAACATGCCTCATGATGACAGTAACAAGTGTAAGGAGGATGGAGTTAAGATTCAGCAACATGTGATGGCGCCCACACTTAACTACAACACAAACCCTTGGATGTGGTCAAAGTGTAGCAAGAAGTACATCACAGAGTTCCTTGAGTATGTCATACTCTTTTCATTCAGAATTGTTAGATATTATAGATGTTTTTTCCACCATTTCCTAAATGACTTCAATTGCCATAAATCAAAGAGGATGTGTGGAAGTTTTTCATTAGTATTTACAAACCCTGGCCAAATACCCTTTCAAAATGTATCACAGGGATTTCACGCATACGTTTCCTTAAACATACAAACACACACACACACACACACACACACACACACACACACACACACACACACACACACACACACACACACACACACACACACAGTGCAGTGCTATTTCTCAGGGCTCCTCAACTTGCAGAGCAACAGCAGGGAACCCCTACTGTAGGAAGGAGGAAACAAAAAGGGTATCTGGCAACTATCAAAAATATAGTTTGTGAAACAATCCACCCATACTACCCCCCCCCCCCCCCCCCATTTCAAATAACCGACTGAATATAAACAGAAACCAGTCAAGAAATGTACAGTAAACAATCTCCAGCTGTACTGAGTGTGTTCTCTGTTTGTCTGTGTCTTTTGTCTTTTTCCCTTTTTTTTCTTTTAAGTCATTTTATTTGTATTTCTTAATAGCACAGGATATGGTGAGTGCTTGCTGGACGAGCCCGCTTCTAGACCGTACAGTCTGTCGCAGCAGCTGCCTGGACGGGTATACAATGTCAATAAACAGTGTGAATTGATATTTGGGCAGGGGACGCAGGTGTGCCCATATATGGTAAGTGAAGTAATTTGTCAAATCTAAACCATGTTGCATGTGTGGGTCTTTGAGGGAACCCTCTTGTGTTTTGACCATGGTTTAAACATAGGGTTTAAGCAACTTTCTAATAGTTGTTTCAAAGATGCAAGCAAATAACAACAAATGTAACTGATGTATAGGACCTGGAATCAGGCTCCAATCATCACAACCAAACCATCCATATACTGTAGTAGGGTCTTGTTGATGAAATACATACTTCAGACATGTCTCCAAAATAAATGTGATACTCTTAAGCACTTTAAAAAAGTTGTCAAAAGAGACACCTTCTGGCATGTTGTGTTAAAGATTGTGTGTGTGCCAAATGAAGTCCTTACAGGAGTTGTCTACAGTGAGGTTGTTAGCATGACTTTCACGTTCCCTGTCTTCTCCTGATTGTCTCGCTTGTTTTGTGGAATCTCAAGGTTAACGCTGTGTGTGTTTCTGCGTTTCCCAGACCCAGTGTAGGAGGCTGTGGTGCACCAGTCCAGAGGGGGCCCAGCGGGGCTGCAGGACCCAGCACATGCCCTGGGCAGACGGCACTGAATGCTCTCCTGGAAAGGTAAGTGACAGAGTTTAGACATTATTTTGATACGAAAAAGTGGCAGGAGCAGGAAATAAGTATTCAAGATCAGTTTTATTGAAGCAAAAATGCAGGGCTTATGTTAAAATAAAAACACATCTTTTGACAACACAGGATAGCCACATTTTTATCCATTACATTACAGTTAAATACCCAGATGGTTCTATTATATCCTGATAAATTCTTACCACATTTCTTCATGTTGATGTAACAGCTCTCCAGTGACCCTTAACTTGTCCTCTGGCTTTTTGAAAGGGAGGAAAATTGACTATGGACACATGTTAACTCTAGTAATTAAACATGGCTGGCATGTAAGAGTGTGGTGTGAAGTTGTACATGATGGAGGTTTCACTTAAGACGACTCTCTTAGTGTAGCTTTTAATTACGACTTTCTCACTAACCCCTCGCTTCCTGCCACTAAGAGTGAGAGAACATGAAAGCGACATGGAGGCCTAAGAGGACACACACACCCACACACACACTTTCAAACCTTTTCCTGTTTGCCCCAATCTCTCATCCCATGTCATGCAGACTGAACACTTAATCTGGAGTCTGTTTGTTGAACACTTCAAGAGTATCCTCCTGTTATGAGCTAAGATATATTTATTGACTTCGTGCGTGACATTTCCCTGTCTCCTGTCCAGACAGTCCCTTCCGAGTAATGTCTTTTTCAGTACATTTTTTTGTATTTGCTACACTGTATAATTTCTCCCAGATTAGCATCAAAGCACGGGAAAGCAGATGTGTTGCCAGTTCCATGGATAAGATTTCATATGCTCACTCGGTCTGTTTTCTCCCTCTTTGACGCATTTATTTCCATCACTCGCTAACCCCATTCACTCCTTCTGCTCCTATTCTTTCTCTCTTCATTCTTCTGTTCATTCATGTAAGTTCATTCATTTTTTCATACATTTCTTTTTCGTTGCAGCACTGCAAACACGGCCTTTGCATAGCCAAAGAGCATGACGCTGCACCTGTGGAGGGGGCGTGGGGAGTTTGGAGCCCTTTCGGTACCTGTTCTCGGACGTGCGGCGGTGGCATCAAGATTGCTGTGCGCGAATGCAACCGACCCGTGTGAGCAGTCCCTCTCTTTGTAGTCAGGCATGCCTATTGGACCTTGTCTCCATCTTAGCTACTAAAGTCAATGTTCCATAGATCAAACCTCCTTAAGGGAATTCCTTTCATAGCTAGTGTTCATCAACTGATGCACTCTGATAGCAGATCTTACAGGGTTGTTTCCTGCTAAACTAAAAGGTCAGTCGAGTTTCCGTGTGTGGCCTTGCTTATTAGTTTAATAGATGTATAGAAAAAGAATTGGGCATGACGAGAATGAGTTGTATTTGAAAAGTATGCCAATGGCAGACTCTAGGTTTGTGATGAGAAATGGAGAATAGGCAACTGGATGAATGTTTGAATCTGTAGGGGTAAGCATCTACTTAAAATGTTTACTAAATTAAACCAAACACTGGTCCTTTCCCTTTCTTCATCCTCCAGGCCCAGGAACGGAGGACTGTATTGTGTGGGTCGCCGAATGAAGTTTCGTTCCTGTAACTCTGAGCCCTGCTCCAAGCAGAAGAAGGACTTCCGGGAGGAGCAATGTGCGGCGTTCGATGGCAGGCACTTCAACATTAACGGTCTACCTCCAAATGTTCGCTGGGTGCCAAAGTACAGCGGAAGTGAGAATCCTTTTTCTATGTCACTGGCACCCTGTCTGCTTCTTTTGCCAACCTCTGTTCCCGTTTGCATAATAAACACATCATGTTAGTTGACATTATCATTCATCATGCTTCTTTTTTCAGTCCTGATGAAGGACAGGTGTAAGCTGTTCTGCAGGGTGGCAGGCAGCACAGCCTACTACCAGCTCAGGGACCGGGTCATTGACGGCACGCCGTGTGGACCCGATACCAACGACATCTGTGTCCAGGGCCTGTGCAGGGTAAGGCTTTCTGCAAAAAGCATTTCAGTACTTTGCCAAACCAGACTGTGTATATTGCGACAAACCTTTGACGGATAGAGTTTTAGTTTGGAAGCAATATACTTCTTGAAGGAATCCGTGGGTTTCTCTGTGTAAACTGGTAACCACACACAGTGCTTTGGTTAGGTTGTGGTTCAGTAAGTTGCCTTCCTGGCCTTAGTCAGTTGATTTTATCCATGCGGCTCCTGATCTGCATTCAAACTTTAGAAGCAGAGCTCGTGCCATTTCTTCTATGGAAATTTCTTTCAGATGAGCGATATGGCTATAACTCAATTTCTCATTTCACTTTTTTATGGGTCACTGGTTTTGACTTCATCTCTCATGAGCAGTATTTCATCAAGAAATACTGGCCAAGTAAAAGTCAATTTATCTTCCATGTTAATATAACAATCCTGAACTTTTGCCACGCATCAGGGATTAAACGGTGTTAGATGAACAAAGTATTTATTTTGAAAAATGAGTCTGCCTTTTCTGTTCTCTCAGCCTTCCTGTGCATTGTCATATAATGTCTTCCTCCCTTTTATCCTCCATATCATCTTCTCTCATTATTTTTTTAATTACCTTCCACTATCTCTCCCTGTTCGTCTCTTTTCTACTGTAACCCTTTACACCACTACTGGCATTTTCCTATTTCCTATTTAATACATATCCCTCCTTTCTACCTCTTCACTGAACAGCAAGCGGGCTGTGACCATGTATTAAACTCTAAAGCCAGGAGGGACAAGTGTGGCGTGTGTGGAGGTGACAACTCCTCCTGCAAAACTGTGGCAGGCACCTTTAACATTGTCCACTATGGTGAGCTATAGCCTCTTTTATTACACTATCATTTACTTTCAGCATGTATAAAAGACAGCAGCTCTTTTTTATTGCTTTTCCTAACTACATATGCTAAGTTGTCTGTATAAAAAGCAATTAAAGTTGGTGTCACTTGTTATCATAGGCAGAGATCTAGTGTCCTAATGATCCAAACACAATACTCCTAATTACAGGCTATAATGAAGTTGTGCGAATACCAAGTGGTGCTACAAACGTAGATGTGCGTCAACACAGCTACTCAGGGAAACCGGAGGATGACAACTACCTCGGTAAGAAATCTATTACATTGTTTTAAAGAAACTGGCATTTTCTCATTGTATTTACACATTTACACAAATATTAGCCATTTTAAAACAATATGTTCACTCTGATTAATGTTCAGCTTTGAGTGTGAAGTTAATGCACTGCAAACCCAAGGAGCTAAGTATAGTCGGCATGCTAACACACTAATGAGCCAGAACTCAGCCCTAGGCTACCATTCCAGCTAGGTCAGTTAGTTTTATTTATGGGTTGTGTATTGTGTGTGTGTGTGGTGTGTGTGTGTGTGTGTTTGTGTGTTGTGTGTGTTGTGTGTTGTGTGTGTGTGTGGGGTCTGTGTGTTGTGTGTGTCTGTACGATGTGCCTGTCTGGATCCGGCTGCTTTGTCAGTTATTAGTGTAAATGTCTTGTTGGCACAAGCATGCTAATACTTGAGCTCAGATAGCCCTCTGGTTACCATTCCATTAAGGTCAACTAAGGTGTGTCTGTACTGTACAGTGTATGATTGCATATGTTTACCCTTTATTCTGTCTGTCTGTATGTATGTTTCCCTTTATGCATGACTACAGGCCACCCTGTGAACTTAATAACATGTTTTTTTGTTTTATTTGTCACACTGTATTGTGTGTGTTTCTATGTGGCACAGTCATTAAGTGGAAACAATTTTGTTGGAATGAGGGCAGCTCTCCACGGTCATATTAGGGTAATGTGTGAAATGGCCAGGAAAGTAAAGGCAGGAAATTAGCTCCATAATCGCATTAGGGCGAATGAGTGCAGCACACTGCTGATAAACAGAACAGGATGCCACTGGATGGGACTTCTCCAGGAATAGAGGATTATTTTACCCCGATAGGACTTTACTGCTGCCTACTGTAAATGAAAACGCCAGCCACAGTGTTGCCAAGCTGCTCTTTCGCATGCAAAAGCAAGCTGTTGCCTTTTTTACTTTAGCTTGTTAGTCTCCTAAGAAGCGATTATTTTTTCAAAGAATTTCACATCTCATTTCCACTCATTTCGGCTCTCTGTCTCAAACAAGTGTTTTCTCTCTCTCTCTCCAGCCATATCAAACAGCCGCGGAGAGTTCCTGCTTAATGGAGAGTTTGTGGTCAGCATGTTCAAAAGGGAAATCAATGTAGGAAATGCCGTCATTGAGTACAGTGGCTCTGACCATGTCATTGAGAGGATCAACTGTACTGAGCGCATTGAGGAGGACATCATTGTCCAGGTAAATTGTCCTTATCATAATGGCTTAGTATGGCATGCAGGAGTTGCAGAGACTCATTTAAAAGTAGTGGCATGTGTTGGACAGGTGCAACTTAAAATGTTAGTTCTAAAAGTTATACAGGTTTGACCGTCAAAGGTTTTTATCTTTACTGAAGAACTAAAGGACTATCTATGATGTTTAAGACTCCTAATCCTACTGTTATATAATGCATATCACATTGCCTGCCTTATCCCCAGGTGCTGTCTGTGGGGAACCTTTACAACCCAGATGTCAGGTACTCCTTTAACATCCCCATAGAAGACAAACCTCAGCAGTTCTTCTGGGATGCCTATGGGCCCTGGCAGGAGTGTAGCCGACTGTGCCAAGGTGAGGGGGAGGCACAAAGGGGCTGGCACAGTGAGGTGATGCGAGTGGTCGATGATAAATGGTGTGGTGAAAGTAAAAAAGAGATGGGACGTGGGAACTGCTAAGCCGGAGGCATAGGAGAGAGAGGATTGTTTGGCTAAACTTGACAGCTTCATGCTAGACATATAGGTTTGGAACAAGTGATTAAAGTTCGACCTCATAGTGTGCTGTGTCGGATTACCTTCTTTGACATGAACCTGGATATGTCGGAGTATGTAGGTGTGCAGAGGCGGATCGCAGGTAAACTCGAAAACCTGTTATGTGTTATGACTCAAACACTTTGTCTGAGAATGTCTTTTTCCACTTTTTGACACTGCCCTGCTTGAAGTACCAGCAATACATTCCAAAGACAAACCAATGAGTTTTCACAGCAGGATAAACCGCAAACATTTAAGGCCCTCAGCACCTTTTGATTTTCCAATTTATTTGGATTGTCTGCGGCACACAAAGCTCCGGAAAACTTGGTAACATGAGTTGCTGATAGAGAATATATTTCCTGCAGCCACATGAGGTTTAAATCTCACTCATGTAAAGTTGGTGCAGTGTAATTAAATACTGGGATTTGAACTCAAAGGCGAAGGTAAAGCACACCCACATTGCTGCTGGTAGACATTGCAATCCTATGATCTTCTCAGTTGTACTCGGGCAAGCTGTTGCTTTCACTCTCCATGGTCAGGATCGCAAGATGCTGAGGTGAGGCAGTTGGAGGAGATTCACTTCATGATGAAGATATGAAACTTTTGATTGCAACTTTCTTCATAAACTTTGCATATTTATTTGTGAACCACATACCAATGGTTCAAAAGGTGTTCCTTATTCAAAAGTTAAAAAAAGACACTTTCTTTAATATCTGTTTTGATGGATGTAAAACATATTCTCATGGGTGCAGTATTTCAGCATTGTATCTGAGCTTAGGAATGCTATTTAAGTATACCTGCTGTTTACTTATCAGCGTCATGATGTCTTCATAGGAGAGCGCAAGCGGAAGATCCTCTGTAACAGAGAGTCGGACAGGGTGGTGGTGTCAGACCAGAGGTGTCACGGCACAGCAAGACCTGCTGTCTTCACTGAACCCTGTAACACTGAGTGTGAACTCAGGTTAGTTTGGCCAATTCAGCTAGCCTTTATTATTAACCAATCAATGAATTAGTTTTCACTTATTCATCGTAAAATACTGACCAGGATTTTCCCCCTCGATGCAGGTGGCATGTGGCTCGTAAGAGTGAGTGCACAGCTCAGTGCGGCCCCGGTTACCGTACCCTGGAAATATACTGTGCCAAAATCAGCCGTGCCGATGGTAAAACTCAGAAGGTGGATGACCGTTACTGTAGCGGTCAGCACAAACCTGATGACAAGGAAGGTTGCCATGGAGACTGTAACCCAGGCGGCTGGGAGTACTCGTCTTGGTCTGAGGTTTGTGTGTGAGCATAATCCAGATGTTTATCAAAGTCTATCACAGGTGGTCTATGCATGTTTACACAAGCTGATGTTCAAACGCTTGTATCGCAGTGCTCCAAGAGCTGTGGTGGAGGCAACCGCCGTCGTGGGGCAGTGTGTCGGAAAGCAGCCGAGGCTGGAGGTGATGAGAGCAAATGCAGTCAAAGGGACAAAATGACCGTCCAAACCTGCAATGAGTTCCAGTGTCCACAATGGAAGACTGGGGACTGGTCTGAGGTCAGTTCAGCTTCTATTCTATTCTCATGGCCCGGTACGAAATGTGATGTTTAGCAGATTACAAATAAAAGCCCTTAATGTTTATTTAAAGATATGCTCTTCTTTATTTCTAACCCAATACATAGGAAAAGGGAAGAATGGCTTGTGAGTTCCTGTTAGGGCATAAAGTTACAGGAAGCTTGTGCAGATCCACTTATCTGTGAGGAGGA
Organism: Eleginops maclovinus; assembly: GCF_036324505.1. NCBI lineage: Eukaryota > Metazoa > Chordata > Actinopteri > Perciformes > Eleginopidae > Eleginops > Eleginops maclovinus. Next base: position 23,324,066 of record NC_086368.1, on the reverse strand, counting down.
ATGTCTTTTTTTTTTTTTTACGGGGCCGTGTTATTTCTTATTTTTCTTACATGTGAAGAGAAATCAAGTAAAAAAGTAGTTTTAAGCCGGCAGTGATCTGGGTCAAATGTGAATTGATCCTGCATGCCTCCTTGGTGGAGTTCTCCCCCTCCTCCCACTATAGTGAAGGTTGGGAAATAGCTAATTGCAGGCTAAGATTCTTCTTAACTGCTGTACAGTTTACACATTGTAGAGCGAGGCACTCGCAAAGCTTTGTGCTGCATTCCAGGAATATTTCAGATCTCCCATGTGGTGCTGATAAATACAAACACCTACACTGCACTGTATACTTATGCACTGTACTCACACATAAACACTCTGGCCCTGTCTTTTGGTCCTTTCCAACTACTATTTGTTTTGTAATCTGCATATCCTGCTTTCCTCTACACCAAGTGGTCTCTTCCTTTGTCATGAAAAAGCATTCCAGGAGGCTCAATGTAATAACATACTGTACATATCTCACTCTAAAACCTCAATTTTCTTTGTTCCAGTGCCTCGTGACGTGTGGCAAAGGCTATAAGCACCGTCAGACGTGGTGTCAGTTTGGTGAGGACCGTTTAGATGATCGGTTTTGTGGCTCATCTAAACTGGAGTCTGTTCAGACGTGCCAGCAACAGGAGTGCGCCTCCTGGCAGGTCGGACCCTGGGGACAGGTGAGTCCTATACAGTTCATACATACACCTTGTTGGAGGTTGTTAAATATGGATCTGGTGTAAAGTTAAATGATCACCATTTATTCCAGAACGGATGAAAATAAGATCACTCTGTTTGGTCTAAAACTGAAAATTGCAGTGTAGCGTTCCGATTGGCCCGTTGACCTCATGAAATAAAATCGTCTGTGATGAATTGGTGATTTTTTCCCCAAACTTTTAACAGGCTATTCCAGAAACTTGATCAAAAGTCACTTTTATAAATAGGCCTTATAGAAGTCTACCCTGGCTAATGTGAAGCCGCAAAAAAGCTGAAGCTTACAATTACTGTTTCTTCTCTGATGAATTATTCCCAGATGTAAACCAAAGGGAGGACGCCGATAAGCTAAGCTCATCATTTAGCACTGTCCCCTCTTCTCTCGCCTGTTTAGATTCAGAGGACATCCTGCCAAAATAAATATACAAAAGCTATGGATGATGTGGGTAGGCGTGTTCCTCTACAAAAGCATTATATAGGGTTATGCATACAGTATATAGTGTCTGTGTGTGCAGGCTGAGTCTCATTTGTGTGTGTGCACAGAGAACTGAACACCCAAAAATGTGAGATATTTGTGTGCCCCCCATCAGAGGATGTGCGCACGTTAAGGTATATTTGAAGTTGTTTAATGAAGCGTTGTCAAATTGTAGTTGAAGGTGCCGCCAAACAAGCTTGACCCTGTTTCACTGGAGGCAGTGAGGCAGAAGAGAGCGTGGAGTAGTGCCCTCTGACTTGGCTACAGTGGAAAAAACACAAGTGCAATGTATACGGGCAAAGGTTCCTTGTGTATTTGATCTTTGAGACCCCACTTGAAGCTTGGATTTCTCTCAGAGTGGAGGGTAGAATAAGCCTTTTTATCTGCTGAGCCTGGTGTACAGTCTTTGGATTTGTTTGTGTGGGGGAGTAGTTTTTTGGCTCAGTTGAACATCTTTGTTTTTATGTCCTATTTGCTTGCCTCTTCCTAAGTTTTCTCTGTGGCGCTCTGTTACTAATGTTTCCCCACCACTCCTTTTTTTCCCCCTCTTTGAACCCAGTGCACTACCTCGTGTGGGACAGGCTACCAGATGCGAGCGGTGAAGTGTGTAGTTGGCTCTTATGGTGCTGTCATGGAGGACACTGAATGTAATGCTGCCACCCGACCCACTGATACCCAGGTAAGGCATTCTCTCTCTCTCTCTCTCTCTCTCTCTCTCTCTCTCTCTCGCTCTCTCTCCCGTCATCCTCTTTCCCTCTCTAACATCTTTCTTTCACTTCTCCCAACTGCCCACAATCTCTGTATCTGTCCTTCGCTGTGAGAGCAACAGTTTAGTCTCAGACTGTGGGGAGAGAAGGAAGTATCCACATTCATGCGCACTGACACTCAAAACACACACGGGCAGACACACACATTTCATTTCCACCTGGTCTCAATAAAGCTATGTTGTCTGATCTAGTCTGGTCTAGAGGGAGAGAATAGGGGGAGGTAATACCAGCCTTACTATCCCCTCATAGAGACACACAACTGTCAGACAGAATCCCCAAAAGAAAGACCAAATTTGTTTGAGATAACCTGACAGTGTTTAAATATTAATATAGATTATTATTTATCTGTATAATAAGTAAGTTTGAATATTTAACTTCAAATAGCTGGACACTACAGGCCGAAAGAAATCCTAATTTACAGGATATAAATGTTATGTTTAATGGACGTTCTTCATAAACTACTTATACTAAATCAGGCTGGTTGAAAAGTGCTGACACAGTTTAAAATATATCATACACCACGTACAGATACAGAGATGTCGTCAGGTTTACAAGTGGAATTGTTTCTCTAAATATGCTTGTGCATCTGTTTGTTCTCTGCTTGACTCACAAAAAGAGAGACAGAAACACCAAAGAAACCTATTTGGAGCTGAATTAGAGTTGTGTTTGGTCAGCGCGGGGCGTAAACCCATTTCAGAGGGCTGAGCATGCAGACTCAGTATGAGGCCCCCCTCTAGTCGCAGCGGCTCTTAATTCCGGTGCCTGGGCCGACAGAGCCAGTGACCCTGAAGCAGTCGCCCCACCTCGTTGTGATTCCAACCAGCCAGCCATGAAGTGGGCCACCAGCCGCCAGTCCCACCAGGCAGCCACCAGCAGGGCTTAGGGAGAAAGGAGGGTAGATGGATGGGTGGAGGTCTGAATAAAGAGAAGAGACCAGTTGAGGCAAAGGATGCTTTGCTCAGTACTTCCATACACCAGGTTGTGCATGTTAAATGTGACTTTGACAGGAAGTGTGTGTAGAGCTATTTTAAACGCTGCCATGAGGACTATTTGCTTCCATCAGGAGGCCGAGTGAGGAATGCGGAGCCTGCTCAGATCCTATGAACCTGATTAAGGCCCTCATTCCTAGAGACTGGGGGTCAGAGGGCACCAGAGGGCATTGGGGGGGGAAGAGGAAAGGGCGGAAGGTGAGAGACAAGGGACTGGATTAGGGGTGGAGTTTACAACCACGCCAGCATGGGCATTGGAGCCCTGAATACCACTCCACTATGACCTGTTATGACAGGGATCAGGGCTTTATGCTGAGTGGCTTACTGCCACAATCCATAGTTTTAACTGACGGGGCGGACCCTGTAAATGTTATTTTGGTAAGGTGGGGGGAAAGGATTGATGGGAACACAACTACTCTGAAACATAGCGCCAAAGGAATAAAGTTTAAGTTAATAATGACTGTCCCATGAGGAGCTATCTCTGATATTCATGGTATTTTGTGGTCAGGGACAGATGTTGTTACAGTATATTCATTTTGTTAATCACTGCATGAATGGGTGTATGTGTCCTCCCTTCCACAGGACTGTGAACTGGCCCAGTGTCCCAGCAGCCACCCTGATCCCCCAGGAACTAAAGTCCCCTCCAACCAGAGCCACAAAACACAGTGGCGGTTTGGCTCCTGGACCCAGGTTGGTAGTCCGGTCCCATCTTCATTTTGCTTGTCTCTTGTTAGTTTCCAGCTTCTTAACCTTTCTCTTCTTCAAAACAGTGTAGTGCCAGCTGTGGCAAAGGGACACGTATGCGCTATGTGAGTTGCCGGGACAACCAGGGTGGTGTGGCAGAGGAGGCGGCGTGCGCCCACCTACCAAAACCCCCTGCCAGAGAAGTGTGCTCTGTAGTGGCCTGCGGACAGTGGAAAGTGCTGGAATGGACAGTGGTAAGAAAAAACTTCCGTCATCTTCTACTCCACTGCTTCTGACCCACTGATTGTTTATCTCAAAATGACAACTTATAATTGCTGCACCTTCAGCCAAATGTTGTTGAGGAGTTTCTAATGACTACATTTAAAAAAAGCTTTCCTGTTTCCAGTAGAGCTGGATCTGTTGATTAACCTTCATTATGTGCTGTTAATATTGCCATCCAGATGTTTTTCTTCCTGTAAGATTGATTTGTCTCAGTATCCTCTACATACATTTTTACCAACACTGACAATTATTGTCTGCACGCGCTATGTAGATGTTTGTGTGAGCAAAGATGTTGAGACAAGGGGGCAGCTGGAAGGCAAGTGTGTGTTGAGGCCTGTAGTAAGTCTACAGAAAGTGTGTGTGTGTGTGTGTGTGTGTGTGTGTGTGTGTGTGTGTGTGTGTGTGTGTGTGTGTGTGTGTGTGTGTGTGTGTGTGTGTGTGTGTGTGTGTGTGTGTGTGTGTGTGTGTGTGTGTGTGTGTGTGTGTGTGTGTGTGTGAGAGATTTGGAGTGAGGCAAAAGTTTCTGGAGCTGGGAGATGCAAGGGGCTGCAGTGAGGGGCTCCAGTCTTGTTTACAGATGTTTCTCATCAGAGTCCTGGTGATACAGTACAGCCAGACTGGAGGTCTGGTCACCATACACACCCACCCACTCATGTACCACCAAGCCAAAGACACTCATTGACCCCCCCCCCCAAAGGAAATAGATCATCCCAAGGCCAAAAGTGATTTCAGGGGCCTATATCAGCCACACACGCACACTGGATGTACTAACCCGTGGCATTTGTCGTGCAGTGGCACTCCCGTGTTTTGTTCTTGGTCTCATGCCTTGAACAGTAAGTTAGCCACTGCTCATCTAGTATCAGATCATATTCTTTGACTTGCTGTATGTAAAACCTTCTTGCAGTATCTAAAATCATGTGAAATGCATTACAATGTGACACAGCAGTATAAATCTCTGAACAGTGTAATCTCAGGTGGGATTCTGGAGTAGGCAGCTGTTGCATAAGTATAAAATATGGCCTTATGCAAGACAGAGAGTGAAGTCAGCTAGGGAGGAGCTGCGTGACACGCCATTAGTGGTTGGATGAAATTCTTCCTTTTTGTTTCTTTCCTAAAAAGAAATATGTGAACTTGGGTCCTTTTAAGGAGATACTGCATCGCCAGACATGTTTAATAAATTGGGAGTTAGTTGCTGCCCCCCAGTGAGGGGGATTTAAGTATGTTGAGATCTAAAGTCAGATGTATGCAGCAGCTTCAGTCATTCAGGCACTGTCAGGACTATCACGGGGAAAAGGGAGCTGAGCCTCAAGGTGAATCTCTTCATTTCCCTGAGTGTCATCTGTGTGTCTCGTTTCTCTTGTAAGGTCTTTCAATATCTGGAGAGGATAAAGAGAGATAGAGAGAAATGCTTTCTTTACGTTTACTCTTTTACCACCACACATCGCTTCCTGTAATGTATTTGCAAGTTGTAGCTGAGTTTTTTGCCCATGCATAGTGGTTGATGACAAGGATACTAATGATGGTAATTATACCTCTGGAAACGCAGGTTGAAGGGTCAGGTCTGATGGCCCATTTTAAGCCATCCATACCAATAGCAGGCCGATATGAATGGTTGATCTTTTTGACTTGCCTCACACCATCTAATAATTACAGTTTCTTCAAGAGTGTGTTTTTATGTCTTATTGGATATGCACTTATGCTCATGATTTATCTCTTTCTTCAGTGCTCTGTGACCTGTGGCCAGGGGAAGACCACACGGCAGGTCCTGTGTGTCAACTACAGTGACCAGGAGGTGAATTCTAGTGAGTGTGACCTAGACGATCGTCCTTCTACAGAGCAGGACTGTGCTATGTCTCAATGCCCGTCCCGCCCCAGTGAGTCCCGACCTTTCCCGTCCTCGCCAAATGTAAGCTCCAGGAACAACCTGCCCCGCAGCCAATCCCACCAATGGCGGACTGGACCCTGGGGAGCGGTAAGGCATCTTCCACAAATCAGCACCACATCACACCACTGTAATGTCCGTACAGTAAACATGAAGCAGAGCTGTTACCAGCAGCACAGTGACACTGGTATTGATGCAGTGGGAACTACCACAGGTGCCCTTTTTAAATACTGTGCTAGGTGTTTATATTTCTGTCTGTTTTTTGGTATGTGGACAGATTTGTTCACCTAAATCGCGTCACACCTGCGCAAGATGCTTTCACAACACTTGACAGGTGTGTGGTTGAGATCAGAATAAAGGTTGAGTTTGTAGATGAGTGTGCACTTTTTCAGATGATGGTTTCCAGTTGGTTTTGGTAACATGTTAAACAAGTATGAGATAACAATTATACAAAAAGTGAGATTCAGAGTCCCTAAATGTTAATTAACTAATTACAGTTTGTGAACAAGTTATTTACTTCCTACAATGCGGTATGTAGCTAAATGCAACACTTTGACCATCACGCATGAAGTGAGAGTCCGTTTTTTAGGCCCTGCCCTCTTCTAAGACAAGACTTTGACACTTTGTCATGCAACACCACAGGAATATGTGACGCAGGAGACACCGGTTGTCTCCCATAGGGACCCCTTTCTTTCAGTTGATTGTTTTTTTTAAACTGTCTCTTTCCTAAAATAACTTTTGACCTACAAATAATTCTAGGAAAGGATCGAAGCTATTTCTGGTGACACTTCCTGCCTCTGTCTTGAGGATATGTATTTTAATATAGCAGCAGATATGGTCAGTCGTTTAAAATAACCTGTCTCTGAGTTTGGGCTTTGCATGCACCAAAACATGCACATTGATTCGTACTCTCTGCGTTTAACCAACCTGTGTTTTTTCAATGTACTCAAAGACACATTGATTTAATACTTTGCAGCCGTGAGTCAAACTTAAGTGTTGGTTTGTGCGTCATCATGTCTCAAGGAAATGTAAATAATGTACAGTAGAATACCCACTGGGACTTCTTTACACCTATACACTGCACATCTGTGTGTTTGACCGTGTGCACTCTTCCCTCTGTACACTAGTGCTCCAGCACATGTGCAGGAGGTTTCCAGCGGCGTGTAGTCGTGTGCCAGGATGAGAACGGTTACCCTGCCAACAGCTGTGAGGATCGCAGCCGGCCCAATGAGCAACGGTCCTGTGAGTCGGGACCCTGTCCACAGTGGATCTACGGCAACTGGGGAGAGGTAAGACAGATGCCAGCTCACCGATTGGTTAGATTACAGTTTACTCTCTGAAAGATCATGGGCCAGCTTTAAGAAAACATTTCAAACTGTGGGATCACAATTTTGGTTTGAAAAATCATTTGAGCGATGCATTTCATTTCAGCTAAAGCTCTCGAATGTAAATCACGTGCAGAAATGGCCTTAGTTTTCTTTTTACACTCAAAAGCCTTTTCCCCATACGCACCTCTAAAACACAACCTCTCCTCCTGCTTCCCTCAGTGCACCAAGCCATGTGGAGGGGGGATAAAGACGAGGCTGGTGGTTTGTCAGCGTCCAAACGGCGAGCGTTTCAACGATCTGAGCTGCGAGATCCATGACAAGCCGCCAGATCGTGAGCAGTGCAATACTCAGCCGTGCCCATCTAGCCCCCACTGGAGCACAGACCCATGGAGCTCGGTACGCTCGTAAAAAATACTCTATACCTTGTTTTTCAACCTCACATTGTTTTCCCAATACCTTTAGTCTTACTCTTTCACAAACAGTCTTAAAGGGGCTTTGACTTTTGGTGCTTTTGCACTGGAGAAATTACATTCCCACTTCTCTTCTACTTTTAACCTCCTCCACTTCCTGCTCCCTCTCTGGTGCCTGAGAATGGTCAACGTTTCCTCAAGACATTCGGAAAGTAAATATCTGTTGTGCTTTAACGGCAAAGATATGCTCTCTTGCAATGTGCCAAAAAAGTCCTTTTCAAAAATACTTCAGTGACAGCTGTGACCACAAGAACATTTTTGTCAGTCCTAGTTTCCATAAAACTGTTGTTGAGCCTTGTGTTAGTATTTGAAAAAAATCAGGATGACTTTGTATCACAATCAAAGTTAGTTTTGTAAAATATTGTTTCTTAAGATAATTTATTGAGATATTTTTTTTCCTTTTTATCTTTTTGTATATAGCATTAACTTTTTAAAGTGGTTTATTTTGTGTCTTAGCTTTTTGTATTCGCACATTTAGCCAATCTTTGTTCATATGCAAACACTGATGAATGTTTTTGTATATCAGGAATATACAGTATGATGCCTTCTTCTTTTATTATCCAAAGAATGGCCAATAATTTCCATTATACGGTGCTACACAATGTAATCGATGTTCTGTATGAACTTTAAAAGCACCAACTTACATAGGACTGTATTTGGGCTGTGTACTACATCTTCGTAATATATACATCTTTGAAATGGCTATTGTATCAAGAATTCAATCTGTCTCAAGGCACATGTGTTTTTTTAGAGAAGTTACTAATCTTATTCAGACACTTTATTTTACAGTTTATGTATAAACTGCTATGAAACAAACAGTGGTGTTGCCCCAAAAATGACATGACGCATGAATATGTTGACTCAAAAGTCCCTGAAACGTCCAGTACCAGTAGAAAACACCAGCAACAGCAGCTGAACTAGCACTGTAAAATAAAATGTCTCACTGGGTTTGTGGTAATTAGTACTAATAGCCATTGTATTCCAGTTTGGCAGAGGGTTTTGACCCAGATTTCCTTAGTGTGGCCAAAACAATAGGTTTAAAGCTCTCTGCTCCAAAGATGCTTGACATGAGTGTATTTATATTGTGTTAGTTATTGTTTTCTTTGTACAGTAAGAACTTGGAGTTGCTAAATATGCTATGCTCAACAATACCTCATTTGGAACCGAACACAACTCAACTAGCCATTAACAATGATAACCTACACTACAGCGGTGCTTTGGCCAAACAAGGGAGACACGAGATATAAATACCAAAAATGATCCATCACATTTTTGATGTTTATGTGGCACATTGCTTTTTGATACTGCCTTTTCTGTACCTTTTTTTTTCTTTCCATGAGCAGTTAGTGGATTGATCAGATTGATCAGCTTAATGCAAAGTGTATCACAGATATACTGAAATAATGTTGAAATGTTTTCGACTTAAGAGAATGAGCTGTTAAAATGTTGTACTTTGAACACGTGATGCCTGTGACCACAGGGGAAGTTAATAGTGTTTTGTATCCAGAGCTCTTACTCTGAGCCAACCTAATGTGTCTACCTCAGCCTCTGTTATGATTGCCCCCCTGCCGTATCTTTCTCTCCCTTGCACTGGAGGGAATTTGGCTGGCTAAGATTAAGCTTGAGTTGTTGCGGCTACCCAGTGCAGTTGATGGTCCTAAACACAGATCCAGGGTGTGTGTAATCCCCCACCTTTTTGATATTCAGCATCCTGTTGGGGACAGTGAAAACTGATCTAGAATCTGTGGTTAGGGGCAACTTTTGCCTGCAGCCCTCCCAGTTGACTCCTCCTGGTCATAAATGTCTGTACTGACATCAACCTTATTTTAAGGGCCTGTTAACACAGCAGTGAGAACATCTTTTACCACACATCATTTACTAATGCGACGTATTGCTTTTAATGACTCCAGTATGTGTGACTGTAAGGCAGCGGTAAATCAGTGAACACAGAATTAACAAAGCACATCCTGTCATTCTTCTTTCATTTCATTTCCATTCAGACCAGCTTGACCCCTTGTGGTCAACCTAACACCGTATCAACAGGCTCTTGAAATAAGCATAATGTATGTCTCTTATTCACAAATGGCAGTATTAGTTTGTGTTTCAAGAAGATTTCTGTATATTTATGTAATTACTTGTATTTATTGTTACTTCATTATAATGTTATGTCAATATTTAATTTTTTATGGATTTGTTGGATTTCTGTTCATTTCCAGAAAAGGTTACGATTAAAGTGAAGTAGAGGTACTATCAAAGGCTTTCTCCATTCTTCTTTCATTCTCTAACGCTCCAGATCGCGTCCCACAACATACAGCGCATTTACTCCGAATGTACAGTTTTTTGTACTGGCGGTTTACCATTAGAGTATGTACCGATGCATGCACGTACATATGAGATGTAAAATAATGGGCCAACAATCTGGGCATTTATAAATAATTTATACTACAGGTATTTAGTTTACTAATGGGTACCTTTCTAATATTAGGGGGTACAACATACCTACTGAGCAAGAAAGATGATGGAGTAGGGAGTTCTGTAGCACTAAATACATTTACTCTGTCGACAAAATAGATGCCAAAGTCATTAAACTCATTTTAAATTTCAAGTTAAGTGTGGAATGCTGGACACTTTTCCTCTCAATGACCACCATCTTTGCTACATAACTACGCGACCAGCCACGCTTGTGTTTTCTCTGGTCGACAACACAGTAGCTTGTACTAATAGCTAGCTAGCTAGCCAACAGCAGTCACTTTCGGTAAAGGCATAGCAGCCCTGTGCAATTTAAAACAACAGTACGTGGTCAAAGATAACAGACTGCTCACAGTGTACGACATGGAAGTGAACTAATGAGAGTATCCATTGAGACACAGCGTTAGTGTGTGGTACTCAAAGATGGTCATGCTCATGTACGCTTTATTATTACTATAACTAAAATACCTACCTTTTTTTGTATCCAGATTTTTGGGCCCTTATGTATGTACTGGTACAAAGGTAGTACAATATTTAAGCTGTGAATTTGGAAGACTTGTGCTTTACTTAGTGGACCAAAATCTTAATCAATGCCAACATTTCAGTCACTCAGTGATCAGGTCTCTGCCAGATGACAACAATAACCTGCAAACTCCCTGGCACAGACAGTTTTTACAAAAAAGTGAAAACTGGAAGTACCATAAGTACTAACCTCTAACAACATGCATCATGCCAATAACCTCGCTCTTGCAACATTATAGTTCTGCTTCTGAGCCCTATAATGAAGTATTTAACTCAAGATTACCAGCTCCTGCTTTATGGTAATTACAGTGTGTTTGTGGATAAGGAAGTGTCCTATATTATTTAGGGTTTTACCTTTGGACTTTGGCTAAAGATTTAAAAAGAGAGGCCTGGCAAAAAGCTTATTAGGCAGTCCTCCCCTGCCAGTCTTTTCAACAGGGGTGTTTTTCCTGAATGAAAATGCACAAATCACTGAGCAATATCCTTGTTATTTTAAGTGGTCAGGGCCTCTGCTGACCCCTTTAAAGCCATCATGCTTTAGCGTCTGTGTCAGGAGTTCAAAGCTCTTTCTATAAGGTGAATCTTTGTCCTGTGAGACAATGCCTCAGTATCCCTCCCATTTCATTTATTGTGTTCATTTCATTCTTAATGCTGACCCCCCGTTTATTCTGGGACGCCTGGTGACGCGTGCTACGCTGTGAAGTTGCCAGCGCCCTTTGACCCTTTCTGTCGGGCTGCTCTACTATGGTCTAATGCAACTTGATGACGGAGTACCAATATTGGGGCCAGTGGGAGTGACTTAAATGAGGAGGGGGCTGTCAACAAGACAATGCAGTGGTGTATTGGTGGGTCAAGGGTCACGTTTGATCTGGGGAGGGCCCCCTTCCCGGTTCATCCCATCAGCACAGACATAGTTCTGGGAAACTGCTGTGATCCCGCGATGAAAAAAACCCAACAAAACAAGATTTGAATAGGATTCCCAAACGCTGTGCTGGCATTGAATAGGGGTTTATTTAAGTGGGGGGGGGGTTCATTTTACAAGGTGTTTACCAATGCTTTGCCGCTTCATACCTTCATTTAAATTTGGTGTCTGCAATTCCTTGGGCTGTAATCACCCTGTGTTAAGATTGAGTGATCAGACTGGTGATTGACGCTGTTGAAATCCAATGTAGCGCTATGGTTAATGACTCACGTGTGTACAGAACGAGTAGACGACCTGCTCTACCTCCTGCAAATAAAATGTATGCAAATAAAGTTGTTTATATAGTGTATTTATGATATAGTAGGACAGGAGTTGGGCAAAGTCAAAGAACACTGCTTGTAGGAGTGCATGTCCACATGGTGTTTTATTTTTGACTCATTTGTAGAGATTCTCAAGGTTTTTCTGCTCCATGTTAGTACATTAGAACAGCAGGAAAGCCCTTGTAAAAAAAAAAGTATATAAACCAGATGTGAACAAAAACAGCCTGGCAGAGTCTAAACTTTAGTGACCTTTTCTGAATGCCCCTGTGATTTGCAACATTTCATCTAACCCAAATGTGTTTCCTTATATGTCAGCCATTACAAATACAATCTGTCAATGGGGATATATATTAGAAGGACTATAAGTGACTTATTACATCAACCGGGAAGTATTCTAGTCATGTGTGCTTCAATTCATAATGAGAAGTGCTATTCTAAAGACATAAAGGCAACACAGTCAGTATAATATTTTATTAAAACTGATTCACAACAATATCTGCATAAAATGTACACCGGATCTAGGACTCATCTCTCGTTTTGAGCAGAATCATACATTTTCATTTGTATTAATTGACAGCAGTTAAAACTGAGTATTACACATTACAAATGAAATTCCAAGCATTTTATTAGCCCCTCCTTTAGTGAGTCTTTCCCCCCCTGAATGAGGTCGGAGGTCACAGTATTTTGCTGTCTATTACAGTCTGTCACTGGTCAGGACAGCAACCACACGCTGGGTTGCATACTCGTTCAACTCTGAGACTGTCGCTTCCCATCCATCCCCTCATGCAACGCCCCCTTTGATCGAGCACAGGCCAGCCCTTCTCCACGCCCTCCTGTAACATTGGTGTGTGTGTGTGTGTGTGTGTGTGTGTGTCTGCCTGTCACACCGTGTTAGACTCTCAGTAACTTGGTGAACCCGGATATGAAACAAACTGCTGCCGGTGTGATCGGGCACGCTTTGCCATTGGACTACCTACCCACGTGGAACTGGGTGTCATATCACCCCTTTTTCCAGTCTGAAAGTCATCCACAAATTACTCGTGTTCAATAAATGCTTGTTTTTAATCAAAGCTGTGCAATAATCTCCCTTTTTTTCCATGTTTATTCAGACTATGAAACCAAATAATGCTTTTTAACATCTGAATTTATTTTTGAAGTTGCACTACAAAACTTACCTTTTGACTTTAATTCCACTTGTTCTTTTTTTTTATACATGTTGCAGTGCTCCTCCTCCTGTGGAAGAGGGTTTAAGTCCCGGAAGGTGGTCTGTGTGACCGGGTCAGGTCGCCCCGTCTCAGAAGAGAGCTGCCAGCATCTGTCCCCCAAACCCAGCAAGCAGAGGCGCTGCAAAGGTGGTCAATGCTTCAAGTGGAAGACAGGCAACTGGGGAGAGGTAGGACTCTTTGACCCTGCTATAAAACACTCCTTTAGCACTCTTGTTCTCACGCTGCCAGGCCAGTAAGCTCTCTCTCTCTCTCTTTTCTTTTTAATGCTTACCAGCTTGCTGGCAAGTATATGTGTGTAAACATCTGCAGCTAGACTGTGTTAATGCACCATGCAAGACCACTAACTAAGCTTTTACAGATCACACAGTGGTTTGCAGCACAGACCCAGGGTGCCTGCTAATAGGGTTTTTAAAGATAGTGTATACTGGGGCATAACTTTACAGTGCAGTGGGTACGACAACAGGATGGATGTGCACCCCTCTCTAAGTCGATCCAGTGTTAATCTACCCCTCTCATCTCTAAATGTTCTCTTCTCTTTAATTCTCATCTCAATGTTGCTTTTTCCCATACGGATCCTTTTCTTTCAAGCCCTTTTTTCCCCTCTCTATCTTCTGTCTCCCCAATGGGAACCACATGTGTCTTTTTTCTTTGAATGCCCTACTAAACATGCCAGACACACTCACAACGTGCACCTGGGCTGCTGCAGAGCATTTTTCTTCCTCTCCCTTAACTCTCCATGTCTCTCTTTTTTCTCTCAGTCCTTCCCTCCTGTCATCTTCTCTTTTTTTGTTGCTGAATTCACCCCACTGGCCAAGAGTCCGAGCACAGAGCCACATCTGTGCTCCACATGTCAAAGAGGATGTGCGTTTGCTCTGAAACAGCTGTGGAGAAGGACTCATGCCAGGAGAAAATGATACTCCGCACGAGGCTGTGTAGAAATCAGATGCTTACATACTATTCATACGAAGTATGATGTAAATGTGAGTAGATAGCCCACAACTGCATACTCTGGGATTTTCAGTATGCAAGAAATGCCCAAGTTTAAACTAGATAAGCAAGAGTCTGTGGGGCGTGAGCCTACTGGACTTACTCAGATATCCCTAAATGCATTGCGCCTGTTCAAACTTTAAGGCAGATTGTTTGGCACCAGCCAGCAACAGAGTGCTTACAAATGTGGAAAACACAGGAACTCGCAAATATAATTCTTGTGTAGAAATATATTCTACATGTTTGATAACGACAGAGAAATATAAAGTAGTTTGCAAATTCTTTTTTTTTTATGGTAGCTTGGACTGTTGAGGTGTGATAGATACTGTACAGTCAGAGATGCCGTATTGCTTGAGTTTATAACAGTGTGCACAGGCGGCTGGAATGGCATACTTAATAGTCATATTAGCATGCAGTACGCAGTACACACTGATAAGTATGCAGCATGTCAGTATGCAATTACAAACACACTCCCAGTCAAGTATGGTATGTTAACCCATGATTTAGCAGGCTGCCAAGATAATGCACATTTGTTTCATATATGATTAAACTTGTAAATATGTCTGATTCATGTAGAAACTCTGAAACCTCAGTTTGAATCATCTGTTTTTCATTTTGTTCACCTTTTAAAGGACTTTGTATGCAAGTTACTCACCCTGTTACCTTGTATTCTTGAATGAAACTTTGATTTATGGCTTGACTCCATGGTGAACAAAAAATTCAAGACGAAGGAAATGTCTGATCAATTGAAGTAAATCTCGGCCGTGTTTCACAACAGCAGAACTTGAAATGAAAAACATATTCCCAAACATTTATTTTAACGAAGCTTCGGACAAGGCAAGTGCAAGTGTGAGAGTGTTCATGCAGAAGTGTGTTAAATATTGAGGTTGAGTGATCATGAGCAGGGCAAATTAGACCTTGATTATACTTAAGCTGTGACAGTTGGTAAAGTGATGTGTTGATATAGTTTGGATTTTTCATTAATCACAGAGGCGTGTGAGACAAAGTTTCCTCAAAAATTCATAGTTACACTGGGGGAGTAAATGATATACAACATTTTTGAACTTGCAAAAATATGAGTGATGATGCTCCAGATCCCCTTCAAATCTCATCTTGCTCAAATCATGTGATCGGGTTAATGGCTGAACAGAATTCTAAGAAAATAAAAAAGCTTTTTGACATGTTTTATGTTATGTAAAAATATGTCCTGTATTAAAGCAGAAAGCAAAACACTTCAATTACAAACATGGTTTCACAATCCTTCTGATTTCAAGTTTCCAACTTGAATTTCTTCCCATTTCTGTAAAAAGAACATTAGTTAATATAAACCATATCACTTAGAAATAAACAAGGAGGTGTTTTCACAGTTATTTAATCTTTGCAAACTTTCCTCAAAGTACTCATCAATACACCATGCCTTTATGAACTCAATATATAGTGTTAAAATAACAGTTGGAAAGCCAAGGTCTCATGGTGTATTACAACTAAAATCAAATGTGCATTACATCAGACAGAATGTGTGAACAGTAGAAAAACAATAAAACAGGTTAAATAGGTATTGGTTCGAGTCTAGAATACTCCTTTGACATATATGCTTTATTAATCGTCATGATACATGCAAGTATAACACCATAGATAAGAAACAAATGGGATATGGGCCACCCGTAGACAATTAAACACACGTGGTTCAATGCGCATCGCGAGAGTCACACAACAAGAATTATGTTAGACTATTTGACATGCAGTAAAACAAAAAAGTTAAACCCAGGTTTTGAAAGTACTTACCTGTCCCGTTTCCAGTGTTCCGCATCGTGTGGGGACGGCGTCCAGCGGCGTGAGGTGTTCTGCCGGGCCGGAGACCGGCGCAGCCCGCAGGAGAGCGGCTGCTCCCAGCGCTCCAGACCGGCTTCCAGCCAGAGCTGCCGGATGGCCGACTGCCCCTCCCGTTACCGGTGGAGAGAAGGAGAGTGGCAGACGGTAAGCTGCGTGGCGAACTGTGTGTTGAAACAAGCAGCTTTAGTCTCCACAGGGCGAGGATGAATGAACTCTGTCATATCTGAAGTGTGAGTGGCTGCTTCAGGCGGAGGCAGTGCGGTCAGGGGGGGGGGGGGGGGGAGGAGGGGAGCTGCTGCTGCATGGCCCTCATGAAAATCAGATGATCCTCCAGATTTTTTTTAAACACAGGCAAAGCCTCGTAGGATATCCGATCTTAATCTTGATTGGCCAATTCGCTTTTCTCCAAGTAAAAAAAGATGAGTACTTTTTGCATATACTGTATTGCACCACTAATTAAAGTAAATGAACACTTGTGAGGCATTAATGGTACTTATCTAAACGTTAACAAGCTTCTACAATAAAAGTTGTGTTAAAGGCCCCTGAAGTAACTTTTTATAATAATTATTCTATATAAATCAGACCTAAAGTGTATGTTATTTTATGAGATTAATGCCAGAATTTTAAAAAAAAGTTCAAAAGAAGTCTAACTAATTAAAAAAAAAAATGTTTTGGTCAGATCTCAAACTTATTTCACATAATCCTCTTTTGTAGGATTGGTGAGTCTCTGTTGAAAATACAGCTGTGCACCAATTGGGATTTAGCAAAATGCAGTTACGTTGTTTTTTTTTGCTTTTTAAGAACAAAAAGGTTCAAATCTCGGTCCTTTTTAGCCAGTTTAATCGCACCTCTAAATAGTTCTAGTGAAGCAGCTTTGTTGAGTTTTTGTTATTTAAACTCTTTCTTATGTTTTATTTCTCCTCCCAATTCTAAACATAAAATTCCCAAAAATCGACATTATTGATCCTCTATTTTAAATCGTGTATTAATTTACACTGTTATCCATCTTTTGTCTGCTCTCAACCCAGAACAAGCAAAGTTGGCAGTCATACCCAGGCTTTATTTAATGGGTACATTCCTGCTGAGTAACATCCAGCAATTTTCTATTGGCTAGAGGCTATAGACCCTTGTTGAGAGTTTGGATTATTAGAAGAGGCAGCTGCAGCAGGAGCTTCACCGTGTTCAAGTGATGTTGAATCTGGGTCATTGAGCAGCATGAAATGTCTCCTCTCAAAGGAGAGTCTAATTATTCTGGAGAAGTGTTTGGAGCCTTCACTTTAAAGCTGGAGGTAATTACATGGATTCACCTGGCATGGGTTAACATGCCTACAGAATGTGTTTTATACACTTAGTTCACTGTGGAGTCAATCTACACATACTGTATCAGAGGTGATGGTGAGCACCAACATTTTACCTTTTCTACTCTAACCTACCTAGAATAAAATATTTTGACCTAATTATTTGTCCACTGTTGATAATACCAGCACATACTGATACTCAGCCACTTATCAGGCACATTAATTATTTCATAGTACGGCAGCACATCTCAGAAAAGCAGTTCCAGGTATTTAAGTTGTTTGACAGTGTTGAACAAATTAAGAATGATGAAGGTCAGCTGGAGTCTGCTGCGTTTGTAACAGCACAGAGTGTTTCTGACGCAAGTGGAAGCCTCTCTGATCCTTTGCTTACGTCTCTTGCAGATTGAATTTCCTAATAATTGAGTTACTACATGGACCTGAATCTACTAAGACATAGGTCCAGCTGGTTCTGTGGCTTTGACCTTGCTATAGAGTAAACTTCTTCTGAGAGCACCACTTTCACAGCAACACTAATAAAAAGATTCAACGTGGGTAGAGACTTAAGACTGATTATGTTGTTATTATGCTTAGAAGCGCTTCTGAAAAAACTGTCAGAAAGGTTCTTTAAGGATTAAATGAATGAGTCAAAACACAAGTGTATTCGGCTGTAAAACAGTAATGTGGAGTGCAGTCGTAGAAGGCATGGACTGTAAACTCTTTCAGGAGTAGACTGTGTCTAATCTCTTCAGGAATTGGCCATGTCCTTACTTTAGGTTCTTCTGCTAAACAATAATGTGCTTTCCCACCAGCTCTTATCTGCTGTTTTGATATCTTTATGCTGTAGTCCCATGTGGAAAAGGTACTGCGTCAAAAAAAAGACATAAATCTCAGTATTTTTCAGGCAGGGGGTGGGGATTTTAGCCTTTGCAGACTATTTACATGCACAAAAACCTATATTACACAATACAGGAGAGTTAAATCCCCCAAAAGAGTATTGATGCAGTTGCAGCTAGACATGACAATGTATAAGTAGCTCGACTTTTAAGAAATACATCACCCTGGAAATGGCATCTTATGTCAGTTAATTAGCCTGTCTTACCTTTAATTCATAAATGAAACCTGTTACTAAGTGGAAGAGGGGTTGCTGTTGCCAGTCTCTGCGGATCTCCTTACATTGCATTACCATTCTTATACTTGACATGTTTGTTAAAGGCCCTTGTCTTTCCTATTTCCACTACAGTGCAGTAATTCGTGTGGAGCAGGCCACCGACAACGAGCCTTGCAGTGTGTAGACCACAACCAGCAGGAGGTGCATGAGATGTACTGTGTCAACCAGATCAGACCTCCAGATATAGAGAGCTGCAACACCCACGCCTGTGAACTGATCTGGATCACAGGGGAATTCACTGAGGTGAGAGTGATGTAGTCCCACTAAATCTGAATTGTTAAAAGTCTGTTTTCTCTGAATTGGAAATTCTTAACCCTTCAAAAATCACCACCTTAAAATCCAGTGTTCTGTTTTTATTTCATGCCTGTGATTTATTCTCTCCTCCAGTGCTCAGCCAGCTGTGGTCAGGGCTACCGCCAGCGTCTGGTCTCCTGCAGCGAGGTGCATGCTGAGAATGACAACTATGAGTATGGCCATCAGTCTTTGTCCAACTGCCCCGGGACCCCCCCTGAGAGCTACATGCCTTGTAATCTGGAGCCATGCCAGCCGCCACAGGAGTGGAGAGTTGGAATTTGGGGACTGGTGAGCGAGTGCATGGTTATACATGCTGTCCAGTCATTTATCTGTGTCTTTTCAATGCGTAGCATGCATGTGTTTTCCTTAAATTAAACCGTGATACGGAAGCCCTAAGAGGCAAGTGTTCAAAACATTTTGGTGGGTCTGATAAAAAGGCTTTTCTTTCCGGTGCTTATGGGTGAAGGTGTGTTGATAATCTGAGGCCAGGTTCTTTATTTTCCTTATTTTTTTTTACCAGTGAAAACAAATAAATAAAAAATGTCCCACCAGTTTCACACACACACACACACACACACACACACACACACACACACACACACACAAAAAAGGAACCTCAAAATTAAGATTTAAAAATAAAACAGTAGAGTCATAAACAAAGGGGAGGAACAATTACAGTTTACTTAATTGCACGGTGTCTTTGGGCGTCGTGGAAGGCACCCTTAGATAAATTCTTAAGTTAATGATCGCCAGATATTTTTCCTTATTTTTGCCACAGGGCTTCTGTACCCTTTAAAAACTAGACTTATTGCAACCTGATACATGCAAGTTAAACAGGTGTTATTTCTTGTGATGAAATGTCAAACCTTAACTGCTTTTATTAACCAAACAGAAGTAGCTGGAAATGTGCAATAACTCCCATTTTCTTTAGCAGATTTCCTTGAAATGTTATATTTGAGCTTGGTTATGATAGACTACAATTTACTTTAATAAAACCTTTGTGTCATTCACAAAAATGTCCATGAACATGAGTGTTTTTCACTGGTCACTTTGACGATGTAAACCGCTGATGTGACTGTCATCCACAAGTTTTTATTCTCACACTGTCCCTGTTCTCCTCCCCCCTCCTGCAGTGCTCAGTGAGCTGTGGTGACGGAGTGATGGAGCGGACGATGCAGTGTGTGTCAGCAGATGGTCAGGAAAGCAATAGGTGTTCTCAAGAGGCCATGCCAGAGGCCAGAAAAGTCTGCAGGAATCTAAGCTGTGAGTACTGCGAGACGATTGCTCCTCTTTTAACAAAGGTCAAGACGACCAGGGTTAGGTACAGGCCAACTGAATGCACCCCAAATTCCAGTGTTAGGCATGGCTTGACTTGATCCAGTCATCTCATAGACTTGGCCTTTGGTGAAATATTTATGATCCGAGGCAAACATCAAAGATTGACTATCCAGTGTATTTATTCCCAACGGTAGGAAGGGACATCAAAGAGTCAGTGGCTTTCCATTTTTCTTTGATTTGATGCAGCGATTTGTCACACCTGACTTAACCCCTGAAATGTGTGTTTGCATGCGTGCACATGTGTGTGTGTATAGGGCCTCAGTGCCTGTCCTGTGTTAAATCTTCACATTGCTGTATACCGACTTATTTACACTCCCATTGTGTCTCCAAGGCCATTTACCTTCTAGCTGTCAGGGCGTCCAGAGCCTGAACGGCCCCCTCCCCGACAGCGAACACTTTCTCAATATTCAAGGAAAAGCACTCAAGGTAGGACTATATCATTTTGTTGACCAACAAATGCACATGGTTGCACTTAAAAGCCTGTTTGTATTTTTAAAAATACAATTAATTTGACATGTGTTATTGAAAGCGCTTCAATGTACGAATTATGTACAAGGATACAAAGTTTGTTTGATATTTTTAAATGTAAGTGTTAATAAATATGTTTATGATGGTGTATGAAGCTATAACAGGTTTTATTTATGAGGGACGAGGAACACTTGACTTTTTGATTACTTACAATACATCTTGCTGCTGTGTTGAGACTGTGTAAAGGGCTTCTTTACAGTACAAGTGCTTTAAATGCATCACTCCTAGCTTGAATTTAGGCATATATTTGCTGCGGTTCATAGTGATGTGGTCAGAGGAAATACTTTGACTGCCTTCAAACTGACTATGCCAACTCCGCTAATCTGCATTAGGATCATAACATCTTTTGGTCGTCTCTTTTTCCTCAACACCATTATTGTTCTTCCTTTCCAATCTACCACCTCCATCTCTTCCTTCACCCATGGTTCCCTACTCTTCCTCCCTCTGGATACCACCTTTCCTTTCCCTCCTCCTCCTCCTTCGTCTTTTTCTCTTCAGGTCTACTGTGCAGGAATGCAGACAGAGACTCCACAGGAGTACATTACCTTGACAACAGGAGAAGGGGAGAATTTTTCAGAGATCTTTGGCTTCAGGTAAACAGTGAACAGGATAACAATGAGAATAGCCAAACCCAACTGACTCCTGGCACTGATTTCCGTAAATGAAGAAATTCCATGGAAATGTAAAGTTAAGCTAAGGTATTTTGTGTGTGTGTGTGTGTGTGTGTGTGTGTGTGTGTGTGTGTGTGTGTGTGTGTGTGTGTGTGTGTGTGTGTGTGTGTGTGTGTGTGTGTGTGTGTGTGTGTGTGTGTGTGTGTGTGTGTGTGTGTGTGTGTGTGTGTGTGTGTGTGTGTGTGTGTGTGTGTGTGTGTGTGTGTTTCCCAGGCTCAATGACCCCACCCAGTGTCCACCCAATGACTCCAAGAGAGAGGATTGTGACTGTCGGAGAGACTACACAGCCGCCGGCTTCACCACCTTCTCCAAAGTCCGCCTGGACCTCAGCAAGATGAACATCATCAGTGAGTGGCTAGTACACACACACACACACACACACACACACACACACACACACACACACACACACACACACACACACACACACACACACACACACACACACACACACACACACACACACACACACACACACACACATACAACAGCATCCTGTGCCAGTGTTAACTCCACATTACTCCCAAATAAGAACTTCCTTTGCCATTTAATTATGTCCGTGCTCATGAGGGTTAATGGGCTCAAGATGTCTTCAGGGTTCATTTAAGCAACACACAATTACAAGGCTTGAGGGGATTAAATAGAATTGCTCTAAGTAGATGAAATTATACTGATATTGCCATTAAGCTGACCCTAAAACTAAGGCTGGATTTAGACTAACACAGGTCATTACTGCAGATGCAAGCTGCCATTATAGAAGCTCATCTGAGGTCCTGTAGCAATGCATTCTAAACTACTAATTCTGAGAACATTTGTCACAACAAATTTGATTGACTTGTTGGTCTCTTCTGTTCCTCAGCTACAGATTGGCAGTTTGCTGTCACCCGTGAAGGCAAGAACGTTCCCTTTGCTACAGCTGGAGACTGCTACAGCGCTGCACGGTGTCCACAGGTGAGAACAACAGCAGCTGGTAGGTAGTTATGTGACAGGAGGCGAAATGATTTCTCATCGCCGACTATAGAACTGTCATCGCAGCAAAAAACCTAATTCAACTAACAACATTAATGATGGCTCTGGTCTTTTACATCTTAGCAAGCTATTCCAGTGAGCCAGGATGCCTATGAACAGACTTACTGAATGTAAGGCTGAACTGAATAGATCAGAGCGTTGAAGCTTCACTCATAATGTTGACATTTGAACATGCTCAATCAACATTTTTGAATATCTACTCCTTTTATTTCCACACATGTTTAGATAAGGCTACACTTAAATTATAAGTATGTATGCTTAAAGAATGACATTCCAGTTGTGGCTCCTTGGGAATCTATCCCACAATTCTTATAACTTCCCTGTCCACAAGGAAAAGTGTATTACAAAAAAGGATAGATGTAACAATTTTCCAAAAACCATAAAATGCTATTGCATGATAAAATATTCTGCTCCAATTGTTATCTTATTGGCCCTTCAAGGACAACATTACAAAAATCATGAGACATTTTCATTAGAGAAAGTCAATATAAAACAAAATCTGCTGTACTAAAAGGCATTCAGTACAGCATAATGGTATGCAGTTGTGTTACTAATACACCTGCGCTTCTTCTGCTGCAGTATGGCATGTGAAAATGCCTGCGCTTTATAGTTAAACATCCTTTTACAACCATTGTACGCCTCCCAAATATCCCAAAACACTACCATTAGCCACACTGTACTTTATCATTAAATGATTAAAAAAGATATACTTTTACTTATTCTTGAAACATCCAGCACCTACGCCATTCTCATGTTCTCTCTTACATTTCTATGGGCTAATGTAATCTAATCTAATCATTCTCTCTCTTTATTCTGTCTCTTCTATCAGGGGCGCTTCAGGTTCAACCTCTCAGGAACAGGTTTCAAGGTGGCAAAGGAAACCTCATGGATCTCCCAGGGCAACTATGCAGTGACTGATATACGAAAATCACAGGTATTGTCAATATGATGCATATGTACACTCTGTATTATCTGGGGAAAACTCCTAAAATGATAACAAACTTTAACTGAGCTCTCTGAAATATTGTTGAAATAGATAATGTGGTTTATAATGTCAAAATAATCCACATTTTCATGCCATATTTAATTCACAGCATTCACAGTGAGGTACTGGGCTCCTTTCTTGTTAGAACAGTTGAAATGTATTACATACACTGCCCGGCCCAAAAAAAAGGTCACACACTCTAATATTCGTTGGATCGCCTTCAGCTTTGATTATGGCACGCAATCGCTGTGGCATCGTTTCCACAAGCTTCTGCAATGTCACAACATTTACTTCTATCCAGAGTTGCATTCATTTCACCAAGATCTTGTATTGATGACGGGAGATTCGGACCACTACGCAAGGTCTCCTCCAGCACATCCCAAAGATTCTCAATCGGGTTCAGGTCTGGACTCTGTGGCCAATCCATGTGTGAAAATGATGTCTCATGCTCCCTGAACCACTCTTTCACAATTTGAGCCCGATGGATCCTGGCATTGTCATCTTGGAACATGCCCGTGCCATCAGGGAAGACAAAATCCATTGATGGAATAACCTGGTCATTCAGTATATTCAGGTAGTCAGCTGACCTCATTCTTTGGGCACATTGCTGAACCTAGACCAGGCCAACTGCAGCAACCCCAGATCATAGCACTGCCCCCCACAGGCTTGTGACCATTTGGCCGGGCAGTGTATTATAGGAGTTCTGTAACTATTCTATATCATTTATTTGTGTTTAATATCCTCTAGCAACTCTTTTAGAACACATTTTCCAAGTAGCTGTAACTCTCTTTATTTGACTGCCTCATCTCGTCTACTCTGTTCTTTTACCTCTAATACTGCATCCCTGACTCCACCATTTCTCCTCGCTACATGTCCTCTGGGCTTAAGAGTGGGCATAGTCCCAAGTGGGTTCTGTATTCCCAGCTCCACTTCTTTCCTTCTGAAAAAGGACCCTTTTTTGGGCAGTTGCTCTCTCAAGGGCCGTCCTCTTTTGAAATGGAGCTCAAGCTGGAGAGAGCATATTGCTAAGGTGAAAACAGGAGGCGATTCTGATGCCAAAAAGTGTTCACTTTCTTATACCCTCTGCCAGCCGGCCTGCTGTGGGCACTCCAGGCAGATTTAAACAAAGCCAGGTTGTGACAGGGGGACGGGGAGAGCACTCCAGAGGAGATCAGACAAACCACTCGCTGCACGCTGTGGCTTTCATGGCGTGGGATAGTGCTTTTGGCACGCTCATCTGATGCAATTTATGATGCTAGATGTTTGGACAAAATATCCATTATGCTGTACGGGAGTTTATACATGATGCCCACATACAACGTGCCTGGTACCCCTAATTTAAGAGGCATAAAACATCACTACCTTTTAATGTGATGTTTTACATCTTTACTCACCTCTTAAACTAACCTCTGTTTTACTGTGACAGATCAGTGACAGGGGAAAATGCTTCATAACGTGATCCAGGCAATAGTAACCTCATAGTCCTTTGCATATTTAGTATTGGTTTGTGTCATGTTCATCGTTTGTATCACATTGTTACAGCAGATCAGACAAGCCTTATATTCCCATTGTGTCCACAGGATGGCAGCAGCGTGTCAGGAGTGTGTGGGGGCTACTGCGGAAAATGTACTCCGTCCTCTGGCTCAAGCCTGCCTGTAGCAGTGGAGTAGATCTACTGTCATACCATCAAACAGATGAGGTAGGTATTTTAAATTTCACAATATTATTATAGGCACAATTTGTAATCCAAATAAAGACAGGACTTAAAACCCACCAAAACACGTTACCCAACTTGCTGTAACTCACAAAGTACATTTGATGTAGTATTTGTGTTTTTATTGATCATATTGGTATAGTTTAGCACAGTAATGCTTATCAACCCTCGTCATTTTGTGTGCATACACCTTTAACTTTTATCATTAAAAGTGAGGATGCCTGACTATCAATTATTTTATGTGTCAAACATATAGAACTGCAGCCTGTATTTCTGCTCAGTCAACAACCATATTGCCTTCAGTTTTTGAAAAGTAACTGACTTAGTGGTAATGTTGTTTGCATGTCTATTTCAGCATCTGTTTCCATCCATCTGGTCAGTCCATCTTCAGGTTCTTATTGTGTTCAGACCTCCCTCCCCTTTGGTGCTACAGCCATTCAGAAATCCTACCCGCCCTGACCTCTTTTTCTCCAGTATGTATAGTGTAAATGAACTTGGTGTAAGTACTGTACATAGCAGGATAGAAATGTCTTATTTATTGTACTCTCAATTTATTTTTGTACTGTAATATGTTTTGTTATCATTAGTGAAAACCACACAGTTTCCATTTATCAGATTCTTTTACCAGAATGTGCCTTCCAATTTGGATATTTACCAATTGGACTTTTTAGTACTAGCAGTTATTTAAACCAGACTTCATCTGGTACAGCCATGTAATCCTTTCTTAATGAATTTCTGTTTATTCCAGTAATGTTATTGTTGTCACCAGACCTGTTCAAATCCATTGAGGTGTCTCCAGTGGGTCATTTTTTCACTACTTAAGGCAAGATTGGCCACTATAACCTTAGTCATGTTGAATCCTGTGTGCAATGGGGCAGTTCTTGGAGAGGAATAGTGTGTTTATTGAATTGTTTAATAGTCTGTTGTTAACAGTCAGTTCAGCAATCCTTCCAGATCTAAATTTGGGGCAACTGTTACTTAAATTTCATCCAGCTACTTCCACTAATGTACTCTGTGGCAGCGGACAACATTCAGTGACTCGCTAACTGAGCACTCTTCTTATCCCTGTACTCAGGTTTTGTATCTTTAGAGTATTTTAAAAAGTGGGTATTATGAACCAAGTGGATGGTGGTCTGGCTGCCCCATCTGTATCTCTCCAGCTGTTAACTGCAGCTGGACGAGAAGAGAAAAGTGCAATAAGTAATAACACATGTGTTAGCTGTCATGAAAAACACACCTGCATCTGGAAAAAAACACACACGTATTAAAACAGGAATTTTAGTTTTAATGGATGCGGGGGAAGAGGTCAATTGAGTCCTTTTTTCCGCTTGGCGTTGCACCCTGCTATATTCATTTTTCAGCGCGGTGTCCGCCATTTTTGTAGTTTCTTTTAGGGATTTGGCGTGCTGGCAAACCAGAACTGTCCCAAACACAGCTAAAATGCAAGCAAAGTGCTGATTGAGAGGGATTTTGTGTACAACTCTGGATTATTTCTAAGTCAAATTCAACACATTGTGCCTTGTAAATTTAGTACAAAACATAGGATGGAACAGTTTGCTGCTCATTAATGGCATAGTTTGTGTACATGTGTACTCTATTTCTCAGTAAAGTAGAATAAATGAACCGTTCTACTATCCTTACATTAGCATTAGTATCATTCTGAGTGTGTTTTGATTTAGATTCATTCAGTTGTAAACTATCACAGCTGCAACCTCTTGGCAGTGGGAGGACAGCAGGAGTTGTTGAGGGATATAATAATAACGTATGTTTCTAGAATGAAGTGTGTGTATGTCGAAAAAGGGTTGGGGTTTATAGGCGAGAGCTGGGGTGGAAGTGAGATGTTTACCAGTACACAAACACACTGTACGCACACAAAGACATTACTGGATCATAAGGAGAAGGTTGTAGTTTACAAGCTCTGTAGAGATTATGTTGCCAGACATCAGAGAGAACCAAATTCTTCTTGTCGGTGCATATCTCCCAGGTATAGCGTGCAGTGACCAGGGAGAGCCATTAGTCTTTAGCCTTCGCAGAGCAGACAGGTTATCTTATCAGGAGAGTTTTAAAGAAAGACTTCACCTCAGGCCAATCGAATTCCAGTATATACTCCAGAGATATAATGCACTGGTCTGCCCTGGAGACACCTCAGAAACAGCTGAGCCCGCAGGCCCTGCAGTGTGATCTCTGTCCAGATGCTGCCTGTAAACCATTGCCTTCCATACCTCACATTCCTCCGTCTTTTGTTTTTTTAAGAGTCTGTTCAAACTGTACATACTGATATGCGACTGAGCATTTTCACGTGTTGTTTATCTGACAATATCAGGGTACTTTTTTGTGTATAAATGTTTTTTGTATCTCTTTAACCAGGTCTGTGCAGTTTTGTGAGCTGATTTTATAAATGTTAGCTGAAGAATTAAAGGACACAGACAGAATTCAGACGATGATATGAAAATAAATGGAAAATAAAACATGTTGGAAGCTCTGAGAGGCAAGTGTGAAAAACCTGCCAAAACTGTTATTTTTTTCACAGATGGGTGAGGGTGGATTAACAAATTTAGAAAAATAACCTTTTGAAGAACCTTTTTTATACCTGATTAAGGTGCTGAACACAGGAGAGGAAAATCATTGAGATGAGGCTTATAAAATGGATGAACTGTTTCTTTGCCTCTGAGGGCTTCCTGACTTAAGTGTGTGTGATAGATATTTTAGACACACTTATTGTACAACTGATCAAGAAGCCATATTTGCTTTCACGTGCCTTACTGTACATTTACATGACAATGTGAACACATAAGCAAAAGGGAATTTCACGGTCTAAATGTCTATACAAGTAGGAATTATCTTTGAAGACACAGGGATGTTAACATTTTGTGTCTTACTGACAGGTGCAATGGATAAATGCACTTCTTATGTGAATGTCAGAATTTAGTCCAGCCAATACAGTTCTCAGGTGTCAAAAATGAAGGGATTATTATGATATTTAAGTGTATTTCTTATTTCATTTTACAAATGTTCCATGTAATTGAACATTTATCCAAGTGTAACTAAGTGTCCTATATGTTTAATTTCATATGCAAATATTTATTTTACTTTTTCTTTGTGAATGTAAATATTTTGACCATAAACAATCATGATTTACTTTTCAGTCTTGCCTTAAAATGAACCGTCTGGAAACACATTTCCTGTTCTGTGAATACATTTATTTATGTCATATCTGCATAGATTGTATAAGCGGGGGTTGCTGCTGCCATATGAAAAGCATGATTTATGTATGATGTCAGATAAGCAGAAGGAAATAAAATGCCTAATACATGCCAGGCCTGCTTGTCATCATTTTAAGTACAATCTTGGGTCATAAACTTCTCGCTTTATTGTATTACACACCTTCTAGCATCATTACAAGCTGTCTTGTGACCTGATATTTGTTTCATTGACCTAATCTGTCTCTATTTATTGTTTCATAACTGTATTTTGTGCCTCTGTGACACATTTACATGCTTTAATGTTCACAGAGTGCTTATTTTTCTCATACTGCCTGTGCTGCAGCACCTCTTTTCACCCTCTGCCTGAAACCAGAGCCCAGTCTGCTCTGATTGCTTGACTGGCTGGCTGTGATTGGTTAACCGTTTAGAGATGTCCCGCCCCTTGGCCTTTCACGTACCTATCAGGGTTTTGAGCACTAGCCAATAGAAGCTTGTATGTTACATAGCGATTTCACTATGTACAGTAAACGACAAAGGAGTCGTGTGGAGGCGGGGGGGGTAGTTAGACTGTTAAGTGACTACTGTACTTTTGTTATGGTTATGAAATGTTTAAGTACTTCTCATATCCCCGTAGTTTTCAGGAGTTGCAGTTTTAAAATATTCCCTTTTTTAACTGGGGAATAAAATGTAACAAATGACAGTGGGGCAGAATGAATATGCATTTTACACAACTTAAAATGATCTATATTTCATCTTGTTTCAGTGATCTTAGGTGAGACAGAGGAATAGGAGCTGAAAAGCCCATTTGGGGATTAATTCCTCAAGTGTCTGTCAACAGTCTGAGTAAGCTGCTGCCTGAGGGTGGTTGTTGTACAGGGGATAAGTACAAGTGTGAAAAGGAGAGAGAGGGGAGGATGGCTGGGAAGGAGGAAGCTTTCAACAGCTCCAGAGTGCTTGTCTAAATATACAGTAAGACCATGATTTTAAGTCGATTTTAAAACTTCCCAGGGGTCAGTTGTAGAAAAACTCTCTTTGTTTCCTCTCTATTTCTTGCTCCCGCATGAACGATGTGAGACAGCTCCTCCATAGAGTAGCTAGATGACAGCAGTGTGTTAGCAGGTATGTATTACATCAGATATTCCTGAAAGAGAAACGACAGACTTACGGGGAAATGCTTTTCCCGATGTAGAACCATGTAATCCAAAGACCTTTTCCTCCCTGCTCATAAATAGTTGTGTATCTGCTGAAAGCTATGATTTTTTTTCAGAAGCATGTCTGATCAAAACATAAAGTGGCAGTAGTAACTCTTTGTACGTAAACAAAGGTGAACCATTAGCTAGGAATATATACTTATATGTGTCGGTTACAGGAGATGATATGTCCCGGGGAAAGAATCTGACACTTCTGATTCCTTCTGCACATGTTGATGCTGACTCAGAAGGAGGGTAAGTTTGTGCTATGATTTAAATTAAAGTCAGTCATTTCAATCAGTGAAGCAGCAAGGCACATGGTTTATTTTGTTTTTTTTTATAATAGATTTCGACTCACCTTTAAGGAGTGTTTCTGTGAGTTTGTATTGGTTGTCCAGGGTTTCTGTTTCCATGGAGACCTCATAGGTGTGTGTTCTGTTTGACACCTGCATATGCATGCAGGCTGGACCGGTGGTTAGAAACATATTATATACTATAAATATATAATTAACACTGTTTACACATTGGAAGTTAGCATCCTCACTCAAGATTTGTAATAAAAATCTGAATTTGCATTATTCAATTTGTCTCCTCCGAAAAAGATCACTTTTTATTAAAGCGACCCTATAATGCTTTCCTGGGGTTTTCCCTTTCCTGTAGTGTGTTATACAGTAGGTTTTGTGCATGTAAATGGTCTGCAAATCCGGAAAGTATCCACCTTTTGAGGTCATACTGTAAAATAAAATATATATTTTTAATAACTAAAATCCACTCAGGTTTACGGCTGTAAATCAGCAGTTTAATTATATCCATTCAGGTCAAGCTCTTCACCTCCTCACCTCAATGTATTTTTATTGGATTTTTGTCTTCCTCAAGGTCCTTTACAGTGATCTGCAGCCCTCCTGCAGGTAAATGGCACCCAGCACTGTCATCATTTTACCCCCAATTTCCTACCAGACTGATATGTGTCCCTGGTAGAAATCATGATTAGTCTCATTCTATGAATAAAATATTCAGCAGAGGATGGTTGCAGGAATGGGTTTTGCTGACTGCTTTTATTGGTGCGAGATGTTGCTGTCATCTTCTAATGTTGTTTGATGAGAGGAAATGTGCTAGCTGGGAATAACATAGAGTTGGGTGGGTGGGGAGATCAAGCAATATTCGACACCAGTGCTGACATCAATAGCTCAGCAAACTCAGATAGGGGGTGTCAGATTGTGCACATACAAACCTGGACTATTCCTGCATATATCCATATCTGTGAGTACAGAATGCAGTTATCGTGCAAGTCTCACAGACCTTCCCACACGGATTACACCAGTAACCTAAGCAGCTGTGGGCTTCAGGCTGTACTAGACGTTCCCAACACTTCTCAACATCATGTTCGCCTCCTTGCAAGCAGCTGACATGCTTCTCTAGGTCTAAAGTTCGCCAGCAAGATATTTGAGATAATAAAGGGTAAAATGCACGGTTTCAAGAAATCCCAGATCAAGATTTATAAAGAAAACAACAAAATGAACCCAATATGAGCTGCGCTGATGTCACATGGCGAAGTATTTTCATCTTATTGCATGGTTTTTGTGTGCTTTTATTTTTTAAGTGTTTGCAATGTTTAATTTTATCTGATTTTACTTCCTTTTAGCATGCTTTTATTTTGAAATGCCTTTACCTACTTCCTCCATGGTCATTAAGGACAATTTGCAGCACCTGGGGCCAATCATGGCCTACCTATATAAAGGGCAGGGAACACAGGAGAGAATAGAGAAACAAAAGGAAGAACATTTCCAGAGACAAACAGCAGTCCAGTGGAGAGTGTGAATCCAAGGACAGAAGAGGGCAGAGTTTAGAGCACTTATTTCATGAGCAACTAGCACTCTCCAACCAAAGACCGGATTTGTATTTAAAAGACAAGTGACTGCTGTTTGTCTGTTGGGAGCTAAGCTGGAGGAGTGGACGACGTGCTTCCCCCCGCTCATCGAGTGCCTGGTTTTTAAAGGAAATACTTTTACTCCCTTTTAGCTTGTTTCATTGTTTGATTCTATTTTCAGTAAAGTTTTTATGTCGACTAATAAGTTATTTTAACCTTTTAAACTTAAGTGGTTGGCTCTTGATTGCCCACTCCTGCTCTCTACCTGATTTTAGTAGAACCGGTTCCCTCTCCATACATTTCTACCCCCTGCCCCCTTTACACTAACACGCACTGCACCCTGTTGACTGTACAACCAAAAAAGGAGATTTCTGCTCCCAGGAATAGCATGCAAGCTGTTTTCAATTCTGCCAACAGTGTTTAGGGTCTTAACTGAAGACTTAATGAGGGGAGTTATAAAGTCATGAGTCCTCAGGGTCAGCTGCCTCCACCATCATTATCACCATCATTCCTTAAGGTAATCTAGGATGGCTTTGAACTCAGGCTTAGTAGTAAGCTTCAGGCCCACACAAATAATTTGGAAGCCCGGATACAGTATGTGTTTATCTGGATGTGGAATTACTGCATTTCTGCTTTAGTGTTCGCTTTATTCCTCAACATTTATCTCTCATCATCATTCCTCTGCAGACTTGCTGATGTGTGACCAGTTTGTTTTGTTTATCCACCAGTGAATCTGAGTGTTTCAAGGTTAGTATTCTGTCCTTGACACAAAGAAAGTAACTCGCTGCTTCTCCGTCTCAATTCACTTCAGTGCTGAATCATTTTGTTTTGACACAGCAACACCTGCTTCTGCTGTTCTCTGATTTTCTCACAACAAAAAAAGAAAAAGAAATTCAAAGGAAAAAGCAGAAAGCTGTGCATGCGAGGATAGAGAGAAGAGAACAAAAACTGTTTTCAGGCTCACATATTGTGTGTTTGATTGACACATACAGAAATCACAAGAAAGTGTTGTATTGGAATCAGTTTATTTATCTCATACACAGTGAGTATAATCTTGATTATTTCCACAATAAAATTCAGATATAGTGACCATAATTAACTTATATCTGGCAATCGATACAGTTGACCCAATTTATAACGGTGGTTTATCACCATAAGCTATTTTATTAATTGACATTAAAAGTTATTTCTTGACCTTTCAATGGACCTTTATCTACAAAATGTTTATTCTGCAGCAGTCTAGGGCTTTCATTTTATCACATGATCTTCCTCAGCACATTGTGTGGACAGTTTGTGACATATACTGTACGTGACTCCTGATTTGTTTAGTGATTATTCTTAGAGTCTATACTCAACACATTCTTTAAGTTACTCGGAGACATCATCCTCCAACATTAATTGATGTTAGTGCAAAGCAATCTTAGTGACAGACAATTAAAGTAAATGTATTTGATAACAATCTATCCAGTTATAACTCTTGTATACCACCCCACGGTATTCTTGGCACCTGAACTTGCAGCATAGCAGATAGCATGGAGCTATGAGAATAATTTGTATCTAGAAATAATAAGATAATTGAAGCACATCTTGGAGGAGGAGTGCCTTTGAGTCAGAGCACTCTCACACTGAAGCTGTGCCACTGAAGCCTTTCCTGTGGTGATGAATAGCAGGCACTTGACGACGATAGTCATCACTGTCAGACCACCGAGAAGAAAAGAAAAAATACCCCGGGGTGAACATGGCACACGTTTCTAGGGGGCTAGGATTTCATACTTTCTGAACAAATGTGAACAGAGGTGCTCAGAAAAGGAGGGTTTTAAATGTGAAGAGGAGGAAAGAAAACTCTACTGTCAGAGTCAAGGTTGTGTTATGTTACATTGTGACACAGCAGTAACATGGACATGTGAAAGTAATTTCTGAATGTGTTCACCTTTTCATACTGAATCTTTCAGCAAAGTTGCCTCCTTGCCTTGCATTTCACAGAGAATAATATGTGAATATAGGGTGGTGTTTGAAGCATTTATTTCCTCAATGATTACAGGGTCTGTTATTTTGCCTTGAGATATTTTCTCAGACTGGACGTCAACGCTCGCCCACACTGTCATTTAGTTCTGCATCACTATTTTGTCCAAGTGTAATTATAGTTTTCCCTTTTTTTTCAAAAGTAGTTTCCTAGCACCCTATTGGCTGTGGGGGGAAAAGGGTGGAGCTGCAATCCGGAAAAGCTCCATTCATTAATGAAGGAGTGTTAATAGGACAGGACTCCAGCCTGGACTCGGTGCGTTTGGAAAAAGTCGTGAGGACATTTTAACAATTACGCACTTCTCCAGTTTCCCTCTGTGCGCAATTGGTTACAGCCGTCTGTGCCTTTACTCTCCTGTGATCATCTGCCTGTCATGTTCAGTCGCAGCTATAAGAGGAGAGATTCCAGCAGGTCGGTAAGTGGTCAAAACAAAGTTAAGTGTTTGGTGGCTTTCAATTTGGCGCATGTCGACTTATTTGTTGTTGCATATGAAGTTTTCCCTCTTGTTTTCTGCTCAGTCCTGTTGCTAAGGGCATCCCATTACATCTGCTGTGCTATGATAACGCTGGCACAAGCCTCATTTACTACACAGCATGAAACCTGTTGAAAGATTTGTGTCCTCTGTTTTAACCAGTGCCATTTTGTTGTTGAGTATGTAACGTGTTCTGTAACATTTTTTTTACCAGATGATAAACGTTTTATTATCCCACAGTCTTTGTCTGTCACTCACTGTGTCTATTAGGGCACCTGCACTGTAAAAGGAACTGCCTGAAGATATAAGGCTTGCCATATCTGTTTCATGTTTAAACCCTTCTCATAAAACACTTATTAAAAGCAGACTTTTATATAAATCACTCCTCGTGCATTTTGGTCTTCATCAGTTCCTAATTTCACATTGTGTCTGATTTTCTCCCATATTACCTTTTTGGTTTGTTTATTTTTTGTTGTTGCTTCCGTTGGATTTAATTGATGTAAACATTGATTACCAGGCATTAGAGGTTACATCAAGAACTCTATTTAAAATGTGTATCTGTATACAATGATACAAAAAATACTGAAGGCCTATCTTGTAGGGTTTTGAAAACTATTGTCACATATTTTGAAGGGATGAAGGAGAAATAACTCAGCACTATAGTACTTATAAAAGTCAAAACTGCTTCACCAGTTGAAAATATGCTCAAAGAAAGGTCAACCTTTTGAGAGACTATGAAGCAACCTATCATAATAACATCATGAAGCTGGCCAACAACATTATCTCTGACCCCAACCCCGTTCCGAAAAGTGAACATGAATTTATGCCGTCTAATTGGAGATACAGTGTCCCATGATTTAATAGTGTTAGACTGAAGAAGTCTTTTGTGCACCAGTCAATCCTCGGGTTAAATCCCAGGTCAAATGTGTGTTAGATGGTCTTAGCATTCTTTTAAGTGATCACTATGTTACGTTAAATGTCCTTTTCCTTGTTTCTTGTCTAAATATTTGTCCGTGTTGATGTGATGCAAGAGAAATGTCAGACTTTATCGGACAATAAAGTTTTATCCTGTCGTTGTGTTAATGAACAACGCTAAACTACAGTGCTTCAGCTAAACCACAGTGCTTCAGCTAAACCACCCTTCTTCTCCTGTACATGTTTTCAGCTGAACCGAGCCGATGAGCCGCAGAGAGGACAGCCCTGCGTCGCCTGTGGAGAACAGTGTCCCGGCTTCGCCCTGCACAAATGGAGGTGAGAGCATCACTTCACTCCATGAGGCACCCAAATCACATCGATGCACACACAGTTGGTTGCCTTTCCGATGTGCAGGTGTTTCCATGCAAAATATGTGATTTGCATTAATGTGAAACCACTCTTGTGGTCTGATGTAAATGTACAGTCAGCTGAAGCATTCATGAGTAAATGCATCATGAGAGTTCAAACCATGAGTCTTAGAAGTCAGGAAAATGCTTGAGGGCCCTTTTTATCGTCATTTTACTTTTTATCATCACTAATTATATTTTGTGACTCTACTGTGACATGTGTA
Source organism: Eleginops maclovinus (assembly GCF_036324505.1). NCBI lineage: Eukaryota > Metazoa > Chordata > Actinopteri > Perciformes > Eleginopidae > Eleginops > Eleginops maclovinus. The sequence goes on along the minus strand of NC_086368.1, from coordinate 23,288,858 downwards.
CATACTGTAAGGTTCAATAAGTGCTTTATTTTTCTCATACTGCCTGTCTTTTCACCTTCTGTCTGAAACAAGTGTCCAGCCTGCTCTGGTTGGTTAGCTGCGGCTCTGTTGTGATTGGTAAACTGCTTAGAGAAGTCCCGCCCCTATGCCTGTCGAGTACAATGTGTTGGAGCGCTAGCCAATACAAGTGGGCCTGTTACCTAATGATGTCACTATGTTTTTGAAGTAAACAAAGGAGTCAAATCAAGGGGGAGGAGGGAAACTCCGACTGGAAGGAACTTTTGGATTTAAGCCTTTGCAGACCATTTACATCCATTCAAATGAATAACACACTACAGGAAAGGAAATCCCCAAATTAATAAGAGTTAATTACTTTTAATTTCCACTATTATGTTACAGAAATAGCTTGAAAAAATCCTATTTTTCAACACAAGCTGATGTTTTATTCACTACTATTCAAAACATACAATTAAGATTAATAATAACAGCTGGTGTCAATACACATAGTTTGCATACACATGATCAAGGCTTTGAGCACCAGGAAAATACTTGAATTGTACTCTTTAAAAGCTATGTAAAACCTTCATGAATTATTTTCTGCCCTGCAATTGTTGCATGTCACCAGCTGATAACATCACCAGCAATTTAGAAAAGTGCACATTGTGATATACATTTCTAAAGCACAACTGTAGGGTTTCTTCATCAAGTATAGTAGCCATCAAAAGGAACCCTTTGAGTTTTCTGGTACTTTGAATAGAATCAGCCATCCATACTCCTGTGAAGAAACCATTGTTCTGCTCTGTGTGCTCTAAGATAATAGTTTTTACTGTAGAGAACATTCATGCAGCAGGAAGGATTCAAGTCTGCTGCCTTCCTTAGTCACTCTGCCACAAACGGGAGGACGTACATTCACATGTGGGACAAACCGTGTACTGCAATAAGAAGGGATCCTGCTATGAAGTACAGGTGGTTTGTGTTAGAGGGGAGACTGTGACTAATGTTTGCATCTCCATTTTGGGAATGCTGTAAATAATAGCATTGCATATGCCCCAGGAGAGCGCTGAACATGTTAGTTTATCAGTATCAGCTGACTCCTTCATCCACCAATCACTCAGTAACAAAGTCACTCCATTAGCAGCAAACTAAATAGAGATGTTTTTAGCTATTTTTGTGTCTGTTTGTTCTTTATTGGCTGTTGAAACTCAGTTTGTGGAAACAACAAAATCCAAAGGCACATTGTTTGCTCATTACAAATCTTACATTTTGATCATGGAGCACAATAACCTGTTGGTCTTGTACCACTGAAGATGTGTACGTTTTAATTTTCATCCCACACAAATTAACTAGATGATAAATATACACATTTTACCAAAAGTCATGAAGTGAGAGATGTGTGAGTAATGTTTTGATAGTAGACGTATTTGAAAATGCACAGGGGTAAAAAATAGCCCCATTGGCAGTTGTGTTAATACCAGTTATCCTCATAAATAGAATAATCCACATAAAGCAATAGTATTTTGACAAATGAAATGTCAGCCAGGTTAGAGCCATCACATTCGTAAAAAACAGAGCAGCCGTGGATTCCGGGATTCTCTCCGTTGATTGCGATCCACAATAGAAAGGCAGTCCGGGAACCCTACAGACTATCCTCCCTCCTTTGCTGTAAAGTAAACTATTACAGGGGCAACAGTGGGCTCAGGAATGCAGCCTTTAATTGCCTTTGCAGTCCCACAATAAAATTAAACTCTCCCCCTCCGACAAACTGGAATAAATCGTTGTCAGTGGACACCGACGTAAGAAGCCCGACTTTTTGTGCAGAGTCTGTTTTTTATAGCTTCAGCAACTCTTTGTTCCTACATAGATAACCTTTTTTTCCCTCAAGCAGAAATAAATGTGTTTTCATGCTAATTTAGCAAGGTATGTTACTGTAGCAGTTGTGTGAATTGGAATGAGGTGTACTTTAAGTGACCCTGAGGTTGGAGATAGGGAGATGAAGGGGGCAGGTCTGCATAATTCTCTCCTCTGGTGATATAAGCAGATGCTGTTTGTCTGTTGTTCTGTTGACTAAGACAAATTGTTGAAAATACATTTGGTTTTATGATATAAATAAAGAGAGTTATTAAGGTGCATGTAGTCCACCAGGTATGATTTATCGTTTGTCCTTAAGAACGTCAGAACAAAATGTCAGTCACCGAATCAACAGCTGTGTTTTAGCCATGCTAGCTGTATGGCTGTAGGTTTAGCAACAAATTCTGTGAAATTTGGTGTAGACAATCTTGTTTTTTTTACCATGATTAATTGTCTAACCTTAGTTATCCAATTACTTTCATTTAGCACCATCATCAGGTCAACGATCTGAATCAATCGAATGCTTTTGTTTATAATCATAACTGCACACTAAAGACATCTCCATTAGCCGAAGCTGTGCACATTTTGGCATGCTAAAATGCAAGTTATCATAAGCATTAGTCATAAGCAGGTTACCCTGCAAGCGTTTGCATTAAGCTTGAATTGTGATGTTACATTTTTCATTAAGAGGTTGAATTTGACCGATGACCTATCTAGACCACATTCAAGTTACAGCTAGCAAGACTAATGTTTACAATGGAGGTAAGACAAAGGTTCCCCATAGCCAGGTTTCCATCCAAATGTATCGTAAATGTTAACTGAGTGTTCATATATTCTGCTATTTATTGTTTTATTTACCTTGTGCTAACTGCACAGTCCTACAATCCTCCATTTTCTTTGCATGTTTTTGTTTCTGAAATACTGACGGATGTTTAAATATCCAGTTGATGAATATACAATACAAGCACTGTTTTTCTTTTTTCTTCTTCCTTTTAGCTTCAATACTGCCTCTGTAATGTTTCCATTAAGCTAAACTCCAGGGGGTGTTTCAGCTTGGTCTTTTATAGTAAGTTGACCAAGTGTGTTGAGGCATTTCCCATTCAGAGTCAAAAGAGGAGCCAGTCTAGTGTTGGGTATTTAAAGTCACCCGGGCCTACCAAAACATTACCCTCAAGAATTTTTGTTTTAGGTGTTATTTGATTCAGATGTGAATGCTAAACCCAGTGGCCTGTGTCTGCAGTGTTTAAACAGCCAAAAGCTATTTCCGAGTGATTGCAAGTGGCTGGAATTATAAATGTGTGCATGTTGTTTAATCTCATTCTGTGTGATGGAAGTTTGCTGTAGATCTGCTGCTTCTTTACAGTGACAGAAGTGAGATCACAGATCTGGATGGATGCTCATTGGCCAGAAGTAGTTGCACATTTAAAGGTCTTGGAGAAGATTCACTTCCAAGCTATGAAGCTAATACGTGCCTTAAGCCTGCATTCTTTCTATTGGCCACCAGGGGGACTCCACTTGTTGCAAAAAAAGATGTGATTGTATAGAAGACTATGATAATGTGACTCTAAATCGCACAACGTTTTATTACCTCAGTAAACATTTTCCTGTCGAGTTTCTGGTACGAATCAGTAGTTTCTAGTCTTCTTCAATATAGCATTATGTTATTTAAGGAAATTGTTTAATTTATAGTGAAATAGCCAATAAGCAGGGTATGCTTTAGAGAAAGTCTATAGTGTAATTGACAGGTTGCTTCCACAGTCATGTTTGGCCGTGCTTTCGTCCTACAGCCTTAAACCTTTCACATTGCATTTTTAGATCATGTCCACTTCTTATGAACAGTCTATGTTCAGGAAACAGTTTTCCCTCAGACCTCAATGGAAAAGGTGACGGAAGTTACTTTAGAAAAGGCCATTCTGGTGTCTCTGCTCCTCTGGATGTGGTTTGAAAAAAATTGGATGGATGAAAGAAGAGCCTCTGTTAGCTGGCTGCTTGAGTGTCAGTGTGTAGCTCGGTAAGCTGAGCGGGCTGCTCTGGGCAGGTTGGGCATGCGAGTAGATCCTCCTTCCACAACATGCTCCGTCTGAATTATTAATGCCCGCCTTTGGCTAGATTTATTTTACTTGTGCTAATGAGACTCATTACCAGGCTTATTAGCGTAAATGTGCTACCTGATCCGCCCGATCACATCACCCTCTTCTGCGCGGTGCTGGTGTGTTTCAGAGAGCTGCATCTAATATGCGCTTAAAAGGTTACACTTGACCTGTTGTTCAGGGTTAGGTCAGTCCAGACATGGATCAGACTACAAAGGAGGATTTATTCCATGAGATCTTACTATTTGCAATTCCTTTCCTTTCATTTCCTCCGGCCAGCAGCACAACATAAAACTTCATTTGAAGCAGCAGGTTTGGTTCAGTTTGCCAGAGCTGACTGGCGCTGGACAAAGCCTGCCCTTGTATGCATCAGGGCCTTAGCTGAAACTTTAGCTCACTAAAAGCAGCAGTGAGGGGGTAGAGAAGAAGTAGAGGAAAAAGAGGATGGTTGCAGTGGAACAACAGAGTTTGGAGTTGAGTTTTAACTCGGCTCTGAATGGCTTGCTGACGTCTGTCCCCTCGGTAACCCAGTCTGATCTGCATAACAGAGGCCCGGGCCCCGCCATTCACTGTGTTAACAAGACGGCCTGGCAAATAAAACAGTGAGGGCACCGGGGCATATGAAAGGGCTCTGGCTATCTCGGAAGAGAAGAAGACTCAGTATGAGGTGAGGGGGGAGAGAGAAAAGAAGAAGCCATTGGTGGTCGGTGCCACACAATAGGAACCTAGCAGATTTACCACTAGAGCTGTGTCTGTGTATTTGCATGGAGATGGTAAAAGCCTCCTCGATAGTTTCCATAGGTTGAAAAACACTCTACCCTGCTGTCTTATTTTCCTCCCTTGGCTTGTTTTAGAGCAGCAGCAACATCTGTGGTGGCACTCGTACGGGTCAGGAGGCAAATGACTTATTAAACTGTGCTTTTATTGTGTAAATTGTGTGTTTTGTCTCTGTCATTTGGAGGAGATTCACTTTAAAGGGGTTATGCTTTGACAGGTCTGCAGGGTCATGTGATGTATGACTGATGTTCACAGATAATGGAAACCCGAAGAACTGTGGAGCTCCGATATAAATCATAGTATGACCTTTGGGTTTTCAGACAGTGTGTGGCTGAACTTGCCGCTTCCCATCCCTCTCACTGTCTCAGTAATTCTGCTGCTGTTTCCCCCAGCATGTCCCCCCCCCCCCTTTTGTCCTGTTTTCACCTTTGTTTACCCTCATCTCATTCTATCTAAATGAGCCCATACTATAGAACACATCATTTGATGTGACTGTAGTGGTAGGGGCTGTGCAGATTAAGCACGGTGGTCACAGAGACAAAGATGGTCGACGCACGGCAGCCTGCTGAGATCCTCGGGGACCTGACGGTCGGCTGCTGAATGCCAATGAATCCCAGCATCAGAATTCAAAAGCGATACTGATGTGACTAACAAAAAAAACACACAGAGGTCAAAGCTATAGAGGAGGAACCATGACTAAATTCCAGTAGTATTCCTCATTTCCTCTGTCCCTGTTGTTAGGATTGACTGAGGTTTTAATATTGAGCGCAGGTAAAGACACATTTGTTTTAAGCCAGATACAATTTTGAGATATTCTCTGATTTGTTATTTTGAATGCAGACAATGTTCCACTATCCTTGAAAGGAAAACATAATGTGATTCCTTGATATCACTTTATTAGGTATTCTGAATGTACATTGATTATTCTTTTACAAACAGAGCGCTCCCCCTACATGTTTGATTTGGTGTGATGGAGCGCATTGTGTTGCCTGTTTTATAGTTTAGCTGTGCATATGCATCCTATCAGGAGCAAGGACATTATTCCCCCACATCTGGCTTAGTTGAACTTTGTAATTATGCACGCATAACACCTCCGGAGCAGATGCTAGAGCTAGAGATGCATAGAGCCTCCACATTTTGATGCTTTTCACTCCATGTCTCCAAAGATGGATGTATCTGCAGCGAGCGGTAGTGCAGAGAGCTGGAAATGTCACCTCATCCACCAGGTGGGTTGTGGACGTGTAACGGGAGATAGTGCGAGGTGTGGGGTTGCACTTTTGCTCTATGCTTGTAATTGCTTTTGTAGCTGTCTGTAGCTCTGGTTATTAGTCTTGCATGACATATTGGATGGAAACCATGTGTTTTTCCTATAGAGATGCAACCAACAGTGAACTTCTTTATCAATTAACATGCAGAGTATTTTCTAGATAAATTGATTAATTAATCAATACACAATTCCTGACATTTTTGCTTCAAAATTACTTCAACAATGGATTATCAAAATAGTTGATTATTTTTCTGTCAATCAATTTATCAATGAATACAATACAGTATTTTCATTTGTCATTTAAGCTTCAAGTAAAAGTTAACAGAATAGTTACAAAAGGGCTATGTTGTTGTCTAGTCATTCAAATAAAGTCCCACTTTCTTGAGCTATGTCTTGTCTCTGCAGCAGTAATCATGTTTTTGTGATGACCCAGAATAAATAGCATCATTTGTGGTAAAAGAAATGCCAAAGTGAGGGCTGATTTGTCATCTCCAACAGACATGTTTACGCTCACTGCTTCGTCACCTATTTTGTATTCAAGCTGAGCTTTTCAAAGGTCAGTGTGTCTGCTTTATAATTATTTATGTAATTTTGGATGTGGCAATTTCTTTATTTATTGAAGCATCTAGTGAAGCATTAGGACGAGAGGTGCAGTCATTCTGATGAAAAGAAAACAACCTTTTCAAACCTCGCATCACAAGTCCTTGTGTGTCAGATTAAGTGAGTAAAGATGCTGTTTAGAGAAAGCTGTATTGTTGGGTTCTCAGATGATCCCCTCTGTGGCGATGAAGCGCTCTAAACTGACCAGCAGGAGGCAAACAAGTTCTGTAGACACACTGAATTCTAATAGACCCTTTGTTTGCAGCAATACCACTCAGCTGTTCCCAGGTTCAAGGTATAAACTGTCACACAACAGAGCAGACTTGAGGTTTGGCTTGAGAGATGTGATGTTTCAGCTGGTAACCACTCAACAATCACCAAGGCGTGCGGTGTATAGGAAAAGATAATTGTAAAATAAGCAGGTAAATCCATTATGAGCTATATTAGTGTACACAAAGGCTCATCTTATCTTTCATTTCTGTGGTGGCAACAAGGCTATATTTGTCCTGGAAAGACATTTAATGATAAGCCATAACACTTAAACACTATAAGGCATCCAAAAGACCAAACATAAGCATCTGCATTACGATCTAAAAGGAAAAAATAGAATATCTCCTTAATCTGCACATTGCTGTACATCATCATGGTTGAATAATGTACTGTATTGTGAGACCCAGCATATTCTCTCTCGTATAGGTTTAATAGAGCTTTATAATATAGGACAGCTGCGTAAGTCTGTTTAATGTTTGCTGGCAGCTTCTGCAATAAAGCAAGTAGCTTTACTCTGATCCACAGCTCCTATCAAGGTCATCTCCAACAGGTGCTCATGCATTTGGATTAAGACTGATAGGCATCAGAAAGTAATTTAAGTCTCACAGAAGATGGTATGTGGGGAGTTGTGTTTTTTTTTTATATAGGCTGCATATAGATCAGATAAACAGTCACTGAAATTGAATCTTTCTATTAAATCTTCTTAATTCTACAGAATAAAATCAATCTCTCCTATTCACAAATCAACTGATGCAACTTAAATATATGCATGCATTTAATATAATTCATTTAGTGGATCATTTCTTTTCATGCTTAACATTTTATCTAATTTTGCATGGATGAGCGGCATCAGTGGTTTTGGAACAGTCAGAGATAACATTATAGAATGAGGGATGCCCAAAAATTGTCCAAATCCCTAAAAAATGTGAAAAGCAGTGTTGTTATTTTAAAAAATGGCAACACTGTTCCTGGTAAAATGATGTAAAGTAGTGTCATCTTCACCGTCTGACAGAAAACACTTATCATAAATGCATCAAAGGAACATAGATGAAATGAAATCTGTCATACTTCAAACAATGTATTTGTACAACTATCCTGCACTTGGCAGTTGCTCTAAATAAACACTACATGGTTGTAGCCTTTCATCTTTTGCATCTAGTTATCATTCATCTCACATTAGCAAACCTCTGTGAGTCTCCTGCGACCTGTGCACCAGCAACGCTAATTCACCCCGATTTTTGCCCTGGTGCTGATCCATGCCTTAATGAAGGCTTAGCGTGCTAAGCTGCCTTTGAACTGTCACTGGAAATAAAGGGAGGCAGGCTCACTGCTGTCATATGCACTGCAAGTTAGCATTTACTGTGCAGAGTCCTACAATTCCAACCCGCCCACCCCGGCAGAGAGTTCATTTATGTCATACTGATGGTTTCTCCCGTTCGTTACTTCCTGCTCTTTGGCTGGCAGAAGGTTTAGCTTTTGACTTTGGCTAATTGATATAATTGCTTTTTAAAGCTGCTCCATGTCATGTGAACAAAAGCACTTCCTGCATTGGTTTTATATTGCAGGCACTCATTTACTGTATCATATTTCAGCATTTGCAGCAAGAAAACAGGAACTATCACTCTTTTTCACACACACACACACACACACACACACACACACACACACACACACACACACACACACACACACACACACACACACACACACACACACACACACCTGCTCAGAGAGGTTTTTTTTTTAACAACCATTTGTCTAAGCTCCCTCCATGTTCTCCCATAGGTGCACAAGCTTTCAGCACTCTTTTTAATAGCTGCACACCAACTCCCAGGTTGCGTGAAAACACTTAATGGATTCGATTTTCTGAAAATCTTGCCCCTCACATCAGACTGTGCATGTCAGTTGGTAGTAGAGCTGGTATATAGTTACTTGGACGAGATGGACATAAGGATGCAACAAACACATATTGACCTGATGATTGAGCTGGATAAAAGGTCAGGCGTATAAAAACGTACCCGAATGTCTGTACAAATTGAGATATTATTGGATTGCTTGAGAAAAAGGAACCAAATTGAGAGTCAGAATTGATCCTCTGGGGACCTTAGGTAAATTACACAGCATCCAGCATCCAACCTTAGGGTGGCGTTGACAACTGTGGAAATCACCAAATACTTAGGATTCATGTCGACTCATCAATTAAGTCATAAATCAGTTTGGAAATAGTTGAGTGGGTTTAGACAAGATTGGAATGAAGGATAAAAGAAAGAGTGACTTTTTTTTACTACTTTGGTCTTTTTAAGATTTCAACAAATTCTCTTTATTCTGTGGTCATTCTGAGTTTGACACGCCCTTTGTATCACCGTCATCCATCTCTTCTCACTAACCCTTCTTCCGTTTGTCTTCCTCCCTGCATCCATCCGTTCATGCATCTCCTCATCTATCCAGTTTAAAGACTGCCAGCCCAGCGCAGCAAGGTTTAAGCAGTGCACCACTTCAAAGCCCTCTTTGATTCTCTCCTCCTCTTCTTTTATCCCCCCTCCCACCCACTTTCCTCTCTGTCCAGCCACCTGTTCCCATCCGGAGGGTGTGTGTGGAAGTGAAAATCCTTGATCAGAGCCGTACCATTGGTGTGGTTTGAACACACAGTCCTAGATTGATTTCATGTGTTCGGAAGAGTTCCTCAGTAGTGGTGATTTTAGAAAAAAAAGGTCTCTGATTTATGTTTAAGATTGTAGCAGCCAACAGAGGTCAGCATTGTACAACCGCATAGTAGTGTATTGTATCAGTTATCATCTTTGTATCATGTGTTCATGCACAAAATAAGGTACTTGGTAGTTAAAATATACTCGAACAAACGCATGAAAGACTTCAAGTGCTCAGAGGTACTGTGCATGACACAGGCCGAGCTCATTACTTTGTTTATTAACCTCATAAGTCAGAGACATGCTGACAGTTTTTCTTTGACTTCCCTATTACTTTAATGACTTGGCCTATTTTCATTACAGACGCAAGGCCCAGTGTGACCCAAAGCCTCATTTTTCCAAACTGCAAAAGAGGAGCTTGATGACTCTGCAGTGTTAGATTGGTTTATTGATTTAGGAGCCTCCTGCTTATTGATTGGCCTAAGTAGCATATTGATCTGAAAGAAATTGACTTCGGCTGTATAATATTAAAGAAAGGGCCAAAACAGCCACTTTGTCAAAACACGACAAGGAGAAAACACTTATTAGCTGTGTAGAGTTTAAGACGTTAACATTTTTAAGTTTGTTGAATTTAGTTTCCGTTTGCTTAATCTCTTTTGCATTTTTTTAATTGTTGCACGTCGTCAAAGCTTTGGCCCTTGTATGTTCATCTTATCCAACATCACTTTCGCGTCCTTCCTCCCCCTGTCTGCCTGTCTCTGTTTCTGATTTGTCGTCATCTGAGGAGTGGGCGATGTGTCGTCTGAGCTCTGCATGAGTCAAAGCTGACTCTAATAGGCTGGATGAGCTGTGATGCTGTTCCTGCTTCTGTTCAGCTGGATCACCAACACTTTCTCTCGTGTGTGTGTGTGTGTGTGTGTGTGTGTGTGTGTGTGTGTGTGTGTGTGTGTGTGTGTGTGTGTGTGTGTGTGTGTGTGTGTGTGTGTGTGTGTGTGTGTGTGTGTGTGTGTGTGTGTGTGTGTGTGTGTGTGTGTGTGTGTGTGTGTGTGTGTGTGTGTGTGTGTGTGTGTGTGTGTGTGTGTGTGTGTGTGTGTGTGTGTGTGTGTGTGTGTGTGTGTGTGTGTGTGTGTGTGTGTGTGTGTGTGTGTGTGTGTGTGTGTGTGTGTGTGTGTGTGTGTGTGTGTGTGTGTGTGTGTGTGTGTGTGTGTGTGTGTGTGTGTGTGTGTGTGTGTGTGTGTGTGTGTGTGTGTGTGTGTGTGTGTGTGTGTGATTAATAGCCGACAGCCTCTTAAGTGAAGTCTATAGTCCATGGATGAGAGGAGACTGGCTCCCAGTGCCAAGCTGTACAGGTATCTATCAACGGATCTGGGTGCAGATAGAATTGAGGGGAATAAGCAGGAGATGGAAAAAGGCTGTGAAGCATACAGTAGCAAGCTTCCTCTCATAGAGTCCTGAAGTAACGCTGACACATTGGGTCAGTGCATACACACACAAAAAAAGTGAGGCTACTGTAATGTTTGTGGTTACTTTGGGAGATGTCAAATTGTGCATCTGAAACAATTAATAAAAACATGAATTTAGATTGCTGGGTTGCAGTTTTGCTATAGCCCAACATTTACTGGATTTATGACGCCAATATATTATTTATTTAAGCCTTTAAAATAACCTGATAGTTAATTTTGATGACTTTTAGGATGGCGACGTCAGGTGAAATTTCTGAATGGATTTCCATGAATTTCTGCTAAACTGAACCTCAAACATATCTTTGGCTGATATGTCAGCTTTGTTGATTTACCAGTCCAGCTTTTAAGTGGCATATCTGATGTGTTAATAGATAGATGTTTGACGTTACATGTGGAATTCAAACACAGCACATCTTTATGCTGCATGCTGTATCCAGTCCAGGCAGGAGGATGTGTACTGTGCAATGTACTTTCAAGGCATTTTGCAAGGAGACAGTGTGGGCACAGACATTGAGTCATTTTGGATTAAGATGGATGGAAATGAGAGCCAGTAATGCAGACACCTGACAAAATTACTTTAGTAATCTGATTGAAGCCATCATCACCCTTATTGCGCAAAATAAAGTTTCTGTTGTCTCAGCTTAACTACTGAGAGCTCTGCTACTCTCTCTCTCTCTCTCTCTCTCTCTCTCTCTCTCTCTCTCTCTCTCTCTATCTTCTTTATCACTCATCAGGCCAAGTTTATTTGTGCAGGTTGAATGGTTGCCAAGGAGATGAGTGTGCTGTAAGTTTGCTGCTACCTTGACAACCGGCCAGACAAGTACTGCATTATCACTGTGACAATAAGGAGAAGAACAAATAAGGGACAGACGAGTGAACATGCATACAAGAGCAGAGAAGAACTTGAAAACAAGGAGACAGATGCTCACTTGACGTCAGACTTGAGTTGAGTATCTCATCTTGGTCAGTATTAAAGAGGATCTAAGGGCTTTGTAGGCAGATTTGAAACCCAAAAAGAATTAAAGGGGCCACCTATCCCGCAAATGTTCAGGTTCATAGTTGTATTTTGTGTTTCTTCTGTGACATGTTTTAAAGTTGAAGAAGTACTTTATTTGTCTCATACTACCTATGCTGCAGCACTTCTTTTCATCCCCTGTCTGAAACCAGAGCCCAGTCTGATATGATTGGTTAGCTGGCCTGCTCTGTTTTGATTGGTCAACTGATTAGTTGTCCCGCCCCTTAATTTATCACATACAATGTGTTGGAGAGTTAGCCAACAGAAGCGCAAGTGTTAAACAAAGTAAACCAAGGGGCCTAATCGAGGCATTTTTAGACCAATTAGGTGACAAAAAACATAACTACAGGAAAGGAAAACCCAAATAAACGGTTGTTTTGGATTTGTTCCAAAGAAATGTTTTAGCAGTCCTTAATCTGAAAGTTGTTTCAAAAGCTTTTTGACCCCCGCTGAGAATGCATTTCATTGGGAAACACTGCACGCCTTTTCTTCTGATGAAAGGTGTCAGACTCAATTATGTCGAGTATCAAAAGATCAGCTCTCCGTTGCTTGAGCCAAAATCAACCCCGGTATATATCTTAAAGCACTCCGTAACCAGAATTTTTTTACAGTTATCCTAACAGTTACTTAAGTTGTCAGTTTCAGATGACTCAGTTCTCATTTATATACATCACAATATTGATTTATCTTTGGCTTCACTCTAAAGGATGCTCAGCAGGAACGTCTAACGATTTGCTATACCACATAGTTTGCATTTCTCCTAGTGACATTTGATTGACTTCCCGAGGCAAAACATAAAACAGACACACACTTCAAACAAATCAAAACCAGACGTTTTTGGAGTGCAATACTTAGATAAATGTAAAGAATTCCCATAGATTGATTCTTCACTGAGTAGCGCCAATCCCCGAGAGCAGTGGAGGTATGCCTTCCACTTATGTGAAGATCTTGTGAAACCAGAGAACAGAGTAACTCACCAGCTAGGTAACCTTTCATTGTAAACCCCCTCAGTGATTTATTCCTCCACCTGATACTCTTGTAGTTATGGCTAGCAGACGGACTGTAACGATTCTTGAATTTGATGTTGAAAGAGCTCAAATTTGCTTTGACTATGATTATGATACTCAACCCTGGAAACGTCTATGGCGTGCTGGGTTAAAGTTGGAAAAACTAAACAGGCACCTGGAAATATAATCAAAATGGGAGTCTGAAGTTTCACCTTTGCCTTGCTTGATTCACATCAACACTGTGACTGTATCACACATTAGTCTCAGAGGCTAACACCAGTAATGTGCAATCACTTTTTCTATGATCTTGCAATCGGTCACGTTACAGACCCTTGTAGCCTACTATAAACCTGTGTTGTCCTTTCCTGCCATGGCCGTGGATGTGACTTTGGCTAAGTGACAGCGTGGCTGAAAGGTCCAGAGTCGGACAGCAGAATGGGCTGATCTGTCCAATCAAAAGGCTGTTGTATGCATGTCAGAGGTCAGCTTTTAACCAGCAAATCCCCTTTTCTCTCCTCTAATCCTCCATCCTGGGATTTTCCCACACCACAGGGCTCATCTCGAACCAACCACACTGCAGACAGACAGACAGACAGACAGACAGACAGACAGACAGACAGACAGACAGACAGACAGACAGGCGTGATGGCTCCTGATTGTGTCCACAATCCTCAGACAAGATATACAGGAAGTTATATCGACCTTTTAACCTGCAGGCATGGCAGAACTGTGTCTCCAACTGCAACTGGTTGTTTTGCTTTATATTCTCTGACCTGTGGAGTTACAGTTTCACAAAATGTAATATCTAAACACACATTTATTTTAATTGAGCGACTGCATATTGTCTAGTATGCAGTGATTTCCATCCATGCAGATTCAGCATCAGTTTTATTTTAGCACATGCTGAGGTTTTCATGTATAGTCTGCTGTTTCCTGAACTTGATAGGAACTCTGAGACAGGGTACATCTGCAATATACAGAGACAAAGTGGTGTGTTGGGGACCAATGAGGGCCCGGGAACACATTTGTGCCTCAGGAGGAGCCTCTTACACCTTGTTCTCTCTACTGGTGGTAGTCATCAGTCCACATTTGCTCTCCCAGCGCGTCAGCAGTTTAGGCCTGTAAAGCTGACTGGACTTGCTTAGTCAGGGAGGCTTGTGATCTGCCCTGTGTATCTCTGCATTCTTTAACAGTGAGCTTAGCCTCAATTCAACCCCCCTCTGTTAAAAATGTGGCCTGGGGCGTACACACACAAACACACACACACACACACACACACACACACACACACACACACACACACACACACACACACACACACACACACACACACACACACACACACACACACACACACCGTTTCCCCAGCAGACTGAATCGCTCACTTGGTGTGGAGATCAAAGACTCCAATATTTATAAGTGGTCTGGGGGTGTAATTTGTTTGATTCTGACGAGACCATTCCCTGTCTGCCCTTTTTATTTATCTATGTGTTTATTTATTTATCTGTTCAAACCAAACCTCTTCTTCCTCATTAGAGCTGCTTTAATGTCCTCGTCGAGCAAAAACTTAATGGACATATAATGAATGCCGTGCGAGCACATTTCGGGGGAAACGTTGAAAAAATTGTTTGCCTGCAGCTCTGGTGATGAAACGGGAGTAAGACGGATTGGATAACCCGCAGTGTATGGAAAGTCCTGTCTCCTGTCATGTGGGAACACAGAGATCTCACTGCCCGAGCTTATGGCCTGTGTATTTTTTATGGCACGTTTGAAACCCCATCTGGTCGGCTTATGAGACTCCTTTGGCCTTTGTTTATTTGTTTATCTTCTAATGTGTTTTAAATACATTTTTATCCTTCCAGCCCTTTATAAGCTGGCGTTTGATCCGCATCTGTCACGAGTAATGATTCCCCAGTTGTTTCATGATCTGGTTCCCATCCAGTCTGATATAGTCTCTTCGGTCTGATTGACACATGAGAGTGAATTTCTTATAAGAACAATGGGTTGGATTGCCAACCCATTGTCCTTGACATAATGTGTGTGTGGGGGATTTGGAGACAAATAGAAAATGCTTCGCCTCAAAATCCCCCTGCTTATGCAATTTAATTGATATTGGCGTCCTCACACAGGTGTTACACGGACGGAGTGTGTGTGGAAGAGATGTTGGGGGGGGGAGGACAGGTACGGGCCAGCTTGTGTGACAGCAGGTGCTACATGCTGGAGACTCTTTGTGTAACTAAGGGATGTCCTGAGGCAGGTGTGGCCCACACAAGTGTGTGAGTTTGTGTGCGCACCACACGTGTCTGCCCGAGCATACGAAGAATAGCAGAGTCTGATCCTGTAATATTTAATAGCTTGACACCTGAGCCAGAAAGCGTGCCTTCTCATTGTCATTGTGTTTAAATATCCAATCTCATGTTCCAAACTGAAAACAATGAAGGGTGGGAGGGATGTCAGTGGGACTCTTACCATGTGTGCGTTGTTTAAATGATCTTTGGTTACATGACAATCTGACCTTGTTGTGTCTTTTTATTGCCAAGTCTGGAATTAAAAGTAATCTTCATCAGTCACCGCTCGAGCCTCCTGTATTTGTGTTGAATTGCACACAGGACTTCTTGTTCACACACATGCCAAGCTGATAACATTTTAATTCAATTCCTTCACTATTTTTCACCCCTCTCTCACTGGGTAAGCCGGTCACGTCTCAGTGTGTGTGGAGATGTTAAAGGAACGTTAGACAGTCTGCTCACTGAGTCCCAGCTCCACCTCTGGCCTGTTTGAATTGCAGATGATTCTAACTCATCTGTGCTCCCAGTCGCTGAATAATGAATCCCAAACACAAGGAGAATTGTTGATGGGAGCATGTGTATGTTTATATCCATTGTTTGTGGATTTATGCTTGTTTCTTTGCCTGTGTGTGTGCCAGCCTTGATTAGTATACAGTTGTGTTTGTTTTGATGTTGAAGCTGATGTTTCTGTTTTCCTGAGTGTGTGACAGTTCATTTATATGAGAGACTGGAGTGGATCAGCAGATAATTCATACGTATAATTGCTTTAATACACAACCTATTTATCATTCATTCTGTTTGAATGACTGGTTGAGTGTAACAAATAAAACATGCTACTATTAGAAGACACTGTATTATACTTTTCATCAACAAATCCGATAAAAAGACTAAAACTGAGTAAAATACTGGCCAGTCTAAGTCAAACTATCATAGGCTGTATACATCTTTGTGCTTTTCTCTTGTGAACTAGCATATTTCCCTAAAACTATTAATCTAATTAGTAGTAGTATTATTAATATTATTATTATTTTAGTCAGCAATAAAAAAAGTAGTCCCCAACTTTTTGAGTAATGTTTGTTTTACTTTTCGTGAAATAACTTTTTTTAAATTAAATTAGCCTTTTCTGTTAAAGTGAAACTAAAGGTTAACAAGCCTTTTCTGTAATCTCTAAAGTGGCACGGGGTAGGGAAGTCAAAGAATATATAGATATCTAATAGCATAATTTTGTGTACATTCTAAGTCTGACATTTAACTTTTTTTTTTAATGCTATTTTATTTTTATTGTAATGTACATTGCCTTGTCGTATTACTACGGTGGTGTATTGCTATCACACTAAAAAAAAAAATAAGGCTCAGTATCAAGTAATTACGTGAAAGTTTCTTGTTATAACAAGATATTTTTCACGTTTAAACAAGATAAGTATCATGTTATTACATGAAATTATCACGTTATTTCATGATAATTATATTTTCACGTTATAACGTCAAAATATCATATCACGTTATAACGTGAAATTATCACGTTATTTCAAGATATGATATTTTCACGTTTTTACAAGATATGCAACTATCACGTTATTCTGAGATAAGAAATCCACCAAGTCTGACTGGGCTTTCCTCCTGAACAACCCCAAGAACTTCAGTCGCCTCCTTAGCGTTGGCATGCTTATTATAATTCCGTCCATCCTAACAAATGCCAATATCTCCCAGTGTCTCAGGCCAAGTAGGAAATAAAAGCATATATTATCAGAAACATCCATCTCGGGCAATTCGGTTGCGCGTCGGGCCGTTTTACTTCCTTTATAGGCTATTTCTTTGAAGCCAACGCTGTTTCGTCCATGTCATTATCTTGAAATAACATGATATTTTCACGTTATAACGTGATAATTTCACGTTATAACGTGAAAATATCACGTTACGTGATAATTATATTTTCACGTTATAACGTGAAAATATAATTATCATGAAATAACGTGATAATTTCATGTAATAACGTGATACTTATCTTGTTTAAACGTGAAAAAGATGTTGTTATAACAAGAAACTTTCACGTAATTACTTGATACTGAGCCTTATTTTTTTTTTTAGTGTGATAGCAATACACCACCGTATTGTCTTTATGTTGCTGCAACGCAAACATTTCCCAAATTGGGATCAATAAAGTATTTCTATCCATCTATCCATCTAATAACTCCTTTTGGTTTTGATCGTTTCATGTGATTTGTTGACAATAAGAACCTGTTTTATGTTTATTTAAAGTTAATGTTGTGTCAGCTAAGAAAGACTTTGTGTTTGTCCTCAGCGGCTTAGCTTCTGAGCTAATGGTGCATGTTGTTAGCTCAGTGACTTTAATCTGTCCGGTCTGATTAATGATGCGGGACAACAGAAGGGAGAGTGAATGGGTCTGCTTCCCAAACACAATAGACTGGACCGTCGCTGAGACACAAACACACATACACACTTTCACACAAGTCATTTGTTCTTGCCTCACTGCCTGCCTGATGCAATTGGGTTTTGGTTAGTCGACACCTGTGAGCTCCTGAAGGTTATAAAGGGGAAAGTGATAAAAAAAAATGTGTGTGTGAATCTGTGTTCTGCCAGCTGCCTGAGAGACTTGGAGACCTGGGGAGAGTCTTACCCATGCATATGGCTGTACATTTAAACACCTTATTTGGGGAAACGTGGCTGCACTGAACTGGAAATTCACCCCAGAGGAGACAGAATCCTAATCTTGGTCGGCGTCAAGCTTCACAAGTCTCTGCGGCAGCGACTGTGATGATAACAGCCTGACAGCTGCAAAGCATCCAGAGCACTCGATGTATTTGGCAGTGCTCCTGGAGCGCGAGCGTGCTTCGCTTTAAAAGTTTACAGTCATGGTTGCACAAGAAGAAGACGAAACATCAATGCCTACACACGCTCATGTCAAGCATCACTTGTTGTAAGGAGATTCTGACCCCACAGTTTCTTGGAAGTGTTGGTTTCGTAACTGCTGAAATAATGTTTTTATTGCCAGTGCCGTAGCATTACAGCACTGTCTTATTTTTATATTGCACTGATTTATAGTTGCACAATACATTTGGAGCATTTCAAGAAAATAACTCCCTCTTCCAGAAGGATTTGTGACTTACAGAAAACTTGTTGTTGGGTTTGTCTACTTTTGTGTGTAACCACCAGTCAGTAAAGCATGCAGTTGATGTCCAATATTTATACCAATATCATTCAGTCGTTGCTTATGCGGTCTCTCAACAACCATTGGTTAGATTGACATGACATTTGGTACCACAACATTAATTCCTCCCTTATAATTTATTGCTAAAAACGTTTAGCCTATTTGTTAAATGTTTACAATTCTTTGGATGATGACCAAATATATGAACAACTAATTAAATTCCCTTTAGCCTCAGCAGTACTGAGTGTTAATTAGCATGTAAACACAATAATTTATGATGGTGAGAATGGTATGACAATTAGTGCAGTCGTACAGAGCTACTATAATGGCTGTTGACTCTTAGTCGTATTTGCTAAAACTAAAATGCAATAATGACTTCATTTTCATATTTCTATTCATCCTAATACAGTGTGCGTTTTTCCCAACGTATTTTTCTTGTTACCTTTTTAAACAAAACAATATCAACTCCAAACCCCTTGTCCGAGGTTATATACATCTTTGAGTAACATATACATCAAAGATAACATATTCCATTCTCATATTTGTTCATGTATAGAATTTTAAGAGGTCTAAACAATTCAGTATTTGATGATAAATATTTAAATTATAGAGCTTTTTGGGGTTGTAATCCTCAGTTGTAAACCCTTTTGGTAGGTGATTTGTAGGAACTACTTTTTGTCTTTTGGTGGGTTAAAATACAACATCATGCATTGGTGTTGTTTATAAAACTAAACAGTTTAAGGCAGTCTGATTCAGGAAAAGTAATGAGGACCTCCATAACGCCTCTTTAATTCAATAATGTGTGTATTTGTGTGTGCAAGTAGAAGTTGACTGAGTTGCACTAATCCTCTGGCTGCCATCTGTTGTTTGACCTCCTCCTTATCGACACACAACCAGCCTCCACAGGTCCTGTGTGTGTTTGTGTGTGTGTCCATGCTCAATAATGTGGTGTGTTTGTTTGTGTGTGCAGACCACGACTGTCAGTCAGCCATCGTGGTCCAGACGAAGGAGGGTCGGGGGTTGTCATTAGCAAGACCCTGCATAGGCCTTGTTTAGGGTTAATAGGGTCGTGCTCCTGCCAAATGTGCACATGTGGGACTTATTTTAGTCCAGAGGTTAGCCTGGCAGAGGGCGGCGGCTAGTTTTGGGGTTCACTCGCTAAGTGGGCATCCGTCATGATCATATTTCAGAATACCTTTATGCAATGATTCAGGGCTATCATCAAAGTCATTACAATTCAGGAAGCTGGTTTAAATTCAGCCCATGAAACCCAAAAATTAGATGTATTGAATAAAAAGGTTTCATTTAACCTTTGACCTGGTTCATTTGCTGTTCATATGTTGATTGAGACTTTGATCAAACAGAAAAAATGTCAGAGAAAATCCAGAAAATTGACAGTGCTGCAGAAAAATGCAATTGTGCGACTTTTTGAAAATGACTTGTATATTGGCTTTCTTGCCAAGAGTTATAAGACTGTATGTGTTCTAAACATAAAGCTACCAGAAGCAGGTGTTTAGCTAAAAATGTGAATGTGACATTTCCTCGGATCTCTCACCTGTTGAATACCAACGATAGATTTTGGCGCAACAGGTTAGACAGCACTCTCTAGAATAATTGTTTTCATGGCTAGAATCTTTGAAGTTAGTGGCTTGGATGCTCCATTTCTTTACCCTTAAATTTGCCTTCCTTTGTTTGCATTTGGATCAGCATGATTATATGATAACCAACACGATGTATGATTGTACGATCTCCCCTTTAAACTGACCATACACGTTAGCTGAAGACTCATAGGCTGACATTTTATCCACATTAAATAGTTTTGTTCTTTATGTAGATAACAGAAACGACACATCAGTGTATTTGGAACATATATAGTTTATTTAGAAAGAAAGAAAGCTGAGGTGGGATGTGATCTTAAGCCGGTTAAAGAAACCAACACAAACACCGCTGGCCTGTGGGCGCACAACTTGAAACCTTTTTAAAGAACTTAGTTCTGTGATTCATTATGATCTTGACTTCAAGCAGTTTTCCCAGATCCTGTATGGAGTGATAATCACAGTATTTTTACACCCACTCTGCTGCTGTTCTCTCTTGCGTCACTGCAGCTTGTTCTTGAACTATCCTCAGTGATATTTCTGACGGCCTTTGTGGCATGACTCATTCCATTTCACTGCAATTTTATCCTGAAATAGCTTTGAATTGCAACAGCATCCATTTATATTTTGGGGAGACAGCTTTTTAGCTCCTTAATGGAAAAGAGGTTAAACCAGCGTTGTGGTACTGTGGAGGCAGACCGATTAAGAGGTCTTGTCCTGAGCTTCTGTGCCGGATGTTTACTGTTTGTTTTTGACCTTTTTCTCTTTCACAAGTTCCTATCTTTATTTCCTCTGAAGAAATCTTTGAATACATTTCAATACACTTCAATGTCAAAGAGAGAACACGGCTGTTATTAAACTCTGAAGTTCCTGTAGAAGAAGATTGCTCAACACCACTTTTTAAGGCTTTCTATGTCAAGTTTTAAAGATGAAGTTGAAAGTGAAGACGTTGCCATTCCCAAAACATTATGCAGAACATCCAGGCTTGACACAATAGCACTACAGTGCTGGCAGGAATGGACACTTCCTCTCCGCATTGTTCAAATCCCACAGCGGGAAAAGCATCCAAGGCCAGTCCTGCTCAACACGCCAGACTACTCAGTGATTTGTGTGGTGTCTAATTTGTTCTACATATGGTGCATGCACACATACATGTTCCCTAATACTGAATACACACAGCTAACCCCTCCCAACTTTTTATTCCATCTCTGTTCTTCCAAACTCCAAGTATAAGCTGGACCAGCATGTGCCCTACATCTGCCTGTTACAGTGCAGTTTCTGAAGAAAGGTGCAGGGCGGCTGTCCTCATCGCCAAACATTAATCTGATAGATTGGATTTAATGAGCCTTATGGGATTTATCCGCCATTCTCTCCTGTCTTTGTTCAGCGTGCAGTTGCCTGGTTATAGAAATACTTGACCCACAAAATAACCACTGTTACTCAACCATTTTTCTTTTGAAATCTTGAAGAAAAACTGCTGCATGCCATCACAGTGAATGGGGAATTATAAAATGGGGAAACGTCTTTTATAAATTGTAGTAAATTGGGGCTATATTTAACAAAGACTTAGCAAAACAGTTTACAACTCATTCAGTAGGATTAAGGACCCATTTATTCAGTCGAATGCTCGCTGCTTCCCAAAGCACATTAATCTTTGCCAAATCTTACTGATTAAAACACTTTTGACTCCTTTTGATTTGGCAGGGCGAGTTGCAGGCCTGTACAAATGTGAGTTTTTTGGCAAAGCGAATGTGTTTTGAATGTGAGAACATATGAATGGATAACTAAGACTTGGATTATGCTGGCAGCCTTCTGTGAGACATTTTGCAAAAGGTGTTTTGATATAGTATAGCAAAATGCAGTCGTCATTTACTTCAATTCCTCAAAATGTTCTCAGTTTTTTGACACTTATTTCCCCGTTGAGGCATGAAGAAAAACAACGTCTCTTTCAGTATTTAAGGTAACACAGGGGACACACTGTTTGCCAAAACTGAACTTTGTGTTTCCGTTAAGGAGAGTCCATTCTGATTAAACTAACTCAGGGGAGCAGCTGGCTTGTCTGACCAGAGCACCTCACAGGGGTGGGGCTTTGATGTAGAGGAAATTATTGAGGCTTGAGTGGTAGACACCAGGGAGGATAGGACACATCAGCACTGCATGAGTTTGAGAAGATGCAGAGGCCGGGCGTTTCAGCACGCTCAAATCTCCTGAGCTGCTTCTTTCCACGAGGGAGGGCTACGGTGAGAAAAAGTGCCAGGAAAGGTAAATCGTTGAGATGGTGACCTGTTGCAGCACCACCAGAAGGAATGATTATTCTTCCAGGCAGCAACACTTTGAAGTCTTTTTTTCTTTTTGGCTGCATCGTTTTTTCTTTGCTTGATCTCCTGTTTCTAGTTATGCATTGATTTACATATTGAGGCACCTTCACACTTTAGTCGCAGCTAATGAGTGCTGAATATAAGAAAGGATTATTTTTTGGGATGATGAAACCGTTTTCAGGTGAACATTTGCAATGCAAGTTGTGTGGAAAGTATCATTTGGAAAAGTAGGGCAGCAAGAAGTGATTTTTAGAAACTCTAATAACACACAGAGAGGAAGAAATGTAAGAGTTGGCAAAAAGCATTGCAATAAAAAGTTATATAGTTGACTGTACACAAGCAAAGGACTTTTCAGTGTGTGTTTTACTTTTGTGAGAGAACCGGAGAAAATGACGCTAAGAAGGGCAGTTTTTACCCTGTTGCACTGGAATACTGTTAATACATTTAGATGGTTTTCTAATATTTCATTAAAATATTAGATTAAAGAACAAAGAGGATTTTTTAAATGAATGTTATTAATAATTAGATTTTTTCAATTTAAAACAAAATGAATTAATTCCAATATACTAATTATTACAGGTTTGGCTAAAAGTAGAAAAATGACATTTAATTAAAATGTATATCCTTCTCTTGACTATCTGATTAGTTTTTCTTTTTTTGGATATTAGACCGATTTGGAAAATTGCTCCTGGGCTGTGTCTGAAATCACTCCCTAGTCACTAATCCTAGAAAATTGTTAAGTTTGAAACTCCAGACTTTAATGGATCATCATCATCCTATTGCATGTTCGGTCACCCAAATTACTTCTCTTCACTATTACATGTGAAAGATTGACGTCATCAGGGTTCATTTTCAAACTTAGCAAAGCTCCTGCAGAGCTACAGCAGAAATGCCTGTTTTCACAGGTTAGCTCGTGCTCTGTAGGACGAGTAAACTGAGCTCTATGTGTACAATCCATGGAGGGCCCTTTAATGACCGTCTGCAGCCCTCGTTATTGTCCATTATCATGCGTGCGGTTTCTGCAAGTCAGCATGTCTACTGTGAGATGACTATATGCACATTGTCAAATTGTCATGAAAAGTGCTTGTATCAAATCATGTTATTATAAGTTTGTCTGCTCTCCTTAATTTAAATTCAACGGCTTTGTCTTTTTTTTCTTTCTCAATAAATTGAACCAAATACTAATTTGCAGACCCAGTACAATTACTGCACTCCTGAGAGCTAATCAAGCATCTCATTTATACCCATGCCTCAAATCAGGCACTTAATTTAAGCTTCATCACAGAGAAAATCTATTTATTCTATTTAATTACTTATTGACTTATTTACCATTTTTATGTTTTTTCCTCCTCAAAGCAAAATCGTGTGTATGATGTTTTTGTTCAGACTGAAAACCTGATTTTATTCCACTGCTCATGCAGGCTTTCTGTGCTTGGATGCAGCTTTTATTTATTTATTTTTCTTACGGCCTCTAGTGTATTATATCACATATAAAGCAACAAAAAACATAGATGGTCGTTTTTCTACAATGTTTGATATACAACATTGTCTTATATGCAGCTGACTCAAACCAGTGTGCTGCCTGGCATTGTTCCAAGTTACTGGTGGGTCTTTCTTGCCATTTGTATTTTATCTGTGTCCGAGCTCGGCTGGAGTCGGGGACGGTAGTTGACAGCAGATGATCCCTTCTTTAATGAGATTCATTTTTTTACTCCCCTTTCTATTCCGCTTCATGGGACCCACAGGGGAATCATTTTGGGCAGATAGAAGCTCTGAACCATGAACACAAAAAAAGGCCGGGACACAGACAGGACACCAGCAAGGAGACAAGGAGGAAGGGAGGGAAGTAGTAGACAGGGAGGGAGTAAGGGTTGAATTATATTATATTATTCATCTTCTCTTGGCCTAACTAGTTGTCAGTCAGAGTCCTGATGTTCATTTCAGATATGAAAATCCACACTAAATGATACAGATTTTCTGTCACATCAGTCTGGGCCACATTTGGCCGCTCATGAGTTTTGACGTTTTAGATATCACACTGAGTCTATGTTCCATGAAATTCAAATATATGGACGTTAGTCACTGAGTGCGCAATAATGGCTCACGACCATACATAATTGATGTCATGTATTTCAGCGATTTGTAATTATCTTCGAATGTCATGTACAGTACATTTCAGCGCCCTGGGTTGTCAAGGTGATGCTCTGAATTTGTCTAAATTGATTTCGAGTGGGATCTTAGATTTATAACACATGTCACGATCCATCCATCCAGCCATCCATTATTCATTCATCATCCAGATTTCGTCTACAGCTTATGTGCTTGGACTGTATTTACATTCATGCAACCATCATTTATCTGTACCCACTGCTAATGGGGACGGAATCACAGCATGCATTATGTATAGGAGCAGACAGACCATGGACAGATTCACACTTATGAGCACATTCAGATTCACTGCACCTGCTTGGCATTTCAAGTGTGTGAGGATACAGATGCACATCTGCATAAATGGTACACACTGAAACTATATTCGACCTAATGTTACTGAAGTGGATGTTTGTCTAACCTATTCCCACAGCTTTGAGTTATTTCATGTGATTCTTTGTTCTGTATTTTTTTCGGCTCTGGAGAAGGCAATGACTGTTGGTTACACAACTTTTGTCCCTAATAAAATATATATGTCCACATCAGTTTCATGGATTATCTTACAATTTGTTTAGAAAATGTGTGTTTCCTAGAAAACACCCTAATGACTTTCGTGATCAGCTGAGTTTTTTATTTATCATCCGGCCAAGGATTTTAATGTATCCAATTATTTGGTTTTGACCAAAAACCTGCAAATCTGTCTGCCTGTTTTGCACTTGTGTTTAGTTTTTAAAAAGCAAATCCAAGCATGCTTATATTGTGTAAATGCACATGGTCATTGTGAACATGTCGGCATACTACATTAGCATGTAGTTAAAGAGGCCCCCATAAAACCACTTTAAAAAGCCTGGTAGACTTTCTAGGGTGGCCCTTAATGTATTTTCCTATTTATAATAAGCCCATATACACTTTAATCAAACCTTATATTGCCAAATGTACCTCAGACTACTTCTCAAGCATTATTAAATACAATACTATGATATCCAGAGCTTCTCAGGTGCATTTACATCTAGATTGCACACATTTCAGCTCTGACAGAGTGGACGAGTCTATCTAATTAGAATCTAATTACCCAAAATTCATGCTAACACCAAATGCATAGGGGTCATTTATCTGTCCATTAATCTGACTATCTATTTAATCACTATGTAGCCATACAGCCAGCCAACCCCCTCCCTCCATTGTGACTGATGACTTCTGCTCGGTGCCAACAATTCATAATGAGCCCATCTGACAACCTTTATGGTGCCTTTTAGCCTGAAAGCAAAAGCACAATGGGAAGTCCCTCAATAGAAATGTGAGTAAATTCCCTGCAAATTACTTTCTTTATTGGTTGCCAGAGAAAGTCTGGAGACAGTGGGAGGGATAGTGGGTGATAGTTAGGGGGGTAAGAAGAAGAAGAAGAAGAAGAAGAAGAAGAAGAAGAAGATGATGTACAGGTAGTGGAGAAGTTGCATAATGGTCTGGTAACTGCATCCTTATCTGTGTGTGTGTGTGTGTGTGTGTGTGTGTGTGTGTGTGTGTGTGTGTGTGTGTGTGTGTGTGTGTGTGTGTGTGTGTGTGTGTGTGTGTGTGTGTGTGTGTGTGTGTGTGTGTGTGTGTGTGTGTGTGTGTGTGTGTGTGTGTGTGTGTGTGTGTGTGTGTGTGTGTGTGTGTGTGTGTGTGTGTGTGTGTGTGTGTGTGTGTGTGTGTGTGCATTGTAGCTTGTGGGGTCTGACTTTTAGCCTTACTCCTGCCTTTGTTCCCCCTCTTTACCTCCCCTCTTCCTCCCTTTCTTTCCCGTAGCGTGGCTTCCTCAGAGAGAGGTTGATATATGACATCTGTTGGACTGGAATTGGATTGAGGACATCCCTAGTGGCACATGGAAATGCATCTCTGGTATTTTCTCCATTGGTTGTGCAGCTTGATTGAGTGATGGGGTTGTAGAGAGGGGGGAAGGAGGAGGTTTGGATTGAAAAAAAGAAACTAAAATATCACTCATAAAAGAGGATTCAGTCATGTACCACTGAAATGGCTCCGTTGATTATCAGTAAACCCAGACAGGGACAGAAGAGGAGAAAAGAGAAAAGGAGGAAACTGAGAAATATGGAAAGACTGCGAGAAAGTCACTTTGTGAGAAAACGAGGGAAAGTGAGGCTATAAAGATAGAGGAAGGCCAACATCAAGCCTCGTTAAACTGACAGGCTGCTGCCAGAAATCTTATTGCCTTATTTCCATCCGAGTGATAGACCGTCTTAAACCCTTGCCTTCCTCAAGTATCCACTTTGACTCTGTTTCCTGTCTCAATGTGCGTCCACTGACAAGAGGAATCAGACACTTTAGCAGCGTTCTGTTAAAGGCACTAAAGAGAAGGGATTTCCTTTGTCGCAGTGACCCCCGTTTACACGCTTACTTTTGTTGAATGTGAAGTCAGGATGCTCAGACCATTATGCCTTGAAATCCTCAATGATGGGAGAAGTGGCTTGGCTTCCTTACAGAGAAGCTGATACGCGGCATCTGGTTAACTGGAAGTGGATGATGCACATGAGGGGAATTCATGGAAGAACATTAGCTACTGGGGATTTGACATTTTCTCTGTCTTTCTGTGTAGTAAAGTGCTTCATCTTCCCCTAGGATCATTCTATTTTATTCCTCGGGTCTCAGTTTTGTAGTTTCAGCCATCATTTTCTGTCTTTTATGTTAACAATGTCAGCTCTTAAGTAATTGTTGCGATCTGGCAACACAGTGGGATTGCTAAAACAAAGAACAAGGAAAAAACTGAAGCAAAATAATGGGGTCATTCATATGTCCCCAGTGTCCTCTTTGTAAGAGACTGGTAAAGGCAAGCATGGCAATTCAAATGCCTAGAAATCTATGAAGCTACTGTGGAGAGATATCGATGACTTAAGTCAGGAATAATAACGTTCATGCAAAATTGAAGGATTCGTTTTCAGGGTATAACATGTTAAATATTTATTGAAAAAAAAACAACATTGCCAAACGTCTCTTAGTTTCAACAGCATAGTTTTGTATGCTCTAAACATATACATACAGCTGAACCGGGTTTTAAGGCCTTTTAATTGTAAACCAACAAACAATTATTAAATATTCCTATCTTAACGTCCCAACTGACTGCTATCACCATCTCTTGATCTCATTGGCTTCATTTAAAAAAAAAATTAGAAGTGTTGTACCAATAGCAACATCTAGGGAACCAAAGCTGCAGGTTCTGCCATTGTGGGCAATCACTGACCATTTCCTATTTTACTCTGGCTGACTAAAGAAAAACATCAATGGTCTAGTTTGCACATTTTGAACACCATATGTGAAGTTTTCACTGGATTAGAAGGATCAATTTGAATTTGGTTATCCATATGATGGGTGACTCTGCGGCTAACTTTGAGTCTAGACGACTGGTGTTTGTGGGCAGACATGCTGTGTTCAATTTATGGGCGAGAAGGGCCGTTAATTGGTGGTTTCTGATTTTCCATTTAATTCCCGAACTGAAATCTTCCCCTGCTCCCGAATACTCATTCTTAAACAGTGTCTGCATTATGCATGGGTAGAAAGTGTATCATAGTAGGTATGAAATATGCATGAGGCCTTGTGCTTCAACTCCCCTCCCCTTCCCCTCATTCCTACCCCCCAAAGGAAGGAACAGTTTTGTGTTGTCTTATTGTGTTAGGGGTTAGGATCAATGAATTACTGTTGTGCGTTTGTGCCCTTCTGGGTAGCTGTGTGTGGTATTTTCTGCAAATGGCAGCAGAAAAGAAAAGAATAGATTGTTTGTTAGAATGGATGGCGGCAACAAAGAGATGTACGGGATGAAGGAGCGAAAAGAAAATCGCTATGGATTCAAAGGTCGGTTTACGATTGAAAGAAGGACGAAGGAGCCAAAGAGGAAAGAGTGTAGCAAAGAAGAAAGACAGCAAGAGGAAAACAAGGGCGACAGATCATCAAACAGAAGGAGACTCTTCTGGGGACTGTCAATAGAAGCAATATCCACTGATTGATTGTATCACTCTGGCACACAGAGCTGATCCCTGGAGACCCTGTGTGTGTGTGTGTGTGTGTGTGTGTGTGTGTGTGTGTTTGTGTGTGTGTGAAGGGAAGGGATGGGGGGGGCTCAAGGCCTCAGCTGTTGTCAAACAGGGGGCCACGCGCCTGTTTTGGATACACTCCAGAAATCCCATATTGTGAAGCCACATTCACCACAAAGGGAGCGCCTCCATTTTGTGGGAATTTATTTGCTCCTCCACCCATTTCTCAATTTATGGTTGTATTTGTTATGGCACACGAGAGAGCAGTGGATGGTTTTTTAATGAGACTGCAGAGCAAAGCATGTGTTGCGTGTATGTTGAGAGGTTTAGATGTTAAATATTGCACTTGGAACCCATTATTGAGGGAGGTTTCCACCAGTTTTTCCCCATATGAGCTTCGAGGAGTCATCATTAGGATTGCATGGCATGAGGTTTTCAGTCGCGGTTCATCAATGTGGCTCCGATGATAAACGATCGCAGCATCTCTTCCACAGCTGTACGTACACACACACACACACACACACACACATACACACACACACACACACACACACACACACACACACACACACACACACACACACACACATACACACACACAAGCTGATTCCGACAAACACACTGTACACAGATGAGAAGTCCTTTATGAAAAAATAGTGGAAAGAAATATCTTTGTAAATGGCTAGTTTGATAATGAATTAAAGCTTGAGTGAAAAGCTTGCTTCACTCAGGTATTATCCAGAAACAGGTGACTATCTGTGTGCATCACCATGACACACAAACACAAACACACACACACACATACACATACACACACACACACACACACACACACAAATATGACCCCACGCACAGATAATCCAAACAGGTCAGGGTTCACTCAGGTCATGGCCTAATCAGACATAGTTGTGTGTGTGTGTGTGTGTGTGTGTGTGTGTGTGTGTGTGTGTGTGTGTGTGTGTGTGTGTGTGTGTGTGTGTGTGTGTGTGTGTGTGTGTGTGTGTGTGTGTGTGTGTGTGTGTGTGTGTGTGTGTGTGTGTGTGTGTGTGTGTGTGTGTGTGTGTGTGTGTGTGTGTCTCGGATTTCCTGATACCTTCTTTGTCTATGATGAGATGATGTTTAATTCCCATCATGGAAACCTACAGCAGATGGACTGTCTGTAGTCACAGCCAGTGGTTGATTACTCAGCTAAGTGGCTGTACACGAGTGTGTAGGAAACTCTGGTGTGTGTGTGCTTGTGTGCCTTTAGGACTCCCGCGGAGAAGCTCTTCTTGATGGTTGATGATGATGCAATGACCAGACTAGATCTGATTCACTAAGCAATTTACATTTTAGACTATCATACTGTTTTGTCAGAAACAACCACTAACATATGTTCTGATCTGACTTCTTACAACATTTCTGACTCTCAAAGACCAGATTCTCTTAGTTTTTGAACATGTGGCAAAAATAGTAATAGCAGTGCATCTAATTAAACATTTTTGATTTCTCTGAGTTCTCTGCTATTTTCACAAAGTCATCAAGTGGCCAGGATATGACCCTTCACCAGGCAGCATATGTTTGGTAATCGTGAGAAAGAAATAGGAACCTTAAAGGATAAAATGAGATAAATTGGGCAAATATTTTATCTAAATAAGTAATATAGTGGTCTAAGTGTAGACCCCTGGGGAACACCTAGTGTAATTGCATTCTGTGAGACTAACTGGAGGCCCATTCGTCTTTTCAACAGTGATAAGGGTAAAAAGAAAGCATCTGTAGTGGTGGAAACAAAATAGAGAAGCTTCTGATTGGATAATTTGACTGAAGCTTAACTTGTGGTTTCAGGTTAAGGTCTTTCAAGTAGCCACAAGGTCCCAAATATCATGTTTGGTGATCTTTATCTTCCCCTACTCTTCCTTTCCCTTTTCATAGTATAAATGCATTTGTTTATCACCCATCATACCTCCTGAGATGTGCTTTATGACACATGTCAAGCTGAATATATATTTTCACTATGTCCTCATTATAATGTCTGCAGGTATCTTTGACTTCACCTTTTGCACCCTTCATCCCTCACTCTCATTAAAAAATGATGCTCTTATTATAACAAACTTTTTTGCAGCAAGTCCTTTATCACTGAGAAGACAGCTGGTGTTTGCTTTATGTTAATGTGCTGTCTTCCTGTTTGGTTTGACTGACAGCTCTGACTGTGCAAAGGGTTATTGGCTGATGTGTGTACTCTGCTGGAGCCGCACCGGGCTCTTAATAATGACACACTGACTAACTGGGGAGACTATGAAAGTGTGTGTGGGAGTGTGTGAATGTGCTGTGAATAATGTGTGTGTCCACTCTTTCCCCTGAGATTTAAGAACTATTGAGGGAATGAGAGGGGGCAGATTGAAAGATGAGACATAAAGAGAGAAAAAGGGTTTAAAAGATACAGAGGAAACAGGACCCCTGATGAAGTTATTGGCTTGATCTCACCCTGCCTTGAGTTCATTCCCTTGTATATTCGAGGTGTTCCGGCAATGCCTCTTCACTGTAAGCAGGAATTTTCATGGGCTTTACTGTGAGTGAAACAGCTGGGTGTTGTGAAATCCAAGCCTTCGTCTAAGTACAAGGATTGTCCTTCATGAACTCAATGAGGACGTTGTTAACTCCTTTCGAAATGTGTGTGTTTCTGTTGCCGTGGAGTTAAATGGTGATTGGCTGTTGAGTTATTGTCAAAGTGGCAGACAGCATTGCCTCTCTTTTTGCATGTGCTTCTTCTCCTTCCTTAATTTTCCTTCCTTACTTTTCCATTTCTCTTCTCGGCCCACAAGAACCTCTAACAGATCGGAAACAGCTGTGAAAATTATTTGGGCTAATAAGGGCTGATCTTGGCTTCTCAACTATGTGCGGTTCGATGCCTCAGACTTTGTTTTACACAAAGAAAGAAAATCACCCTCCCTCGAAAATCCCCTCAAAGTTTGCAGTGCTTTTTTTAAAACTCTGGTCGCTTTGTTTGTATGTGTGTGTCTCTCTTTCATCAGGGTTACCCATATGCAATGGATACCACAGGTTCTGCCAAAGGGCCAATTGCCAGGCCAAAAGGAAGACAAGAGCGGGTGCAAACTCTCTCTCCTCATCCCTCTCTATTTCAGTTTCTTGACTTCTCTCCAGGCCACACAGCCCATTTATCCGGCTGTCTCCCTCCTCCTTATCCCTCTTTTTTAATTTCCATCAAACAAAAGTACACATTTTTGAATCTCTCCCTCTTCTTCCTTCTCTCTTACCTTTTTTGAATCACCCCTCCCTCTTTCATTCTCCTTCTATATTGTTCTTGGCTGAAGCTCAGCTCTGCTCTTCTCCCTCACCGCTCCTCTCATCACCCACCACACTAACTGAGAGAGAGAAATGCAGTCAAGCCGACAGGCCGAGGGAGCTGACAGCCAGAAACCATGAGATGATGAGTTCACTGCTGAGCTGTGTGGACATCCCGGGTCACAAGACAAATTCCAGGCCTTTTTGTGGCTACATGATAAGCGTGGCCTTGGAAAGTGTTCAGGAGAAGCAGACGGAGACTTCACTGATTCTGTGAAGCAGAGATTTAATTATTGAAAGGCTGTCTTTATCTCTTTTTCTGAAAGAATACATTTCCATCTGAGGATTTTTTGAGAAGGGGGTGTTTCTCTCGCAGCGGTTTTATGCTGATCATTACTAATTCTGTTAGCCAAAGCCAGTTTCAACTTGACACAATTGACAGAAATAGCTGCAGCTCTGTTTGTGCGACAACTACTTGCTTACTGCGTAGGTGGCTAGTTTTTGTTCCTTCATAAGACAACCAAAGAAACCTTGATATACAGTTAAGCATGGCA
Source organism: Eleginops maclovinus (assembly GCF_036324505.1). Taxonomy (NCBI): domain Eukaryota; kingdom Metazoa; phylum Chordata; class Actinopteri; order Perciformes; family Eleginopidae; genus Eleginops; species Eleginops maclovinus. The sequence goes on along the minus strand of NC_086368.1, from coordinate 23,256,503 downwards.
ACCGATTATTTTGGACCATTTTTAATATTTTTTTCCCCTATATTTGTATGGATTCCATCCTATTACAGCATCTGGCCATTCAGGGAAAAAATGTACTGTGTATAGAAATGGTTAAACTCCATCAGTTGTATTTTTGACTCTTTGGGGTAGGCAACACAATGTCTAATTGCAGTGGGGTCTGATTCTAGACTCATCTTTGACAAATTAACAACAAAAGGTATATTACATATTATATTAATAGAAACGTGCTATTAGGGTTGGAGTTTAGACAAATATATAATGACTATCGTTTAATGAACACATTTAGCTAGGATTTAGCCTCTACCACAATGACTCTTTTAGACCTAGTTAGCAATACCATATTATGAATGTAAGGTAACACTTTTGGTTGGAAATGTGTCCGAGCACCTTGTCATTGTGTGATTTACACATGTATGCAAATGTAAATGGATATCTAAAGTATGTGTATACAGGATAAACCGTCTGCTTCTGTGCTTTAGGGCCTCAAAACAATCATCTTGTATTCGGTTTTTGGCCGCCTCAGCTTTGCTCTCTGTGTGCCTCTGGCCCCCTCTCTCCGTGGGATTGATTGATAACTTCATTTGTTCCTGAAGGGAGGAGGCGGATGAGTGCATGGCTTGTCCTCTGCATGCGAGGATAGAGGGACAAGGGGCGTTTTTTTTTCTCCTTTCCCTTTCCACTTCCTGGACACACCTTAGGCCCTTTTCACGCACATTTTGTTTTTAACAGTGATAAACGATCTCATATTTGAAAAGCATTAGGTCGGTCATTAGGAAATTGAGGTGTGGGGGCTTTTTGTCACGAGAGAGCTCTTGCTTGCAGTCAGGTGATGCCTGGTCAATTGTGCTATTTTCTGCTGTACAAATGGGACCAATTTTACCTGGCACAGCAGGGAGATTCTCAGCATATTTTAGGCATGATGGTGAGCTGTTGTACCAGATTTAACTGCAGCCTTTTCTGTAAGAGGAAAGGAAACATGAGACGTTGTGGCTTGTTCCCTGATTTAATCAACTTAAATGTTGTTGGATATTTTAAGGCTGGTGACTGGCATTTTTCTAACATACTTTTCTCGCCTTAGCTTGTTTTTGTGTCTTTCTTTGTGTCTTTGTCATGCTTTCATTTGTGGAGTGCAAATGTTAAGTGAATACCTGCATAATCCTAAACAGAAACAAAACAAGTCTTTGTTGTCAGGTGTGGACAGGAGTCACCTCCTTTGGCTGCAGCCCTGGTTGTTCACCAGAAATCCCTCAAGATTAAAGGCAGGGAGTCTGGCAATTCTGCAGTGCGAAGAACAGTAGTTGCACAGTGCGAGCATCACAGAATAAATGATGATATTCTGCCCACATCACAGTGGCTGACGTTGCCAGGAACATCAACCTCGGACTGCTCAGACATAGATCAGTCTTTCCTGTGTTCACTCTCTGCTTCACCGCTTGTCTTCCTGTATTTATTTGGCATATGACTGACAGGCAAGGATAGGAGGAGAACACACTTTAGAGTCGGCCATTTTGGGCTATGGTTAGTTTAGGATTTGGCACCCAGAGACCCATTACAAGGTCGCCGTCAACTTGAGCTGATTTAAGTTATCCGCTGCTGACTGAATCAAGTTGGTCCAACTTGTATAGAAGAGAGCTTTTGTTAAGTGTTGTAGCAGATGTTTCCATAGACTTTTCCTCTGTGGATTCAGAGGAGGGAGAGCAGACTGATTGACTGCTGAAGTGGGAATACTGCACTGGTACTCCCTACAAATGTAAAGATCAGTCATCTCCCAGCTAGAGACTTCTCATTTGCATTACATTAATTAACAGTTTTGCTTCTAAACGCAGCAAACTCACAGTATAATATTATAATATGCATGCCTTCAGGCACAAATATGGAGCAGCTTTGTGGAGAAGACAGGACACAACATCAATCACTGCAGACAGTACATGTACTCTCAAAGTGTGCAGACACATTCATGTGCTACTACATAAATCACAGAAACGTGACAACATTAGCCTAAGAACTTTTGTAGCCTCTTTATGCAATTAGATACCAAATGAAGTCTTATTTTTGGTCTTGTGAACTGAAAATATTTGATTGATTTTAAAATACAAAACAACTCATAATTTCCTAAATGCAAAAGTGGTTGTATTTTTTGCCGCCCAACAGTCGCAAAACCAAATGTTTTTAATCATAGCATAATGATAGCAGCACTACATTTTGGTAGTTCAAATCAAAATTCTCGACCCGAGAGATGGTAAGACAAAACAATACCAACTCCGGATGCACTTAGGAGCTTTTACCCAAATGAAATGGTCTTCATATTTGGATGGAGGTTTACTAAGTTGTTACTGAGATGATTGTATGCAGAAGCTGAAAGTCAATCTTGAATTGAAAGCTCAATGCCATAAGCCATAAAAAATGTATTTAATGAAAATATCAGACCAAAAGGCCAAAAAGTTAATCTCAATGACAAAAGAGTAACCTCCATCTAATGACAACAACCACTTTTGGAAAAAGCTAGTATTAGGTTTTTTCTTTGGATTTAGTATCTGAAAGGCGTCTTTGCATTTTTGTCTTTCCTTTCTTTCCAATACTGGTCTCTTTCAACCAGCTCTCAAGTCCTGGATGTCAGATTCTGTGTTACTGATCCATATATTATATGATTGTGTGCGAGCTCTAAAACTCGATCAGTAGTACTGCACATGATGTCAGCGCAGAACACTGCCAGAACATTCATGGTTTGAGGGAATTTGGGGAAAGAGGTTCAGGAAGAAATGCTGACTGCTGTTGACAGGCAGTAGGTGGGGTTAATGTTGTGGGTTGTTTGCCCTCTAAGCAACCAGTTTGGTGGTCACCGCTGATTGCATTCTGTCTGTCTACTCTCTCTCACTTCCTCTTGGTCTTTTCCTCACACTCGCTGCATGCACAATCTGCATGCAGAACCGCTCTTCTCCTCCTCATCACCTCAGCACAAGGCATCTGTTTCTTTTCCCTCCCCTCTCTCACTCGATCCGAGAGATGAAAACAGAATTTTTCAATTAGGAGGACGCCGTTGAAAGTGTTTGCTTCAGGCTGCCGCACTGCTGCTGCTCTCTCCCCCCCCTGAGATCTTCCTGCCGTTTAGTTCATTTCTCCACCCCCCCACCCCCCCGCCTCATTCCCAGCAGAGCCAGGGGGGAAGCGGGAAGCGGTGAGTAACTTTTAAACATTTTTATCCTTTTCGTCCAGCTGCTGATTTGTTCGTACTGACTTCTGAGGCGCTGATTGGAGGAGAAGAGTTGTCTTTGGCGGGGAGTCAAGCAATTCCCCCTGGGTGTTTTAAATTCTACATTTTGACATCTTTCGTTCTGGATAGCTAAACCCCTCAGTGATTGGTTAGTTTTGTTAAGGACACTGTTGAATTATCTTGACAATTTAGACATTATGGAATGTTTTAATTTTGGGAGGGCACGAATACCTCTGTAATTTGCGCAATCGTGTGTGTGTGTGTGTGTGTGTGTGTGTGTGTGTGTGTGTGTGTGTGTGTGTGTGTGTGTGTGTGTGTGTGTGTGTGTGTGTGTGTGTGTGTGTGTGTGTGTGTGTGTGTGTGTGTGTGTGTGTGTGTGTGTGTGTGTGTGTGTGTGTGTGTGTGTGTGTGTGTGTGTGTGTGTGTGTGTGTGTGTGTGTGTGTGTGTGTGTGTGTGTGTGTGTGTGTGTGTGTGTGTGTGTGTGTGTGTGTGTGTGTGTGTGTGTGTTTACAGAAAAGTGAGTGTAATTCTATGCGACTGTGCCGGCACGCTGGTGTGCAAATGGAGTTTTACAGTGAATTACGACTGACTTGTGACAACTGAGTAACAGCGTCACTAGGATCTTGTTTTTCCGTTCCCTTGGGTGCTGCTTTGTTTTGGCTGCCAACGCAGTTGTCAGGAGTGGGTCGGCGTTATCTCTAGACAAGAGGGATAATAGGGAGGTGAGAAAATGTGTGTCAAGGGAGAAGAAGAGGAAGAGAAGTAGCTAAAGGTGTAGTGATGGATTGATTTAGGGATTTAGAGTGGGAATGGAAAAAAAGCAAGTGAACGACAGAAGGGAGAAGAGGAAAAGGCAGTTGAAAGGCAGTGCCTTGTCCTCTCAGCTGTTGTGATTTAAGTGGGCTGACAGCACAGAAAAATCTCACAGCATCTCACAGCTGTGGGACATGCCTTCCCCTTTTTATTTTTAACTCGGACACTTATATTAGGCTGCCAGGTCCGGGCAGTGTGCAGACTATTGTCTCTGTATGTGTGCTCCCATGTGTTTAGGTCTGCATGTGCCAGAGGGGGGTTGTGTGGTGTGTGCCATTGTGTGACTGTATCAGCGCATGTCTATATATGTCAGTGCCACGAGTTTCACCTCCAGACAGTTTCAAGAGCTGCTTCGCCTAAAGCCTCTGGTGTGTGTTCTGCCTCAAACCGTGACAAGTTTAAGAACAGTTTACATGTGTGAGATCCAGCGCTGGCTCAACTGTCTTTATTGACCGTGTGTCCGTAAATTGCAAGAGTGCATTCCACACAGACATGCTGCCAGCTCTGTTGATGACACCCTTGTGTGAGCGGCTCTTTAAATACTAACAAGGGCAGGGAAAAAGAGACTTAGATTTAGAGCTCTGCAGCTTCCTGTACCCCGTGCAGATCGCAGTGTCTCTGCATATGGGCTGCAAGCACCCACCCCCAGCGACTTCACCCACAAAAAATGGCCTCTGCGCTGACTGATTTAAACATGTTGCCAGGGAACAAATGTGTATTTGAGTGTTTGTGTGTGTGTAGGAAAATCATTTCATCAGTGGAATTAACAGATAAAATAGAGAGCCTAGAGTTGTTGACAGCTGGCAGGAAAGACCTGTCTCCCCATCCTAGAACCACTTCCTCCCAGACCTCAAGACAAACATCCCTGACTTCAAAAGTTTCTCCAGAGTCAAGTAAGATTTAAAATCTGCTGAGTCTCACTGAATCCCACTAAAGCAGAAGGGAGGGAAAGCTTTCAGGCAGGGGGGTTGAAAACAGAGGGATGAATGAATTAGCTTCTGCAAGTGGATCTTTAGTTGATCCTCGGGCGGTGAGAGTGGCAATTGATTTGGTAAGCGAGGCCAGCACACCCACCTCCCCCCATCCTTCCTCCTGCTGTCAGACCTACCGCCTGCATTTGTGTGCTGTCAACCGATCGATGTCTAGGGGCCAACTCGCAGTGGTGTATCAACTTAAAGCTGCATTGATCAGTTCTGATTCTAATCCTCATTATGTTTCATCATCTGAATCTCTAAAAAGGGCTGTGATTGTGTCACTTATTCACTACCTGGGCAAAAGAAAGACAGCCTTTCTTTCTGTATTTTACTTTGAACATTTTACCATTATTTCCCTCTTTTGTGACATTATTGCTTTCATCATACCTCCATTTTTGTGATCAATATTGTATTAAACAACAGAGTCCAGTACCTGTTGTGGTGAAGATTTAACTCTGTTTCAATATATTGTTTCATGTATTAGCTGTGAATTCTCACCTCCCACGATATCCTTCAGATATTCAGAATGAGATGTCATCTCTTGGCAATGTCGTGCAATTCCAGCCTGGATGAGAGGACTATTTTAAATTACAAGACCAAAACTCTACAGCCATGCTTTGTCGGTCTGCTCTTACTGATGTTGATGAATGTAGCTATAAACCAAAGAAATGGAGAGATTTGAAATACCACCTGATTCAATTTCAAAGCTCTGACAATACATTTCAAGGGGGACATGAGTTTGAACACATTTTCTTTCAAATCCGTGCGGTAGTTATTGAGACATTTTACTCAAAACCACAAATGTTGAAGCACTTTTGTAGCCAAGTGGTTAGCGTGCATGCCATACCACAACACATTGGATTCGATTCGAGCTTTGGGACTTTTGTTGCATGTTGTCCCACTCCCCCCTATCTTTTTGGTTTCTACCTTTTACAAAGTCAAAGAAGTCAAGTCAATTAAAATGTTTTAATATAGCCTAATCTTATGTAAGATGGATGATCTGAACAGTTAATCAATAATGTTTGTAGGAAATGATGGACAGAAGATGATGAGATATAGAAACACAATATAGCAGGTTAAACAAGATTCACCCTCTTAGGACCACAAATAACTGTACATTATTTCTTGGCAATCCATCAAATAGTTAAGATATTTTAGTTTGGACCGATGTGTTGGCCTGGCAAAACCAAAAACCTGTCAAGCTTTTGTCCTCAGAAGGCAAGATTTCCTTCATTGTAGGATTACATAGAAATCTGGAAAACAACTTTGAAGATATATCAAAGTTTGTTGGTTTTCTTCCTTATCCTTCCTTTCTTTTTTTGATGCTGTTTTCTATCTGGATCATGGGAGAATACAAAATCTATATTTCATATCTAACGAGTGCCAGACAACATTAGTTTTGGGACATTCAGGAAGAAGTAAACTCTCTCGCTGGCCGTCTGAGCGATGAGACAGGATGAAACTTGAATGAAATAACAGAGTACAGTAACTGGGTAATTGGGTTGTGTCACAGTTATGACAGACTTCATGTAGGGGGTTGTTCAATATGAAACAAAAGCTTTTCGATCCCGCTGACGACACTAAACGACAACTGAAGGTCATTTCAAATTAAAAGTAGCATATCAGCACTTGCCTCATTTGAATTAAACAACACATAGCAATTAGAGTCTCTTGTGTACTTAGACATTTTTATCAGACTAGCGTGGTTACACATGTCTCTGAATATATATATATATATATATATATGAATACACACACTACACCACACCACACCACACAGATAGAGCTCTTGGGACGACCAGAGGCAAAAGGGCAGCCAGAAAAAGCAGGCTGCCACTCAACTCTGCCAACCTTGGCCACTGATAAGGTCGACCACAGGGAAATGTCTGCACTCAGGACCTGTCCATCAAACCAGAGCCTGCTTCCCTGCCCTCTTGAAGAGAGTGATGGGAGTGATTACGGGGGAGGAGTGTGAGGGAGAAAGATGGAGAGGCAGGAAGACAGATATAGAGTGGTCTGGGAATAAGAGGATTGAGGCAAATGAATAAAGAGAAAGTGAGTGGAGGAGGGTCAGAGAGAGAAAAAAAATGGATCAGGATGGAATCCATGAAACCATCAAAGATTGGTGAAATGAGGAAGTGCAAAACTCTTGAGAAAAGAGGGAAGGCAGATGTCTATAAAGAATGTCTGACCATCCCGTCTTGTGGCAACCAAACCAGCCGTCTTTGACAACGCTCTTTACTATAGCAGCATGTCAAAATGTTCTCGGTTTCCTACCATCTCTACCACAACGTCCCCCTCTGTTCTCATTTTGTTGCAGTTTACTGACTTTAACCTTAATTAGGTTACAAAGATTAGGTCAATTACCGTAAAAACTCTCATGGAAATAAAGTCATTGTCGTTGTGGGACCAGAACTCAACAATAGAGCTTTGTTCAAGGTTCACAGTGGCAGACATTTTTTGTAAACCCAAACCATATTCAAAATGTGAAAACAAAGCCTTATAGCAGCAGTTTTTTGGTATGTGAAAGTCTGAGGTGACTGGGGGACAATTCAGAGCCCTTTCTATACTCAGTTTGAACTTTTCTGCTGATAAAGAAGGTTATTAGTTTTTACCAGGCTTTGCTGTATTTTCAGCAGCAGATGGACTCGTCACTCTGAGTCATTCGTGTCCTGATAACACATACACAAAGTGAGAATTATGTTCAGACTCGCTGCGTCGTCTTTCATTTCTTCCCTCTTTCCTTTTTCTCTCCCACGTAGAGTCGTCTGTGATCAAAGACGCCCCAGATGTTGTTCCTCACTTATCTCCTTTCACCATCTCTTGACATGGTTGTGAAAGTGGCCAGGGTAGCGTTCATTTAGCTGACGGCTGCCTCCGGTCTCGCTGCATTCATTACACATGAAGAGATGGATTGGAGTTTCATGAGATGCAGAGCGGCCTTACATCTCTCGTGAGGGATAATAAGGAAAATTAGACACACAGCTGAGCCACAGCATTAGCTAAAAGCTCATTTGATTTGGTTCTACACCTCTGCTTGGTTTTCCATCATGTTTGGTCAAGAACACAGAACCCTGTAACAAACCACTGCTGTCTGTGGAAAAAAGTTTCATTGGGGAACATTTGGCAGTGGAAATTCTTTGTTTTTGATCCATCTGCTGCATGCGCCACACAAAACAGAGCTATTTTTGGTTTCACAGTGAGCAGCGGAAGTGCCAGCTCCCACACTGCTCATTAAAGTCCTGATAGAGGATAATTATGAACGGAATCGCAGCAAGTGCAATGCTTTTTCATGCTCTTAGCTTAGTTAATAACATTTCCATTATGTTTGAGGATTCATTCAGGTTTATATGCACTTCCTGCATGTTGTTCTCACCTGGAAAGTGAGGGGAGAGCATGGCTGTAATTCAGGCTGTGTGAGGGCAGCTTCTCCGCACTGACCTCAGCCGGTGAGCTCAGGGTCATGTGTAAATGTTTCAGTGTCATATGTCTTCTGCCCAGGTCACCCTGAGCTAGTCCCAGAGGTATGACTGCTATGTAGGAGAAGCACAGAGAGTGGAGATGAGTGCTTTGTGGACTATATAACGGTCAACTTGATCTGTGTCATAGATGCTGAAAGAAAGATAGGTAGAGCCACGTCCGTTAATCTTCCCCATCTTTTTTTATCACGTACACATTTAAATAGCTAAATATGTCCATGTGACCAGAAATCCAAACGTATTACATGACAGTGGCACTATTTACGGTCATAACGTGGGCATGTAAGCTGGCATCGCTGGTTAACTGCTGTGTTGCCTGGGAACTTTTCCTCTGTCTCTATGGTGACGTGCAGATCATTTTGACTTGTCTCTGCTCTCCTTTTATCCTTATTTATAATGCCAAGTTGCCATAAATAAAGGACTTCAGGGAGCACTTGTGGTAATACACCCAGTTTGTGGGGCAACAAAAGCTTTAATTAGGCTGAATGCCAACCATATGGTACAGCAGGTAGGCTCCCCACACGTGTGGTCCAAACACATACAAGCACGCATAGGGCAGTTCAAAGGGTTAGGAAAAGTACTGTAAAGGGCTAAGCATTAGTGTCTGTGCTGCTGAATCCACTTTATGCCATGAAAAACAGTGATGCTTAAAACTAGTTTTTGATAATATGTGAAAAGCAAACCACCACTTCAAACTCTTTAAGACAAAACATTTTGGAGATTACGCTTATTTCCTTACTTTCTAAGAGTCAGATGGGGCTAAAGGCAGAGGCTGCCATGTAAGTATTAGCCGTCCGACATCTTTAAAACTCACCAATCAACACATCGCCTTGCATTTAATCTGTACATAAATAGCAATTTGTGGTTTCAGAGGAATTGATGTTAACCAACAACAGTTCATTCATCTGCAAAGTACTTTTGGTTAAGCTGGTAGCTGCCTTTTGTATGCTAGCTGTTTCCCTCTGATCCAGTGTTAATGCCATGCTAGGCTAGGCTAATCAACTCCTCACATGAGAGTGGTATCGACTTCTCATCAACCTCATGGAAAGACAGTGTTTTTACCAAAATATGAAATTGTTTCTATAAAACGCATTTATGTATCAGTGGATCTCATCCTGACATGCATGCCAAACCAGGCGGCTAATCAGTTATAGGCAGAGGAGCAGGAAGAGTAACGGGAATGATAAATGAGTCGTGTTTATGGAAAGATAGGGGGGAAATGGAGTGAGGAAGTTAATGAAAGCCTCGGAGTGTGGGTCAAGACAGAGGGACACAGCGGATTAAAAAGTTAATTAAAAAAGAGAAAGAGGGTTTAGGTTGAAGCTTAGAAAAAGGTAAGTAAAGGCAGAAAAGGGAAACACTGGAGCGAGGCAGACAAGCAGCCGAGCGAGGGGGGAGAACCTTACCAGAGGAGAGAAGAATAACAAGCACAAGGGAACAGTGCACTGAGGGAGGGAGATGAGGTGAACGAGGTAGAGGAGATGCTATGAGCCATGAACTTATGCAGCTGTAAATAGAGAGTAGCAAGGGACGAGGTTAGGGGGAGCTGGGAGGAGGAGGGGGTGAGAGCGGTGCCAAGCTGTCCCAGGGGTGATGAATGAGGCCATAATGAAGTATCTGTGCTCCTCTGCCTCTGGCTGGAGAATAACCGCAGCCTTGGCACGGCCGCGAGACCCGCTCCATCATGCCAAGGAGAACACACACACACACACACACACACAGAAGTTTGGATGATACACACACACGCACAACATAGCTTTTGACAAGCTTCTGCATTTCAAAGTATATACACACACACACACACACACATTTTTACACGCAGGAACTTTTGACAGATGATCCGTCTATTCCTACCACCCACTGTATCCCATCACACACACACACACACACACACACACACACACACACACACACACACACACACACACACACACACACACACACACACACACACACACACATACACATTTTTACCTACATTCTGTCTCTGTCTCCAGACCAGGGGTGGCAGGAGTTTGTAAAACAACCTATTGTTCAGTGTGACACGCTGGTTATGCACAAGACATTGTGTTCCTCCACAACCACACAAGCAGCGATGATGGAATCAAGACAAATGGTGAATTCCTCCCCTGCGGTAAACAAGTCGTACTGTCCTGCGGTTTCCGCCGCTGTCACCAGTACACTGAAACGTCAGCCTGCCAGTTTGTCAATGGCGCACAAACAGTACATGTACAGTGTGCAAAGAAGACAATGGCTTACATGTGTCTCCACTCCCTCCTTGCATAAGTCTGTACGTGCAAAGGACGAACCACATTCATACAGCCTGAAAAATCCAAACAATGTATTTGTATGGCGTCTTAGGTAACATGAAAAATATTTGTTGTGAAATCAAAGTGAAAGAGTCAGCAATCATTGAACTGTGTCCGTTTTTCCCATCCGTGTTGTACTGTAGTGATACATCCAATCAAAGCCCATTCCAAGGAGATGTAGACAGATTTGTATTCAAGTCAAATTCCCAGAGGATTGACATGTCACTTTCGATGCGTTCTACCACAAATATCTGGCCCTCATGTGGGTTAATGTCAACAAACTGTAGATTAACAGAGAAATCTGCTGTGTCTCTGCATGTGATTGCATGCCTTATTATGCAACGCCCGTCTCTAGATGGAGATTAAACTTCTCATTCAACCCTTAAATCCAACTATGACACACACCTCTATGTAGACACCTAAGTACCGCTGATGTAATGTGGTGTTCTTCATCCGTGAAATACAAAGAATCTCTTCTTCTGAAAACCATCTGTTTGTATAGCGATTTGTACAGTAATGGATGCATGAACTAATTGTTGGAAATGGATTTAGATGTTTTGTGCCAGCCTATGTGAATTGGTATGTGCAGTGAAAATTAAATGCCCGCTCCTTGTCCTTGATGGGGTTGCAGAGGGGAAGTTTTGGATTAGGAGGGAGCAGCACCGGATGTACAGTATAGCCTGAATTTTGCTGACAGGCAGTTTTTCTCTGATCTCTCCCAAAAGACTGGAGCCGGGAGAGAGAAGGAGAACTGTGGTGGAAAGTAGGACAGGAAGGATGGATCCCGCTCTTACTCTCCTCTCTTTGTATGACTTTACACTTTGTCATCTCTGTGTTTTTGTGTGTCCATCCCAACACACAGTCATTACTCAATCAATCATTAAAGGTAAAGATAATTCTCTTTAGGTGTGAGTTTGCTTCCAGATTCTCTTTTTCATATTTTCTGCTTTTAGCCCAAATAATGGGCTGTTTTGAAGCTGTCTATATACTAAATGCCCCCACTTTTTCTATCATAATAGTTTTTTTAACTTGGCTCTTTTCTGGGTTTTCAGTTAATTGAATATGCTAAATATTTTGATCCAAATGGCTTTCTATTTTTGGGCCAGTGCAACACTTCAAATAGGCATCAGTCAATGTCTGGCATTTAGAGCAAATACGATACATTACTAGCCTTTGCCCCATTCATGATGTTTGTCAGCTCATCCTCCTATGTTTCTTGTAAACCTTAAATGAAAGTGTTTTAATGTCTGTATACAACATTGCCTATCTGTTCAAACATTCATTCAGTTTCTCTGGACTTCCAATATCTACCCGATCTGTTTAACCAGCACTTGAGGGAAATAGGTGGCTGTTAAATGCTCCACTAGCTAGTTAGCTTGCAGCTAACTGTGCCTGCTGTATGGTGCTTTTGGTTTTTCATGTTCTGTGTAGTGGAGGTCACTGGAGTGTGTGTGTGTGTGTGTGTGTGTGTGTGTGTGTGTGTGTGTGTGTGTGTGTGTGTGTGTGTGTGTGTGTGTGTGTGTGTGTGTGTGTGTGTGTGTGTGTGTGTGTGTGTGTGTGTGTGTGTGTGTGTGTGTGTGTGTGTGTGTGTGTGTGTGTGTGTGTGTGTGTGTGTGTGTGTGTGTGTGTGTGTGTGTGTGTGTGTGTGTGTGTGTGTGGGGCTCAATTTCATAGAGAGACAGCCTGTAGATTGGTCTGTTTCCAAACAACTCATGAATCTTTCCAGCAAAGCTGCCTACATAATGCTCTCTGTAACTTCTTTCTCCTCCATTGCTGCAAGCTCTTCTTCATCCTCGTCTTAATTTATTTCCTTCTGTCTTGCTGCTGTATTACCATCTTTGTTTTTGCCTCTCTCTGCCGCTAATGCTTTCAAAAATTGATTTCCGGCAGTCTGTGATCCGTGTCTCCTCCTGCTATGTTTTGCCAAATCTATAAGATAATGTATAAGAAACATACACATATAATATGTGCCTTTTTCACAATGAATTGTAGAGGTTATGACATGTCTTTTTTACAGCAAGAGTTTAATTTGGTTAATTTAGTTACGTACTAACTCATGTATCAAAATCCCCTCTATTTCCTTATTGAGTTTCCATCACATCATAAAAATTCCCAGTCTGACTCCAGAATGGCAAAATTTGACAAATCAGTCTGGAAGCCGGCTAAATAATGAGAGAATTGTGCTGCCACTGTTGTTTTGGAGGACATAAATTTAGTGTGTGTGTGTGTGTGTGTGTGTGTGTGTGTGTGTGTGTGTGTGTGTGTGTGTGTGTGTGTGTGTGTGTGTGTGTGTGTGTGTGTGTGTGTGTGTGTGTGTGTGTGTGTGTGTGTGTGTGTGTGTGTGTGTGTGTGTGTGTGTGTGTGTGTGTGTGTGTGTGTGTGTGTGTGTGTGTGTGTGTGTGTGTGTGTGTGTGTGTGTGTGTGTGTGTGTGTGTGTGTGTGTGTGTGTGTGCGCGCTAACCCCAGTGAAGCGTGTAACAGTAATGAGAGGGCCGGAGACAGGCCTTATCACCAGCCGCCCAGTCCTGGCCAGAACCTTAATTACCTCATAAATGCTTAGCACAGACCCCACTGCAAAGTTATACACAGACACACACATACACAAGCAGACAATAGAAATGCCAATGCTTATACACAAACATGCTCATGTAACTAAAATGATCTGCAGTATGTAGAGGGTGTGTGTGTGTGGAACATGTCGTCATTTTGTGTGTGTTTTCACGTATACAAATGAATAACTAAAACAGTTAATGAATGTCTTCCATGTTTGCAGGCTAGAACAACTTTGCTGCTAGGGACTACTACATGGATTAGCGCCCTGCGGTCTAGCCTATCAGTGACCTAGCTCTAATTGTAAACCCCCTGGTATTAACGCTCAGATGGCAGATCTGGAAACAGTGATTTTCAGACCACCCCTCTGTGTTCCCACAGTCTGTAACCGAGCCCAAACTGCAGATAAGATAGCCCCATTTTTTGTTCTTTTGAAGGTCCCAATCTTTTAACGCCCACCACTGTATCCCCAAAGCTGATTTCTTTTGAAAATACAACCAAAAGTGTTGCCTCTCTTATCAGCGCTGTCTCTTTCCTCTTCCTTCTCTTTCTGTCTGCTTTCTTCTCACGGCTGCAAAGTTATTTTGTAGTTGTACCTCCGTCTCTCCTACACAAACACACACAGTACTGGTGACATTGAGGTGTAAAAGCGGCCACTGCCTTTAACCCCCTACCCCCCAGTTAGAAGCAGAAAAGGACCCTACTGTTTGCTTACGGTCAATATTAGTTAATGGAGAAAGTTGGTTTTCCCCCTCCTCCTCTGCACATGCCCCATCCATCCATCTCTCGATCGGAGCCGGTGCCTTTCCTAACCAAGAGGAGACCATAGCCTTGAAACACACCGCCAGAAACTCAGCGGTGTCTGTCTGCCTCTGCATTGTTAAAGGGCACATAAAGTCAGGAGAGTTGGGGGGGATGGGTGGGTCCTTTGAAGTTGGACAATGACCTCCAACTTGTTGCTTTCTGAGAACCCCCACTTCCCTATATCCCATTGCCACAAAACACCCCAGAAGGAGGCCCTTCCTGGATGCACCTTGTTTTATTCTGCAGCCTGTCGACCTACAAGAGGATTTTGCTGCGGGCGATCGGGCATCATGGAGATATTTGTTTGAGTTTTAGTTTTTTTTAGTCATTAAAACAATCCCCTTGTGGCCCAGCTCTAATGTAATCGGAGCAAACTGCACCCCCCACACAGCGCTGCGTGTGGCCGAAGAACCCCATCTACAAGCATGCAGAGATAATAAGATACAGATTCAGGCTATTAATTAATCTGTATAATAAAGTTAGAGGCTTGGGTATCTGGCACAACAAGTTCTCCCCCCCCCCCCCCACACACACACACACACACACACACACACAATATGATTACATGTACTCAAAACTCCCCTGTTCCTCCTTGAAACTGTTTGTTTTCTGTCACAAAATCATCGGAGGAACATTGTAGTGGGTTGCACGACTCCAGCAGAGAAAATCGACGTTGTTAGGAACAAACACTAGTTTAGCCTCCCGTTAGACTCAAAGAGAACACCGCGTTCAAGTCGATTTTTTCCAGAGGTACACATGTCGCTTTCTCATTAAAGCCCTGGAGTGTTTTGTGACTCATCCAATTTTTCAGCGTTTATGTTCTCCATCTCTACTTATTTGTGTGTTTATTGGTTTGTGTGTGTGCTTCTGCATGGCAGGAAGGTGGTCTCGGTTAATGAAAAACGCTGAGATGGATGCATTTGGAAGTAAATCACCGCTTCTCAGTCATGTTATTTATTTTTGCTCTCTATTGCTCTCCCCTTGCAATTATCATAAAGTCACTCACAATCACTAAAGTCGTTTCTTTCATGTGCACCTGCAGGCACAAACACGACATATATCTCCCCTCCAAGCATCCTAGTTAACCTGAATCTGTCACATTGCACAAGAAAACAAAGATGCAACCACCTGCAGCTTTTTTTTTAGATCAGACAGCCTCGCATTTCAAAGTCAAAAACAAAATCCAAACCCTTATAGCAGGCCGATATCTCGCTGTGGAAAAAACACATCTTTCACTGCAGATTGTTGAAGCACTGCCCTTTAGCACCACCATTTTGCTTCCTTAATATTAACTGTTTTTTTTAATTACAGCACATGCCATTCTTCGCTTATTTATATTTCAATTCCAGATTGTATATGTCTGCTTAGATATGACACATCGGCCACCACCTGCTTCCTGGTTTAATTGTTCACAATCTGTGCAGTGACAGAGTCCAAATCTGGTAAAGGAAAGGATATTTTTAGAATGACTTCTGTAATTCTGGCCTTTAGCCTGCTCTTTTAAATGGTCTGGTTGCATGATGCTCTTCTCAGCACAGCTCAGGTAAAGGGGATCATGGAAGCAGGCCAATACACTGCAGTTCAAATACTGTAGGTGCTGATTGGAAGCCAATTATTGTGCAGCACAGTTCCCCTTTAAAGTGGATATGGGACCTGATGGAAACCATTAAAAAAGCATCTGTATAATTTCAACAGTAATTAAACACTCTTTTTGTATTACTATTTCTAATGAACCTAAACATAAATCAACGTAAAATTGCTTTTGTTTTTAATGATGTCCCTGTGTTCTGTTTTAAAGATATTTAAAAACATACTGAATATAACATTTTGAAAATGCTTTTTCACGAAAAAACTAAAATAACTTATGATAAAGTAGGAAGCTGCGTGAGCCTTCACGCGTTTCCCGTTCCATTACGCATTTTTTACCTGTGTTAGAACTTGTAAAAGATAATAGCTTGCCATGTTTTTTCTTTTGTTCCTCTCTTTTCAAACTGATTTGAAGATCAACAAAGGATCAGTAATAAATGCTCCTCTATTGATGATTTGAATCATTAGTCATGAAAGTCATCAGTCATTTTGTCGAGTTGTTATATTCTTTCCCACCGTTACAGTCACAGTCACATGTCTCTGACAAGTGTAAAATGTAAAAAATAAATCCAAGTCACAATGTGTCCACACAATAGTAGTTGCATTCAGAGAAACGTTATTAGGGTGAGATAACAACACAGTGACGGGCTCTGTCTTTGTCACCGTCATGATGTTATCTCTTACCGTCGCTATGCTTTTGTCATACGGGACCAGAGGATGTGTGACTCACTTGAACACAAAGACCTGACCACTCATGCTAATTACCCTCTGCAATGATCATAGCCAACAACTGGTTTAAGATGCAGGCTTTATAGCAGATATGATGCGGTCTTTGTCATATTTTCACTCATGAGTGCTCCATATAAAGGAATTAGATGCTAGTGTCTTTCATTACAGCAGCTTTATGACATCAGGTGCTGGCATTTGCATTGTGACAGATTGGTTGGGGGTGAAAAAGCTCAAGGACCGTACCTTTGGTATCTCACCTTGATGAGTATGAGCTGCATGAATAGCTCCAGTTCTACCAAAATGCTCGCTGCCTGCTCCTTTTTATTATCCTCTACACTGACCTAGCCCACATGAATCCAAATCCTTCAAGTAGCAATATTTAATCTGAAATTCTAAATTTATTTAGGGCAGAGCACAACTGTTTTTAATTTACAACCAGTCCCTATTCCTGTAGGATATATGAGAGGGTTAGGGGTCTACACACACACACAGACACAAACACATTCACACTGAAATACACACCGCCATTCCCTGGTTGTGTGTCTGACCTCTGAGGTTTGGCTGAACAGTAGACCATGGTGGAGCTTTAAGTGGGTGCAGGCAGACCAGATGTGGCTGTCTAACCCTGCAGACCGAACAAGTGGCTGCTTGGCCAGTAGCCTCACCGCCACTCAGCTGCTTAGCATTGAGCCTAGAAAGCCAGTGGACACGGTAGCGAGCCACCATTATGGTACCGACTCTAAACAGAGGCTAAATGAGGTTTGCTCCGAGGTCTTGTCAAGGGTTTGGCTGGCCATCTTATAGCTTCATATCAACTAGCTTTATAGCCCATGTCCCTCTATCTTTGTAGGTGTGTGTGCTGCCTATTAGGTTTAAATGTGGCTTTGGGTCAGTGGAAGACCGTGGCAATCTTTATATATTCATACTGGTTTTGTTATTTATCGTCAACGTTTTTTTATGTACCATGCAATTTTATGCAAGGAAAGTAAAGCTTTCTTCCAGTTGATGCTGCCTTTTTATTCAGATTGGCATCTTACTGCCCCAGGTGCTTCTTTTGTCTCAGGCACTCATTGTTTTCTGACTTTTAACAATTATAGATAAAAATTAACCAACAAAAATCGTATTGGTAGCAGTCCCACTATTTGACATTTTCCCCAGGAAAAGAAAAACTGAGCATCAACTTCGTAAGGTCTCTTTGATTATTCATGCTGCAGCACAGCAAAAGTTATCCCAAGATGTAAATGTAAGAATGGGGCAAATCTTTAATTTTGATGGTTTAGTGGAAAAGAAGTATCATGTTATTTTAACGTCAGAGCTTCAAAGGGTTGAGGAATAAGTAAAGGAATGCTGTTTTTTTATGCATGATAAGTGATGTGCAGTATGAAGTGATTTTTAGCTAAAATAGTTCCACATTTTGGAAAATTAGCGTATTCTTTTTCTTGCCAAGAATAAGGAGGGGCTTTTTTGTCTGTCTGTTTGGATCTGAAACTAGAGCTAGGAGGTGGTTAGCTTAGCTTAGCTTAGCACAATGATGTGAAGCATGGGGATATGGATAGCCCACCATTAGTTATAACCAATCTTTCAATGTCCTATCCAGTTGAAGGTCAGTACAGTGCCAGGACTCCTCAAGTTGATGATCAGAGTTTGCAGTCTTACACAGGATCTTAAAAGTTTACCCAGCCTGCCGACCATGAGGGTGACAAATTTCACCCCTCTGCTCTAAAACGGTAATTTAAAGCTGAGAATTCTGGGAGTGTGAAGAGCCTGGCGGTGGAAGAGCTGCAATTGATTATTTTTAAACAGTATTTGGGTGGTGTTTCAGTGTCTCCAATTATATCTGGGGCTCTTCTCTTTAACCTCCGTTTTCTTTTTAAAGCTTGACTGTCTCCACTCCTTCTTCACCCCTTGTTCTGTGTCAGCTACTTTTCAGAAAAAAACTTTGCTTACCAATCTGAGGTCACAACAACCCAAACCATGAACAACGGGAATAAACTCCCATCAACAGATTACAGACTCGAGCGTGGCTTAGTTTCCAGAAATATGTAATACATCGCACATGGGGCTAAATATGTCCCAGATGCGAGGGGTTCATGTGTTGTTCAGGCTGTGCTGTCTGCACCCCAAGATCTGTGCTGTGTCATCAAAAAATGGTGCTCTCTCATATCCGCTTCCCAACATGGGAGACATTTTTATAACCTATTGTTTATGTCTATACGTCTGTCTACTCATTTTCCAATTAAGATGTGGTTAAGCTTGGGATTATTGTTGTTTAAACCTGCTGACTCAACCAGAGCATCGATCAGATATTGTTTGAGAAAATGAAAGTCTGTCACAAAAGGGTCCGTTGGAGTAGTCAGTTGATTCTTGATTTTTATGTCTAATCAATAAAGTTCACCATGCATGGCAAAGTGGTGCTCTGATCTGTGGCCTTTGGAAAATCAGATGGACAGGCAGGGTCAGCCACAGCAGTTAAATGCAAAGTAGTTCATGATCAATAAAGATCAGAGCCAGGTTTTTTTTGGATCTCTGTGTTTAGCGGCCGGCTTTGAGCTGAAAACAGACCATTGGCCATGTTGACTGAAGACTCATGGGGATTAAGGCCTACCGACATCAGAAAGTAGCCATTACCCCAAAAACATCCTTTGCTCTGACACAACCAAGCTGGCCCATGACTCTCTATACTTATTGCCTTCATTAGTGTGGTTGGGTTAGGTGCAGGAGTACGTGTTTCTGTGACTAATAGGCTTTCAGTCCGATGGTAATTTCTTTGAGCTATTGGGGTTTTGAAATAATGGGCTGTTGTAGTAATTGCATTGCACCTAGCTACCAGCTAAATTGCTAGCCACCCAGTCATGGCCAGTCCGTGTCTGAAACCCCTCTGTATTTACTATTCTTAATAGTACTATTTGCAGTCCGGCCTGTGATTTTATGTGATTATGTGATCTGAGAGCATTAATGTTTGCAGTGCCTTTCGCTCTAGCTAGCTTTCTTACTTTTGGTTAACAAGCTAGTTATCTGTGTTGTTAAAGGGATGTAAAGTTTTTTCAGGAGGTGTGTTCTTCCACAAACCGCTGTATTATTAATGTCTACAAACAATTCCCTTTTGTTGAGCGACTCATACTCCAACAGAGGATGTTAAAGGGGATCACAGTGCATCACAGCTAATAAGCCATGGTACCTTATTCTCTTTTAGACTCTCTGGGTATCTAATACCTTAAAGTTAACCTCTGCTAAGATGTTACCTTTCATAAGTCAACGGCACAAAAGTTTACCAAAATTCTTCATGAAATCATTACAGATTTGCTTGGATTTATTTGTATTTACTATACTACTATTTACAAAAGACATTCTGCCTATTTTTATTAGATGATGCTATTCCAGCAGCCATGTGTCAGTTTCCGTACCGGCCTGATCCATCATACTCTAAACAGTATCCTCCACATACACCACTGGGTGGTTCACATACAATGGGAGGTGATCCAGCAATAAGACAAATCCATAGGTCAACTCCAGAGAACAAAATAATGTATTGGCGTGTAGCTTTGCTGCAGATGGATGGGCTTAGTGATGCTGTGTGCTCTAACTTACTGTTGTTTTGTTTTTTTCCTCACTGTGTTTCCCTCTCAAGCTTTTTGTCTTCACGAGCCCTCCTGCTTTTCACACTCCCTTTTGTGTTTCCCTCTCTCGTCTATCACCCATTGATGTTGCTTTTATGATCTGTTTTTATGATCTTTTTTTTTCTCCGTCTTTCTCTCTCAGCTAACCTCTTGGTGTGCTGCAGGAAAGGAGTAGCAGACTAAAGTGTGATTTATTCTGACGCCAGCTTCAGTCTTGTGGCTGGCACAGTCTTGGCATGCAGATACACCCAAGCTGACACACACAGAGAGACACACAGAGCAGCCTTTCCTGTCCAAAGTTTACTCAACTGGCTGGTATGCTGCCCCAGATACCAAAGAAGAGCCAGAGCAGGCACCAAATGTACATGAGCTGCAGGGCTGTGATGTGATTAGACATGGAGGATATCGACAGTGCCTTTTCAGAGATTAGTATGTCACCCTCTGTAGTGCTACGCATGGTGGATGGGTTTGCATGAAATAGAGAAAACAGTAGTTTGTTAAGACACTGATATGATTGTTTGTATGGTTTTGTGTGCGAGGGAATGTGTGCTTTTTGGCACATGCATGCCCAGTGCGTGACTGTGTGCTGTGCTTTATCTCTCTGTAAGGTGTTTGTCTGGTAAAAATGTGTGTTTATGTGGAGACATGTGGAGCTCAGAAACAGAGGCGAGAAGAATGATACACAGTGATTAGCTGTTCCACGCTTCAGCAGCTGCAATGTTTTTTTCCTTTTGTCCATGTAATGGCTTCAAGTCAGAGAGCATGTGTGAATATTCTAAAGGAAACTGAAGCTGATGATCACTTATTTGTTATCCTTATAACTCAAACCAGACTTTGGCTGCTACTTCTCCTGTGGTCTTCTACATATTCGGGTCTCACACACATTTGGAATCTTATGAAAAGTGATGTTATATCATCTTTATTGTCAGTTTGATAGTTTTACCATAAGAATGAATGGCGCGTTTATGACCAGCGATGGCTTCGGTGCTGATTCAGAGCCACCCACGCATATATGGAGCTGAAAGAGCAGCAGCTAGTCTCTTAAAGAAAGAAAAATCACAGGTAGGTAAATGTAGTCGTTCCATACACTCAACTTGGATACCGCTAAGCCCAGCTCTATGTGCACACATGTTGATATGTTTGTGTATATTATGTGTTCTAATTTCATGTATATGTATGTGTCTCCTCAGTGTGTGTCCTTGTTCTCGTGTCTGAATACTTGGCTGCCTTTCATATTCCTGGTTGCTCCTCCAGTTGGTCTGCACTTTTTAAACAGTGGCCTCATTGATGCTCAGGTCTTCTTATCCTTTGCTCTTGCCTGGGACAGTTTTAACCAATCCCACACTAACCTTACTGTTCGTGTGTGTGTGTGTGTGTGTGTGTGTGTGTGTGTGTGTGTGTGTGTGTGTGTGTGTGTGTGTGTGTGTGTGTGTGTGTGTGTGTGTGTGTGTGTGTGTGTGTGTGTGTGTGTGTGTGTGTGTGTGTGTGTGTGTGTGTGTGTGTGTGTGTGTGTGTGTGTGTGTGTGTGTGTGTGTGTGTGTGTGTGTGTGTGTGTGTGTGTGTGTGTGTGTGTGTGTGTGTGTGTGTGTGTGTGTGTGTGTGTGTGTGTGTGTGTGTGTGTGTGTGTGTGTGTGTGTGTGTGTGTGTGTGTGTGTGTGTGAATTTAGAGTGCCTTACATACAAAATAAGCATAAAATTGCACGCATTCTTGCTCATTAGCATGCGTGTGTGCATGGTACGCAGCACAAATGTCTGTATGTTCTTTGAGTAGTAGTGTGTGTGTGTGCGTGTGTTAGTATGTGCATGTGAGAGAACCAGGTTCTGATGTCATATGTGGGTCAGCAGAAGGACATTATTGTGTCTGGAGCTCTACAGGGGGTGTAAGAGGTCTGTTTTGGGCCTCCTTGTGCCTGAGTGGTGCTGCACAGAGGGCCGTCTGTGGCCCGAAGAACCCGAGGAGAGCCAGGAGCCCGCGGGGCGTATAAATACGCTGCGAAAAGCGTGTTAAGAGAGGTGTGAAAGAAATCGGAGGGCGACACACTAGGTTTTGTGTGGAACAGTTCCCTCCCCCTCGCCTCCGCAATACACATGCCTTCTCTTTCTTTCTCTCTCACACACACCCTTACACTTTTCCCTTTCACACACACCTCACATGGAGGTTCACAGTTCAAATAAACAGCGGCTCAAGCAGCAGGCCAGGTCTGGTGTAAACAGCAGCCGGCCGGGGTAATTTAGTTTCTCTCATGGCACTGCTCTCCTTCTCTCACTGCTTCCTAATGGGCCATGCTTAAAATGGGGAACATAGGGGAGCAGAAGTAAGTGGGGAATGAAGTGGGTGAAGAAAAGTCTATGGATTTCCATGTGAATATCTTGTGAAGAAGTTTGCACAGTCACGGTGTTTAAAATGAACCCACAGTCCATTTTAAAAGGTGCGAGAAGTGACGCACTGAAAGACACTCTTTGCCCGGAGATGTGTTCGCTCTGAAAGTTTGACCTCTGTTTGATAAAAGTTTTTTAATGGGATTTGTCTGCGTGTGCGGATCGCTGAATGTGACTCACTCCTCCTCCCGTAGCTTCTCCAGAGCCTTGTCTGTCCTTGTGTGAGTGTGTGTGTACTGCCTAAAGTCTCAGCTCTCGGGAGCGATCAGTCAATAAAGCCCCGGGTTCACCGTCTCTATCGGCCCAGTGATAAAACACATCACCAGACTGTCACGTCCTGGAAATGGCAATATCTCCACCAATCCATAATCTCCACAGGCCTTTAAGATCCTGTAGGGAGCGGGCTGCGGTGGCCTTATTGACATCGACATGGTGTTGTGCGTTTGTGTATGTGTATGTGGTCTGATCATCATTCATTTTCTTTGTTTGGGTAAACAGTGTAACGAGATGAAATAAGGGGGAAATTAAATAGTCCCAACCTGAAAGGAATCATGATGAAACACTGCTATTGCATCAAATGAGACCTTTGAAGAGTCTCTGTAAGCTTTCAGTATATGTTCTGTGGTTTTACAAGTCTATTAGCTTAAGTGACTCAGTTTTTTTGCTTAGTCTGTATCCGTTTGAGTCTAATCTCCTTATTTCTTCTCTCAGATTCAGCTGTTCATTATTTAGACTACAACATGACCTCATCCTGAGATTATTTCTTTCATTCTCGTACAACTCATTTACTTCCTTTCTCCAATAACCCACCCTATATAAACACAATTGCCCCAGGAGATGTTATCTGTTGAGAAGCGCTGAGCTGGATTATTGGGGTGAGAAGGGGCAAATTGAACTATACTGAGGGAAGACTCTTCACTCTAAAGTTCCCAGTTGTGCATAGCATTGATATGTTTGGGTGTTTCTCTCTATGTAAGTGAAACTTTCTGCTATGAGGCCACCTTTTTAGGGCACGGAAGCAACACCAAAGACCTTTCCTCATTTTCGAAATGGAATAGGAAAAGGCCCTGAAAAGTACTTTATCACTCTTATTCTATTCCCTAAAGACGTTATGTGTTCTGTTCGCTTTGCTTAAATGTAGGTCAGAAAGTACTGGAAAACCGTTCAGATTTTGGGGGCAGATACATCCATTATTTTTCAGTAATGGAAACTGCCTTGGCAGACATCTGCATATCTAGTAACTAAAAGCATTTAGGTCCTGTAGGAACACAATATCCAATTTAAGATCCTTTTTTGTTTTTATTTCATGAGAGAATTTTGTGTGTCTGTGCTCTTCTGTCAGATTTTAAAAGGGACGGCTCAGTGGGGAAAATGTGATCTATTGATAACCATCAATAGATGATTCTTGTTTTTCAACCTTGACTTTGGTAGATGCATATTTGGAACCACAATGTGCTCAGATTTTTGTGTTTACCATAAAACCATTATAGGTGATTAAACAAAATGTACACATTATATTTTCCAATGTGTTAATATGCCCTGTATGACTTAGTAAACATACAGTATGCCTGAGATCGGTCTATCTGATCCATCTGATCTGTCATTGATGTGAGGCTGAATCACCATTCAAGTTTCAGTTGCTCATTAAATGCTCAATGGCAAAGACTTTGATAAATGCCTGTGCTGTCCTTCCCATCACAAACATGTTGCCACTTGTTGCCAGTCTGTAAATACAGTTGGCTATGAATAGGGCAAATTGCACCCGAGGGAATACTCCTAATTGACTCTCATGACTCATATTCATGTACGTTTGTGGGTAATAATTACTGTACCCAAAGCAACACACAACACAAAGGTTAAAGGATTGGAAACTCAGTCTTCCCGTTCATGTGTGAAAAAAGAATAGTGTTGATAGTCAATTTGCATACAAACTAAAAAGAGAACCCTGTACCTTTTTTTCTTCTTTGTTCCAGAGTGGATCGAACGCCCTCAGGCCAAACTCTGTTTGATGGACTGATTCTGTCTGTTGCCGCTTAAACCACAAGTCCTCCAAAGCTAAATATTTAAACGTGGAAGAGCTGAGTGTTTGGATTTATTTTACTAAAAGTTTGAGTTTAAACCATTTGGAGAGCTCTACAGAAAGTGCAGTTAAAACCTCCCCTTGGCAGATTTTTGTTTTTATAAATACAGACTTTCTTAAGGTCACTAGGGCAAAGACTTTATGCCGTCATCATAATCCTCACCTATTTCACTGCTCAATACCAGGTTTATCTGCTCCTACATGACATATCCTCTTTTTCTTTATCGTTTACCTTTATCGCTTGTTATCTCTAGGTTTTAAAATTCATGGAAGTACTGAAAAACGACTGAGCCTCAGGCCTGCTCGCAAGGCTTACCAGCCACATATTTTTGTTTCTCTTTTTCAACCCAAATGGATACATGGTTTTACCTGGCTTCTTTACAAAGAACATTGAATACAAACCCTCAAACTCCACATAAAAGGTTTTGCGCTGGCTTGCCTCCTGAAACAAGTGGTAAGATTGTTTACCACACACCACAATTGTGGTCCAGCGAATAAGTATGCTAATACTCATTATTCATTTAAATTTTTTATTTAAATATGCGGTCAGTCGGCATATGATTGCGGCCGCGGGTGAGGGTAGCAAGATGATTTGTTACAGAGAGAGGACCAGAAATAAGTCAGAAGAGGTTCAGTTGATGGAGTGAACAAGTGAATGAAACACAAACCCACACTATAAGAGAGTGGAAAAAGATAGACAGAGAGCGTCAGCAAATCAGTATCGACACCCACACCACTCATCTGGGTCATGAAGACAAGGTGAGGAAGAGGAACATCAGTGGAGGCTGAATGAGAGAGTTGAGTCAGAGAAATGTGCTGCAGGCTGCTGAATGTGGGATGTTCGGAGGTGGGTGGTTCATTCATAGAGCCACAAGATCGTTGTGCATCAGAGCTGTGATGTGTTGCTGGGAGAGAAATTAGAGATTCTTGTGCATTACTTTGCAACATTTTTTAAAGTAGATTACATTTCAGCCCAGGTGGGAGTATTGAACTTAGACAGCTAGATCATCTCTCCTTAATGTCAAAAGTAATAATTCACTGTGTCTTGTTTTCCGTTCCTCATATCCCACTGCGTCCACTACAGTATTTCTTTACTTCCTAGAACTCCCTTTTTTCAAAAAAACGAGCACATGACCTAGATATGTTTTGAACCGGAAACCACATGTACAGTACGACTGAGAAAAGCTCATTGACAAACCACCGTTGTTGGGCACAGCAGGCTGGAAATTGAGCTGCTTTGCCCTGGAGAGTGCTGTCTACATTGGAGATGGATGGTCTAATGGATAGACGAACGTAGAGGGCTCAGAGTGTGTGTGTTTTCTCTGTGCTTGAAGAGCCCTTGTGTAAGTGGGCCAGAAGGGGCAAAAAAAAACTCCAGTCCCCTTGAGGAGTAACTCCACAAGGTCACCTCGTTACCATGGGCCTTATTCGTGAACTAAGTGTCCATAGTATTTCTTCTTTCCTCTTTCTCTCTCTTTTTCCTTTTGCTGTCTCCCACTTTTTTCCCCCTCATTGGCTTAATGGCTTACCCAGGCCTCCCTACCAGCAAAGTCTCTGCAGCAAGAGTTGAGTTTGTGTGTTAACGAACCCCCAAGCTAATTAGAATTTCAGCCAGGCTGGCTACTGGCTGCTCATTTCCTTGCCGTTTCCCTCCCTTTGCACAAATACAATTTCACCCCTCAGCCCAAGCAGAATTAATCCAGTTAATGTTCAACACGGGGTGTATAATGGCCACTTATCTGCTGGGAACATGGGTACAGAGGGGCTATTGGGTGGAGGACCTATAGTGAGCCCCCGGTATTGTGTCACACTAAATCTCCTTTCTGGGCAGTGTAGTTGAGCCAAAGCACTGCTTGTTCATGGTAGAGAGGAGGTCAATGTGTCTTCAGAATGATGCTGCTCTCACTCAATGGTTTGGGAAAATCAGTGAACCTTTAGTCTAACTGGCAGCTGCTTCCTCTTCTTTGTAACTGTATGCAAGTGTTAACATGAATCATTTCACCTTTAATGTAGCGGAAGGACCGTTATCCAACAGCAGGTAAGCAAACAAACTTACCAGGATTAACTTCTGTGGTTGGCAACAACTTCCACATCATCTCCAGTGTGCCATTCACTGAGTTAAATGCCCCAGTAGTTTGATTTGTTGGTCTGCTTACTAGCAAATAATCTAGCAATTAAAGATTAACTCTTTTTTTCCCACCTTTCAATTTGAAGACGAAATCTTGCCTTCATGGAGACAACAATCAGATCAAATCAACCGTTTAAAAGATTCAAACACAAATGACATTAATAGTTAATTGACTAGTGGAAAAAAAAGTCAAATCAGCCTTTCTATCTCCCCCCTCTGAACATCAATTGCTGCAGAAAATGGGCGAGCTATCCGTGTCTAGTTTCAGAAAGTTACAGATCCTGTCAGACACTCCATCAAATATTCTTTAACTGTAAGGGGTGTATTGTGGTATGAGTTAAGATGTTGTTACGGCATAACTATGATTAATGAATTAAGGGTGACAACGTGACTGCAAGGTGGCTCTGTATGTTCAAATACACAACTCTCTTGTCATGTTTGCCCCTTACTAATAGTTGTATTTAACTAAGTTATTATTCAACTAGTTAACAATCTGCTTTGTGTTGGTAAGAAATCTTTCGTACCATTTGTCTTTTTATCTAAAATGTCTTTGAGATTGCAGAACTTGTTTTCTTCAGTGAACCATCCGAAATCCAATTTGTTGCTCACTGTGCTTGTTGTCCAAGGCTGGTCTGTTTGCTGAGGAAAGAAATGGTCTGATAATATCTCCCCTCCCTCAAAATCATGGCCGCCTGAGTTCTAGACCCGTTGGTTAAAGGAGTTGCACCACAGTTCAGTAGCCAGTTAGAGCTCAGATTTGCAGCACTGTACATACTTAAAGAGTAGTCAGAAAGTGCTTAGGAACCTTCTTCAGCAGGGGCATAGAAAACTATATGGGAGAGGAAGCTGGCTCTGACCCTCCCTCCCGACATGTCTGAGCTATCAGCTGTTGGGGTGAGTCCCAGCTGCCTCGTATGTTGACTCTAGAGTGATAGCCATCAGCATTTGCCACATGAAAGGAGAGGAGACTGGTGTTGCTAAAGAAGCAGATGAGAAATAAAGATGAGGAGGCCATGTTGGGATGTTGGCTACATTTCAAATCGAGATAAATGCATTGATTTATCAGGAGTGTTTTTCTTACCATGTCATGCAGTATATAAATCAGTTCCTTCCCTGGTGAAATAGGAATAATGTTATAGTAGGATAAAATCCTTTGAGGCTGTACAACTACCATACTTTAGATATGGATCCCGGCCCCTGGGGCAACATGTATTTACAATATCTCTCATCCTGTGCTTTGATAGAGAGAAAAAGCTCAATACGCTTATGCATGCTTGGGAAGGGAGTAAACCTGTTTGGCTGTCTAAAATTACCAAGCAACGACTCATGGTGCATGCCAGGAGTCCATGTAGGCAATGCTATCTGTGGTATGTCCCCCAAGCTGGCCTCTATGCTTTTATTCGGCCCTCTCTTGGCATTTGGAACAGTTCACTGCAAGTTGAGGAACAGTTTATTTGCAAAAAGGGAATTACCTATTGTGGTAAATACCTGGCCCCACAGGAATTGACCCATTCTGTGGTCGCTCAGAGCTGAGGACACTGTCACTTAGGGCTCCTCGTAAAAATATTGTGGATAGACCGTAAGTACAGCCTGAGATGTAATTGATATTCTTATGTTTGTAAAGGGGCCGCAGTTAGATGTTTAGATGTATGAGATAAAGTCACAGCAAGAGTTCGCCCCGTCATGTGCGAGTGGAGAACACAGGACAGAAAGGCCGCTTACACTTAAAAGTCTGAAGCCAGAGAAACTGAAAGAAAAAGAAACTGAAGCACTGTGCTTAGAAACTGAAGAGGTCGCTGAGAGCTGCTGGCTGTTTTCAGAAGCAATGGCAAAATGCTTCCTTGTGCAGCTTTACATAGATTATTTCAAAGGAAGCTTTCTCTTTAAATATTCCTCTCCACATTTCCGTTATTTGTGTTTGGCCAACAGGCAGCAGCAGGGCACTTTGAGAAGAATATAGACAAATCTTGATTTAATTACTTTCTAACCCACTTCTATCCTTCCTCCTTTTAAATCTTCCTCAAATCTGTTCAGCTTTGACTGCCAGAAAAACTTTTGGCCATTTTTCCTGTTTCTTGACACATTTTGCGTTACACAAATATGCAAATGTGGAGCAGCAGCGGGACATTGTTTAACACTCCTACCGCTCATTGTAGGAACAGGAGAAGGGAAGTAGCATTACGCAGCTCCTGTCATGTGAGTGTTTGAGAGCCCAGAATAGCTGAGTTGGTGGCAATCTGTTAGGGAACAATTCTGCTGTTTATGTTGTTGCATAAACATCACCATTGTCAATCTAACGCCACGTGTTGACCATATATAAATACCTCTGCTTTTTTTCTGGCTTATATAACAGTTGTGACTTGATAATCATATCAATGTGGTAAGGAAGCTTTACTTCTATATGGCTTTTCAAAGCATGACAAAGTGACAAAACGCTTAACGCAACTAACCTGCAGATACTAGAACCTTTTTTAATAACATACTTTGCAATTACTAATGCATAGATGGTAGTAATTTATAATTGAAGGCTAGACTATTCTGTCCTCTGTTAATTCATCTTTGGTACAACTAATGGGTGCACTTTGAAAATGGTCTCCTGGAGTTTAAAGATCCAACTAAATTGTCTTCACATTTGTTTTTGATTCAGGAGATTTTCATTGGTCTGTAAGCCTTTTGTCCTTTCTCCAGCTAATGTCCGCTTCTTATGCTAAACAGCACTGTTTTGTTTACAGGGGCTCACCTCCCAATTTCCCCATACAGGTCAGAGCCCTGCAGCTCTTCGCTCTCTATCTCTCTCGCTCTCTCTTGTCCATGGGCCAGTTGATTCAGGGAAGTGGTTTAATTCACATGCAAATCCCGCCAAAACTCCAGTCATTCACGCTGCTAATTACACCAATGTTGGGACGCTGACTTGCTGACATCACACCGGGATATTAGTATGCAGAGAGGAAGGAGGAGGGGGAAGAGGGGTCGGTTAGGGTGTGTGAGAGCGTGTGTGAGCGTGTGTCAAGTCAACCAGAGAGGGCACATTAGACAGGAAGTAAGCAACCTTGCCCCCAAAAAAAGCTTTGTAATAAAAGGGGATTGACTTGATGATCACTCAGTATATGAAAGAATTAAAGCCCAACGTTGTTGAGGACAGAAAATAAACTAAATATAGGCAAACCAGTTCCACCATACATACCAAAGCATTTTCAGTAGTCAAGTGTGGAAATACATTAATATGACATCTGATATTGTAGTATAATAAAAATGAAAATAGGCTTAATTAATATATGAAAGATCCACTATTTTTGGTGGACTTGACTTATCTCCCTTGTCCTCTGTATATTAATTTGGTTACAAAATAAATAAAAAATAATTATTTTTTAAAAACACCAATGCAAATATATAGTGTAAACAATAAAAATAACTGTGTTGTGTTGGATTACATTTGTATTAACTGTTTTTTTTTAATCAAACCAACATAATATTCCAATCCATTTGGCAACGGGTTTTTTGAAGTTTTATTTTGAAAGTTAACACCGGAAGTGATCATGTGATTTACTTTGACTTGACTTCGGTGCAGGATTAAAGCGCTGTTATTCGGTGGGTCGGTCAGCAACGAGCGGAGAGGCTCCAGCGCTCCGTGCTTGTTTCAGGCAGCGAAAGTCCGCACGGTTCTTCAGTCAGAGCAGAAAGCAGTAACCTTGTTTCCGAGAGATTTCTGTCTTATTTCTTTGGATATTTTCATATATTTCAGCGGGGTCTGCTCATTCGTTTGGATATGTAAATGTGGATCTCTTTACGCACTTTAAATTGGCTCTTCGTCTACGCTTTCTCCTCATTTGCTCAACTCCCGAGTGTGTTTGCGGAGAGCAGGGGGGTGACAAAAGGCATTTAAACGGAGGGGGTTAATGTAGCAGAGGGGTGCAGACACCACACAGCGAGGTGAGACTGAGGTGTTTTCGTGGCAAAGCTGTGGAGTTGGAGTTGTTTGACAAATTCTGCAATGAGGAAAACGTATTTTAAAACCCGCACCACCACAACCAGCAGCGAGGTCAGGGCTATGGCTTCCCTCCGCCGCAGTTTGTAAGAAGGTAAGCAGCTGATTATTGATCGTGTTTGTGTTGCATTTGGAGACGTTTTGTAGCGCACCGGACGACCCAGGCTGGGGCTTTTAATGCGTAATGGAAAAGAAAATTGAGTCCCAATTGTATCCATGTCAAACTGAATTATTTTTTTACTTTACTCACTCTTTGGAATGTGTGGTGAAGTAGTCACGAGGCTTATATTAAAGCCAGTTGGATTTTTATTTTTATATTTTTTGAGTTTTTCGCGTCTTCGTGTCATTTTACTGGCTGAGACCTGATGCTATTTGGATGTAAATAGCACACAGTATAGAGTATTCCGACTCGCACTGTAGCTCTCCCTGTATAGACGTGTTCTCACCAGTTTATATCCCCCACCCCACCCCCTGTGGCGCAATGGTCAAGCTACTGTGCGCTCTCCTGCCTGAAAGTCTTTGTTGTTCAGACTCTGCACCATGTGGATTATAGATTGCTTAGTTAATTAAGAGATGTATCATTAGGACTCCCTAAAATATGTTGTTTCTCGCCCCCCCCCCCCCCCCCCCTCATATCAACTTGTTTCATGACGCTTCTCCCGTCAAGTGTTATAATGATGACTGTATTCGAGTTTTCCTAGTTAAGTGTCTAACAATATTCTTAGTTTGCTACAAACTGCATTGGGAAACAAGTGGCGTAATCCCAGCTACATAGCGGTTGCGTTAAGGAGAACATAACAAGACTCAATGCAGGCTAATTGACCCATTTATATGGCTACTCTTTGGCAGTGTAAAGGGTCACTGGATTAGCACATGAATGGACTGACAAGGGGACAATGAATAATGTGGCTTCAGCAGCTGGCTGCAGTATCTCTGGGCTCCTCGGTTCTGAGAGAAACCCAAATAGTAACTGAGTTGACAGGAGCCTTATAGCCAGATCAAGATTATTGCTGACATCCACAAATGCTGGGGGGGAAAAAAGCACTGCACTGGTGGCTGCTTTTCAAAAGCCGTTTAATATATATAGGTAGTTGGTCATAAATGAGCTTATGATCTGGCACTGTTACCAGTGTCTGAGTCTGAAGTCTTTACTGAGGTTGTCTTGGAAGCCTGTCCCTTCCATGACTCCCTCTGTTACCATCCAAGGAAGTGTCACTTTATGGAAGAAGTCAACAATGAATGAATAAGTAATGTGATCCAGTGTCGTGGCTGCAGCTTAAAAGCGTCCCAGTCTGATGGTACATAAATATATCTCGCTCTATTTTGCTTTCCACTTCTCCCCCATGTCCTGTGACGTTCAATTCTATGAGAGAGGGAGTGAAAAACTAGGGGGAATTATATGTTGCTGTAGCAGAGAAGAAAAAAAAAGATGTATCCCCAGGTGCTACAGGTTACATTATACAGTTGTAATTGCATCCAAGCTCAGAGATCAGACAGTGATTAGCATTTAACAACTTATTGCATCTCCATAAAGTCTTCGAAGCATTTTTACAGTGAGCCTTTGTCTTGTACTTCACTGAGGTTGGGAGACTCCCAAAAGAGATTGAAGTGATTCAAGTTGAAGCAACAGAGGTCAAGATGTAGCAACTTAGTCTGTAGTTTGGTTCAAGCTCAAAACACAATGTCCTTTACTGTTTCATAACACAACTATAGTAGCATCTATGACGAGATCCGGTGCCGCCTCCTAAATTCACAGCTATTTCTAACCCCAAATCCTCCAGGATAAACATTGAAACAGTTTAATTGATTAAGTGTCTCATGGGAGCAGTAATCATTGAATGCTAATGAAATACTCTTAGTGTTTAGAAAAAAATGCAACTGTTTTTGTCCAATACAGTGGAAGAAACTCACCATCAGCTTGAGGATGTAGGCTAGTTGAAAGACTGGCAGGACTTTAGCTCTCTATAATTTGTTATGACAGTCGGATGCAGGACTAATCTCTGTGCTCAACAACATGCTGCATCTGGCTCATACTAATTGGCCGCTAATGGAAAACGTCTTTGTCGAGCCTGATTATTGTCGGGAACACCTCCAGTCATGTTCAACTGTGATTAACTCCTAAGGGCTCTGAAGACAACATGCAGCCTGGTTCAGGTACAAAGACTTTCTTTGCGTGTGTGATGCTAAGCATTGAAATCCCTAAAAACTCCAACAACAGCTTAAAAAACACTGTACAGAAATGTTGTAATGGCCAAACAAGAGGCCGTTAAAGAGAAAAGCGTATGTTCCTCTTCGTCCCCCACTTCTTCTTCCAGAGAAAACAAAAGCAGAGGCAGGAAAACAGAAGACAAGACTTGGCTGAAGAGTGCACCCAGCTGCTCTCCCTTCTTGTCATCGAACCTTTGCTATTGCGCTGAGCTGCCATTTAAAGATGGGATTTTAATCTGGCCATCTAGAATGATGCCATGGAAAAGCTGCTGCGGTTTTTGGAGCTGCTTAGGAACGAGACTTCAGCTTCAAACCGTCCAAGGCTATACTTCCTCGACTGGCTCTTGGATACAGTTGAATCAGATATTTTCCCTTTGGTTAAATGGAGTTTCCTAACCTTAACCCTGGAGTAAGGAATACAACCGTAAACATATTTCTGCCATTCAAAGATATTTTCGAGCCAACTCTTGCTTTGATTTGGAACATATTTTCTAAGCTGGTACATTTTAAGAGTTTTAGCAGGATGTCTTGCAACAGTGAGAAAAGGGCAATTGAACCAAATCTTTATCACTTAGCTCTATCAGATTCCAGTTACGCATTGAAACCACCTGTTACCTTGGTTACATGGCTAATCTAGAAGAGCAAGGCGATGATAATTAACCCGAAATGGTGAATCATTCTCTACTGACATCATGGTCACAGGGATGACTATCCAACAACAATACCCCCCAAGTCTTGAACAAACTCCAAGCTCTGACTGGCCAATGATGCATCAGTGTCCCGGGGGACGAAAGCCTAGTCATGTTTGAATAAAGAACCCGCCTTTCAACTTCCTTTAGTCTACCTCGCAGTCATTTACGAGGCATCATTGATGCACTTGAGTTGTATTAACAAAGTCCAAGAATCTGTCCTAATTGAAATCTTGTAGATTGCATTGGGAAGCTTAAGGTTTAGGTTTCAGTGAAGGGGAAATCCAAGGCAAGTGCGTGAAGCGTGTTGTAAATCATGAGGATAGAAGGGGAGGGGTGGAGCAACAGGCCCCTGTAGGCTTACCCTGGTATCTCTGCCAGCGCTGATTTGGGGAGATCAGATGTTTTTCGAGTTGAATACCTTCAGGAAGGCTATCATTGCACATCTGGACTCTTCTGGAGTGTCTGTCAGATAGGTTAATTTCTCTAATGGTCACCAAAGTGTCTCCAAATTGAACTTCATAGAGACTCTATGCAGACTGCTGGGCAGGGACGTTGTAAAGTGCACTCTGAGAAGGAATGCGGTGTGAAATGCTTTCCTTCAGCTCTGGCTATTTGTATACTCTTATCTCCAAGAGTCCCTCCTTACCCCAAGGCAGAAATACTAACCACCTGGCAACATATCACAAGACTGGGAGATGTGTTTATATATGCTTAATCCTTTTTGTCTCCACCTTTGGTGTCTTTGTCTTTCACTTTCAATCTTTATCCCCTCTGCGAGTGTGCTATCTGGTACATGCACGTATTTCTGTTGTGTCAGCCCGATAATCAGCCTTAAATTAGTAATGATGGTGAAGGTGCTGGGTTGTAATGAGACGAGCTGCGTCGCCCCTGGCTATAGCAACATGCCGCTGGGACAGGGGTTTGCCAAACACCCTCTTACTTGGGCCTGCTTGACAGCTTCTTGATGACTTTGTCTGTCTGTGTTACATCGATGCTCTGTCTATCATAACCATTAATATTCATGACAATGGTATCCTGGCAGTTTATGTGTAATATTTATGGAGTTAGTTTGTGGAGCCTGTGGCTCGCCCTTCCACAATGACTACAGTAGTCTCCCTCCCTCATCAGCAGAGTGTTGAGAGCTGGAGCTGACAGTAATAGACTGTATGGCCAGGAATCTCAAGTGATGATGGAGATTTCATCCAACTTAAGACCTATAGATTTGTATATTTTCTTTTTAAGGATTATGTGTCTTATGACCAGCTTTGGCATGCCAATGAGATGTTTTTCTTACAAAGTATTTTTAGTCTTCATTCTGTCATCAAAATCAATCAGCTCTAAGCCAAATAGACAGAAGTGCTTTGTTAACCAAGACTTAACCCTTGGACAAGAAGTGCTTCTTTTGAAAAAATGACAATGTGAGATTTGGCCAGCTCTCCACATGATGCTGCCTGCTCTCCAAGGACTTTATATTAACAGATCCTCTGCTGACCAAGCTGTCAGTCTGTCAAACAGTGTCTGAGTGTCCTTAAGCTCCTCCGTAGGCCTGTCTGTCAGACAGGCAGGTGTCCGTCTGGAAAGGTAATGGGATTCTCTCCCTGGTTTCGACCGCCTGAGGGGCAGAAAGGGTTAGTGGCATGCAACCTTCTGGCCACACAGAGATTCCCTCTTCATATAGGGGCTCAAAGCTGTCAAGGACACTGAAATCTGTATGTATGTAGTGCCTTCCCCCTTTGGATCCAGGTACAGACCTACAGAAGGTGGCCTATATTTTAATTTTAATCCATGCACTCAGCCATTTAACCCGCATCCTCTTCGGCTCATTGCAAGACGTCTCGCAAGCTCTGTGTTATCCTCAGAGGAGTAGTTATTGTCGGTTA
Source organism: Eleginops maclovinus (assembly GCF_036324505.1). Classification (NCBI taxonomy): domain Eukaryota; kingdom Metazoa; phylum Chordata; class Actinopteri; order Perciformes; family Eleginopidae; genus Eleginops; species Eleginops maclovinus. Next base: position 23,221,056 of record NC_086368.1, on the reverse strand, counting down.
ACCCCAATCTTTTGTATGGCAAGTTGTTTGAGTTTACGAAATATAACAAGGATATTTATTACTCTCTGGACACCACTGGAGATGAAAGAGCAGCTAGCAGGAGAAGTGTCCTTAACACACACTCCCCACCATCTTTTTTCTTAAAAACTCATGCATGGTTACTTTCCATTTCATAACTGGGTGGGTCCGCTTGATGAATGACAGTGAAACACTGTCCTGGCTAAGCAGCTGCTTTTGTTTCTCACTAACCTTGTGCATAAAGGAGTGTGTGTTTGGTGTGTGTTTGTACAGTACTGCTTTCCATCACTGTCATTGGCAGTATTGTGCTAATTTCCGTAGCCTGTTTGTGATTATATTCTTGTTCTTGGTACCCCAGAGGATTGTTGAACTTTGTTTTTGTGGTACCTACATTTTACTGTGAGAGCTGCAGTGGGAAGCCTTGACCTATGAACTGTGTGGAGTTCACATCCTTCACGGGTAGAAGCTCTGCAACTGAAGTCCACAGTTTAACAGAATCTTTGGGGGGCTTAAACGATTCGTCTGGATTTTCCTCTTTTTCTATAGGTATTCAAAAGGTTACCTTTCAAATTGTAATCTGGGTTATTTTTAATTTAAATGATTAATGACTGGCTTCAGATGCGCCATACCACAACTGCAGTATGACGTCTTGTTTCTGTTGAAACTCTATCTCCCCAAATGTATTTCTGTTTACACAGTGATTTATTTAACTGAGGGTTGGCTTTCATCCTAGTGGTGGTGTATACTAGGCTCTAAAGAGTTAAAGTGTATAAGGGTTATTTGTAAACCACCAATCACACTTTACAACTTTGTCATTTAAGAGGGCAAGCAACTACTGCCTTAATTTCTAATCGGAGCGTCTTATTTCATTACATCCTTCATTAGTGTGAGCCTGTTGAACAAACATGGAGTCTAAACTTAATATTTGCTTCACTAATGTTCTTTTTCTGTGTTTTTTTCATTGCAGGAAGATCTGTGTGCACTGTAAGTGTCGCCGTGAGGAGCATGCTGTGACAGCCATGCCAGTAGAGATGGAGAAGACGGTCACCAAGCTGATGTATGACTTCCAGAGGAACTCCACCTCGGACGACGACTCAGGCTGTGCCCTGGAGGAGTATGCCTGGGTACCACCGGGACTCAAACCTGAGCAGGTATTACAATCTTACACCCATCGAGTCACATTCTCACGCGACAAAGGTCTATGTCAGTGTTCCCACTAGGGGTGTGAATTAATTTAGATGCAGTTGGTGCACCAAAGGTTTGCATTCACAAAGACACATAACATTTTGAGTCAAAAAACTGTTAAATCTGAGCATTTGAGCCCACGGCTTTGTTCTATTTTCGGAAAGTGGCATCATTTTCTGTTCAAAGTATTGTTTGTTGGCCAACAGCAGGTGTTAACAAGAGAGAGGCATGTCAAGACTCTTAAAAAGAGGATGAAATGACAATGAGAGCCCTTGGTTATATTGCTGTCACACTCTTCTGTTGGGTTATTTTAGATTTAATGAAGACCAAAACAATGGGAAAAATCCATCCACAGATAGATTTCAGTTTTACAATTGTATACATTATCATACATCCCAGTTTAGTGTTAACCTAATGTACCTGTCCCTGTGTATCATGTTGCACCTGATGCCTACATTATGTAAGTGTTCTGTAAAAGCTGCACCTCAACATATGATCGCTCACCAGTTCTGCTGAATGCTCCTCTTTCGAGCTAATGGATAACATGGATTATGTGGCTCCAGCAGTCAAATTAATCTCCAATTCGTTCCACCCGCAAACATGTTAACAGTAGGTTTCACCGCCCTCATCGCCACTAAGCTAAGCCTGAGAAAATACACAAACATTAAATGGTCCCATGCATGTCGAAGAATATCCTCTATTACAATAATCCACTGAACCGTAGGTGTGCATGAGAGGGAGGGTTTTTATAGGACAATAGAAGCGTTTATAGAAGCTGGTTTCATTCCCTTCATAAGCTGAAAGCAATGAACTGGTCAATACAATGTTGGCAAAGCCCCCCGCTTCACCTCCGAGGAATGAGCTAAGCTATTTTTCATCCCCCTCCAGGGTCACACATGTAACCCCCAAGTCAATAAGGTTTTTGTGTGGTTGTCATACCACCTCGGGAACAGTCAGGCAACAATCAAAACGGGACAGTGCGTTATGGCATGACCACACTTGTAAACAACCTTTAAAATAACTCTCTTATTGTATGTTGTGGAGAACTTTCGACAGCCTTTATTAAAACTGTCCATAACTAGCAATTTAAATGACCCCAACCAAGTCATTCAAGCTGTGGAAACATGTTGTGTGACCTCTCACAGAGGAGCGGAAGTACGCATGATGCAGGGCTTTTCAACTCCCGGCCTTCCTCTGCACGAGGTAAAGACAGAGCGAGATGGTAAACACAAAGCTAATCTACAGGATCTAAACTGTGGGTTTAGGTTTCCCCCGTAGGGATCCAGGGCTGTGAATGAGTCTGCTATGCAGCCAGCAGCGGTGTAAAGTCACCATTCTGTAACGAGAGATTTCAGACCAGGATTCAGTGATATATATCTGAGGATTATGAGGGATAACTTCACGCTGTTCAACTCTCCTGTCTGTGTTTGCATTTTTGCCAACAATAGCTGAAATATCACCAAACGCAGCCATTACCACGAGTGTTGGAGATGTTATTGAGCTGCAATGTGGAGGAGGGCCTGCCAACACTCCCCTCCCACTGTCCTGCTCTCTCCTCTCCATCTTTGTCAAATAAAATTCTTGGATGTTGCCAAGTTACAGCTTGTCAAGGCCAAGAATGTTACTCAGCATTGGCCTGTGTCTTTTTATCTGTTCGGGTTTCTTACCATCACATAAAGCTGCAGCCTAATATGACTCTACTCGGCATGTACCAGGATTAGATTAAAATGTAACTTTCAACATGAAATCTGTTTTTCCAGTCTGCTCACATTGGATACATGGGAATAAAAAGCAGTCAAAGTTTATTCCATTTTTCCAGGTTCCAATGGAAATACAGATCTGAAAGATACCTGAGGCTAGTCTGACCTGTTTCAAAATGGACCGTACCAATCCAAAATCAAGGACCATGGAAACTGAACCGAACCAGATTGAAATCCAGGCGCTCTGAATGGAAGATTAATAATCACAATATTAAAAGCACTTTACACACCATTAAATGATAATGCCATCAGTTGAAAATCAGTACATTTTTAGCAATGCTCACAACGTCACTTAAAGGTGGAAATATCCCAACCCTAACCTGGACTACTGGAAAGGCACTGGTGAGCGCAGAACTCCACCGAGGCCAAATGCCATATTTTGCAATGTTAACAGATTTGTATCTGCTCAAAAATGTAATGGGTTTTTCTTTGCGTAGTTTTTATGAAATCCTGCTGACAGAGAGATGAACGGAGGTTAATATCTTCACAACAGTTTAATGGATTGACATGAAAGTTTGATGGTCAATGGTTATGGTCCACAGAGGATAAAACCAGCAACGGTTAACAGCTGACTTTTCTCAGCCTGGGCCACAATGAGGTTATTTAATGCTAATTTGCAGAAGTTGTGCACCAAAATAAGATCAACAGTAAACATTATACTTTTTAAGCTCCAGCGAAGTATTATTGTGACTGTGGGCAGTTAAGAATGCTACTGTAAGCAAATACCAAATACCACTGTTTCTACAAACTCACAGAGCTGGTAGTTTGGCTGTAGACTTTACTATATTTGGTCAAATTGTATTACATTCGGTACTTTATGTACAGCTTATGTTTCATACTTAATTAACACATCTCTCAAGCTTTTTAATTTTCACCCCCATTGAATTTGCTCCCACAACTGTGCAGTGTCAAGCCGTGGGCCCTTGCAAATTTCATCGAAGACGTGAGATGGAGCACAGAATGAAAACACGCCGTTAAATCCCATTTCGCTATGAAAACACAATTTTTCCCACCATGTTGGGCCCTAACTACCAGTGTTTTCTCAACAATATAATATCTATGTCCACTAACCACTGTAAAGTGTCTTGTTGAGAGAATGTGAGGACTGGTGCCTGGTGGTGTCCTTTCCTCGGGCTGTCTGGCTATTAACAGCAATAGAAACCAGCTGTGTGAAGCGATCGCTCTTGCCACTCAGCTGCGAAGTCCTACCATTTGCTTTAGCTCTTAAAAACACTCCTTTCAGTACAGTTCGAAACTCTGCCCTGTCTTTACTTTCGTCTGCTTTCGATTACAGTTATTATCACAAGGCGCTCCTCCTGGCTCTCGCTCCAACTGCGTCCATTATGTGCATGTAAGTGTGCACGTGTAAGGGTGTGTATTTGTCTTAGGATCTCTTCCTCGGGGCAACGTGCCTTTCACCTCCAGATTGTAACCCTGTTGTTGTTGGAAGCAATTCTTGTAATTTATCATTAGGTGTGTGTGTGTGTGTGTTGTGTGTGTGTGCATCTGGAAGCATAGACGCGGTGTGATTTATCAGTGCTTGACCACAGTCAGTCTTTCACGGACTATCCTAAGAACCCCCGGTGTCCTGAGCCGTGCTGCTGGACATAGATCTAGCACCTCTTGCCAACAACGGTTTGTGCCAACAAAGCAGAGCAGAATGAATTAGGTTATGCTTACATCGAGAGGATCCTGTTTTAAATGCATCACAACAACAAACATGCTTGTAGACTATGTTGCAACAAATAACAACTTTAATATATGCCAGTTCTCAAAAGCAATATATTTTCACTTAGGTCTCTACCTACTGATCCGTAACTGCGTTATTCAAGGTAATCTGTTTTTGTGCGACAGACTCTGTGTTATTGCCAAGGACAAAGCTGATGGCTTCTCATGAGTAGATCCATTCTGTAGACAGGTTGGCCATTTAGATTGGTGTGACCGAGTCAGCAGCTATCGATCATGTTGTGTGCAAGTGTTCATTATGTGTTGTTTCTTGCATTCCATCAAACTGAAATCTTGCTCTTCTTCATCTATCTAGAAATGGTATTTTGGATTGTATTATCTTCTCCTCACCCCTCATTCTCCTCCACTGTCTTTGACCTCTGTCCTAAAATCCTCCTTTAAGAACCCTGCGGCTCTGAGGGTTTGCACCCCCCTCTAATCACATTTATATACGACTGCCTGACCCCTGTGATACCCCGGCCCCCTGTTACAGTGTAATAAAAAAAGCCACTATAAATAACTTGGAGATGACACTCATTGTCTGGCGCTGTAATGCAAGGAATGTCCTAAGCAATTTTGAATGGCCTGATTAGCATTAATCCTACTGTCGCACACATTCTTATGCACACGCACTGCTACATGCATTTGTTTTAACTGTGTGAGTGTGTGTGTGGTGTGTGTGAGAGAAAGTGTGCACATTTGACGGGTCAGCAATAAATTCCCATGTCAATGTGCAAAGATGGAGAGGTGAGTTTCCATTAAGTCACCGCAGGAGGGCCATAAATCAAAGTGATTTTAAGGGTGTGTGTGTGTGTGTGTGTGTGTGTGTGTGTGTGTTGGGTCATTCAGGTTGTAGATGTGGTTAATTGAGTCTCTGCATACCTTTTTTTGTACTGAGATGATTACTAGGCCAGATACACGATAATATGGTAATAGATCTGAAAAATGATTGAACTTTTTTGTGTAATTTATCAATAAAAATGCCAAGCGTATGTTCTGTCAAATTTAAGATTTCAAAGCTTGTGTCCTTATAATCTGTATCAATGTAGGTGTTAATGCTTTTCCACGCAAGATAAGCTATTGAAAAGTGAGAGTGTGGCAATGCTCAGTACTTAATGGAATTTCATTCATTTCATTTCATACACCATACAAAAAATCAAAATAGTAACCATCATTTTGGAAATAACCACCGGCTCCAGCCTATAGTATTTTGGATTTGTCAGCTTGCTTACACGTTGCAGGTGTGTTTTTTTTTTTTAACTCTCTCTCTGTGTCTCTCGTTCAGGTCCATCAGTACTACAGCTCCCTGCCTGAGGACAAGGTGCCCTATGTGAACAGCCCGGGAGAGAAATACCGCATCAAACAGCTGCTCCATCAACTCCCGCCCCACGACAATGAGGTGAGAGTCCAAATTGACCCCCTCCCCCACCACCTCCATCCATATATCCATCCCTCCCTCCGTCCCTCCCCTCCTTCAGGGCAATACAGAGATAAGAGTAAAGAAGGGAGGAGACAGACGTAGTAAAAAAATCGAGTCCGACTGGACAGGAATGAAATAGAGAGGTTTTTGTTTGTCGAGATGCAAATTTAAGTTTTGGGAAATGAATAGCATTTGCCACAATTAATGTAAAGATGTTAGTGCCATCAAAAAAAAGTGAAACACCAATTACACGATCTTCATGCTTTAGCCCCTTGCCTGATAATCAGATTGAGCTGTTCCACTTCATTATTCAGTGTAACATAATGTTCACGTTAGCTCATGTTGTTTGAGAGAGGGCTTATTTTATTAGGGGATGACATCATGGAAGTGGTTTGCTAAGAGCCGTTAATGTTATGTTTTTGGGAACCCTTGAATGGTTAAGGTACATGCCAGCTAACCACAACATCCACTCTCTGATTCCAGCTGCAGACCTTTTGTTGCCTCTCCTCACCTCTCTCTCTCTCTCTCTCTCTCTCTCTCTCTCTCTCTCTCTCTCTCTCTCTCTCTCTCTCTCTCTCTCTCTCTCTCTCTCTCTCTCTATTTGCTTGTTCCCAGTCCCCAAAAATAATAATTACAAATAAAATGTCAATTTAAGAACTGCTGTTTCTGTTAAGTGGCTTACAAAAGCATGAACAGCTGTGTTAATCTAATCCGTAATTGCTGATGATGTCACCATTCTTAAACCGACTACTTAACATGAAACACAACACTAATCACATTAGAATCAATACAAAGAGTGTTTCATGGGTGTGTATCCTGATTATCAATAGGAAGCATGTCTTTAATAATTATGTTTTATGGGAAATTAATTGGTATGGGAAACATATTCATTTTTTTACTTTGAAACCATGTTCCACTGATCAATCTTATTTCAAATAATTAAATGCTTATGGCAAAATGAGAGCATGTTTATCCCCCTCTGTAATGACCATTGGGGAAACCCTTTGGATCTCAATTATTAAAAAAGTGTGTTTGTGTGTGTGTGTGTGTGTGTGTGTTTGAAGGTACGCTACTGTAATGGTCTGGACGATGAGGAGAAGCGAGAACTGAAGCTATTCAGTAACCAACGGAAACGGGAGAATCTGGGTCGCGGCAATGTCCGACCGTTCCCCGTGACGATGACGGGGGCGATCTGCGAACAGGTAAGCTAACAGAAAACTCAAATACATTCTCTCTTGGTGTTATATCCTCAGCTGTCAATGGATATGACAAGATCAAAGATGATCTGAAGGCCGTCCGTCGTCTCACTTCTAAATGTCATGTCTGCGTCGGTCCCTGTGAGAACAGCGTATTAAATGTGACGGGATCAAAGGTGTGTCATGTGGCCGGTAGAATGAAAGTCATGAATCGTGACTGACACACCAAAGAGCCTGTTGGCTTTTCATTTCTTTGTCGTGATGTACGAGGAGTTCCTAGTGTGGACATCTAAAGGGCAGAGATGCCACATTCCTCTGTTTTTTATAATAACATTTGGATGTCATGTCAGTCTAACCTCTAAGTGTGTTGCATGTCTATGTTTCGTCTTATTTGTACACGCTGTCTGCCAATCACAGAACTCGTGTCTTAAGACAAAGGCTTACCCGCTAAGAAAATGTTTCATAGTAGTACCCAGAGTCCCATCAAAGATTTAATGTGTTGTCAACATTTGTTCTTGCTGTGGCCTTAGGGGACTACAGAGGGCAATGGAGAGTGTTCTTTTAACAACAAGCCAGAGCACTTTAGCATCCGCTAGCCATTTATTACTGTGTGTCAAACCAACTCAAGTAAAGCGGAGATACTCTCTGTTGTGTTGGTGCCCCAGGTGTATAGCTACTTTACAGCTTGCGTTTCTGGTTCGCTCAGCAGAGACACACATACAGCACGTTGTTGGGAGAGTGTGTATTGATTGAATTCCCCCCCCTCTTGGCCTCCTTGCAGCAGCAGGATTTGTGCCAGTTAGATAACCTGATTGTAACTCTCGCTCGTCTCCATCTTCCCACCCCTCTAAATCTACTTTCCCTTCCCGACCTTTCCCCCTGTCTCCTTAGCACTCCCTGTCGTTTATCTTTCCAGCTTCTCCACCTTTACACCTCCACGACAATCTCCTCTACTTTTTATCTTCCCATATTTCTCTCCGTTTTTATTTCTCCCCCTTTGCCCCGCCAATGTCTTACAGCAGCCATTCAACTATCCCTCTGTGTCAGTGTGTGACCTTCCCAGGCCACATATGTAAACACACCCTTGTGCTCTCAGTTTAGCTTTCATGCTAACTTGTGTCACGAACAGATGCACCAATCTGATATACTTGATTTGGAACTGCATCAATACTGACCTTTTTGAAGATACCAGGACATTTTTCACTTAAACTTCTTGGGGAAAATGTACTGTACATCTTAAGTTCAGATCTTCTCAGGGTCTCCCGGAGAAAATTTGTCAGTTAAGGTGGTGGACTGAGAGAGAGAGAGAGAGAGAGAGAACAGGGTGAGGTAGGCCTGCTTCGTCGCATATAGAAGCCCGCAGTTTTGGGTTTTTCCAATTCATGAAACGTTTTTTTTAATTATTCCTTTTTTAAATGCGTTCTGCAGAGAAGGGAGGCTGGCGTTGGTCACGGTTTGGAATGAGAGAAAACCGGACAGAGTAACACGGCGAATATCGCTCATTTTCTTCTTTTTTTTTTGAAGACCTTAGTTAAGGTGGCGGGCGTGCGTTGCTTAGGCAGCCGCCTAAGCTGTAAAGTGCTGCGGGAAACCCTGCTTCTGTAGCACTGACACCATTTACTCATTCAATTAGTCATTTAAACCTTCCCAAGTCTGCCTTTGACATCGAGTTTTAGGAATGGGGACTCTGTCCTGACATTTTATAGACCAATTAAGTCCTCACAGATGGTTCAATAATCTCACTTTTCTGTCTTTTATCAAATGGGTTAAGTTGAATTACTTGAATTGGTACCCTACTGTGCTTTCAGACAGCTCCCAATACATTCATTTAAATGAATGTTCTTTAAAGCTGAACCAAATCATTTTTCAGTAGTATCTGAGCCTATAGATCATGTGCATTGGAGTCCATCTCTGGTTGAGCTGGCTGACTGAAGAAAACTATTTATGATTGATCCTGCTATCCTATTGAGACTTTTATAAATCATTATTATTTTGCAACTCAACAAAAAATAACAAATTATTTACCAGCCTTTTCTTTTTTTGTTCTTTATTTACAGGGAAACAAGTAATTGTGGAAGAGCTAAGATCATTTAGAATCTTAATTGCTGTTGTACTAACCACTAACTCATAGTGATACACTATAAAGTATGTATGTGCTATTTGTGTGCCTTTTCATTGTCAGTGTAACAAACAGCAGACATAAAAAAGCCACCACTTTCCCACTGGGGGCCCAGGAGAGCAGATCTTAAGATGACCTTCAATAAAGTTTAAAAGTTATAGAATTTCAACTCTGTATCATTCTCTAATCAGAGCTTTGGTATCCAAAACTCATTGCATCACCAAGTTTTTAAAAGTACTGATAAAAGCTGAATGGCTGCAATCAATCCCTGGTTAACTCTTCTTTTTCCTCCACCTCCTTTTAGTGCGGAGGCCAGATAAATGGTGGTGACATTGCTGTATTTGCAACACGGGCTGGTCACAGCGTGTGTTGGCATCCAGCCTGCTTTGTGTGTAGCATGTGCAACGAGCTCCTGGTGGACCTCATCTACTTCTACCAAGACGGAAAGATCTACTGCGGGCGGCACCATGCGGAGAGGCTGAAGCCACGCTGCACTGCCTGCGATGAGGTAAGCACATGCCAACCACACACACAGATAATCATTTGTTGAAAAACCCACAACTTGGTTAATTAAACTTACTGTGTCTGTGGGATGGTGTAAGAAGAGCTATTTATCACGTTTTTACATACACAAATGTTGCACATATGCACGCATCTATGGTGCAAACTCCTCTCCTATGATGCTCACAAGCTTCCCAACACACACTGGCCCAGTTTAAACATGCAAGGGTTTTTCTTGGCTAATGGGGTCAGCTCTCAATGTCTTGATCTCCCAACCATTAGCACTGACTTACCCTGCTAATGGGGACAAGGACGCTGTTAGTACTTAAAAAGCACCCCGGTGTTTTAAAAGCAGGATGATTAAAAGTAAATGCACCATATAGATTTCCTCAAGTCCCCACATACATTAACTTCCCACACTTTGTCACAAGTGCGACAAAGGGGGACAATCTCAGGGTATTAAGCTGCAGAGGAGAAAGCAGTGCGTAGGAAATGGAGGAGGGCGACCGAGCCTTTGTCCTGTCATTCAGCGCGCCGTAATAACCCACCTGAGGTTTTACCATCCGAGGAGCAGTGATAAACGATACTCTTTCTCCTTTCTTAGATCATCCTTGCGGATGAGTGCACCGAAGCAGAGGGGCGTCACTGGCACATGAAGCACTTCTGCTGTTTCGAGTGCGAGACTGTGCTGGGGGGCCAGCGCTACATCATGAAGGAAGGACGGCCCTATTGCTGCTCCTGCTTCGAGTCCCTCTATGCCGAGTACTGCGACTCCTGTGGGGAGCATATTGGTATGTTGTTGGCATCTATCACTGTTACTGATACGCTGTACAAATTGCATTCATCAACAGCAGCAAAGGAATGCCTACAGCAAAGAAACACAAGGCTAAATACATGGAAAAATTAAGTGGAGCATTTTTGGGCTTCAGGTTTTCTTTTTTAAGGAGTGACCTATTTTCTTTTGGCGTCAAGTAAGAGAAGAAAGGGGCCACGTTAGAAATGATGTGGCCTGTTTTCAGCAGTTTATCACCAAATGATGTCATGAACAGGCATTTGAGACAGGGGCAAGTAGCAGAGCGCAGAGAGACCACGGTTTAAAGAGCACCTAAATATGTGTAATGTATATAATAAGCAGCGTGAAACCAATCTGGGTCAAAGCCATGACTATTGTGTGACTTTTCCTCTTCAGGATCTCTTTCTATGACAGCCACAGGCACCAAGCATCAGTTGAATACACATTTAAATTTTTCTCAACCTGTAAGAGGCATACCCATTGAAAGAAAAAACGGGGTACTTTTTTCGTGGGGAACCTTCATATTAACACCTCTTGGCCCTGTTCCACCTCCTGTAAAAACTCTGTGTGTGCGTCTGCACGACCGGATGCCCAGGTGTGATTCGGCACATACCTCTCAACAAATTTGCTCTGTAATTATTTGTTAGACAGGATATAGAAAAGTATTTGGCCAAAAAACACAACTGATTATAAATTGAAACCATCAGAAAAACATGCTCAAACCAGATGGAAGCCATTAGCAAATAGCTGCTTTTCTTTCCCCCAGCAACAACTGCAAGTTTACTCAAATGCAATGTGTTTATACAATGCTGGGAAAGCTCCATAATGACTTTGCCCCCAGGCGCAGTTAAGTCGCCTCCAGGTCTATTTTCTCCCTCAACAACATAAAACAGCATTTCAAATAAAGACATTAAGATTCTTCATTTCACACTCTTTGATAAAGACATGTTGCTTTGCATTTTAATGGTCCCACAATTGTATTTTAGTAAACCAATGTGTATCCTTCTTGCAGGCATTGACCAAGGCCAGATGACATATGATGGGCAGCACTGGCACGCCATAGAGGGTTGTTTCTGCTGTGCCCGCTGTAAACGCTCTCTGCTGGGACGACCTTTCCTGCCCAAACAGGGCCAAATCTTCTGCTCACGCTCCTGCAGCCTGGGGGAGGAGCCCAACGGCTCGGACTCCTCTGATTCGGCCTTCCAAAGCGCGCGCTCCACCAGAGAGTCGAGACGCAGCTCCAAGGCAGCGAAGAGTGGAGGAGGAGAGCAGAACGAAAGGTTTTCAGGGGAGGTGGACCCACTGTCTTTACAAATGGATCTCCTGAGTCTCTCCAGCCAAACACCCAGTTTGACTCGCGAGCCACCTGCATGGCAGAGCCAAGAGCAGGCAAGTGACATCTATAATTATGAGTCTCAATCAGAAGGAACTGCAAACCCAACCCCCTTGCAGCTCCTCAGCCAGTGCAATGTCAGAACTGCCTATAACCCCACCTGCTCTGGACAGAGTAATCAACAGCAGGATCACAGGATCAAGGAGAACGGAATTTTAAAGAGACCAACCATCTCAGCCATGAAGGGCCAATCTATGAATGAGATGTGGTTCCAACAGCCGGCTCCAGAGGAGTACTATCCCCCTAAACTGAGGACCCAGAAGAGCTTCACAGAGATGTCCCAATGTTCTCAGCACCACAATGGCTTTTCCTCTGACAAGCGCTCGATCAGTTTGCACGGCTTTCAGAGGGACAGAGAGGTGGGGCCTCCAGCAGCAACCCAGGTAGCAAGAAGCAGGAACCCCATCAATGCACTTAACTTCTCAGAACAACTGACGCCTTTGGAGCAGACCCCAAGAGGATCCATGGAGTCACTGGCCCTGTCCAATGCTACAGGTGCGTGTTGTAGAGGCAACCACTCTTTGCTAGTCTGGCACCATTTTATAGATCCAAGGAAGTTTTGTTTACAGCAAAAGTGGTAGTGTTGTTGGTAGTGCAAATCACACATTGAGTTTATTTATAATTAAATAATTGAAATGTATTTACGAGAAATTAAAAGAAAGACGTAGTGGAAACTGAATTTGACTCTGCTTCCTTACAGGCAACTCAGCCGATGGAGGTGGAAAGCGTCAGGAGCACCTTTCCCGCTTCTCCATGCCGGACCTGAGCAAAGACTCTGGAATGAACGTTTCAGAGAAAAGTAACATGGGCACCCTCAACTCTTCAGTGCAGTTTCGAAGCTCTGGCTCTATTCACAGCCTCACAGCTGGTCAGCCCTACATGGAAATGAATCCTCCCAGATCAGCCCCGTACCAGTTGCAGTACTGCGACCCCTCTGGCATGGGGATGGGTATGAGTCATTTACCGCCCGGTTTCACCTTCCAGGAGGAGGATAGGGTGAGTTTGGTGAGCAGTGCCAACGCTGCCCGCCTACCACCAATCAGTGAGCGCAGGGTGGGTGGTGGAGGTGGAAGGGGTGCAGGTATCAGGATAGATGCACCAGAGGACACTCCCCAGAGGCGCCGGCACCACCACCGCTCCAGGAGATCTCGTCGGTCTCGTTCAGAAAATGCTCTCAATTTGGTGGCAGAGCGAAGAGTGAGACCTCAGGAAAGACCACAGTTGCGTGTCCGTGAGGATTACGACCGTTTCCCGCCACCAAGGAGCGCCAGGGACCAGTTCGGGGTGGGAGGTGGAGCGGGAAGATACCAGCCCCAACCTTTCAGACCGTGCCCCAGGACCACCTCAGACCTGACTCTTCAGAACCCTGGCGCCAGCCGACGCACCGGCTTAAACCAATACTCCTGGGATGATTATGATGACGACGGCTGGTGCTCCACTTGCTCCTCGTCCTCAGAATCAGAGGATGAAGGGTACTTTCTGGGCGAGCCAATCCCCAGACCAATCCAGATGCGCTACCTCAGCAACCAGGAGCTTGTCCATAAGTACAACAACACAGGGATCGGAGGACCCAACCACAGTGGACAGTTACACACCCGCAAACGCAGAAAGAGCAAGAACTGCATTATCTCCTAACATCCCGTCAACCAGCAACGGAAATGACTCTTTGTCCAGCTTGTGTACACTAACATCTTCCATCTGGAACAAAAAAAATAAATGAAACTAAAGGTCCATTTATTCAGTGTTGTTGAGTGTTGAATATCAAGTAATAGAGAGTCAGTGATGAATAACAGTCGGTAAACAGTGAAAAAGCATGCATGTTTGTTCATTTCAATGTTTCAGAAAATCTCCTGAGTATTAAGGCTAACAGTAACATGCGCAGTTCTATAAAGTCACAAAATGTATCAAACGCTGATGTGCAATTTTCAATAAACATAACTTCAATTCCATGCAGAAAACAAGTGTGCAAGGTAGTCAGATTGGTAAAGTTGAGCTTTTTCATGCAATGTGATTTGGATATAGGATAAAGTGTACTATTGTATTTAGTTCATAGTATGTACATAGATAAATGAATTAATAATTTCACTTAAGTTAAGGAAGTCCATGTAAATATGGTTGTAAATGAGTCCTCACATATTTTTATATTTTGTATTGATAGAATCATTTATGTATTAAATATCTATAATGTAGAGTTAGAAAATGACAACTTATGCATGTTTTATTTGGCTGACCTGGTCCTGCATTCGGAATAAAGGAGTATTTCAGTGAGTGTTTTGATTGACAGCTGGTGTTTCTCTCCAGAGAATGACAACACATGTCTCTAGTTTTCACAAGAGTGAGTAACAGTCACCTTCTCCATCTGTTTAATGCATAAATGAATGACAATGTGGTGTGGAGGTTGATTGGGAGAGTCACACTCCACTGGTTTGTTATACTTCCACACTGATGGGTGCCGTCACTTTGAGCGAACAGAGCTCCATTGTCCTGGAAACAGATGCCACTGAAGTTCTGGTTTATAGCATCAGACTATACAAGTTGGAAACGGCTGACAAAGGTCTAGGGATTTAGTTATGAAAATCTGGTGATACTTGCTATATTTACATGCTCCCGGCTTAGCAATGCTTTACTCTAGACGGAAAAATATATTACGAATTGGAGAGCTCTTCATGATTTCCCGAGGAAAAATACTTATGACCGTTGTTAAAATGTTTTTCTTGAACCAAAAGCTTTTGTTTTATATCTATTTTCCCCAGTGTAATATCTCTACATTTGCTAGATTGGCACATTTCGTAGCACCACAATGACATAGGCCTATGTGGTTTTGAGGTTAATATCTCAACAACGATTTGATGGATTGCCATAAAATTTGGCATTAATATTAATGTTTTCATCAATTTGAACTGAATTCATTTTCGTGGTTTTCTTCCTTTCCGAATTTGCCTCATCATAATGTCAATTTGGCAGATAGCCTACATATTAAAGATAATGACATTCCCTCCTGCACCTAGTTTTAGCTGGTACGTTTTAGCATGCTACAAATCTGTTGTTTATCTTGCTCACTATAATGCTAATCATCATGATAGTTCTGCCTTTATGAGTAGTACCCAGGAAAATATATTTAGATCCAAGCACTGCTGCTCAAAATTAAAGTCAAATAGCTGCTAGCGTGGTTAGCCTCTTCGTCTTGCCTCTTTCACTATTCTTTTTTTTTTTGTTGCAGACAATTGGGAGCTTTCTTCAATGTCAACAGCAAGGAAGTTGTGGAGATAATTAGATTGTAGTTGTGCTATGCAAGTTTGCTTAAAAAAGTCGAAAATGAAGACGCCGGGGATAGGATAGGAGAGAAGACGAAACAAGTGAAGACATCAGAAGGAGCAGATGGATTAGTCCGATCATAAACGAGACAACCTCTCCTGTTTAAATACTGAATATACAGCAGAATATATACAGTATAACAGGTTGTATCTGTTAGAGTTAAGCAGTGTCATACTGTAAATTGGATTGCCTCTGACGTCCATGTGGTCAGGGGATTATACTGTCCCTAGCCCCCATAATCCACACACAAACATATGCTTGGAACAAGGTGTGTGAATGCCAATCTCTTGATTAGAGGTGTTCAGGCACTAATGCTGATGACATGATTGGCACATTAGTATGTTTACTTCACCTAACCTCAACTTCCATGGCGTGTGCTACAGTTTTCATGGTTACTCTGGGACACTCGGATAAGTCCCAGACAGGGAGGAAGAGAGTCCTCACTTAGTCAGCCATGATACGACTAAACCAGCTGCACAAACATGTGAGATACATTATGTCTGACTGCCAATGGATTTTCCCCTGCTTTAAGCAAAATCTCCCAACTAAGGATGCAGACTGTTAGACTCATCAGCTGCAAGTTTGGATAAGCATTACTGCAATCAGTTTAATGGGACATACGATAAAGTGTATGCAAAATCCTGTCTTCAGTAATGTGGGTATTAAGGTCCTTGACACATGAGCTTCCCTAACATAATTATTAACTAACCCTCATTTGTGTGTTTCTTTATTAGTCCCTTGCCAGGTTTTTACCCAAGCATGGGGTGTCTCCATGTGTTTAATTAAAAGCAAATGAAGGCCATACTGCAAGGGTGCCACAGATTGCAGCCATATGCTTCCCGGGCTGTGCCATATTCAAGGTAGCGGATGGTGGGGAGATAATCCTCTTGTTGCTTGGATGCTTCCAGTTGTGAAAGTCATATTGTAGACCAAGCTGCAACTGCCAGTAAATTAGCTTCATGATGATTTAGGTGCCTTCAATATGTGGTCATCAGTGACACAATGCTTCTTTTCTGGTGGTTCAAACTGGCCTGGTATAAATCATCAACTTGGATGATCATCTCCAGAAAATGAGATTGCACTGAAGACATTTAACATCTGGAATATCACTTGTTCAAATCTTATGTTCCTGCTTCTGCCTTCTTTAGTTTTATGCTTTCACATCCCAGACAAAATTAATGTGTGCTCTATTAATTCTGACCTGCCTTAAATGTTGATATAAAGCGTGTAAAATAGTATTTTTATAAAACATAACAAGGCTGTCGCAACTCTAGATGTGCACAGTTTAATTCAAATTGTTAATTACACAGAAAAGAACTACTGATATTACTAATGAAGCAAAGCAGCCGCAGCAGCAGCTCTGCCACATCAGACAATTAATGCAGCATTATAAACAGACTCATGCATGAAAGCAGAGTTCAATGCTTTTGAGCACAGGTTAATTTGAAGTTTGTTGGATCCATTTTCAATCTTTCAATCAGAAAAATAGCTGGAATTAATGCAGAATCCAGTAATTAGAACTCTCATTAGTTTTTTAATATGTAAATTGGCTGCAGTCTCATGGGAAAGCAAAGTTGTCATGTGACCACCCTGTACTGCACGTCTCAATACATATTTGAGCTTATTCTATTTTTGTCTATTTCTTTCCTCCCACGGAAATTGTCCATTGAATCACATTGCCTGCTCTTTATTAAAGCCTGACAGCTCAGTGTCTGGAGAATAGACAGCCATCCTTTCATTAACTCTGATGTATGTGTCTGCACCTGATAAACAACAAGCAAATCAGGTGATGAAGTGAAAATAGACAGATGGTCCCTTTTTAAGGTTAGGACAAACCCCAGCCTGATAAACGTATGATAAAAAAGGAACACAGGGAGATTAAACATGATTCAATTTAACATGCTTACCAAGCTCCACATTAATTCTCCCTTAAATATAAATTACGTTGGATCAGAAGAATGTAAGTTAGCCAAATAAAAAGTTGATCAGCCTGTTATGGTTTTGTAAAATTCTGAAATATTCAGATCCAATTTCACTTTGAAAAATGTATCATGCCTTTACTGTTATGTTTTTGTTTTTAATCATATCTATTGTGAATAAACAGATAATTGTACAAAACACTTTATATTTGAGTTAAAGAACTAAATTCATTCATAAACCAACTGCCTGACTCCACCTCAGTGGGAACATGTACAAGATTAATTAACAGCCAAACATATGTGCTCACGTGTGTGTGTGTGTGTGTGTGTGTGTGTGTGTGTGTGTGTGTGTGTGTGTGTGTGTGTGTGTGTGTGTGTGTGTGTGTGTGTGTGTGTGTGTGTGTGTGTGTGTGTGTGTGTGTGTGTGTGTGTGTGTGTGTGTGTGTGTGTGGATGAATGCTCACTAGCATGTGTGTGTGTTAAGCCCCAGATGTACAGCTGTCATGACTTGAAGCGGTTTGAGTTGTTTTGGGAGACTCTAAAAGCCATAATTACCGGTCCTTAAGAGCAGAACGGCTGCAAATTACAGCTGCGCTGTGAGCAAACTAAAATAGCCTGATTCAATTATCTACAAATGAAGAATGCCAATGGTGTGTTATCGCACACACACAGACACACAACCAGCTTGATCTCATAGGCACACAAGTACAAACACACTCTCACACAGACACACACTGGGCTGGTGAACAAGAGACTCATGACAGGACTGAGGCCTTACCAGCAGTCTCCCCTCCCTTAGCCTCATCATGTGTGTCCAATTACTGTGGCAAAAATGCACCAGAACTATGTCAACAGATACACAAACACAGATATCAAAGCATAGGCCTACAACAATGTGACATTTCCGTACATCAGCCAGACAAAAATGACTTTTTCAAGGTTACATGTAGCAATTTTCCAAAGTGTTTGGGTGTGAAAATTCCTGTATTTCAACACTTTTTCTTGAAATGACTGGAAGGGTAACTCCTCATGAGAAGGGATGTGTTAATATCTTGTGACCGTAACCCCCCTATCCATCTGCTCCTTATCATGTCTTCTCTTGTCTTGTCTTGTCTTCTCCCCTTTCCCCGGGGTCTTAATTTTCTACTTTTTTTAAAGCAAACTTGCATAGCACAACTAAAATCTAATTATCTCCACAACTTCCCTGCTGTTGACATTTAAGAAAGCTCCCAATTGTCTGCAGAAAAAGGATAGTGAAAGAGGCAAGCACAGTATTAGACTTCTAGACCTTGATTTAACCCGCTAATCTTGAATGTATTGTCACCCACTTAAGCCTGAACTTTGCCCCTCCACTGGCCTCGACTGTGACCTGTAAACAGTTTGTATCCCACTTGGCTTTACCTCTCAAACTAATCCCTGTTTCAATGCACTGCAATTTAAAAAAAATTGGAATTGGAATCAGGAAACACACTCTGCACCATTAATTAGAGTTTATAATAAATCTCTATGGGGCCTTTTATTAGGCATGTGTGTTGTTTTTCAGCCACGTTGAGAGAAAATATTCATTTATTTCCAGTGTTTGCTCAGTCTGACACATGGCCTGAAAAAAAGGCTTTCAGGTTTGGGTTAATCTGCAGCGTCAACGGCCCGTGGGGGCAACTCGCCATAATGGAGAATGGCATGCTGGATACTTCGATGTTGTTCTGCCAGAGGGCTCCGTCTGGTTCATGATGTCAGTCCGCTCACCCCTCCTATCTGTGACTCATTAACAAGCTCGGGCACCAGGAGGGGTCCCATCTGTGGGCCACCTGTACAAAATCACCAATGATAGCAACATTTAATGCACGACACCATTCACATGTGTTCCAGTGTTTCCATCATGCACATTATTTAAATATCTTCAATTATTTCCTCCCTTTTCTTCTCTTTCTGTCTTTCTTCCCCCACCTCTCTGTCTGTGTCCATCTGCGTTGTAGAGATGATGGATGGAGCCATTAGTCCTTCAGCTGTAAATGAAGCAGAGAAGGTCTGTGATGTTGACTTTACAGCGACACATTTTTACCAAGACTTTCCAAGAACAACAAAGTATCATTACACTGCACTCTTACATTTAAGCAAAGTGATTTATATAGTATGGTTTAAGACAGAATGCCTATTTGTAAAGCAGTGGGCATACAAGGCGGTAAATAAGACTTGTATCATACTAAATAAAGTGAGTGATAGAATCGGAGGATGAAACTCTCTTTATTAGTCACATACATGCACACAGCAGAGCACACAGTGAAATTGGTCCTCTGCATTTAACCCATCCTAGTACTAGGAGCAGTGGGCAGCTATTGTGTAGCGCCCGGGGAGCAATGGGGAGGGGGGATTGGAGGTGTCCGGTGCCTTGCTCAAGGGCACCACAGCGGGGCATAGGAGGTGAACTGGGACCTCTCCAAGTAGCAGTCCACTTTCCATATTTTTTCAAGTCTGTTCGGGGACTTGAACAGGCGACCCTACGATTCCCAGTCCAAGCCCCTACTTACTGAGCCACTGCTGGACTGTAAACACATGTTTTGGTATCATTTTGCTGCTGTTTAACTTGGCCTCCATATTTACTTTAATTCAAGACTTTTCTCAGAATTTGTATTCTTCCTTCACCCTGGAGGCATGTGAAAAAAACTTTAAGAATTCAAGTTAACACAAGGTGAGTTATGGTCTCCTTCAAATACAACAAAATGGGTAGTATATTTACATATAATATCAGTATAACGAATATACTATGGTTATTGTCAATAGTTTATTAGGAGGATCCCCAGACCAAGTTGCCATGATTGAATGGTTGAATCTAACGAAACTAGCTTAATGAAAAATGCCTTATACCTTCAAAAAAGCTTTCATTGCCAGACACAAATTGAAATCATCCTGCAATGAAAAGCACCAGCATGTCCTGTTAAATCCACGGACATCTGCTACTCATCCTCTTCCACTTAGGCACAGTAGATAATCTTCAGACACAATGGACAGTTTAATCAGGTGGATTTTTTTGTCTGTCCTTTTCACAAACGGGCAATGTTTCAATTAATAATCATTTTCTCATGGCTTACAAAGAGCATGTTCAGACCTATTTACGCTTAAAAAGGAGCACAGTGCATGTCCAGAATGAGACCAATGTACAAACTTCAGACTTATGAAACAATGACTCATTTAATCGGTTATACATCAACTGTGTTAACTTTCCTCTGATTTGCAGCGCTGCCTGTGAGCTCAGTGTTGCCAGGCGGAAAGACAGAAGAATAACGGCCTTTATTTCACCTATTCTTTGCAATGCATGGGTTCACCGCTGGAGGAGGATTTTACTTTCTTTTGGAGTCAAAGGGAAAGATACAAAAGGCTGAAAACAGCATCAGACACTGTAAGGATGGTGCTTTTGTTGCATGACCCAGATGTTCTGACAGTCTCTTTTCTTTTTCACTAGATGCAACATTTGGAATTACATAAAGACAAGGACATTTCTCAGCTCTGTGGTATGGTTAAACAAACATGGTGGCTTACCGTTATATACCAGTATCACTTAACACATACTCAAATGTACCTGCTATTATAATTCCCCCATACAATGGCTGGCGTTGGAAATGAAAGGTTTAATCATATTGCTTTAGTAATAAAAAAGAAAGAAATGTACACTGATTCTGATTTTGTAACTGTAATCAGTAAATGTATGCACATTTTCACGTGGAATTTCTACCAGCTCCTTTCTCTCTACCATGTATTTCACAATCCTTATAAAATAAGATAAAAGCACCTGTAACATTTGGGTGTTTCAGCTCACTTGCTCTGGTTGCTATGGGCTACAGTCATTGTGTAGTGTTGGTGTGAATGTCCATGTGAAGGCCAGATCAGTGTGGAGCATCTCTGCAGAAGATAAACATTGCCACCTGTTGACTAAGGGAGCCATTACAGCTGTAAACCAAAGCCTCTGAGATCAAGAAACTCTTTTTACCTTTACTCCATTCTTCTTAGGGTCCAACCACAGACAAAGTCGGTCAAAGGACCCTGTTGAAATCGCTAAAGTTAGTATCACGTTTCGAGTTCCTTTGATGGCCAATTAATCTTATTTTTGAGGGCCTTTTTGAGGGTGCTCATTGGCATCCCCTCCAAACTCGAATGAAGCGACCATTGCTGTACATTTAACTTCCATGTACAATATTTTCCATGTGGTGTACATTTAAGTAAAAGAAAATAATTCTTGAGGTCATTTTCTCAAACCAACAAGAAGTCGGCCATTTTGAATTTAGTGTGATTCCCGGGGTTATTTTTTTTTATTATTTAGTTCAGGATCTGTTTGTAAGCTAAATTCTCCTACACATTTAATGTCTACAAGTTCAAATTCGGTCAGTACCATCTAAAGACCTTGAGGACTAAGAGTTATTAAAAGCTCTTTATTGCATGAAGTACTCTTGCCTTGGCACCCATATATTTGGAGACACTCGCAACTAAAAAGGAAGTTGTTAACTCCAGAGTATCTTCTCCAAACCACTCCAAATGTCTTATACTTGAAATAATTGTAGTACTCACTCTGCACATGATAGAGAGCAACATATTATGTGTGTGAAGCGTGTGTTCTCTAGTGCCACATAGTGGACACATGAAGTAGTGCCACATTTGCAATATGTAAATTCCAGAACAATGAGTGGAAACATGATGTCCACTCATTAGCCCAGTCTCTAACTGTCACGGCAATACACTGCAGCGGTTACAAGCGTCCTGCCGGTTCCCCCTATGTATGTGGAGGTGGAGGACCCGTTTATCACTGCTTGCAGCTTTAATTCTGAGTGTTTCTCAAGAATGTCCACTACACATTCATGTAACTGCCTTTGATACTTAAAACTGGACTGAAATGTGTTTTAAAAACACAGATTGGATGTAGCCAGGTCTGCATGGGTAAACATCTCACAATGGTTTCTCCAATTAATCCTCTAGCTAATCCTCCTACAGTGTTAACAAGGCACAGCAGGACATCAATACAGGATGATCAGCCGAGCCAAGACACTGCCAATCACAGCTCGCATCCCCAACGTGCTGAACAGTGGACAGAGTGAGTTTGGCAGCTTATGAAGCCCCAGTGGCTGCTAGCAGCTGCTGGATAGTGATAAGGAAGGGGAGACCTTCAAACACTTATGTATGTAGACTATATATATCTCATTATAGCCACGGAGATATTCAAAGAGCCAATCGGGAGTGAGTAGGACTCACCGGCCAGGACTTACTGTGTGGTTTGCAGAATTCACACTAATTATGGAGGAAAGACTAATGACTAGGAGAAAGACTCACTGATAGTGGAGAAAAATGTCTCGAGGAAGAAACTGTCCAGTTCGCAAGTATGCACTATTCTATTGATCTTGGTGTAAGAAGGTAAAAATGCTGACACAATGAGGTACATAAGCACAAAATGCATGTTGTATAAGCAAGCCAGGCCATACACACAATACATGCTGTGCTTAAAAGATGAGAAAGAGCAAATACAAAAAAAAACCTTCAGTTTGACTCAGTTTAACGAGTTAGGAGAACCACACGTTAACAACATAGGAGGATAAATACTACTTCCTGTTTTAATGGGTAAAACGTTGCTTTAGTTTATAGGTTTTGCTACAACAGCCTTTCTCGAATGACCACTAGCTTATGGTGTCTAATTTGGTCAAACTTTAGGTTAAGATTTCAGATCTGATGAGCCAGTGCAGGATTGCCTTGAATCCGAAAATTGAAACCGAAGTCACATAAAATAGATTCATCAATGAAAACAGGATTTTATAGCTAGTTTAAAATATTCTGTCCTTTTGTCAATGATGGTTCCAGTGGAAGTAAAATAAACAATAAAGCTGAATCACTGAAGGGAGTTGCCCAGTCATTGACATTTCCCTACCACAGTGTTGTCAGG
The DNA here is from genome assembly GCF_036324505.1 of Eleginops maclovinus. Lineage (NCBI taxonomy): Eukaryota > Metazoa > Chordata > Actinopteri > Perciformes > Eleginopidae > Eleginops > Eleginops maclovinus. Next base: position 23,197,792 of record NC_086368.1, on the reverse strand, counting down.
TGTTGGGCATTGTCCGTGTTTCCATCCTTTATGGTGTGTTCTCAGTTTATAAGATTTAATGATAACATTTTGTAAGCTGAAAAATGTCTTCTGTTCTGTTTTACTTTTACCTGTCGAGTCACATCTGGTGACAAGAACAAGATGGCGAAGGCCAAAAGGCCAAACTTGAGGCTACTTAACCGTCAACCACAAACCAATGGAAAACGTCACGTGCACCTGACATTCGAAGTGATTTTCCTCAAAGAATATTGCAGCTTATAAAAGTAAAATAAACTTCAGTGTGAGTGTGAATAACACCAAGGTCGCCAATATGCCTCCAAATAACCGCCATCCCTCCTTTGAGCTCAATCAGCCGGCCCTGAGAGACAAAAAGAATGATAAAGGAAAGGCTTCTCACAGTGTTGTGGAACAGGTTCCATTAATTTAATTTCCTGCAGTGGTCAAAGAACAGACAGCTGAACCCAAAGGGACCAGTGGAAGATGTATTGCAGGAGACCTGGAGAAAGGAAACTACTGACCTCACAGTGACAAACAGATTACAGCTGCAGGTGCAGTTTCATCAGGAATGGGTACCCAACACAACCACACAGTTTCAGTTTTAGAACTGGTTGCTCTCTTTTTGCAGTTTTAAAATACAGAAATATAGTAAAGTAATTTAGTCTTAAACTCATCTTTAACTTCTCCTGATTAAGGAGAGTCGAAATGTCAGAATCAATTTGCTTTTTGAAACTGCTGTAATTGTATGATGAGACATTTTTTAGGAGTATGGAATAGGAAAGAATGAAAATGATGAAAGTTTTTTTCCTGACAACTTTTATTTTCTTCTGGCATAAAATAGCAATGTGAAGTTCTGAGCCACCTGTGATAAAGAGATATGGGGCAACATTTCACCTCTACTCCCATTATAACATGTATATTGTAACGGTTTACCTGAACAATGCTTCAGCAATTGGTTAAACTACTTCACAAATCATAAATAATGTCCTTGTTGTCACAGTTTCTTGACTCATAGCCTGGTCTCTGCTTTTATTTTGTCTAAGAAGGATTTCCCACAGATGGTGATGGTTTTGAACTCCTCTGAGATCTCCAGCAGGGTCTTCCCTTTAGTCTCCGGGAGGAAGAAGAAGGTGTAGAGGGAAGCCAGCAGACACATGCAGGCGAACAGCACAAAGCAGTACGAGTCCAGGGCGTCCTGGGACAAAGGAAAAAGGCAAAGGCATCGATAAGAGCTTCATAATTTCATGGCAAGGGCTGAGATGTTTCGTGTCTTTCTGTAAGGGGGCAGTCAATCATTCTTTGACACTTGTTGTTATTTCCCTTCTGCCAGTTCATTTTAGATATCACAATTTTCCTGAGTTGATAGGAGATTACCTGCATCAGGGCCAATTTAAGCACTATTCATGCAAGCGTTTATGCTTTATTTCCTTTATTGGTTACACATTAACAAAATCCTCTTCATACACATTTCATTATAATCAGAGAGACATTTCTTGGTTTTTGCAGTGGCATTTGTTTATTATTAAAAAGCCTTTTCTCATTATGAATAGCGAGGCCTTTGTTTTTGCGTGAAGGCACTTTTGTTTCTCCAAGTTATCATATATTTTTCTGGGTTAGGAACATTTTCTTGGGCTTTTTCACGATCAGCTAAAACTGGCAAATCACTTTAGCCAAAGCACCATATGACACAGCTGGAGTTTAATGATATATATATATAAATAAGTACCACACCCTGAACGTTATTTTATCCATAGTTGGTTGTTCAAGTTTTACAACTAAATGGAAATGCAAATTCAATTAACAAATCCTGTTTTGGCTTATTCTCAGTTTCGGTGTACTCACAATAAGGAATGGAAAGATCAGGCCCACCAAAGCGAAGAACAACCAGCGTAGGCTCCCAATGAGGACAAAAGCTGCCATTCGGTCGCTCTGGATGAAGAGCTCACTATGGAGAGTACCCGTAGTTCCCCCTGAGAGAGCAGAGAGACCACACATGTGTTAATTATCTGGCAGGAAACGTCTTTTCTATGCAAACTAAACTGCTGTAAGACACTAACCAGGTCCTCCGCAAAAGAAGATGATGAAGACGATGATCAAACTAGCCATAATGTATGGAACCCAATCGCTGGAATCCTGCATGAGAAAGAATGTGAATAACAAAACGTTCTGCTATACCAAATATCAAGATCCATTCTTTTAATTGCCGCCTTTTTTTTAAATTCTCTTTCCCAGCTTGTATTCTCAAAAAGTTGCATTTGAAAAGGTTAGTTTAATTGCAGTATATATTTAGTTTACCCAAATGGAATTAAATAAAGATATGTTTGTGGGTTGAACAGTCGTGGAGAGAGTTATACCTGCCTGTCTTTTGATCAGAACACTTTCTGTGATTTCGGCATCCAATGCAATGAAATGTAATTTAATTTGTAGTATAGGGACTATTTCTTTGATTGAAAGTAGTTCCAGCGAGTCTTTAGTGTCCTTGAGTCCTCCTCAGATTATCTCAAAGATATCTCAAAATCTGAAGTTCTTGAAACTACCAAGTGTAATGTGTGCTCAATTATGTGAGTATCTTCTAACCTCTCACACAGCTGTGTCTAAGTCAGCATTTAAAGGTTTACCTTCAGGTTGAGCGTTACAGTGACGAACACCAAGCTGGCACCCATGACACCATAACCCCCCCAGAACAACGGCCTCCTCCCTATGTGCTCAATCATCAGCATCCCCTGGGAGAGGAAAAAACAGTTTAAACTTTTTTTTTGTCGTGGGCATGAAAGACGGCCTATGCCATGAGTGGAATTAAGATGTGGAGATAAAGAGCTCAGGTTCACTCACACAGGAGATGGAGGTGATGATTTCAGACACTCCGAGACCAACAGTTAAATAGCGGATATTTTCTCTCGGTATGCCTGCCTTCAGGAAGATGTCAAAGGAGAAAGTACTGATCTGGGAAAAAAGAGAAGCATCAGTTTGACAGTCTTATTTTTTAAGAAGAATAGAGTTCTTTGGGTGCCTAAAATTCCATACTTACCGTGGACATGCCTGACAGCTGGTTGGAGAAGTAGATAATAGATATGGTGAGAAGTTGCCATCGCACAGTCCTGTCCCTCAGCAGCTGCAAAGGGGTTTTTGGTGGCGCTGCATCGATGGCCGCCTGCTCAGCCAACATCTCATCCATCTCCTGTTTGTAGTCACCCTGACCCCACAGACTCTGGAGAGCTGCGATGAAAAAGACCATAGACACAGAGACTAAAAACTTAAGAAATCCCTCCTTTGCTCACATTCAAGACATATTTGGTGTTTGGAGTGTGTGTTTCCCATATAAAGGGACACAAAATAAAATGAAAGCAGAAGGAAACAAAGGCTCAATGATCCAAAATCTGTTGGGAATCCACAACCTACATTGTCACATGAACATGAAGGGGTATAGCTCAATTTTGGTCCATACTTGTAACATGATTTATTCTGTAAAAAAACCCCATTATTTTCATATACAGGTAATAACTTCATGAATGTACCTGTATTAACACTGAAATGCTCTGTTTATGCATCTGTCTCTTTAAGAGTCCAATTTTGTGGACAATAATCTCACCCTCAAGCAATGCATTTCTTTGTTTTAAATATTCAGACTGTAAAAGACTGTTTTGGTTACTGTACTGCATTCATTTTGGGGGAAAATACCAACCTTTTTTGCATGCCTTGTCATCGCCTTTCTCTATGAATAAGTATCTGGGAGCCTCAGGCAGAAAAGGCAACACTAAAATCTGAACCAGTGAGAAAAACGCAGGGACACAGAGGACGATGTTCCACAGCTCCTCGCGACCAAGGAGCTCACTGAAAAAAACCCCAACAATTTAGTAATTATAATAAGTGTAAATGCTAACATTACTGTAGAGAATGTGCATCCCTATTGACCCTTCCAAATGTTGTGATGACGTTATTTTAATGCACAATTCTCAAATATGAATAGGACGCTATGGTTAATTATTATCTTCTCCCACAAATTGACAATAGGTACATACCTCAATCCAAAAATCTGTCCAAACAGTTTACCAAGAGAGCCAAAAGTTGCAGAGGTTAGAGTTACTGCCCCTCTGATTTTCCTGGGTGCAATCTCTCCCAGGTACATCACATGGGTGCTCGATCCCAGACCTGTTCAAAGTGTTCATGAGTTAGGTAAAAAAAAAATATTATGTGCTGTTTATACTAGAGAAAGTCCTGATAGTTTACCTGAAGAGAAGCCATACAGGATCCTTGCCAATATAATCATTTCATATGATTTGGCATGTTTGCTTGCCAGCATGATCCCCGCTCCAGCAATGTTAATAATGCTGTTACAGATCATCGCCTTTTTTCTGATTAGGAAAATCATTCAGTGAGGGGTTATTAGGCGTCAGGACAGCATTCTGCAGAGGGTCTCTCCAATTTACCTTCCAAACATTCCAGAGACCAATTTGACACTGAAGGCACCAAAGAGTCCCCCGACAGCATACATGGAAACTATGAGCGACCAGATCATGGTGACCGTCTGTGGAGGTGGAGGCTCTTCATATCTGTCGTACCAGCTGCTGTTGATGAAGCGCTGAATGTACTACAGGGAAAGTTGGAAAGCAGATATTGCAGGTGGAACTTGAACATTTTAAATACTATTTGCTTATTCTTTACACATTCAAATACACAGCTACAGTGGGGCAAAAAAGTATTTAGTCAGCCACCAATTGTGCAAGTTCTCCCATTTAAAAAGATGAGAGAGGCCTGTAATTTTTATCATAGGTACACTTCAACTATGAGAGACAGAATGAGAAAAAAAAATCCAGAAAATCACATTGTAGGATTTTAAAGAATTTATTTTCAAATGATTGTGGAAAATAAGTATTTGGTCAATAACAAAAGTTCATCTCAATACTTTGTTATATACCCTTTGTTGGCAATGACAGAGGTCAAACGTTTTCTGTAAGTCTTCACAAGGTTTTCACACACTGTTGCTGGTATTTTGGCCCATTCCTCCATGCAGATCTCCTCTAAAGCAGTGATGTTTTGGGGCTGTCGCTGGGCAACACGGACTTTCAACTCCCTCCAAAGATTTTCTATGGGGTTGAGATCTGGAGACTGGCTAGGCCACTCCAGGACCTTGAAATGCTTCTTACGAAGCCACTCCTTCGTTGCCCTGGCGGTGTGTTTGGGATCATGGTCATGCTGAAAGACCCAGCCACGCTTCATCTTCAGTGCCCTTGCTGATGGAAGGAGGTTTTCACTCAAAATCTCACGATACATGGCCCCATTCATTCTTTCCTTTACACGGATCAGTCGTCCTGGTCCCTTTGCAGAAAAACAGCCCCAAAGCATGATGTTTCCACCCCCATGCTTCCCAGTAGGTATGGTGTTCTTTGGATGCAACTCTGCATTCTTTCTCCTCCAAACACGACAAGTTGAGTTTTTACCAAAAAGTTCTATTTTGGTTTCTTCTGACCATATGACATTCTCCCAATCCTCTTCTGGATCATCCAAATGCCCTCTAGCAAACTTCAGACGGGCCTGGACATGTACTGGCTTAAGCAGGGGGACACGTCTGGAACTGCAGGATTTAAGTCCCTGGCGGCGTAGTGTGTTACTGATGGTAGCCTCTGTTACTTTGGTCCCAGCTCTCTGCAGGTCATTCACTAGGTCCCCCCGTGTGGTTCTGGGATTTTTGCTCACCGTTCTTGTGATCATTTTGACCCCACGGGGTGAGATCTTGCGTGGAGCCCCAGATCGAGGGAGATTAGCAGTGGTCTTGTATGTCTTCCATTTTCTAATAATTGCTCCCACAGTTGATTTCTTCACACCAAGCTGCTTACCTATTGCAGATTCAGTTTTCCCAGCCTGGTGCAGGTCTACAATTTTGTCTCTGGTCTCCTTTGACAGCTCTTTGGTCTTGGCCATAGTGGAAATAGGAGTATGACTGTTTGAGGTTGTGGACAGGTGTCTTTTATACTGATAACGAGTTCAAAAAGGTGCCATTAATACAGGTAATGAGTGGAGGACAGAGGAGCCTCTTAAAGAAGAAGTTCCAGGTCTGTGAGAGCCAGAAATCTTGCTTGTTTGTAGGTGACCAAATACTTATTTTACCGAGGAATTTACCAATTAATTCATTAAAAATCCTACAATGTGATTTCCTGGATTTTCTTTTCTCATTCTGTCTCTCATAGTTGAGGTATACCTATGATAAAAATGACAGGCCTCTCTCATCTTTTTAAATGGGAGAACTTGCACAATTGGTGGCTGACTAAATACTTTTTTGCCCCACTGTACGTGGTGGGGTCTTGACAGAGAGCAAGAAACAACTCACCGGTGAGGGAGAACTCAATCCGGTAATGTGGTAGCCACTTTGAAAGCTTCCTCCAATTCCCAGTATAATGATGAGGAACAGAGCATTACCTCGGGTCTACAAAGCAGAGCGAACAGTAATTAGACACAGAAAGGTCTATTGGTGAACACTTTAAGCCTCCTTTATTATATAACTTTATAAGTAGAATGACACATTGTTTAAATACTGAATTATTATAAGTACCTCCATAATATGAGCAAAATGAGGTAAAAGAATAGAGAGCAAAGTAGTAGTTTGTTGATGCTATAAAAAAAGATTTGTTTTATCATGATGTTTTTGGATCAAAACTACTGCTGAAATACTGTGTGTTGAGTTGTATTGCTGTAGTTGCTCAAGGTGTTTGCTAATTATAATAACTTTATGTACTGATTTACAGCAATGCCTTTTATTCTATAATATCAGCATATTTTTTGTTGCATTATCCTGTGTGACATAACAAGATTACATGACATAACAACTGTTAAACCCTTTTCTACTTGATTTTAATGGAATTATACTTAATAAATGTCATATATATGTACATCTGTATCTGTTTTGCTTGAATCTTAATGTGTTTATTGCGTTTCCTACATTCTGCATTGATTGACAAGTTTAAAATAGATTCAGAAACTGTCAAAGTGCAATGACTCAGCTAAAATTGTGGTTTGAATGAGACACGCTCAAAAACATCCAGCTTGCCTAAAAATAATTGTTTGAATTTCTCCCCCTTGTATAAAAGCTTTTTAGAGGTGAGTCACGAAGTTTGGTTTAAAAAAAGAAAAAGAAAATTGTTAATAAAATATACTCACCAGTTGTTTTAGTTGTTGAAAGCTCCCCATTCTGTCTTCGCTTGCATGGACTTAAAATACATGTTCAGAGTAACAGACACAGTTAAGCATTTAAGGAAGGGTATCATTAACTTTTAAGACCAGACAGGAAATAAAGTAACCACCTGACAACCCACAACCCTGACTTCATGACAAAGTGAAATGCTTTTTATCACTCTTCATAACGAATGCTTTTGTGTTTGATTCCTTCTATAAAAACATTATAATGCATTCCTGAAGTGCACTGTTGTATTTGCATCTGAAAGAATGTCAACTGCAGCAGATAACATTTCATATTATTCAACATATTCTATTTATTTTTCATTTATTCGAGATACTATACCATCACTTGCTTGGTCACACTAGACTAGGATTTATTTTATTTTATTCAACATACTTTTCTGTGCCTTTTTTTGTATTAAAAAAAAACTATATGTTTTGCATTATATCACATTAAGCACATCATCCCCACCCAAATAAATACATACAACATACAATACTTTACTTTTGACATTTTAACCAATCCCCACAGGAACAATTTGGGGTTAAGTGTCTTGCCCAGGGACACAGCGGCATGCTTTAGGGATTGAACCTGTGAACCCCTGATATGAAGAACAGCACAATAACGCATACTAATATACTTTAACTTAATTTTAAATACTTTACATTGACTTTTTTCATAATCATTTTTGAAAAACTCTACAATCTTTAAGATATTAAGTAAGTATTTGAATTATTTGTTTGTAGCTTTTTCTTTTTCAAGTTTAATTCAACAAAGATGTGTATAAAGCCTTAATTCATAGTGCATACATTTACATGGGTGTTGTTCAAACTCCAGTCCAGCAGAGGGCAGTGAATGACACCCTGGTTGTTAACTGTCAGCCTGTCCTCCGCTCTTTCCTCCCTCGCTGTCTGACCCTCTGGCGGAAGCAACACACACTCAGTGTTTTCCGTAGTCATCGTTGACAAACGCTAGCTGTTAACGGCGAGTAGTAAACTGCACAAAGAGAGCCGTTTATTTGTCTTTGTTTAACCATTATCTGAACCAAGAATGCCGCTGGAAAACCTGGAGGAAGAGGGTCTCCCCAAGAACCCCGATCTGAGGATAGCACAGCTGAAGTTTCTGCTCACAATGGACGGGCACCGACAGGATGTTAAAGTGAAGACCGAGCTCATGGACGCTATCAAAGCTAACAGTGAGTTAGCATTTCACTGTGTGACTTGTAACGGTAGCATTTATAGTATGGTGGTCATTATAAACATGGTGCTGGTGGTATTGAAGATCATTTACTCGCATACATGGTGTGCTTAATTGCTCATAAAGCATTATACATTTGTTTCAAATGTATTCCAACTCCACACAAACATCTCAACCAATTTAGCATGTTAGCTTGACGCTATTAGCAAACGTCAGCTAGCCGACAAACAATCAGACAGGGTTGTTAAACTTTTGAGTAACATTTTGAGTACATCCCTTTTAATTATAAGGCATTTAAATGACTAAAATAACAGAACCTGGTTCGTGTTAATGAATGTTATAGTGTTTTTTTTGTTTTAAACCTTACTTGGTCCTAAATGTATTTATATTAAACTATGTGTATACTATCCTATGTATTTATGTTTCTGCTACTGTAGTATATGTCTATATATCTGTTGCTTGTATTACATTAGTCGTTTTATAGAACATTGTAATTCATTTCGAATATTTTTCAGTGTGTGTTTTTTTACTGTAGATATTGTTGTAACATTATATTATCTTTATATTTGATTCCATCTTTTTTATATATTTGAATGCCTGAACACAACAACAAAACCCATTTTTTAAACTGAGATCTGTCCTAGTCCACAGGTAAAACTACTGATGTTTTCTCTCTGCTTCAGACATGGCACCGTATTATGAGGGTCTGTGTAAGGATCTGAAGTGGCCTCTGGACGGTGACCTGCTCAGTAAAATGAAGAAGGCCAACGAGGAGGAGCTGAAGCGCCTGGATGATGTGCTGGAGGATGCAGAGAAGAGCCTGGGAGAGAGTGAGATCCGAGATGCCATGATGGCCAGAGCTGAATATCTGATCAGAATTGGAGACAAGGTAAATCCTCCCAATTCAGCAAATAAAGTGCATGCTTTGTTTGATATAATGTCCCATAAAACTGCAAAAATCTTTATATAAGTTAGCTTTAGACAACCTATTTTGTTTGCTGACATAGTGTCAAGTAGTCAGACTAAAATAATGAAAGTTAATTGAGCATCTATGCTGTTTTTCTTTTTCAAAATCAAATTCATGTCAGTGTGGAGAACATGCCTTATCAAGCCTTAAGACAAACATATCAGGTTTCTCCATAACATAAATATTCCTATCTTGATTCAATAATAGAAATGACACCATGAAAAACACACTGAAAGTTCACTTTAAATGTTGATAAATTCACACTTTTCTGTGTGCTATGCTACCTGTATTTTCCAGAAACATAGGACTTTAAGCTTGCTCTTTGGCCAGATGGATGTAGTTGGATGAAATGCTAACTGTTAGTACACACATTTTTGTAGTAGCAGATTTACTGACAATGTCTTTCTGTCTTGTGCGTCCACAGGAGGGCGCTCTCACAGCCTTCAGGAAGACTTATGACAAGACAGTGGCTCTGGGTCACAGACTAGATATCGTCTTCTACCTGCTGAGGATCGGACTCTTCTACATGGATAGCGACCTCATCACACGCAACTCAGAGAAAGCCAAGAGGTAAAGGCTATTATTTCTTTGTTAACAAACGTCTCTCCACCAACAGTCTCTGTTATATGTCAGTACTCATCTTTCTGTGCTCCTGCGTTTCTCTGCAGCCTTATCGAGGAGGGAGGAGACTGGGACAGGAGGAACCGCCTGAAGGTCTACCAGGGCCTGTACTGTGTGGCCATCAGGGACTTCAAGCAAGCTGCAGAGCTCTTCCTCGACACAGTCTCCACCTTCACCTCCTACGAGTTAATGGACTACAAGACCTTCGTCACCTACACAGTCTACGTGTGCATGATCGCCCTGAAGCGGCCCGACCTCCGTGAAAAGGTGGGAGAACTCGCAAAAGACCACAAGGAGGTTTTGTGTAAATTATTACTGGATTTGTGCTATGCTTTCACCCAGTTTTGGATACTGAACTGTATTCTTTTTATAGGTTATAAAGGGAGCCGAGATCTTGGAGGTGCTGCACAGCCTGCCTAATGTACGCCAGTATCTTTTCTCCCTGTACGAGTGCCGTTACTCCGTCTTCTTCCAGTCTCTGTGTAAGGAAAGCTTTTTTTAATTAATTGACCTGAGAAGCAAACACATAATGTGGTCACTTGTAAAGAATCATGATGCTGTTTAGCACTCTTAGTTCTCTCCAGTAATTCCATATATTAATTAGTCAGAGTAGAATTTAACTTGCGTCCACGTGTGACTGTATTTTTATCCTGCTCTGCCACATCCTGACCTGTGCCCTCTTTGATCCTCAGCCATGGTGGAGCAGGAGATGAAGAAGGACTGGCTCTTTGCACCACACTACCGCTACTATGTGAGGGAGATGAGGATCCAGGCGTACAGCCAGCTGCTCGAGTCCTACCGCTCCCTCACCCTGGGCTACATGGCCGAGGCCTTCGGTGTCAGCACAGAGTTTATCGACCAGTGAGTTCCTGTACACCTTGTTCGGCTAGAGATAAATAATGTATCTTGTTTAACGGTGGAGCTTCTGACACGGCACGGATACAACCTCCAACTTTCTGACTACCTAACTCCTGAGTTTATAGAAAGTGTTTTGTCTTTGGGCCAAAATCAGAGTAGGTGAAGTTTTCAATACATCTGTTCTCCATAACTGTATGTTAGAGTTTCTTTGATTCAAGATCAAAACTAAAAACGATAAACAATTAAGTTGACCAAAGAAAGGGAATAAGCACATTTCCCAAACTATTCCTTTTGTAGCTTCCTGTTATCAAAGTTGTTGTGGTGGCTAACTGAACTAAATCTCTTCTCTTCCTTCAGGGAACTCTCCCGATTCATAGCTGCCGGCCGGCTCCACTGTAAAATTGATAAAGTGAACGAGATTGTGGAAACCAATAGGTAATGTAACTATTCTCCTAACCTCGGTACTGGCAGGATTTACTCAGTTACCAGATGCACAACTGTAAAATCTCTTCCTGTTTATCTTTTCTAGACCTGATAGCAAAAACTGGCAGTACCAAGAAACCATCAAGAAGGGCGACCTGCTGCTGAACAGAGTCCAGAAGTTGTCGAGAGTTATCAACATGTAACCGACGCGGCCATCTTTTGATGCTAGGGGAACTTGCATTATTCATCTTGGTATACCCGAACCAGTAGTCTGTCTGACAAAGTGACTCTTATATTGTGTATATAATAAAATTTGTTTAACTGTTGACACTGCATTTCTTTCGAGTGCTTAGATTAGAAAAGAGGCAGAGACATCGTTTCATATAAATAGCAGTATAAATTATTTTATTTACAGAAACTTGTTACAAAACAAATATACTATACAATCTTTTTTTCTTTAAATATTAATTCTAACCTATGTTTTGTTCATGAATTACATAGCAGCCAATACATAAGTCCAGCTGAAAATGATTTGATAATGTATACAAAAAGAAATCTATACACGCTTTTACAAAGTATGAATGGTGGATTATTTCTTCCTCCCAAACACGAGCTGTATTCTCACTTTCACATTCCAAGTCTATGGTGCTAATAAAAAACACATCCTCACGATGTCCCCATCTGCTGGAAACACTGAGATGTCAGTGGAGTTTGAGGATAAAAAAAAACCAAAACACTTGATTGAAGGTTTTTTACGTAAAAATCCCAGTAAATCTAGAGGGGGCTTAACCCATACTGGGGCTAACAAAATCATGACGTCTTGTCTGGAAAACTTGGATAACCCCCCTCCCAAAAACACAACACTAAAAAGTGTTTCATACTGGGCAGCTGACAAGCTCAGGTTTTACCATAATTAGGCCTCAGAGGCAGATTTAAAAGCAAAGTCCTTAACACTTCGAACATTCAAGTAAGGTAAAACAATGCAAAGAATACTGTCCTCGAACAGTCAGGGTGAAACAAATTCAGGCACTTTCTTAATTTGATATTTCTTTTAAAAGCTGTGATTCAAATTACTTGTTTGGCAACGATGAAGCAAGCAGTCGGATTGTTTGAAGTGTTCCTCCTCCTTGCGATGATTGCTTAAGTCCCTTCAGCCTTTATAAAAGAACGTAGGTGTTTTAGTCGTGAAATGTGTTTAAGGTCTACAAAGTGTGTGACTGAAGAGTCCATGGAAACCGGTGAGACAACGGGCACAGCTTCAAGTCTGCGGGACGTTTCAAAATCACAGGCTAATTGGGTCATAAAGTAACTTTTTTGTTCTGTTGATTCGTAGGCAACGTAAAATGTCTTGTAAAAGCACGTGTGATTGAGACCTTGAACGTGAATAAAGGTATCCTCCGTCGTACAGACACATGCTACAGTGGCAACACTTCCCCTTTGTTCCTTAAAACACCTCAGTACACGAGTCATGAGATGCTTCGGCTTCTACATATAGGCGTATTGCATTATATAGACTTGGCAGTGAACCACTTCAATTAAACAAGTTCTTTGACTTTTTCCATCTCTTCTTTTTACTAAATAAATAATTCCTTTTGTAAATTGTACCAAAAATTCAGCATGTACGAAAAATGCCTGTGCAAAAATACATATTTCACTATGTACAATTTAACAAAATATGTATTCTCAAATAGGGATACTTCAATACTTGTTTGATACATAGGCTACAAGAAAAAAAGAGGCTAACATAAGAATATAAAAAAATGTCTCCTCTACTTTTCGACACTGACATCAGTGGAGGTTTCATAAATCAAAAGGTGTTGCCAAAAGTTAAAATATGTCCCGTGAAGCCATCTCCATGAATCTCGCACCATTAACACCCCCTCGAGACTTCTCAAAATAAACACACATCCCGACGAGATGGGCAAGTATTGCCTGATTTAAGACTCCATTTTGACAAAGGAATAGAGTATAATGCCTGGCTATCCGTTCTCCTACGACTTCTCTTTCCTCGACACACACCAACAAAGCGTTACGGTGAGGCATTAGAACTGTAACATCCAGAGCTGGGGTAGTGGTTACACACAGGAGGGACAGTCCAACCCACAGAAGACAGGTGACGTGCATAAAGTTTGCTCCAGTTAAGACGTACCATACCTGATTCCCTATGTAGGAAAAATAAACATTACAATTCACATCTGCCCACAACAGCCGTGGATTCCACACGGCTGAATGGGTATAAAGTAGGTAAGTTGTGGCAATAACAAAACGGCTTGCACGAGTTGTATCATATCCACACAGGTAATGCACCATCACCGCTTCATGAGCAAGAATGCCCACCTTTTTGTAAAAAAAAAAAAAAAAAAGTAGTTGGCAAAGCTGATAGCAGATTTTGGCTAGCTTTGTGTACGACTAAGCAATGCCTGCGGACAGAATGTCGTTTCTTAGTGCTTTTTCACAGTTGGGGGAAGGTCTACTGTGTGGCGATCAGTTTGCACAATGAAAGGATTCAGAAAAGTATGTCCAAGTTATCTCTCATAAAAGATTCGATCGAATGGGCACATCAGGCGTCCTTTTCACATTTGAAACTGCCTTCACCACGTCTACAAAGACTCTTTGTAGTTCAGTGTAAAAAGCTCATAAGAAATCATAAAAAAGGTAACACTTTGCATAATTATTCTGGGTAATAAAAGGATTGACCAGATCATCCCTATAGGCTCCTCTTGCGGGTTAACCCAAAGTTACTGGAACGTAGAGTCAACGAATAGTGGAACAACACAGGGTGATTGTGTGTCATTTAAGGTGTTGCAAGAAAACGGTTTGCTGCTCCTCCTGCTGCTGCTCCTCCTTCCAAGGCTTCTGAGATCAGGCGCTGGGGGTGAAATTAGGTTGGAAATTCCAGTAGTCCAGCAGAATCTGACATGAGAAAAATACTCGTACGCACATTCGCACACTCATTCTTTGACTGACGCGGAAGAGATCGGCTCGTTGTTTCCCAGGTTGCTCAGCGTCATGGCGGCTTGTCGCTGCAGCCCTTCACTTCCACCCAATGAAGCTCAAGAGACTCATGGCTGTTGCTATTGTTCCTCTAGACAAGAAGATCTCTCAGAATACTGGGACACTTGCATGGGTGGGTGGGTGGGGGTGCAGGGTCCTTGGCTCGCTCATTAGACCCCTGGCACTCCACGCTGTCCATACAGTGCCATCGCACCCCTATCCCTCCCAACATACACACACTCTCGCACACACTCACGCACACATGGCTTTGGGAGAAATAGTAAGGACCACATTGACTTCACTGGGCAGTCCAGATCATCTGCACCCTGAGGATTGTGGGAAGCTGAGAGTAATGTGGGTTTGATTTTTAAAAGGCCTCGTGCCATCCGGAGCGGTTTGCGGAAAGCTCCGGACTGTTCCCCATCCGCCTGCCGGTTCCACACACAGAAGCCGGAGACCGCTGTCAGGGACGAGCCTTTGGCTGGGGGGGGAGAGGGAGGAAACTGTGTCAAAATGGTTGTTAAATAACTGCTTATACAAAATGAGCTAAAACACATTCTAGGAAAGAACAAAAAGTTGCGGTGGTGCACAATGCCGTTGTGAAAGTCAATGTCTGACATATTTGTTCTAGAGATATCTTCACTTCATTAAACAAAGGCTAGGTTAGCTAGCATGCTCAGGAAAACCACCTGCTTCAGTGACTTTAATCGACAACAGTAATATTATTATATAAATCAGTAGTTCATAATGACACATTTATCTGCACAATCTATTCCAATAAATACTCCATATATTTAGTTATTCATGACACAGGTTACAAAAGCACTCAATTATTATTTAAATTATATTAATCAGAAAAGAAGGAAAGTAATTGTAATGTCAGGTAGGTTTAAGAACAGTTTAAATATGTAAAATGAGACATTTATTGCCCCCGGTATTCAAATACATCCTGATAGGTGGGGGTATAGAAACCCACCTGATGTAAATGGGAGTTGTTGGGTAGCCCTGGTGTCCCTGGAATGCTCCGCCCATGCTTCCCATGGATGTTGTTGATGGCGGGTGACTTGGCCACTTTGGTTCTCCCCGTTCCAGGCCCCCCTCCTCCGCCTCCACCTACCCCCCCTGCACTGTTAATGCCGCTGGAGGCAGGAGAACTCTTGCGCTTCTTGCCCTCCAGGCGCCCATCAGAGGAGTGGTGGCTGAAGTTGGTGTGGTGGTCAGACGAGGATAGAGAGGGGTGGTGGACAAAGGGCCCGAGGGAAAGGGTGGAGTCACTGCTGTTCATCACCACGCTCATGCGCTTGATTGACTCTGCAGGGCTGCCCGAGGGAGGACCTCTCGCCGGCGGCCCCGAGGAGCCGCCCACTGAACCTCCTGTGGACTCGGCTTTGAGGCTGAGTGAGTTGGTCCGCACCGTGGGGCCACAGTTGAGCCCCACGCTGTGGACTCCGCTGTGGGAGGAAGATAACGACGATGATGATGAAGGACCTAATGAGCCGTGGTGGTAGGTGCTCCCTGAGCTGCCGACATTTGCACAGTTCTTCTTGAAAGGCGAGGAGGAGGAGTAGTTGGCATTGGAGGAGGCGGAGTCAGAAGGGGTGTGGGACGAAGAGAGAATCGAGCTATTCTTCCTCTTCTTCCCCGAGCTGAAGCTAGTGTTGCTACTGTTACTGTTGGCCCCACTGATGGAGTTGGGGGTGACGGGCGTGGAGGAGCCAGAGGAGATGTCCTTGGGTCTGAACGATGACGACGACTTGGTAGTGCTGCTGCTGGAGGAGGAGCGGGACTTAAGCGCCCGGCCTGAGGCGAGGGAAGGAGCTGACGAAGAAGAGGACGAGTGGGCTGAAGGCATCTGCGGCGACGAAGACACTTGTCGGGCCTGCGTAATGCCGTAGGCCGGGTGCTCAGCCCCGCCCTGTGGGGAGCTGCGGGCATTTAAGGTGGTCCCATAGGAGAGCACAGACTTGCCCTCATACGATTGGCTATAAGGAGTCTGGGGCAAGGTGGCAGGGGGGCCCAGGAAGCCTGAAGAGGGGGTGCTACCGTGGGAATTTGTGCTTGTCCTATGGGTAGGTACAACGGAGGAGGAGGAGTTCTCCAAGGCCAAGGGGATTTTCCTGCAACAAGGAATTACATAAATTTCTACCTATAACTGTGAAATGTCAATATTGATACCATGACTGGACAAGGAAAATAATCAACATGTCTGTAGGCTTTGATCAAACTGAGCCGGACACACTTACTTCCACATCTGAGAGTTGACGTGCTTGTCCATCATTGTGGTGAGCGCACATCGCACTCTGTCCAATCTCCTGTCAAAGGAGTAGCAGCCTCTCCCAAACAGTCGACTTCCAAATGTACAGTACTGTAAGCAGAGGAAGAGACCGTACCGAAGGTGAGGGCTGAAGCAGATTTCAACTCCATGTTATCAAGTCCAAAAGAAATGAAGCTTTGACGCACAAAGCTAACACTTCATCTTTAACAGTGCATTTTTAAGAGCTGCTAGGTTATATACACAATATTACCATGCATGAAAACATGTATCTTTGAAATGATGCCAGAATAAACAGTGTGTTTTTTCTTGCAAAGACTTGCAAAAATGAGTTAAGAGCCATGGAGAGCATAATGTTTATAGCATTGGGATTTCGGTCTTAATAATTGATACATTTGAAGATCTTAATATATTACACATACCAGTTCCAAAGCCCAAAATCCATATGAATTAACAGATAATATGCTACTAAAAGGTGTACTTGCATAACTATGGTACAGTATTATATTATATTTGTGGCAGAAATTGGTCTAAAATGAAAAATAATACGTCACATTGGAAGTATTTCAGGGACGATACATTGTAGGGTGCACTTACAGCTGCCGGTCGAGGGTGGTAACCTGAATAGTGACAGTCCAGTTTGTCAGCGCTGTCCTCCCGCTCCTCGTTCTCTCCCTCGTCACTGGAGGGTCGGGAAAACCCGTCGGGGGTGGTCTGGGCGTGGTGTGGCGACTCTTGGACGACTGCAAGGTCGCCGGGGTTTCCACCTCCGTGACCGCTGTTTAGTCTAGACGGAGAACAGGGAACGATAAACTCCATGAAAAGCTAAATTGTAATTGTTTGTTTCCCTTCTTCTAGGGATAAAGGTTTGTTCGCATCCAAATTCAATACAGAAACAGATGTGGACATACCGTGGAAGACCAGGGCTGTGAAATTTGGGCTTGCCGATTGGCAAAGGCTTAGTGGCGTCTGTGGCGGGGCCGTTGCCATGAGCAACCGGATGGGCGTCATGGGCAGCGGCGAGGTGGGAGGAGGGGTGAGGGTCCCTGAGAGAGGGGTTTTGCTGGGAATGGGTTTGTTGGAGCTCTCTCTCCTTCTCCTTTTCCTTCTCCCGCTCCCTCGTTCTGTTCTTGTGCTCCGCCAGCAACGTGTCAAAGCGCTTCCTCCGCCCTGGCACCGCTCTCCGCTGGCTTAAGGAATGTGTCTGGTGGGTCATTACAAAGGTCAGGATTATTGTTTGGTTTTTATGCCTAAAAAGAGCCATAGCGCTTATTCACGCTTTAAAAACTATTAATAAAGACAAGGTTTACATTTTCCTTTATAGCAGAACATAATGTTGTAATTACTCTCAATCTGTCAGAAACTGGAGCATCAGATCCGTAGAAAATTCCCTAGCAAATACTTTTCTTCCTGTGTCAATAACTTGTGTTCCAACCTACACAGCCCAAATGTTTTTATTGAGCTTTTTTAAGCCTTGTTCACAAAATCACTCCAATTCTAACAGCCTTGAAGGCAGTTAGCCGGCTTTAAGGCCGACGCTCTGAACCACTGCTTAGTCACATCAGTGATTTGAGCCCTACTCAGTCTGAGGTTATCACCATTTGCTGAGAGTTCTGAACTATGAGCAACACTGAGCAGCAGCAGCAGCAGCAGATGACTCAGCAGGTGGTGCAATATAATGAAGGGAAAGTAACGTTTACGGGAAATCTAATCAAAGATTTGCAGGCTAGGTTAGCCGTTTTAAATTGTCCAAGCAAAAGCAATTCAGCTTAGCTTGCTAGCCTCCCCATTCTGAGAGAAACAATCCATACAAATACATTACAGTGGAGGATCAGAAAAAAATTGTTCAACTTTAAGAAGTATTTGACACTTCCAAAAACATTTCCAGTTTATGTTTCAAAACAAACGCAGTTCATACCGCCCGGTTGCTCGGCACAAAGCAGAGAGACTGGTTACCTTGCATGTTAGGGATCTTGTGCATGTTTTCCGAGCGGTCATATCCACAACGCCACAGTGGACATCTGCATTGTACTCGCGCTCTGAACACACAGGAGAACAGTGAAGACAATTGTTACTCACATATATTGTGACACCTGCTCTGGTTCCTTGCTTAACTGTACTTTATGTTATGTAAAATATTCCAGTTAGATGTCCTTCTGTTATCAAAGAAATGGATTACTGACGTCGGGATAAGAAGATAAAGTATGTGTATGGTCTTCCATTGACCTACCATTACCCTATTATAAAATAGATTAAGCAGGTCTACTGAAAACAAACTATTTTAGTCAAACAAATATTTTGTTTTTTTAGGAGACAGTAGAAAAATACTGCACCTTATAATCTAAACTGAACTCATGACAGAAGTGTTAACAGTCCTTTATCCTCAAATCATCTCCAACTGACCTGTAACTTTCTTGTTTACGTGGCGTCTGCTACTGGCACTGCCGTCCTGCTTCTTGTCTGAGAGGACTGAGAGGTGGCCCTTGCCGTTGGGAATCTGACCCGGGGCCAGTAATGGAGGCTTTGGTATGGAGGGACAGTTAAGGCCTGGTTTAAGGGCTGATGATGATGATGAGGAGGAGGTGGTGATGGTGGTAATGTTGGAGCTCACAGTGGTGCTAGAGGAGGATGTGGAGGAGGATGAGGTGGTGGCTGGGGCAGACGGGGCCTGCATCAGATTAGCTGACGAGTCCACCCTCAGATGCATCTTCGCCACCTTGACAGCCGGAGTGAGGCTGGAAGAGAAGGTTACAGAGATGAAGAGGGCAGCAAGGAGGAAGCCGAGCGTTAGAAACACGGAGCCGGTGAGAAACGCATGGTAGGAGACAGATGTGCACGTATGGAGGGGGCTGGGAGGACAAAACATAATTCTAACATGATCAAACATTTATCACAATGCCACGAGAGAAAAGTCAGATAAATGACACCTGTTTTGTGACGGCTCCTGGAAAAGGATCTGATTGAATAAGAGGTTTTGATCATAAGGACACCACACTGCATTTGTTAAAATGATCAGCCTAATTTAACTACATGTTGACCTATCAAAGACAAGCCAAAGATAAGGAAATGTAAAAAAAGAGATAATAATTGAGAATAAAGCTATTCTAGAAATGTTTAAACTCAAGTTTGTATATATTTATTCAACGTAAGGAAGTATTGGATTGGACTTTGTGGCGTTTGAGGGCTCAGATTGTAGCCAAAATAAATTAAAATGTAGACATTGACTAAGGTTATTTATTTACTGAAAAAAGTAAAAAAGGTCACATCCTACTTCCTTGTTAGAGTGGTGGTTCTTACTCCACAAGCTATTTTTGGCCAAGTGTAAATGTACTGCCACCAGAGAGCATATTAACAAGCCAACACCCAAGATTTCCTACGTGTTGTTTGGCCAACAAACCAAATTACATTTTTATAGCGGAGTAAAATCACAAGCAGCAGTTGCTAGAGAGTCAGTTAAAATAACAATTCTTTTGAAATGCTATTGTTATATGAAAACTATTCATAATTCAGCCCCAGTGAAAATAGGCAAACTGCACAACCCTGTAACTTTTCTGCAAAAGAGGGTAACTTACATCTTGTCCAGCTGGGGCGTCCTGAAGTTTGAAAAGGGGGTTCTTCGCTGAATGCTTGGCAGCTTGTCTTTGGCTGGTTTGAGGAGTTTGGGATTGGAGGAGGAGGAGGTGGATGCTAAAGAGGAGGATAAGCTGGATCCAGCTGTGGAAGGTCGGCTTAGGATGCCTCCACTCGCCACTCCAGCTGTAGAGCCCAAGCCCAGCCCGGGCCCGAGTCCACTGCCGCTGCTCCGGTTCCTGCCCGACACGGGGAAGGGCGAGGTGGAGGCTGGCTTGATGGCCGAACTGTGTCTTCTCTCTGCAGCATTCAAAACATAATAATTAAGTCGTTTAGTTTATCCGAATAAGAATTAAGGTTTTAAAGGCAATACTATGCTTCTTGGGGTTTCCCTTTCCTGTAGTGTGTTATATAGGTTTTGCATGGTCTGCAAAGGCTTGAATCCCAAAGTTCCCTCCAGAGGGTGTTTCTCTCCCACACAAACTCCCCTGCAGCCTGAAACGCCTCAACTACACTCCTTGGTTTAGTGACGTAACAAAGTGACATCACTACGAAACAGAAGCGCTTTTATTGGTTAGCGCTCTAACACACTATATGTGATAGGATAAAGGCATCACAAGAGAGTCAGCCAGCAAACCAATCAGAGCAGACTGGGCTCTGGTTTCAGACAGAGGGTGAAAACAGGTGCTGCAGCTCAGGCAGTATGAGAAAAATAAAGACCATTTTGAACATTGAAGCATGTAGACATGTCACAGTAGAGGAAAATACAAACACTTCAACACTATAACAGATTATTGTATATGGATTAATGTGTCAATTATGCCATAAGTCAGTAAAAACTGCTAACAATACACATGGCAGGGTTTCCCACACATAGACTTTACTTGGACGGGCCGCCCAGGTATATTAACGGCCGCCAAAGTATATTTCGCAACCCATTTAGGTTTTTTTTATCCATCCGCGAGCCTGAAGCCATCCGGGATCGATTAACGAGTGGACAATGATCTCCTACGCCTCCTGTACCTGTTTGCTCTGCTATCGTGTGTAGGGTCTGCTAACAAGCGACAAAACACAAAGGGAAACCTTATGAGAAAAAGACCCGTGCCCGGTCATCTGCACCCCCTAAGTATATTTCAGATCTGTGGGAAACACTGCATGGGAATATAAAAAAATCTTCCTCTGACAGTAGTGAAAGAAGGTAACCTCGCCAAACAATAAGCAGCATTTGTGATTCATGTGAACTCAATGCCTGAAATAGAAGCACCCAACAGGTCAAGAACTTCATTTTCCTGTCTGAGCTTCTAAGAACAGCTACTGTGAAGACTGATAAAAGGCAGTGTGACAGCAGAAAAGGTTTGGGCGATACAGATAGGTGTATGGAAAGACAAAAATAGCAGAAATGCTCATCGCTAGTGATTAAATATTCCTTCTCGGAAAGGAAAGTACACCATGTTTCACAAACATCATCAAACAGCGGTCTCATGCGCTCACAATAAGGGTTTGGGTTTTCAAAGGAAGCTTTTGCTATTTATAGTAACGGCATACAACTATGAAATGGCACACTCATAATAATTCCATTGACATCACCACTACAGTCCCACAGCAGAGACTCATTTCACCACAACAGACCAGAGCTCCTTAGCTGCCACATCTGACACTGCCCGGGAGAAAGGCAGCCACCTCAGGAAGGCTTTTCTTTAATACAGGAGTTACTAACATTTGCAACAAAGTCTTGAATTTTCACCAGGCATCAGCTACCTGACAGATATAATGGGCCCCCCCGTGCATTCAAGGGGTCATACATACAGACTCTGCTGCTGCTCTAACCATAAGGGGTGTGAGAGAGCAACACATACAGCTCCGGAAAGAATTAGGAGACCACTTCAAATTGTTCTTAAATCTTTATCTCTACATGTATGGTAGCCATTCCAGGGTCTGTTGAACTCCAACACAGAGATGTATGGTAGCCATTCCAGTGTCTGTTGAACTCCAACACAGAGAACAATTGTCAGTAGTTTATAGAATAGAATAAAATAATTAGAGCCTATAAATAATAAAACCAGAGAAAAATGATAATGCTGAAGTGGTCTCCTAATGTTTTCCGCGGCTGTATACAGAGAGAGGTGTCGACTGAGGAGAAACAGGCGCCTGGAGTTTAACTCAACCCTTTTCTTGTCAACATGAGCAAAACGCAAATAAAAAAAACACCAGCAAACATGAACATCAAAGCTGGGTGTATTTTTGACCAGAACGTCAAAATGGATGATATTGCAGGGTTGACCATCAGTTCTTTCACAATGAGATTTTTGGTAGCTAAATATCAACATGGATATAATTACTAGACGGGGACACTGCCAGAACAGTCGGGTAAATATAGAAACGACATCCTTTTAATGTCATGCATTCTTCCAAAACAAGAAAAAGAGAACTCTCATACAATGGCACCATCTGTTTTAAATCAAAGGCAATATTAAGAGATACATTGCCTAGTCTTCAGACGATATAGCTTTAGGGGAATACATATGTGTTCTTTAAAATGCCTCTGTGTCGGCAGCATGGTGAGGTATGGGCCATATAAGTTAACCTTTTACTCAGCTAACTACAGGGTGTTGCAGGGAACTGGCCGTAAGCCAAAACTCAGTCTCAGCAGGTGATCTGCAAATAAGCATGTTTCTGCAGAAACACTGGAGAGGATGCTTACACATGGACGCACAATGCTGCTACTCCCTATTTCTGGTATTCCCCAACCCACACACATCCTCAAACTGCAGTTTAAGTGTGCCCTCTTCTCATCTAAGGGCCTCTCTCTACACACCCATTCAAGACACACTCCATATTTCTTGCCTCCCTCTACTCAGCAGCCTTTCTTTACACTCCCTCCTTCCCCTGCTGTCTTGTCTTGTCCTGGTCACAGTCAACAGCACACCCTCCACACAAACTCACAACAGGAAACCCCAGCATGACAGTGAGTGCTCCGGTCCACAAAGCACTAACACTGAATAAAGAGACCCAACACCAGCAGCAGAAAAAAAAATGTGGGGGTAAAAAACAAAAACAGCAGTGATGAGGTTAACATCCTCTTTCACGCTGCCAAACAGTCGGCTCCGTGCTAAGGGGAATCCCTGGCTGTGTGAGGGAGACAAAAACCTTGACGTACAATGGCGATGGCCGTAATACCGTCTCCACAAGCACCATGTTTGAGCAGTTTCACAAATGGCCTTTGTGAAATATGAGTATAACGATAATACCCTCTTCTCTTCGAGACAAATAAATATACTATGGTGTGTTTCCTTGCCGTCTAGCACAAGGTGCAGGATGCAAAAGGGTTTGTTTGTGTGTGTTTGCCCAGCCAATGCCATGTGTGTGAGCAGAGCAGCGAGAAGTCTTTGTTCGAAGGGGTTCATCAGTGAAGGCATAAAACTGCAGCCAAGCTCACAGCTCCACGTTCGGCGGTGAGTGCCCCCAACCCCCCTGCTGGGACAAGCCTCAGTCGAGAGGCGCAAACACCTAACGGGAGGCAGATGGGCTCAAAGAAGCACGCGGAAATCATATTGAGACCATCTCAATGGTGCTGAGATCAGTGCCTTTGCCCCGTGTTAACACCGCACGGGGTCTTCCTATAATGACATCAGAAGGAGGAAGACGGGAGGAACATCACAGCGAGAGCCCTCCTCCTCTGTATGGCCAAATATAAAAGGCAGCACAGAATTTTACTTGGATTAAGACTGCTTCTGTGTGAAGTAAAACAATTAGTCAATCAATAGAAAATAACTAACTACTTAAATAATCTATAAATTGTTTCAGAATGAAGACAGTAGCACAACTCCGCAAAATTAAGAGGTTGGGAGCATTTTTGATCCTGTAGACAAAAGAGACCTCGAGGTTTACAGAACTCATATTAGTCTTTGGGAAACTGGGATCAGCATTTTAACCATTTTATTAACTCAGTGAAATCAGGGTGACACCATGTGTTGCCTACCAAGGTTCAAGGTCAGTTAGATCCTTTAAGCAACATTAAAACAAACCTTTAATATTGTTTATGGTGAAGTTTGAAGAGTGAGTTGAGGTGACTCAAAGCTTCAGGACACGAGCATGCATGTAGCCATGGTATTATTTCATTTAAACCATCATTTAGTAGCAGAAGACGCGATTAACACGTTTAATAATGCATCAATCTATTTCAGATATATCAGATAGTCCACCGTCTGCATTTACAATTCCAACCTGTGAAAGCAGTTTGATGGCCACCAACTGGGATGTACAAACTGGCATGTTGTCGGTCAGTCTTTCTCTCTGTCTATATTACTACATTTGCAGTGTTATAGACTCCTATGTTTGTCTACTCCTCGTTCTTCATGCATGTAGGAGAACTCAACTGTAAAAGTCCCGAGTAGTAGAATTGTTTAGCAGGGTGGGAGGAGCCCTCTCTTTGAATATTGTTGACCCAGTAGCGAGGACAGTCTCTGGGTGCCATGTGTCGTTATACCTCCCTCTTGTGGCTGACCTTGATCCCTGTAATTACTGTCACACTTCATGGAGAAGGCCCACAACTGACAGGACCAATAACTCAGGTAGAAAAAGAGCTACGTTATAAACAGAAAATGTTGTTATGTGTGGTCAGATGCTGGGTGTGAGAGTAGTGATTGAACAAAAAAAAATGGTGATAATAAGCACTGAAGCCATCAGATCACATGAACAGATGTGTGACCTGCTAAAGTGACGTGAATGCAAAGGCTAATTGACACTTTAAACAGTGACAAAACAGGACATGGTGGGTGGCTCTAGGTGGCAAACGGACGGGTATCATTAAGAATTTAACGGTACTTCGACTCTTACCAATACTGCTTACAGTCATTATTTTTAAGCATGTAGCCTTCCTAACTCATGCTGTGAAAACTGTCAAGCTTAAAGAGATCCCGAGCGATGCAGCTACTCTATTCACAGATCTATAATTCATCCATTTACTTTACCAATTTGGTCAAAAATCTAGCCTAACCTCGAAGCAGTGGAAATCTTCACACTGAAATGCACAAACACACATCCCTAAAGCATTACGAGAACCAGAAATCTGATCCGAGCGGTGCGTCTGAAAAAAACGTACATTACAGCAAAGACCGAGAGAGCGAGAGCCACATCAAATATTAACAGGGGAATTGCAAACACACAAGTGAGACAGTGAGTTAAATAAATAAATATATCTGTGGCCTCCCATCTTGGGTTACTGTGCGGAGAAGGAATGGTGGAAGGGGAATACAAAGGCGGAGGGAGAAGTGATATCACAGAGCGTGTCAATGTGTGAAATATCACCACAAGCCTTGAACTGGTACATTGGTCCTACAATTGAAGACCACTTTGTTACTTCCTTCTTCCCTGTCCATGTTCACTCGCCCTTCATGTATGGTGTCTATAATCTCTGTAGTTCAGAAACTCTTAAAAGCTAACTCACATGAAGGATGACTCAATATATGAGGGGCTTTCTAGAATAGAGAATTACAAGGTGGACACCTCGACAAGTCTCGCTCAAACTCTCTCCAAAAGTCTGATGGGCGTCTTCATGGAAAACACTTTTTCCTAACCAGAGACGCACTTTGGGTTCTGTCTTTGGAAAGACAGCCACATTACGCTGATGTGGTGGCGCTGTATTGTAATCAGCATAGTGAGCCGGGAAACGAACTCCGCAAACATTTATTTTTTTGTTGAAGCGCAGCAAAGCGTGAAGCACTCCAACTGACAGTGATCAAATAAAATTCTCAGTGTTTGCACTAACCTCTTTCCTAGTAAAAATAACCATACTATTCGCGATCAATCACATAGAACATGTCGTTTGATGTTTGAATAAAGTTTTATATCTGCAGATGGCATTATTTAACGAAGCCTCCATGTAAACCTCAAAGACGTCTTGTACTGTGACTACTAAGTACTTCAAGTTGTTCATTATTTTGTAAAGAAAATCAACTTTTTGTAGTTAATTGAAAACAAAAGGTAAACAGACATCTGTAGAACATAATCGTTACATACCACAAGTAGGCAACTGATTTAAATTAGGAATTAAAATGAATAAAGCAGAGCGGTTGAATTAAAATACATGTAGTGATTACATGTATTTCTTAATGCTTCAAATATTCAATAGACACCGTCACTGACTAAGCCTTTGTAACAAATTGGCCACATTTGAAATACACGGTTTAGGATGTAAGTGTGTACACATGATAAGGATGGTGACAGTTTTACCTCTTTTTGAGCTAGAAAAAACTATATTGTATATGCATGCATATTCATGTTTGTGGGTGTGCATTAAAACTTACCGTAGTGTGCTTGGAAGGCTTGGGGCTTCACTACCTGGCTGCAGTGGCTGCACATCACCAGGAAGAAGTCGTCCTGTGCGGGACACTGGCCAAATATGGGCATGTCTGTACGAACAGGGAGAGAATCAACCAGACAAGGCACAAGTCAAGGAGAGGAAAATAAAATAGACATCACCTGGTGCTCCAGTTGGCAGCAGACTCTGACTCAACATTGAAACATCCGTAATGTGTTGTCATAACACTGTAATAGCTCAAGATAAGGGGACTCGAGTTTGATGGTATACTGGTTGCCACACATCGATTATGAAAACTGGTTACATCATTGTTTTTGCAAAACACACACATGAAAACATGTAACCATATTAAAAACATACAAAAATTGAAGAGCAGCTCACTCGTGGCGTGGCAAAGTCTGCCCAACAAATACAGATCGCTCCCAAGCGCGAGTCCCCATTCATCATAGAGAGAGTCTTGATGATAAGAAGCTGGAGACGGGCCGAGCAAGCAATCCCAAGGTTACTCGCTGTCAAAGAATTAACGTCTCTCCAAGATATAAACAAACACAGCACATGCAGGATGTACTGTTCGAAGCAAAGAGTGGATGATTTGGAAGTAAGATTATAATTATTAAAAGAATATAATTGCTTCATGTTTCCTGTATTGTTCCTCTACTGGGTGACCACTTCTTTCCGTTTCATCTTACCAATGTCGCCATTCTTCATTCAAAAAAGAATCCAGCACATTGCAAGTTTATGATGACTAAATGATATGTGTATACATATAGAATAACAAACTATTTGTTTCGTATTTAAGATTCACATCTATCAACGTGTAAGTCTAAACAACATTTAAAATGTGTGTGAACACTGTAATATATGAAACAAAGGATGCAAATAATAAAAACTCACATCATAGAGCTGCAACACTTTGTAAATTTGGTGAATTGATTGAGTTTTTTTAAACCAGACATTTTGATCAAAGCTAAATTGTTGAAGTATTCCCATTTTACGTGAAAGTTAAATGATTATCATTGGATTTTTTTATGTTAGTCAGACAAAACCGGGAATATAAACCACCTTGGGCTTTAGGAAAAAAGTTAGACACATTTTTGTTTATAGACCACCAAACATACAATCAAGCAAACACTAATTAAGAGAAGCGATTAATTGATAATGAAAATAACAATTTTGTGCCTAATTGCAATTAAAACAGGGAGATAATGGTTTTCTTTAAAGTCTTTGCATCCAGCAATCCAGTATTAAGGTCATGTTTTCATGACTCCTATGAATACTCCTTCACTTACACTAGCTTATGATTACCACAAGAAGACCTTTTGGAGTAGCAATCTACATGCAGATACCAACAGTCAGGTCTAGATTAACAAAAATAAAGCCAAACCGAAAGACATTTCTTATTTAAGGGAGGGTGTAAAGGTTGTATATCTCCCACAGGGGCCAGTGAGAAAATGTGACCTCAAGCACACAATCATAAACAAGAAAAATGAGTTCCATAGGAAACAAATGGCATGCTCCCATCTCAAGCCACTCAATTGAATGAAACAAACCAACACGCTTCAAGAGCCACTTTAAAGGCAAATCAGAGGGAAGTGCCGCTCCTCACCAGAATGTGATCAGAATTTACCCTGGCGCAGAGTACCAGAAACCACCTAATTAAGGAGCCTAATTAAGAGATTGCCTGGGGCATTATGATGAGATACGCAGAAGACGGGATACAAGAGGAGAGGAGTGGAGTCCCTCTTCAATATGTACTCTGCAAGGCCGTCAAGGGTTCTCCAAAGACCACAAGTCCGGAAGGGATGAGGGCCATTAGGCAAAGGCCATTTAGCAGGGCCTACCTGGCGGAGTTCCCTCTCAGGCAGGTCAGTGGCAGTCTTGTGGGGATGAATTGACAAGCCTGATGCTACTTAAAGCATGTCAATTGTCTAAAGCCACTCTGCTAAGTGTCTCCTTCAACAGCAGTGGAGCGAAAAAGACTCTTTTTCACAGCGGCTGGGGTCTGCCAAGGAGAAAAGGCAAATGTCTTCACTTAATAGACAAAGGCGTCGCTATTATACGGAACTTGAGCAGGGAAGCACACTACTGATAGGCATAAACAAGGTCTATTAACAATACAAAAAGAAGAAGTTCAGCAAGTCGATGGGAGTAATTGGAAGTTGGCGTGGGTTCCGGATATCATTTCTGGTATACGTGACGTTTCCATCCAACTTTCTGCGATACAGTATCATGCACACCTAGCAAATGGAAGTTATGAAGAGAAATTACACTTGCAAAATCAATAACTTCCCATGTATTCTCCCTTTAACGGTCACCTCCTCACAAAAGGTTTATCGAAACAGGCCAAGAACTGCAGAGTCCAACAGGCCAACCACATTTCCTTGTTGGGTTAACAGCAAGGTCAAACGAAACTCATTCCCCAACTGCTGGTGGTGTTGATTTGGAGAGTTCTCTAAAAACGGTTCGCTCGACTATAAAATCACGCCGCCTAAATCGCTTCCCCACTCTGCATTCAACGCACTGGCACAGGCTGAACTGTACAGCTGAAATGGCATGACTTGAAAAGTGGTCCAACTACGCCACTGTGTCTGCCCCATTCTCAATCTCCAGTTTCTCTTCTTTTGCAAGGAGAGGATAAAAAAAAGGATAGAGGGAGAAGAGTCACCGTGGAAAGAGAAAGAAGAGACAGTACAACCAAATGGAGTCGAGAAAAGAGCGCAGAGAAAAAGCACAGTAGAGAAAGAGAGCAGGCCGAGGCGTCAGCGAGACAAAGCGAGAGTGAGCAGAGGACCTGCACTCTAGGAGGAGAAAGAGAGCATGTGAGCACGAGACAGAGGAAGAGAGTGAGCCTCCAGTTAATCTCAGCATCCTCATCCGTGGCAGTGATGAATGATCTAGGTGGAATAGTATCAGCTCTGGCTGCTTCTGAGCAGCACACACGCTGGCTGAATCTGACCTGTAGCTGACACTGGCACTACATTTCCCAGCTTCCCTGACTGTGACGGCACCACTCTCATATTAAGAGGATGAGTGAATTCATCCGTCATTATTTGCCATACATTTTTGAAATGTGTTAATCATCTGCATGTGCTAGAATGGTGGTCACACCACAGGACGAATCTGGTGGTGAGTCATGGCGGAGAGGTGTAGTCATCCACTTGTAATACCGCTACCAAGCACACACACAGACTCACAGAATTATTCTATGAACACACATTTCTGCCGCAAGATGTGTTGATCAGCCCCATGACACAAACAACAGACACTAACAGACGCTTCTACATGACAGAGACATGATTTCAGCCAATTAAACGTCAACAGCGTCACATTTTAAAAAGACCATTCACTGACTGCCTTACTTTAAAATGCATTTCATTCCTTGGAAATACAATAAACATATCTAAGGCTCCAACTAAGGATCCAAGTTGATGATTTTAAATGTCCTGTTTTGTTAGGTCCAAAGCCTTAAGATATCCAGTTTAAAATTAAACTGAGAAAAACCCAGAAGTCTTCTTATTGTAGAGGCTGAACACATCGATATGTGATATGTATGTAGTAACGCGTGTTGCTTGCATTTTCTTGTTCTCTTTTATCCTTTCGCCTCGATCAACTTGTCTTTCGTCCTTTCTTTTTAACTAACTCTGTTGATTATTGTGATTTTAGGGTGTCTAATACCATCTGGCCGGGGACAACAGCTGGAAATTAGCCATGTCGGCTAAAGCTGCCCCATTTACTGTTTTTTGTGACAGTTAATTGGTTGGGACTGTCCACGACACTATCAACTAATAAACTAAACTTTTCAGCGATTAATCGATTATCAAAAGGAGTTGGCTATTCTTTTTATGTCCATTGACATCGATTGGTCAACTAATTGTTGATCTTATCTGATGCACTCCTTGACAAAGCAGACAGCTTTCTGTAGGCGACACACCACCTCTTCACATGCAGTGCCTTCTATCACACCCCATTTTTAAAAACATTTTGTATTGAATACAGAAATTATTGACATTGTGCAATGGCCTTAGTGTATGCACACAGACCGCATTGTTGACTTATTCAAATGCAATATTAGATAAATGAAGGCAATTAACCCTTACTTTTAGAGCACCACATGACAAGGAGAAGAAAAAACAAATCTGGACACACTGATGGTGTAATATGTGTTCCTGTGACCAAAGGGAAATGTGTCATCTGTTCTGATGGTCAATACTCATTGAGATTTTACATTAGACAGAAATCCTGTTTTGCAAAAGCATTCTTAGAAAGGCATGAAAAAGAAACAAGAAACCTTGCAAAATACTGGACAAAGTCTGTGTCCGAAAGCTGCCAAATTTAGTGTCAATTATTCAAACCAAAAGGATCGTCTTGTTGTTGGCTGTGGAATGAATGGCGGTGTTGAAACGTCTGAAGATGATACCCGTGTTTTTGCTAAATAAGTACCACATTTCTCTACCAAATTATTATTATTATTATTATTATTTACAAACAGATGTATTTTCACTGTGCGTTTAGTTTGGAAATACATCTTAAAGAAGAGTGCACAAATTATTCTTGGCTTTTTTTTTCATAGTAGCTGCAATGACTGCCCCATCAAAGCAAAGTCACATTTGATGTGTCCTGCTCATGTGTCCTTCAGACAATAGGTTAAAAAATGTTTTTAAAAATCTGAAA
This sequence comes from Eleginops maclovinus, assembly GCF_036324505.1. Taxonomy (NCBI): domain Eukaryota; kingdom Metazoa; phylum Chordata; class Actinopteri; order Perciformes; family Eleginopidae; genus Eleginops; species Eleginops maclovinus. The sequence continues at coordinate 23,166,732 of NC_086368.1, read as the reverse complement.
ACGTAATTGAAAGAAGCTCTGAATATGGAGGACAGTGCATGACATTAAAAGCTATGTGCAAAAACAAAAACACTGTTTGTTTATCATTTATTAAATTCTAAGTTAGATGAACAGGTTTTTTTTTTTTTAAATTGTGTACGGCACTGTCAACTTGCTTCTCCTGATTTCAATCTTTCGATCTTGCTGAGCCTGGAAAATTCTGCCTGATTGTTGATATATAACTAAACAAGAAGCCAGTTTATTGGTATAACAATTTACCTTTGTAGTAATGTTCATTCTAAATCCAGGCCTGCCAACAGGACAGATCTGTTAACATTAAACAAGGTGTTTCCAAAAATAAAATTGCAACATGACTTTGTGGCTCACAAGTCAGATTAAGTGTATCTGACAATGTGTGTTTCATCACCTATGTCAAATGAGTTCTCTTTGTTCTGCCATGACTGAACCTTTCCTGTTACCAAAAACACAAACCGTATTACAGAAATCTACAATAGCTGGAAAGATGAATTCTGAGATAACGTGAACTCTCGTTACTAGCTATAGTTTAAAAATACCCAACCTCTTTTTTTTCCAGTGTAGTCTGATGTACTTTTTAATTCATTTTGATGGTTGGTTTGTTCAATGTTTACATGCATCAGTCCTGAATAATTCATTCATTTATTTATGCAAAATTCTGGTAGGTGAGGAAGTGGTTTAAAAAAATGTGAGACGTTATCTTTTGTTTGTACATGTGTTAAAAACTGTATGGTTGGTCATTCTGTGTTGAAACAGTGTACAATTGAAGCAATCCATTTAGTGGATGTATTCAATTTAAATAGAGCTCTTACTAGGAAAGAAAAAATAAAAACAATCACTGTTTTAACAATTACATTTTCATTTAGGATTTTGGTTGAAAATAAAAATATCTAAGGTTTCTAAAATGTTATGGTGGATGGTTTCATGTAATAAGGCAGAAATGAACAATAAAGTTCATTCAATGCATTCTCCAGACAGAATATGACATTGTTATGACATGTTTTGGCCTGAAACCATTAATAGTGAGTTTAAGTTGTTAACCGTTGAATTATTTTATGGACAAATGTAAATGTCAACTGTATCACGAATAAGAGAAGGGTTTCACTTATTGTATCTGGCTGTGCAAAAAGATCATTATTTACAGTAGGTTTACATGTTGGCTTAGCGACGCGTGTAAAGTGTTTGAATCCATGTGTATGTGTGCAAACCTCCAGAACCAAAATACACCTTTGGCCCTAGAGAGAGAGAAAAACACTCACCTTCTCTGCACAAACGCATGGCTTCTCGATTTTTCCCGAAGTCTTTGAAACTTTCCTCCGATTCAGCACCTGAAAAAACGAGGCGATCCGACACAGACAAATAAATAGTTGCACTTGCTTGCCTGCTCGTGCTGTTGCTACCAGTAGCGTTTCTTCATATTCCACCAAAAACTGCATGCACTCGGCCAAAAAAAGGGACAGGACTGGCAACTGTCTTCGCGCTACCTCGCTTGCTCGCACACATTCGGGCCGCTAGGAAACTCACCGTCGTTGCCGTGGAGTTTGGTGGCGTCGACCCAGTTGCTCCAAGGCTGTCCCAGCATTATTTCTGGACTAGGCAAGGATCTCCGCTCCGCAACAGTCGCCATTGCTGTGGAGCCTTCTCCCCGCTGGATCTGCTGCTGCTTCAGCTGCTGCCTGGCCGCTCGGCGCAGCTCCCCCCTGACGTCATCCTCGGCCCTTTCCGACATTCTTTCCGCTACAATGTAACAACACGAGAGTCAGCGATGGTCGCGCTCGGGATAGGAGGACTTTTTCACTGATTGACACGGGCAAAAAGCGTGTTGTTTTACCGTACCCGCCCCTCCCAAAAACACAAGCGCTCTATTTTGAGCATTTAACTGTACAAATCTCATACAATATTTGCTGAATTGACTGGCAGTTCACTGAGGATTGTAGGGTTTCCTGGATAGTTTGGCATCATTTAATTTAAATGTAAAAGGCCTGGTGGTTAATTTTGCTTATTAAATATACATTAGCCCTGGTTACACAGATATTAAATAGAATATATATAAAAAACAGATTATAATACATATAAGTATTGAAGGTGTGCCCTACAATAGCCACTGTATAATTTAGACAATGAATAACACAGTATGTTACTGTATGTCAGTATTTGTTGCATCATAGCTGCTTATATTTTTGGAATATTAAGAGCAGAGTGGTAAAAATGTAGCGTCTTTGTTTCGACATCTTATCAGTAACTGCAAACATATCCTAAATAAATACAAAAAAATAGATAAAAAAACAAAAGTTGTTTGTCAATAAATGAGAGCTTGATTTCCCCAAATATGGGTTTGACACTAGTGGATACCTGTTTACAGTCTATTCCATGCTTGTGCACATTCTGCATATCATATCTCCAAATACTATTTTTAAAAACCATGCATTTTAAATATAAAATATATTAGCCATGAGAATGCATGACTAAACTTCAAACACTACATTTTCGGAGACATTATCTTACAGACTGGTGGACAACTATGAATAACAACTTTGGAGCAACAATTACAAATCTGATTTTGTCTTCCTGGCTGTAAAATCGCCATTTAAATGAATTCAGACTCAAATTATATCGCTCTCAAACTGTCTATGAAAGAATAATGTAACCCTAATTAAGATCTAAAACAGAACTGAGCAGATTCCCTGTGGCTCCCAAACTTTTCAGAAGTGTAAAGACAGAGTTAACCACAGCAGGGTTGGCTTTACTTTCACTTTCAAAATGAAAAGGGACAAAAGCAGAAATGCAAAAAAACGGGAATTTTTGGCTTTTAATCTTGTCGTGACATAGATAATATGTTCGCATTGAAAGCTGTGATGAACTAAAACTATCACTGACTTATTATCATTTCATTTACAATAATAAATCATTAGTGGATCAGCCATCTGTCAGTGCAACATAAAAGCAAGGCCCGTATCAAACAAAGGTTACAAAACTTCCTCAAATGGGTGAAAGGTTCAATTAATTCCTGTTTGGTAAGTTGGTACCTTTGCTGAAGACCCCTTGAGCAAAATAAGCTTGCCAAAAAGGCCATTTCATAATGTATTAAATGCCATTTTACAATGTGTTTCTGCTGCACTATTTCTTAATGCTCTTAATGTATTTTTGTGAAGCACTTTGAATTACCTTGTGATGAAAGGTGCTATATAAATAAAGTAGCCTTGCCGATTTGCTGCTAACTCAAGTGTACGATTCAGAAACTTGGCTTTGGTCCAACACTTAATATAGAAATAAAAATTAAGAAGCTTGTCATTTTCCAGTGTCTCTCAAAAAATTCCTTCACCCCTTAATTGAATGTAATATATAGACAAATCTGTGGTACACAAAGCTCTGCAGCATTTCAATTATTTGTCAAACTGGCTCGGCACAAGTGGATGTTTTACAATGATACAACCATTTAAAGCATTTGAAAGTAGGAATATAAAACAAATATGTCCTGATTCAATGTGTAACTTACCTCTGTATCCACTGCCACATATTATAAAACCCTGTGGATGATTTTCTTTGGTATTGTTTTTTTTTTTTTAAAAGCTAGTTGTTTTTTTATCTTGCATTACCTGTCCATTAGTAGCACAGACTAGCAAACCTTTTAGGGTTATGACCTAGTTATTAGTTATTATTTGTCCATCTTCATGAGTAGAAATCACGATTTATGCAACAGCCTCTTCCTAGACATGTGCTGTGATCTCACACGTATATATCTGTTAATATGCAATTAATGACTAAATGAAACATCCCTGTACAATATAAAGCAGTCTAATTCAAAAGCCTGTAGTTACATCCTGCCATTGTGTAGTGCTTGATGTTTACTGAGGTGTAAGGTATCTGTAATATGTATATACAGTCAAATAAACACATCCAGTAAAACAAATCCTTCTCTGTCAATATGCATGCAACCTTATACATCAACAGTAAAAAGCAGAGCCTCAATAGGCAACACACATGCTGTAAATAATGAGATCAGAACTGTTGCACTGGGTTGCCCAGAATTTACATGGATTTCTATTTTTTTTTAAATGCATTTCCTACTTTCCCTTCAGCTAGATACTACCTTACTATGATTTAATACACTCCTTGTATCATGATGCATAATGCAAAACCAGGCAAATGTATTTTGGTTGAATTGGGTTTGAATCAACCTGAAGAAAAACTAAAGTAAGTAGGTTTTCTGGAAAACAGTTCCTCTAAATTTGCTAAACTGAACTCCAATATGTCGTAAAGTAAGCAACAACTAGAAGCATTTGTAAGCACTATACAACGACTTGTGATTATTGTACATCTATAAAATACAGTAATGTTTGCGATCTTACCTTGAAAAAATAAGAAAAAAATAACTTATTTTTAAGTGTATCAGCCAATCCTCATCAGATTGTTGGCAGCCACACACACTGGAGAGGAAGTCTATGGACACACATACAACCATTGAAAGTAGGTGAGTCAGTTATAGGGTCTTTGTTTTGTTGTTTCTTGATAGAGTTCATGTGAATATGGAATTATAAGGAAGGGAACACTTTCCTCCCGAGGCCTTGTTGTGGAATTCTTCACCACTATGCAGTAATCCAACCCATTGAGCAACATGCCCTCCCCAGCCCCACAGTAATCCCTTCAAACACCAAGATCGTACCCTGTTTTAATGTTTTTGTTGTCTTTACTGATCCAAAACATATTATAATATATTCATAAATGTAACTTGCTTAAGCAGAAAGCCACATTAAGACATACAATATAAGTGCTGTGTGTGAATTATAGTCACTTACTTGAAATTTGATTAATGTGCGTCACACTACGAAGGTGGTTTGTCACATGTATTGTTTTCAAATATTTTTGCTGTAGCATGTTAAAGCCCAGAAACAAATGAACAAACTATGCCTTATTTTTGAAGTTTAAGAAAGGATGTACCGTATGTCTGACTTGGAAACAAAGCTAATGCCATGATGATCATTTGACAATATGCTACAAGGAGTTGGATCTTTTTTGTTTTTTCTACCAATACTTGTTTCTTTATTTCTAAGAACACAGACGGAATATGAGAGGAACTGGAGTGTAATAAACTCTATCTTGCTGCAGCCATTCGACTGGAGCTTCAAGAAGCGGATAATGTGGATATAAATCTGTGCCTAAACATAAACTGGAGCTCTGAGCATTTTTTATGATTGTTATGTATTGAGTAAAAGGCCTAATTTTTGCTGTACTGCATTAAAAAAAGGTTAAGGATACCCTTAACCTTTCACATAAGGCAATGAAGAACTACGGAAATGAACCGTTGATATAAAGATTTAAAGTGTAATCTCATAGCAGTCATGTCGTTTTACTGACCCAAATGTGTCACCTGCCAAATACTTACAAACTGCAGTGCTTTTTTTCTGCAGAGTTGGGTAATGAACATGGAGAGTTGACAAAATTACAGCCAGAAGCCTAAATGACAAATACCCACAGAGTGCTTCAGAGTTGTTGTTGAATGGTGGCTGTTCTGTGTCCGTACAGATGTAGCAGGTTGTATCCTGCACATTTTGTCCATAAAGGGTGTGCAATGTGGTTGAATTCAATGTCATGAAATTAATTTGAACTAAAATGGATAATCATTTAAAATAAATACATCATAACATGGCAAGCATATGCAAAATAACCTAAATAATCAACTGACATTAAAGGCGATAACTCTGTTCAGATGTATGTTGCTCACATTAAAGAAACAACCTTTGAAAAATTGATTGAAACACGTCATTTGACAACAGGGCGATACCATAATATTATCACGTTACCAAAATAAGTATGATATATGGCTAATTTATATCACATTGAACTGTCACCCAACCTCAACATGTTTCTACATACACATTCTGTTACTACTACTAAGATTGAATGAATGCATTATAAACATTGTAAGACTGTCCTTCCAAACAGCCTGCTATATTGCAAAGTAATCAAGTCGTGGGTTGGGTTATACAAAGACAGTATATCAATGGGTATGATTGTCAAATTAGTTTATGTAGTTTAGAACGCTTACTACTTGACATTGACAAGTAGGTGCACAACTTGACAAGTTGTTAGCTTGCTGACATTAGCTAGCAGAGACCAAGAAAGCAAGCACCCACTACTACTATACACTAACCACATTAACATTGTTTCAAACAATGGAATCGGTAGAATAAACGATCATTATAACTACAACATATGAAAAGAGACACACACTACATCAGTAGTTGTTTCATGAAAACAGGGTCCAAACCGGGTCCATGCAGTGTGGGGCTGTGACTGGTACTAACGCTACTGGAGAGCACTGGTGGCTACATTAGCATGCTAGCTGAAGCCTGTAGCTAGCCGTGACTAGCGCTAGCGAGGAGGCTGACAGCACAGCAGAAGTCATTAGCAGTCGACACGGATCGAGAACAACTTCACTCTTACCGAGGCTGTGGGTGATGTAGGCGTAAACGGGACACCAGGCAGGTGTATATCAACTGGATGCACTGGGCGAAGGAGATAGAAGACGGTGGGAAAGAGCGAGTGCAGAGCTCAGCCTCTGTGGAGGTCTTCACCTGGTGCTTCCATGTCTGTTTACCAGACTGCATTCTGGGACACGGACGTCACTGCGCCTGCACGTACGCACGCTGGTGACTTAAAGCAGCTTCCCCATCATCGTAAAGTATTTTTGGTCTGTTATCTTCATGGGAAAACTATGGCATACGACTTGGCAGAGGTGGGAAAAGTACTCGTGTACTTAAGTAGAAGTACCAGGGAGTAGGAATACTCTGTTCCAAGTAAAAGTACTGCAATCAAAACGTTACTCAAGTATAAGAAAAACCTAAAAATATGCTTAAAGTACCAAAAGTAAAAGTATTCATTATGCAGATTGGCCCATTTCATATTAATATATACCTTTGATTATAATTATTGATGCATTATCAAAGCAGGTAAGGGTGCAGCTAGTTTTAATCACTTTGTTTACTGCAGTGCTTGTGAATTTCACTCAGGTGTAACTAAAGTCTTATTTAGGTGTCGATTATATTTCACATCATTAACCCAAATCTGCAAGGTAACTAAAGGTAATACATGTAGTGGAGTAAAAGTGCACTATTCACCTCTGAATTGTAGTGAAGTACAAAGTAGCAAAATATTCAAATACTTGAGGACAGTATAAGTCAAGATTGTTCTTAAGTGCAGTACTTGAGTAACTGTTCTTAGTTACTTTACACCACTACAACTTGGAACATGTGTGCATACAACAAAAGGTCAACAAGCTCCCTGATCATAATAATAATAATTATTGTCAAAGCTTTCAATCATGTCATCTTAAACTGGGTGAAGTGAAGCATTGTGTCAAACTTTCACTTCATAGATATCTAATAACTGTTCTTCAAGTGAACAACTAACTGTAAGATTTTCACAAAAACAATCTGTGTTTGTCATGATTTTACAATCTTTATTTTTGCTTGATTTCTTTTTCATAGTGTAAGCCTACATGTTGTGTCAATGGAGATTTCTCATGGCCTTTCATGTAGCTCTGGGTTGTATCTCGGAATAGACTATATCCCTGTGTTTAATGAGCATACATTTCAGTATTAAGTTCATTTAATTATTTTTTACGTAGTGATAAAAGCCTTGTTTGAACTCAAATAAAGTTTTATTTAAAAAAAAAAACATCGAGTCCTTTTCTTTGGCCAATCACTCCCGACCATTTCCTCCGAGCCGTGTCAAGTTGCTTTGTTCATTTCCGGTTGTTCAATAAAGTTTATCAAGCTACATACAGACATGGGAGCTGTTACGGATGGTAAGTAATGGTTTAATTTAAGATTTTAAGATTTCTGGCAAAAACTACAAGTAGAAGTGTGTGGCGATTTTATTAAAGAGTCGACATGTATCCAGCCAAAAATAAAAATCGGTCCAGTGTTATAAAAGAAGCAGCTTGCTCTCAAAACAGCTAACATACAGAAGCCATGTTAGCTAGTTAACAGTTAGCTTAGCTGCTTTTAAAGTGCCTGCTGTTTCTGAAAAGGTTGTTTGAATCCTGTTTTCGCCCTTATTTAGATGAAGTTATTCGGAAACGTCTTCTTATTGACGGGGACGGGGCTGGAGATGACCGCCGAATCAACGTTCTGCTAAAAAGCTTCACTAAATGGTGCAACTCGCCTGGGACCCCGGAGGAGGGGTAAGTGAACCATACCGGGATGTATAGGATATACAATAACTAATTTACTCAAGTACTTTACTTAAGAACCATTTTGAGTGTTTCAATGTTGCTACCTCGTACTTCCACCCCACTGCAATTCAGATGTAAATGGTGTGCTTCTGTTCCACTACATATACCTTTAGTCACAGATTTGGATTAATGATGTGACATTTTATCAACAGCTTAAATAGCTTAACTAGCTGCACCTTTACCAGCTTTGATAACACTTTAATGCATCAATAATTATAATCAATGCATATAATCAATTATTCTGAAATGAATGTATTTGCATAAAGAGTTATTTTTTTGTACTTTAAGTATATGTTGAGGCTAATACTTTGTACTTTTACATGAGTAACATTTTGAATGCAGGACTTTTACTTGTAACGGAGTATTCCTACACTGTGGTACTTCTACTTTTACTTAAGTACAAGATCTGAGTACTTCTCCCACCTCTGACAATAACAATAGTGTTCATAAAAGTGTGCTGGACAACCTGTTTGTGTATTAAAACGTTTTGCTATTCTGGTCAGGTTCACGCAGTATCAGAGGGTGATGGCCACCCTGGGCCAGTGTGAGTTCTCCATGGGCAAGACGTTGATGGTTTATGACATGAATCTACGAGAAATGGAGAATTATGAGAAAATTTACACTAACATAGGTAAGAAATAGTGATTTTTGTATGTGTGTATTTTAATTTTTTGTACCAGAACTACTCGCATTCCTACATTTCAAACATACAATTAGCTAATTAGCAAATCTATGTCACCACAACACAAGGTATTTTTTCAGTTTTAAAGTGTTTACACAATAACTTTTAACCACATTGTTGTCTTTGCAGAACAAAACATCACCTCTGCGCACGAGAAAATAGCAGAATGCAAAAAGGAAATACAGAGAGCAAAGAGGGTACGGAAAAATCGCCAAGGTAAGAGCCTTTTCAGTGATCCAGAGGGAATTATAGTAATTATTTCCATGGTAAATGTACTATTTGTGTTTTGTATAAAGACTGAGAGAGACTTTAAGCAATATTTGAGGTTTCCCACTGTGTTGAAGTGAAACATTTAAATTCAACAACTTGACAAGTGCTATTGTAAAATAGTTCATTCAAATGCCAAAAAAGTAATTGCCTATAAATTAGTCATTTAAATCTAAAACACACTGAAAAACTAACATTTTGTCAGTTGAATCAACAGCAAACCCCCTAAATTATTCACAGGGAAAATGTAGTGTTTTCATTAATACATAGAGAATGCATTTGAAATGGAAACAGGCATGCATTTCTAAATTTAAAAAAAGGTTAAGAAGAAAGTTAGCTCTCTTGCACTGAATTCATCTTTCAAATAATTGGTTGCAATGTATCTTTTTAAAACAATCTTTAAATACTTGAGGTATTTAAGGTTCAGGTATTTTTTGTATTTCTGCTCGTCTCACATTTTCACTTTATTTCTTCCAGAGTACGATGCTTTGGCTAAGGTTATCCAGCAACATCCGGACCGACATGAAACACTTAAGTGAGTCATTTGTTTCATCCATATATAGTCAGAGCAGTTTGGGCTTTCATGATAATCAGATTTTTGTTGGTTTGATCACAGGCAGTTGGAAGCACTTGATAAAGAGCTCCAGCAGCTGTCTCAAATCAAGGAGAACGTAGATGCTAAGGTAAAGCTGAATGCATTCATCACCTTCTATTCCCACATCTAAGGTCTTCAACAATGAGTAATGTTATCATTTTCCCTCCCTTTTTCTCCACTACAGTTGGAGTTACGGAAGAAGCAGTTCCATGTGCTACTCAGCACCATACAGGAACTACAGCAGACACTTGAGAGTAAGTACACAACCACATTGGAGAGGCAATACTTGGCATGTTTATTCCTTTTTTTCTTAATAGCTGCGATCTGTATGTTGATTAAAAAAAAAACACACAAGTGTTGATCCATCTCATCTGTAGAGTTTAGGAGAAAGTATAAACTAACTTTGCCTTGCTAATAACTTTCATGTTTTTAGATGACGAGAAATCAGACAATGATGACAACAACCAGGAGAGCCCTGCTCAAACTGGAGAATGAACCTGTGAAAATCCTGGCAGAAATAATTGCTTTAAATGATTTTTTGTTTTTGTCTAAGAAAACTTTTGTATGTATTTTTGAATAAAGTTGACATGCCCGGATCAGTCTTGTTCTCGTATTTTACCAAAATGGTGTATTTGCATACATATGGAAATGCGAAAGAATATAAGTTATTGATGAAGAGAAAAACATGAATGAATGATTATGAGAACAAATCTATATTAGGACTGAATCAGCTTTTATTTACATCACTGTTAAACTGGAATTGCAATCACCATTTCTCCTGGAACCACAAGGGGGCGCTAAAGTACTTAGTTTAAACTGGATTCTCATTAATTGTGTGTAGTCATGATCAAGTTTGATGTACAGAGTTTCCATCTGTTAAGAATCAAACTGCTGTTCGACAGCTACATTAAGGTAAACTAAAACCGTTGCTGGATCTTAATAAAATATTTACTGTTCTGTTTGTAATTATTGTTAACTATATTGTGGAGTAGTAGATTCCTTAAAGTCCTTAAAGTTGCTAATTGTTCAAAATATCAAACCTTTAAGGGAGAAAACACGGTTTTAATTTTACATTTGGAGAACGATTTGTAAGATTGAGTAGTTCTACCTGTGAAAGCAAGTTGGAATAGCCAAATTACACAACCAATCAATTCAGGTCAAATGGTTTCTTTTATTTAAACAAATGTTTGACTAAATACAAATAATGTGCGTATTACAGATGTGATATTCAAAGATATCATTTTAATCTCTGATTATACATCCATCAAAGCCATGGCACAATGTTCCATGGCAGGAACTGAAAGAGGAATATTCCATTATCAATCGTACACCACAAGAAAACAGTATTTTAGGTTCAGTAGACTGAAGACTCATCTAGGGACGAGTGTTGCAAACTAGCATTCGATATAAACATTATGATACTTGCATCAGATAGCTGTTTTCAGTCTGTCAATGTATATTGTATCTGTCCCTACCAAACAAACGATAAAAAAAAGTACAGATGGTTGAGAGATTGACCGCCTCTAGAACTCCACCAAGTATGTGCGGGCCTTCATGAGGCGTTTAAGGCGACTCTGCAAACCAGCCCTCTTCGCGCCAATGTCACAATCCTCCTTCAGCAAGACCTCCAAATTCTCCTTATCCTGGATCATCAGCAGCATCTCCCTCTGCAGAGCAACAGCAGACTCCTGCATCATCTGGTAGCGGATCACCAGCGGGACCTGGTCAGCCAGACGCTGGCTGGCAATCTGGAGAAGGGAAAGAAAGGGTCTGAACCCTGCTGTATGTGTGCTTTTGTTCATGAATCATCTCTATTAAAACTTACTTTGTAATAAGATTTAAGGTGCATCATCAGCTCCTGAAGTGTAGCCTGATTATCCATGCTGTACACCAAACTCATTTCTTGATGTTTCCCCCTTGAACTTGCAGCTTCCTCCTCCTCCTCTTCCTCTCTCTTGCACTCACTCAAACTGCTGCTGTAGGTCCTGTCCTGAGAGTAAACAAGCAACTCCATCTTGAACTGGGTTCTCAGCATGGATTCAGCAGCAGACTCTTTTTCTTGCTTGATGGCTTCGATCTTTGCCTAGAAAAATAAGATTCCAGTCAAAAAAATGATGCATATCAAGTTTTAAGTGACTCATAAAAGATAGCTACCTTGGCTATTTTGACCAGGTTTGGAAATCCAATGAAGCTGCTTTGGGCAAGCTGTATGAACATCTTCCTAACAGCATCTGGGGGAAATGTGCAAACAAGAAGATACAGCAGCTTTATCTTCGTTGAGCATTTTTCTGGTCGATGCAGTAAGAACAGAAACTTGTAGGAAATGGTGAAGAAGTTACTGGATAAATATGTAATTCATACAACCATTTACCTCCTACATCTTTGAGTTTTTTCACAGCTGGTTCCTCTAGCTGTTTGATCTGGTCCTTTACCATAGTCTCAAAGGTCTTGTAGTTTATGAAACCAGGCAGTTCTCTTCCACGATAAGTCTCTTCGTATTCCTCCACCTCTTTCTCAATCTTGTTGTTGACTGTAACACACAAATGGATATGTCAGACTCCTGATGCTGCACAACTGTAGACCAGAACTAAATGACACACTCACACTTTTGTCCTGAGTGGAGCAGGTGGTTGTTCCACTTCCCAAACTCCTTTCTGAGCATGGAGAAGACATTGAACCTGTCTCCACACTTGAGTTCCTCTCCTGTAGTCAGGCTGATGGCATCGTGAGTGAAGGCCGTCACTTTCTGCAGCACACACGACAGCAGAAACAGTTGTTATGAGGGGATTTGTGTTTATTTGAAATGCATACATGATGGTGAGCATGTGTCTCGTGTTGCCAAGTAGATGTTATGCAGAGTTTGGGAGCTCACATCAAGGAGGAAGTAGATTTTTTCGGCTGTGTCTGACGGGGGGCCGTTGCCATATCTGTCCAGCTGTGCCTGAGTCTCTGCTAGTTTCTCCTCTATTTGCTCTTCCAGTCGAGGAAGAGATTTCTACATATCACAGTGTAGGTTAAACTTAACATACAAAGTAAGCAAAAGTACCTAGAGTTGTTTTGGAGTAAGAAGTCACCTCAATGTGATGCACCAGCTCCAGTGTGAGTTTCTCAGCCAGCTTGGGAACAGTAGCATGGCCGTCATCATAGAGAGAGCTACAACAAGAATAAAAGACTACTGAATACACGTCATATTACAAATCACAGTATGAAAATTTAACCATGAGGATATTTGTTAAATTTACCCAAAAAGTATGAACTTACTGGAAAAACACATGATCCCTGAAGAAGGCTTTCTCTCTTTCTATCGCTTCAGTAAGAGACACTTTGTCTGTGATCTCCTTCTGACCCCGGCATTTGACGATCATGTAGCCTTTCTTCAGGTGGATGACTTCATTATTGACAATTTCGACAACTGTCTCCTCTGTGCCTTTGTCTACCAGGTCAGGCTTGGTCAAGATACCTGAAAAACATAGAGACAAACAGACAGTGATCTAAAAGTCAAATAACTTGTCCAAGGAGTAGATTTTCTATCAGCTCTCTTTACCCAGAGTCCTCTCTCCATCAGGATCCACCTCCTGGGCCATCTTCAAAGCTTCTGTGGTTGCTATGTCCACATTGCAGGGGACAACCACCAAGCTGATGGTTTCTTGTTTTGTGATGAACCTTTGGATCATGCTCTTTATCTGAAAGTAATAATTCAGATTATACATTAAGTTATTTTTTAAAACCTACAGCTTATATTTCCATTCGGTCATTTATTAGGCACTGTGGCAGCAGGGTGTTGTTAGACCACCGGCTGCTGGAGTGATGGGAGTGGATCAGCCAGAGACCAGACAGCTGATCAGAATCAGGAAATAAGTCACTAAGTATAAACATGCTGGTAATCTGGTTCTGGTCTCTTACAGTAGGCTGGGTCCTGAGACAGGGATCCACGGACACAGAGCCACTTCAAGAAATAGAGGAGTGCTTTGCACAACTACTAACTAGCACTATCTTTCCGTCATTGTTGTCCCTGTTCAGGCTCCACTGTGAGCAGGCTGTACACACTGTAAAGCCCCCTAAGACTAATGTGTGACTTGTGATATTGGGCTATACAAATAAATGTATCATACCCTGTCTCCAATGTTTGCATCCTGTCCCTTTACAGCTACCCTGGCAATGCCGGGCAGGTCAATGAGTGTCAGGTCTGGGACATCAGGAGAGGCAATCTCCAGACTGATGAGGTCATCACTGATCCCCACCCCTACTCCAGCTATTTCATTCTGAGCTGGAGAGAGACGAAACATGTTGAATGATTACAGGATTGAGGTGCTAAACACTGAAACCACTAGCAGTAGCTCCATCAATACTTGGCTTTTGGAAGTGACATTTAAGAGCTCTGTATACCGTACCTTCTCTGATCTTTTTCTCCACATCTACGGGGTCGTCTATCTCTTCCTCAAAGTCCTGGAAGCTTATCTTCCCATACCACTCCTCTCCTTCTTTCTTTCTCTTCATCTTCAGTTCGAGAGGACATCTTGTCACAATGCCTGAATTCATGAAGAGAGAAAAATGATAATGAGAGGGAAAAGGGAAATCCAGGGTGATAGGTGAAATTCGAAAAAGCAATAGGTTATCTCAGACAACACTCCGGATATCATCTTTATAAAAGTGGGATTTATATTAAATCTCCAAAATATATAGAAAATATATGTTCCATGCATAATACATATGCTAGAGAAATCTAACTTCAAAAAATGATGTGTCCTGCTCCATTGATTTCTAACAATAACAGAGATATTGTGTGATGTAAGGCGACCTGAAGTGCAATGACACATGTCAATAAATGAAACTCATTATAGCTAAATTATATTTTGTAAAGCTTTATTTTTTGTGGCAATCTTGTAGTAGCCTACAATTTGGTTTGGTACCTTCATTTACAAGTGTTGGTTAACCAGCCAGACAGGTTTTGTAACTTCCATTTCCCAGTTGATAGTTAAGACATTCAAACTGTAGCCTATTGTGTCTTTCGACTCTTTCCAGTGTTGTGTTTCATTTATTCCACTGCAACAACAAAAAAAAATCGCTGCAGCTTTAGTTTCCATGTGATACTGATCGTCGTACCTTTTGTTTTTTCTTTTTCTCAATTTCACCAATGACACTTGAGTCTATTTGTCCAATAACTTGTGCAAGGTTATGCAAGCCACAGTTTATTAGCTTTAGCTACATCCATCTTTCCCAAGCCGATTTAACTTACCACTTCCTCTTGGTAGAGCCACACCTGACAGCGCCTCCAACACGAGCTCTTCCCCGAGCTTTGGTCTCCAATGACGGCGATAGCAGGCAGAGCCAAGTCCTTCTCTACACCCAGAGAGCGAAGAGAGTCGATTAGGTCGATGCAGGGACGCACCTTCTCCTCATACTGTTGGTTCAGGGTGTTCATGATGAGGAGTACTTCTATCCTGTAAATAAAGTGCTTGTTATTGTATTTGTTTAAATCTAGAGTAGAAGCAGCTCCGATGCAGGGATTGGAGTGTGTCGGATGCAGATCCTGGGTAGCCTTACAGCTGAAATGAAAGGTAAGTTTCGTTTCTTACTTGAGTTTCATTTCTTCGCAAAGTCGTGTCGAGATCATTGACTCCGCAAAGTCTATAATTCAGATTTGTTTGGGCAAAATAAACTACAATATGATTAATATTTGGGATAATAAAATACAGTCCACCAACCTCATACCTCCACCAGTATATTGTTTTGGTTAATTGAACATGTTTTAAATTTGTTGTGACACTTTTAAAATGTACTAATTTCTATTTGAAAAACCCACATTATTTTTCAGATAATGTCCTTGTCTGTCAGTGATTTTTTTTTGTTTTTAGGTTTAAGATTATTGGTAGAATTTCACATTCATTTATACATTACAATATTTGACACATGGTTGTACAGTTCTGGACTCACACTTTACTTTGTCCAATGGGCTAAGAGCATCTTGATCTAATACTTACTAGCCAACTTAGTTAAGTGTTTTTTTTTCAGACCTAAACAGTCACTATAAGGACCTGGTCAAATGGATATGGGCTGCACTCATAGACTATAATCATTTTGTGCAAAACATCTTTTAACCCCCCCTGTTGGACCCTCTGGGCATTATGGCTTCTGGTGACACTTCAATGTAAATAAGTCATCATTTTTTGTCTTATAAATTACAACTGTAGCCTACTTTTCTTTATGACATACAGCAATGTCAGTGAAGCCATTTCATGCAGTTCTGCTACAAAAATAGAAAAAGATCACTGTAACAAACATGCCATTTATTTTCATATTTTTGGACCACAACAGTATCTGTGGCATGCCATCCAGGGAATAAGAAAAATCAATGGAAGTACGATAATAGACCTTTATTGGTGCCCATAGGGAAATTCAGTTGTTAAAGCTGCCACAGAGAGACAAAGGTAAGTACAGATAAGAGTTCACACAAGGTCAATAAGAATAAAAAATAAGAGTAAAAGTCAAATGTAAGAAGCGGTATATATAACAATAACACGTCATAATATTTATGAGAAAAATGAATTAAAAGGCAAATAATTAATGATAATATAAAATTGGATCACTTATCAATAGCCACTCTTTATTGTACTCACTTTTCTAGTTTAAGTGACTAATAACATCACAAATCAGCAAAAGAAAACAAATGTGATGGAGGTGAAAACCCAACCAACTTCTTTAATCAGGAATCCGATTTTTAAGGTTTGCGTTTTCGTGGGGTTGTGCTGAAGTTGTATATGTTCATGCTGAAATCATTCAACAGAACGCGTGCCCCTAACATGCGCTTGAGGCTTTGATGCAGTTGTTTTCTCTTTTTTTCCATTGCAAAGTCCTCTTGAAGCAAGCACTCGGTTTTCTCCTTGTCCTGAAGCATCTGCAGCATCTCCCTGTGCAGCTGGAGGGCAGACTCCTGCATCACATGGTAGCGGATCACCAGCGGGATCTGGTCAGCCAAACGCTGGCCAGCAATCTATAGTTTTGGAGAAGAAACAAGTAGATAAAACAAAAAGCTAACATATCTGTACCTGTGTTACAAAAATATATGTACGTGTCTCTGTATTTTGATTATACTATTAAAATGGAAGTTTTTTAAATGCTCTTCTCTACATCACATTGTATTTTACTGCAATATTTAGACCTCATACATACATGTTAACAAAGCCACCTTCAAAACAAATAACAAAAAACTGCATGGAATTGGGGGGGGGGGGGGGTCTAGATTCAAATGCCAGCTGTTTTCTTTTCCATCTTCATATAGTAGGTACAATGTTTGCTGTATTACATTTGCGAGGCAGAACAATAAAAAGTACTGCATGTAGATAACACCAGTGCTGCTACATTTCTGAGGCAAATATCTAGCGTTTTACTCCAATTCCTTTATTTTAAAACTCAGAGTTACTAGTTTATTTGTACATATATCAAAACACATGTTATGATGATTTGGTATAAAGCAGTATAGTACAACTAATATACACAGTATTTCACATATCTGAATTGCTCCATATTGACCAACTACAATACTAAAAGGCTCTTACATGTTTAAAGGCAGGATAATATAATAAACATAATGATGTACTACTGTGAAAAGATCCTGCAACAAGTAGTTTAATTTTGATACTTGAAATACACTTAGCTGAAAATACTTCTTTATATTACTCTGAAATGGGACATTGTGCAGTATGAGTACATAGTGTTTGTACTTTTACTTAAGTAAAGTATCTAAGTACTTCTCAACACTTGATACCACTTACTTGGTAATAGGATTTAAGGTGTTTGGACATCTCTTTGAGGGTGGCCCCACTGTTACTGCTGTTCACAGTATTCATGGGGATCGTTTGGAACCCAAAGGTACCCTGAGCCGGAATAGGCTCTACTGCTTCCCTCTTCCTCTTCCCTAACTTCTTGCTGTATGTGCCGTCCTGGGTGTAAATAATCATCTCCATCTTAAACTGAGTCCTCAGAATGGACTCTGCTGCAGCATCCTTCTCCTTTGTGATAGATTCAATCTTCATCTAAAGGACATAAACATTTGTCAGTAAACATTCAACAACGTAAGTTAGCAAGTGTTGCAATTAATATCATACCTGAGCTATTTTGATGAGGTTAGGAAGTCCAACGAGGCTACTCTGCGCCAACTCAAACAGCTCTTTCTTTACAATTTCTGAAAGAAAAAATCAAAATCAAGAGAATAACAGATCAATTTAAAATAACTCAAAGGTCTTACATTTTCATATGGTCTGTAATAATTGTAATATCATGATAAGACATGCCTGTTACTCCCTTGAGTTTCAGTACAGCAGGCCCTTCCAGCTGTTTGATCTGCTCTTTGACCATGCCCTCAAACGTCTTGTAGTTGATGAAGCCTGGCAACTCTCTTCCACGGTACTTTCGTTCATACTGAGTCACCTCCTCCTCAAGATTCCAGTGGACTGCAATAGAGATGAATATGTGAAAGAAAATGTAGACATAATTACACATGATAAGTCTCTTCATAAAGTGAGAAGGAGATGGCAATGTTTTATTATCTTGCTTAATGTTTTACTTTACTTTAACAGCTTTATAAAATCAGAAACAGGTTTATTGCCATGCAGGTTTACACATACAAGGAATTTACTTTACTGTACCATGCTGCATACATAAACAGAGTCAGAGTTAGTTAGTTGTAGAAAAGTTGCAATTATATAACTTTATCAAAGCTACTTTGAAAATATTATAAAAGTAAAAAGTCATCTTTATTTTCTTAAAAGGTTTACAGTATGGAGTATGGGAACATTACACGTGTTATAATCACCAACTTGATAAGGCACTTACATTGTATTCCAGAGTTCTCTATGACATCTTTCCATGCAGCAAACTCTTTCCTGAGAATGGAAAAGATATTTGGCCTGCCTCCAAATTCTAGTTCCTCCCCTGTGGCGAGACTGATGGCATGTTGTGTAAATGCTGTCACTCTCTGAAATATGAGAACTTTAGATTTAGTTTAGACACCTCACCTCCAGCCGGCAGAGAACTCACTGCTACATCATTTGAGTTTCTCCTTCCTAACAACCATGAACAGTTTTTTGTATCTGTAAATGTTATACTATACAAGTATGTCTATGCTCCTGTAGTGAAAGCATATTCCTGCTACTAACCGCAGTTTCTGTTGACTTTTTTAGAACATTTTAATTATCCAGAATGTTTTATATTGTTATATTGTTTCTGTTTGATATATTTTTCTTTTTTAAAATGATTTGTATTTGTTATTAAATCTAAAATAAGGCTAATAAGTTATTAAAAATGTATTCACTTTGTTATGTAGTGTGAAAAGTGTCAGCTGGTAAACTCACATCAATGAGAAAACCGATTCTCTCTGTTGCGTCTGGTGGGGGTCCATGGCCACATTTGTCCAGACTTGCCTGAGTGGTCTTTAGTTTTTTCTCTATCTGTTCTTCCAGTCGAGGCAGAGATCTCTACAAATCACATATAGTTAGGACCAGTAACATCTGAAACGGGCAAAGCAATCTGTAGTTAACCACACAGGTGAGGCACAAAAAAGTAGTTACCTTGATATGATGCACCAGCTCAAGAGTGAGTTTTTCCGCCAGTTTAGGAACAGTGGCATGGCCTTCCTCGTAGAGAATCCTACAGCAAAAGTTAAACACTTCTTAGCTGAGAACCAGTGAAAAGTGCAAATCATTGTCATTTTTACCTAAAAAATAAAGAACTTACTTGAAATAGGCATGTTCGCTGAAGAAGGCTTCCTCTCTTTCTAACGCTTCAGTAAGAGACACTTTGTCTTTGATCTCCTTCTGCCCCCGGCACTTGACGATCATGTAGCCTTTCTTCAGGGGGAAAACCTCATTATGGACAATGTTAACCACTGAATCCTCTGTGCCTTTGTCCACCAGGTCAGGCTTGGTCAAGATCCCTAAAAGCGAAAGAGAGGGAGAGTCCACTTAGAACTACAAAGGTACATCAAAGATTTGAGTGAATAAGGTACAACACGGTTTAGTCAATAAACTGCATCCTATCACTTGGCAAGGTTGGTTAACTACAGTATTACCTGGTCCAATGATACGCTGCGATCAGACTTTTTTCTCTCTAAAATGTACAACTTTAATCTGATTACTCTGAATATCAGACCACTAACACAGCTCTATTATACATACATTATATATTGTTTTTTTACCTACAATGACCTACACATTCATACAAATGAATCCAAATCCTTCTTAATAATACAAGCTATTTATTACCCAGAGTCCTCTCTCCATCAGGATCCACCTCCTGGGCCATCTTCAAAGCTTCTGTGGTTGCTATGTCCACATTGCAGGGGACAACCACCAAGCTGATGGTTTCTTGTTTTCTGATGAAATGCTGGATCAGGCTCTTTATCTGAAAGTATTAATTAATATCATATGAAGTATCATCGTTTATATCAGTGAGGACCGTCCCAAAGACAGATTAAGAGCGGCTCTTCTTCCTCCAGGTTGTGGAGGTTCAACATGGACTGCAAGATACTCTGCAAATTCTTCAGGCCACCAAGAGCATCCTGACCAGCGTGGTATGGCAGTGGACATGAACCAATATTATAGTTTGTGTTAGGGAATATTTTGTGTAAGCTTGTAAATCTTTAGCTCATTTGCATCTCTTCGCTCTGTCCTCCTCTGACCTGGCTCTACGACCTTGCAGGTGCTGTTATCTTCATTAAGGAGGGGCAGTCTTGGCTTTCGAAGCCTTGTTGTTCCCACAGTGGGTACAAGCTCATGCTGACCTAAGATTGGCTTTATTGTTAAGGGACAGCTATCTCCAGTTTATCTAGCCCACTATGCTTTGCTATGCTATTTGTGACCTAGATGACAGTTTAGGTTAAACATATTGTCCAAGCTTGTTTAGTCTGCTGCTCTGAAAATGTTGATTATCCATTTGGAACTAGTTAAAACCGCTTTCTATCCCTGAGATCTTCAGAATTGGTTTGGCAACCACTGTGGCAACTCGTGTCTGCAGTAAATGTCTTGTCAATTCTCCGGCCGCAACTCCGAATAAACCCAACAGTGTTTTGCCACCAAGTTCCTGCTCTCCAGTGTCTCTCCGAGTTTCGTCTCCATTGCTTCAGAAGTTTCCACCACAGTTTGCACTGTGGATGTTTTGTGTGTTAAAAGACATAGTGGTTACAACTCGTTAAATCAATTGTATTTGTGTGATTCTACTACAGGACATAATTCTAATGGAGCCAATTTGCCCAAATGTAAACAACACAGAGTTATGAGTATTATTTGTCATTTGAGTTGTCAACAACAAATAACATGGGAAAAACAACTTCTTCTGGGGTCTTCTGCCATGAAGTGATGTGTTGGGGTAGTGGACATGTAATGTTTAGTGTTTAAGGCACCAGAGCACTCTGGAAACACCAAAGTCATTTGAGGATTCCTCTTTTGAGGATCATAGTTTTCTCCGGACCACAGTACAGACTGCTGAACTAGCATACCTGATTTTCAATGTTTTCTTTTTGTCCATTTACAGCCACCCTGGTTATGCCAGGCAGGTCAATGAGCGTCAGGTCGGGAACATCAGGAGAGGCGATTTCCAGACTGATGAGTTCATGACTGATCCCAGAACCGGTCCCGGCTATTTTATTCTGAGCTGGAGACAGAAGACACAGTGCATAATCATAACAACGGATGGATGTGATTATTACTGAAAAGCAGATATAAGCTTCAATCTCCATCAATACTTGGCTTTTGATAGAAACATCGATAGTAAAACAGTGTATACTCTACCGTCTCTAATCTTCTTCTCCACACCTTGAAGGTCTTTTAGCTCTTCCTCAAAGTCCAGGTAGCTTATTTTCCCGTACCACCCCTCTTTTGTTGTCCTTCTCTTCATCTTCAGTTCGAGAGGACATCTTGTCACAATGCCTGAATTAAAGTAAAGTGAAAATACAGACAGTAAAGAATAATTTAAATTCTCTGGAAAATGATAAAAATAAGCCTACAGCAGAAATCCTTTCAAATAAATAGTTGGATCTCTAATAATTTAATCAAGTAAAAAGGAAGTATTTGAATACAAGTGAACTCAAGATTCAAAGGTTTAGATTATATAGAAATGGTATATGTCTAATGATAGTTACTACCTTGCTTTAAAAAAAAAAACCATTAACCATTGAATTGACCCACTAATAATGTCAACGTATGTTTTGTGGAATGAGTTATTTATAGCTATAAAGTCAAAGGCAAAGTGTTTTTTATTTATTTAACTTACCACTTCCTCTTGGTAGAGCCACCCCTGACAGCGCCTCCAAAACCGAACTCTTCCCCGAGCTTTGGTCTCCGATGACGGCGATAGCAGGCAGAGCCAAGTCCTTCTCTACACCCAGAGAGCGAAGAGAGTCGATGAGGTCGATGCAGGGACGCACCTTCTCCTCATACTGTTGGTTCAGGGAGTTCATGACGATGATTTCTAGTAGCCCAAGACAATTCCTGCCTCTGTTGCAGATAAGTGCACTTCGAAGTGCAAAGGGTGTTTCTACAAGCTTCGTATGCGGAACACTAACATTGCAAAGGATCAGCGAGAAAATCAAGTTTGTTTTCCGGGAAATGAAGACAAATGTTAGGTTTCATGTTGTGAATGGTTTCAGTTTCTAAATGAGTGTTGTTACCCCCTGCTGGTCACTCAGTAGACTGCACATGGTCCTGGGTTCATTTCAGGTAGTATGACTGTAGGCGGATGTGACAGCCTTTTAAATTAGTGTCAGTTCAAGACTTATACTCTTTTCCAGTGGTAAAGTAAATATTATCTCAGCTGCCCAGGGACAGCAAATGGAAATGAGCTTATCTCTAAATCTGGCATTAATCATCTCTTCTCTAATTGAGAGAAATGTTTTTTCATGCATGGTCCTCGTTCAATAAATGTATGTCACAAAAGGATTGACAGTTGGTGTGTATTGTGCTTGTATTAGCTACATGAGAACTACAGAGGTGGCCATTTCCTCAAACATCGTGTTTATCTGATAACATACCAAAACATCAGCAAAGTATCAAACTGTAAATTTCACAGATTAACCCTGTTTGTGTGACCAAGGCATCGGGTCAAAGGTCAAGTGTTCAATCTATGAGTTCGTGACTAAATCAAATTCTCAGTTGACTTCTTAAGTAATCAGTAAAGTACTTTATTCTGCAGATCTGTAAAACCGAGTTTCTCCACATCTGCAAAAGCACCAGTGTTAGCCAGAGATGTGTTCATGGGTATCTTGGGAACAAGTCATTCGACATTAAAGAAGCATTAAAAAAAAACACGATCATTTTTTTGTTAGTTTTCATAAATATCAGAGAGAGATATCTGAGCCGACACATGCAAACAGGTTGTTTATGCAAATATGTGCATCTTTAATAGCATGACTGCCTGTAAAATACACACACTCATGAAGTAATGGTGAGTCAGAATATGGACTCCTACATATCGATCATGAATGTCAGAATTTTATACACAAATGAATATTCAATCTGCTTTATTACACTGATGCCAGCCACATGCTTAGGAGGTCAAGACACAGGGTTGCACACTTCATATTAATGATAACAAACAGCATTGTAACAAACAGCATTATCTTGGAATAAAACTATACATGAAATGCACAGATGTTTATTTAATTCATACAAATCTGGATTGTTATTTAAAGTCAAGAAAAGCTCAGTTGTGGTTATGTACAGATAAGCCCACGGCTCGCTGTTACCTCTGTGGTATGGATGTGCTTTTTTGCTGGGCTTAAGCGTTTCTCTGGACATGCTTTAGAGAGGTATAACATATACGGTTATATTGTCCCAGTAGTCTGAGGATAGCATAGAAAACAGTCACAGTAATTTGTAGCGGGAGTGGCCACTTGTAAACATCAAGGGAGGCAATCCCCCTCTTTACATTGACAAAATGACGGTGTGGCGTTGTCTGTGTAGATGCAATGATAAAGAGGAAACCATGGGACTGAAACAACAGGCTGCAATGGTTGCATACTTTTGTAATAAACTGTATGCGTTTTAAAGTTATTGCTGCTATCTGACAGGATCAATGTCAGACATGAGTTGAAATGTGTTTATTTTTATTTACACATAGATACGTATCAACAAATTACTTTCTGAATCTGAATTAGAAATACCCATTATCAAAATATAGTTCCACTTAGAAAATAAAAAAAAGTAATAGCATTTATTTGATAACATGTCAGTAATAAGTCAGGGCAGTATGATTGTTGTAAACGTTCATAGAGATAATGAATAAAGCATGTTAGCACAGAAATCATGCACTGAGTCAACACTGTTTTCCAGACTTGAAGAACGATACAGACACAGAGCACTTTTCCCTTTCACAACAGGGCAAACCACTTTGAAAAAAACCTTCACTTTTGAAACTACAAGAAATACGACATTTAGCAAAAAACACCTCTGACAGATAAAGATAAAAAGACCATGTCAAATTATTTTTTTACAATACCCCACAATACTTATATACACAATAGGTAAACTCTGTCACCCTTAATGCCTTTTTTTATTCCTTTTTCGACAAACCTTCCTCTTTTCTGATCCTCCCGATTGCCTTATTTGAATCGCAGAAGGGCCCCCGCTATAGGAAACGGCTTGACTACATCTGGTTGGAGTAGGAGGTTGGCCCTCCCACCTGGCTGTACTCAGAGGCCTGATCATAGTTGCCCTGGGTGTTGTAGCTCCCTGATTGGTCAAAGCTTCCCTGGTTGTAGGTCTGCTGCTGGTTAAAGGTGCCCGCCTGTTTCTCCGATGCCCCGTCTGCTAATCTCGAAGCACCCTTGTGCCAACCGGTCTCCTTAAAGACAAACCAAATGTTCCCTGCCCATAGAACGAAGTTGAGGAACCCAAAAAGCTGAAGGGGAAGAAGACAAAGCAATGTTTTAACCCAAAGTTCTTATTTAATTTTCTCAACAACACATATAAACGTCACTCAAATGTGAAGAAAAGGCTCAGCTTCTTTAGTAAAGGAGTGCTTTGATTCATTCAAGCTCTTCTTCATCCTACTATTTCAACTGACATTTGAACTCCTTCTTATAAACATGCAATGACAATAAACAAAATATCTTGGATCTTCTTTTCGAAGGTTATTTTCTCTTGTTTATTTGATAAAGCTTCGTATCATGTTTATAAAGGGTTGGGAGGGTTACATTAATATAAAAGTAGTGTAACTTGATTACTTTCCGTTACTTTTGGATAACTCAATATCAAATGCAATGCAAATAAAAAAGAGAGAAGAACCGTAAGAAAGAAGGCACCACGATATGGGATATGAGGATAAAAAATGTGGTTAATCATATTCAGGCAGCAGCCTATAGACCAAAAATAAAAGTGCACAACACAAATGTTTCGTGTCATCATCCTACATGTTATCTGTCACTCCCTAAGCCTGTATATCTGTTATACTTCCACACTTGAACCCCTATCAGGTCATCATCTTTGAATAACAGGGACAACTTTTTCTGCTTGAAGAATTTCCACACTTCACACAGAAGTTACACTAAATGGGGTGAAGCCTGCGAGCTAGTTCAGGCAGTCAACTCGAGCACCAGTGATACAGTCGCACATAACGCCCCTCCTCACACTTGCAACCAACCAGACGGAGTCTCCTAATCTGGCGCTTTATTTAAGCTGTTGGATCCGCCTACCTCTGCCTTGCTAATGCTGCTGCTGCTACTACTGCTGTTTCCACGCTGCTAATGTGTTCACCTCACCTCACTGCTGCTGTTGCTGCGTTCACGTTGGCGATGCTCGCCTGCCCCACCACCACCCCGGCTCCCTCCCCAGCTTCCATCTGTAGGCTCGGGGGATAGTTATCTAATCATCACTCAATGTTCTCAAAACTATATACGGTTTCTAATAAACATATTAATGAAACACGTGAGTTAACATTTCAACTCCTTTCAGTGCTTTGCTTTAACTTCACCCATTCACTTAAGAACTTAAAGTACCTACAGTACTTTTATGGGTTTTACTTTGACTGACTTTTCAACGGCAACTGTATCAGTATTTCATTTTTTAACTGCTAAATTTCAGAAATGAGAACACATACATTTTCTTCATAAGAATATGCTCTTTATGTACTGTATGTATTTTTGCCCAGTGTTTGGGACACACATCCTGCGAACCTACCACTGAGGTGTTGAGACCCGACCAGTGTGGTCCATGCACAGAGCCGCACTTGTTAGAATGGACTTTGCAGGCAGAGATGAGGAGCTGCACCTCATCTGGATCAGTGGCTGTTTTCACATCAGACAGAGCTTTGGCCCAGGCGGAAGAACTGACCAGCCACATGAAGGAGAACACCACTGTCACTATAAAGTCCTGATGGTGAGAAATAAAGAAGAGACAGGGTATGGACAAATTCAACTCAAGGGTAAGATTATATAAAGTGAGTAACTAACACTTGAACCTGGGATGTCCTTGGTCCACTGTACTCACAATGAGAGGGCCTCGGTTGTTTTCACGGTACTTGTTCTGAAAGAAGATGTAGACAATGGTGGCCGTGAGGGAATAGAGGAAGGCAAAGACTGCGATGGTGACAAAAAACTCTGCAGACGATGAGAAGTCTCCGATGAGGAACACACGCTCGTTTCTAATGCCTTCACATGCGGGCGCTTCAAAGGACACCTGGTGCAACCTGAAACACACAGAGGGAAGCGCAGTGGTTAAATCCTATTCACAAAATGGGGTAATAGCACTCTTTTATACTTATATGTTTTACAAGGAAGTGCTAGTAAAAGACAACACAGCAATTTATTCATATCTTCCCTGTCTTAACTTTTTCCTGCGTGACATCTTCCGAATGTTAGTATATTACCTCAAGGATTTGATAGTTATTTGCAAATGATAACAGTAAGATAATCATTGTGTTTGTTTTTATACAGATTGCTGTCGTTAGAAATTATATCTAGAGACGCAACGATTAATGAACTACCAGGCAAAACATGATTTAAGTTAATACAGCCCATTGGGGGTAACGTTATCATACACAGGTTCATACTAATACTAAACCGTCAAACTTTAAAACAATGAATGAAGACCTCTCACCTGAAAGGATAAGCAAAGTCGATGCCGATGCTGAGGTTGCTTCTGGCCTTCTCCATGCAGTCCACACTGACCCGCAGCTGCCCAGAGTAGCCCCCACATGTTGCAAATGCAAAAATTGCAAAAAGCTGCACAAAGAAAGAAAGAAAAAGTTAGTCAGAAGTCGATGAGCAGATCAGACCAATACACTAGTTGGGAAAATATGTATTTATTTTTTGCCTATGACTCCAGGGAGCCAGATGAGAAGGCACACAGTAGACTATAGTGTTCATCTATCACACAACAGGGGTTTTACTTATACCCTCCTTACCAAATCTCCTTACACAATGACTCTTTCCCCACTAAAAGTGAAACACAGAAAACATTAGACTGTCCTAGAACACATTTCTAGTAACAGACCCAAGTATCGAGCACTGAGTGTCAGCAGTCCCCCATTTAAACATTTTGCCCACGGACATCTCAAGCCAATTTTACACCAGCTGATAGCATTTTGGCCACATCAGCACACATACTTTAATAGCTGCAGTGAGTGTGTGGGCTGAGCTGAATCAGGACAGAGTCCGGGGGCGTCGGGGAAGACATCAATGTTTGTGTTCCTCCTCTCGCACCCGATGATGAATTCAGCAGGCTTATTAAGGTTCAAATAAAAGAACTGTTGATATTATTCTTTGATATTTTGCCTTGTTTAACCGTACCGTACAATACAAGTGTGTATGAATCGTTATGACAGATACAATACGCACTAGCAATGTATTAGAGAATGATATCGGGTCACAGTTTTCTTTAGGAAGAACAGATATGAGGGTGTAACAATTAAGAAGAATAAACTCGAGCCAAAAGGTCAGTGTTACCAGCTGAATGTTAGCTGATGTTAGTAAGTGCAGCTAGAAGTCAGATCTAAGTTAAGAGGATATAAATAAAACTGATGTATGATTTTATACTTGAGAGATGTAACGTTTTCACCTCGAAAGTGTGAACTTCAAATGGATTTTCAATTATTATTATTTTTTTAGAATGACAAATGTATTTGATTTGTCTAGTCTTATGTGAACGGTCCCATAGCTATGCCATCCTTGGTTAGAGCTTGGTCCACTGTTTAGTTTAAGGAAATGATTGGAAAGCAGAAATTGACACAAGTTTATGAAGCAAAAATGGAGATCTACCGCAAACAGGTGCTTTCCCCATGGGCCAATATCAGCCACATCACATTTTAAGGTAGAAACAAGGGTGAGGTCATATAAGATACGAGATTAAACAAGGGGCCAATAAGGAAAATGTACTGGTTCACTGACCGACAGCAGCTTGTCAATGTCTTTCTATGTCTCCGGTTAAAAGTGGAAGACTGGAACCAAAGTAAGGATCATCCACATTAACAGGCTTCTCATTACTATCATCAAACATGCGCATATGATCACACACACACACACACACACACACACACACACACACACACACACACACACACACACACACACACACACACCCTGCCCTTAATATGCTCTCTCTCGGCTCAGTTTTCCATTCAAGGCTCCAATAGGCTGAAGTCTTCTCACAAGCGTGATCACCATAATCAGACCTGATGCCTGGTTGGCTCGAGCCTCCCCTCTCCCATATTACAGGCAGCTGGATTGAGGTTTGCCAGCAGCTGGAGAACAGATATCTCTTATTTTGAACGCCCTCAGCCTCTGGAGGGCGCTATGTAATCAGCATCAACATTGTGCATGTCATTGAAGAGATGAAGAGTTCATGGTTAGCATTCACAACGTATAAATATGCACTTAGTGAAACACAATTCACTTCACAATATATGCCAAAAGTGTGAGGATGCAGTATTTCTAGGCAATTATAAGTACTTCATTGGTGTTACATTCTCAGGCTTATTATCAGTTAAGATGCAAATCCAGCGCTATGAAGACGATATTGCGCTGTATATCTTTCTGATATTGTTGACAGACCGGGGTGTTGATTCTCAGCAAGTACTTTCACTTGTATCACATTACAGGCTAATTTAATGACCTTTTATGAACCTAAACTATACAAAAATGCACTGAATATTGGTGAGGGATTAAAATCAAGGCACAATTCAACAAAGATCTTAACAAAAGGGGTCAGTAGGTCTTATTCAAACTTTAACTACATCAGGCTGGGAACAGAGCCAAGGGCTGTATGAAAAGCAAAATGACTCAAATTTCTACTTGTTTCCTGCAGCTTCAGGCCTCAGGTGGAGGCTGGATGCTGATTTACCTGGCTGTCATAGTGCACAGCTGGAACCTCTGCAGGGAATTCCTCTATACTGAAAGGTTTTGAAGTGATTCAATCACTTTAGCTATGTTTGGTTTAGAGGCTAAATGAGGACACAAACAAAAAGCAAAGTATTCATAGGTCTGCATAACCCCTTAACAAATGCACAGATGCAACTAAACAAATAAATACTGTAAGTGCAGACTGTGGCATGCATTTATCTGAGCAAACAAATGGTGGAAGAAAAGTGACCGAAAGAGCAAGAGAATAAATACTTCCTCCTAATTATCAAAAACACCCCCAGATAAACCTCTCTCTCTCTCTCTCTCTCTCTCTTTCTCTGTACATCTATATACTCTCTTGCTCTCTGCTGCAGCTGTCTCCTCTCCCTGTGATTTTCGGCTCTGGTTTAGCCCCTCTCATTTCTGGCTGGGGCCTTTGAACAGGAGAGCATGGCATTGTGAAAGGAGGGTGGGTGCTAAGCCCCGCGCCCCGTGTGTTTATCTGCCTCTCCCAGCTGGGCTCCTCAGGGAACAAGAGATAGACGGAGGGAGAGAGAGAGAGAGAGAGAAAGAGAAGCCAGGGTACAGGAATGAAAACTGTATGCAGTGCAAACACAAGCTCTGAAACATCTCCCTGTTTGCCCCCTTCTCCACTGACCTACATGGCGTTGACGACCACAATACCAATGTGAATATCAGAGCTTTCAGACCAATGCAAGGTTCAACGAATACACCTTGTGATATTTGGATTCAGGTGAGTGGATAAGTGTGCATCCTTTCTGTCTGAGGAGATGTAAATGTTTCTCCAGCAGGGTAGGAGGCATGAATGAAGATATGAATGATAGCTGTGAAAGAGTGGAGGCTTCTCGCGGCTTATGAAACAGATCCACAAGCTTCAGGGCTTTACCACCAGCAATCAGTTTCTCTGTTTACTATAAACAGCCCTCCATTGGAAAAATAAACAGGAAAACAAATAGGGTGTCGTGAAGGATTAACCAGCATGAGCAAAAAATAGGGGACAATGAAGTTGGTGGAAAGACTGAGGATTTAAGGAATGGTTACTTGGTATGATTAGGAACATTTGACTGTAAAGTGAAAAGATGATTCAGCTGATTGAACAAGAGGAGAAAGTGGAGGAAGCTTTGGAGGAAGCGCGGGGCAGGGAGGTGAGGATGCCGTGACATGGCAGACAAAATAAAAGGTCCATTCTCTGATGAGCTGCACTTGAATTTTTCTCAAACGGGTCAAAAATTGCCACACATTGTCCACCAGTGGCTGTGTCGGGAGAAGAAAAACGCCTCAGATGTTCAGCTCCTCTCCCTGCCTGACTGAGGGGGGAGATATCTAGGACACTCTTTATGAAGACAGAAAGATTAAACACAGAGTGAGACAGAGAGGCACTTCCCTTTCCAATTATCCTCGGCTATAATTTAAATTTAAACTCCCCTTAAAAACCACACAAACCTTCTGTGTGTGTGTGTTGTTTAGGGAGCAGACAAGCATGCAGTAACGAAAACCTTTTTGGCTTTGGATGACTAACTGTTTTGTTCAGCAAGACAATCTCTACAAATGAACTTAAACGTTTTTAAATGTTAAATGCAATCACAATTATAGCTTAAAGCTAATGTTACAATGTCCTGGTTTCAGGTGTATCTGCTAAATCCATAGTTGCTAGCAAAAGCATTTTTGTTTGCCTGACTGTCTTGTTAAGAAGTTGCTTACCTGTTACCCCTCGCCAACCCTGCAGATCAAGTCATTTTCCTATGATTTCCTAGCCAGATTGTCAAGAATGTTTTGTGTTTTCAACCACATGAACCCATACCTGCCTGATCAGTTGATCATTCGTTGCCTGCCTTTTGATTTAAGTAACTTTGAACTCAATAAAGCTTGCTGTTGTTTTAGAGCCATCCTAAAAAACGTGCTGAGGAATATTTAAACCAACCACAGCTGGAACAATAAACAAATTGCTTTTTGCGCTTCGCTTTATGATTCATTTTCTGCTTTGGCGCACTTAGCTGTTTTTGTGTGGAGGTCTTTATTCATGTAACATGCTTCTGTTGACGTACAAGCCTGTGTCATGTTTATTCATTCAGCATTTCCATTCACTTACAGTACATGTCAATGTTTGTGTGTGCACGGCTGCATGTGTGCCAAATTGTGTGTCTCTGTGCATGTGTGCATTAATCGATATGTTTAAGGGCCTAGATGTGAGTTTGTAATGTGTGTATGTATGCGAACATAGAGTAAAAATAACTCGCTCTCTCCACTCAGGCAGAAGCATTATCCACAGTTCCCTCTCTCACACACACACACACACACACACACACACACACACACACACACACACACACACACACACACACACACACACACACACACACACACACACACACACACACACACAGCATTTTTTTTTTTTACAACGGCAGCTAGTTGAGTACCAAACAAAGAACATACCAAGATCAGAAATGGGGATGGAGACACAGTGCAGACAAATGCACATTTAAATGGAACTCTGACATCCGAGTAATGAAGGGTTGTCACCCTAACTGAAGCGCTGTTGATGGGGCAAAAATACTCATACCGATGTGCTAATGATTTTGATAATGGCTCTTTGTGTGAAACCAAACTACTTAATGTGACACAAAGACACGTGAGAGGAAGCCTTCAAGTGAAAGCTGCCTGATCTTTGCTTCAGTAGCAGCTCCACAGAACACAAATCAGTAGCTCATTTAGCGGCGGCTAATCCCTTCCTGCACGGGGAGCGCTTTGTGCCCTGCATAGCCCAGATTCATCTCTCCCACCATCTCCCTGCTTCCTCCCTCTGTAAGCTTCACTGACCACAAGCAGGCAGAAAATCTCCATTTTATTTTGCAACTGTGTCCCTGCTTGGTGTTCCTCTGCTCTCCATAGGGTTTCCATGGCTATTGAGCCCTGTGACCTATAGCTGGATCCCGACCCGCTGTGCCCTGCAGGGACAGTCACTGCACTTAATAAACTGGAGGCACCCATCAGAAATATAATACCACCCCACTGTGAGTGTGTGTTTTTGTATATTGTGCTTGTTTTATATCTGCAACGAGGAAATGTCTTCATAGGCATTGAATATAGATCCAAGATCATGTCAGTCCCTGTGTGTCACTTTTAAAAGGTATATTAGAGGGTCCAGATTAAAGACTTGGACTTGGGGTCGGTTACAGAAACGTCCTGTTTTAAGTCTTGAGTTATGATAGAAAGGGACACAGTTATGTTTTTAACCAAAATGGTATTACAGTAGCAAATCTCATCTCAGGTTAGGAAACCCTAAATACTCAATCCAACATCACGTATTGACTTACGTATGTATTTTAATTAGCACAAAAAAAGAAAATCCCATTCATCATCATTCAATTCCAACAAACTGTTCTGTTTGGCACAAGCATTCCTCTCTTGTGAAGTGTTAACAGGCAACTCGGCACAGGAGAATTCCCCCAAATTTGCTGAAATACGTTTCATTTCTCTTTACTCTTAAGGCAGCTACAGTATATTGTACTTTGCAGTCAACCAACTTACTTCAGATTTTTTATTCTGTAGTCTATGTAATCTCCAAACAATGTTGAGTAAATTTGACGGGAAAACAGTACTGTAAATACACATTTATATACAGTGGGGCAAAAAAGTATTTAGTCAGCCACCAATTGTGCAAGTTCTCCCATTTAAAAAGATGAGAGAGGCCTGTAATTTTTATCATAGGTACACCTCAACTATGAGAGACAAAATGAGGAAAAAAAATCCAGGAAATCACATTGTAGGATTTTTAATGAATTAATTGGTAAATTCCTCAGTAAAATAAGTATTTGGTCACCTACAAACAAGCAAGATTTCTGGCTCTCACAGACCTGTAACTTCTTCTTTAAGAGGCTTCTTTGTCCTCCACTCGTTACCTGTATTAATGGCACCTTTTTGAAGTCGTTATCAGTATAAAAGACACCTGTCCACAACCTCGAACAGTCATACTCCAAACTCCACTATGGCCAAGACCAAAGAGCTGTCAAAGGAGACCAGAGACAACATTGTAGACCTGCACCAGGCTGGGAAAACTGAATCTGCAATAGGTAAGCAGCTTGGTGTGAAGGAATCAACTGTGGGAGCAATTATTAGAAAATGGAAGACATACAAGACCACTGCTAATCTCCCTCGATCTGGGGCTCCACGCAAGATCTCACCCCGTGGGGTCAAAATGATCACAAGAACGGTGAGCAAAAATCCCAGAACCACACGGGGGGACCTAGTGAATGACCTGCAGAGAGCTGGGAACAAAGTAACAGAGGCTACCATCAGTAACACACTACGCCGCCAGGGACTTAATCCTGCAGTTCCAGACGTGTCCCCCTGCTTAAGCCAGTACATGTCCAGGCCTGTCTGAAGTTTGCTAGAGGGCATTTGGATGATCCAGAAGAGGATTGGGAGAATGTCATATGGTCAGATGAAACCAAAATAGAACTTTTTGGTAAAGACTCAACTCGTTGTGTTTGGAGGAGAAAGAATGCAGAGTTGCATCCAAAGAACACCATACCTACTGTGAAGCATGGGGGTGGAAACATCATGCTTTGGGGCTGTTTTTCTGCAAAGGGACCAGGACGACTGATCCGTGTAAAGGAAAGAATGAATGGGGCCATGTATCGTGAGATTTTGAGTGAAAACCTCCTTCCATCAGGAAGGGCACTGAAGATGAAGCGTGGCTGGGTCTTTCAGCATGACAATGATCCCAAACACACCGCCAGGGCAACGAAGGAGTGGCTTCGTAAGAAGCATTTCAAGGTCCTGGAGTGGCCTAGCCAGTCTCCAGATCTCAACCCCATAGAAAATCTTTGGAGGGAGTTGAAAGTCCGTGTTGCCCAGCGACAGCCCCAAAACATCACTGCTTTGGAGGAGATCTGCATGGAGGAATGGGCCAAAATACCAGCAACAGTGTGTGAAAACCTTGTGAAGACTTACAGAAAACGTTTGACCTCTGTCATTGCCAACAAAGGGTATATAACAAAGTATTGAGATGAACTTTTGTTATTGACCAAATACTTATTTTCCACAATCATTTGAAATAAATTCATTAAAAATCAGACAATGTGATTTCCTGGATTTTTTTTTCTCATTCTGTCTCTCATAGTTGAGGTATACCTGTGATAAAAAATACAGGCCTCTCTCATCTTTTTAAATGGGAGAACTTGCACAATTGGTGGCTGACTAAATACTTTTTTGCCCCACTGTAAGATATGAATGAAAACAAATATTATTTTCTATTTATTTGGAAATGTTTGCAACATGTAGGCCATACTGTGCAACTCAGGCCCTATGTACTTTATAAATGGAGTTTCAGGCATCCATCCATCCATCCATCCATCTTCTCCCGCTTTTCCGTCAGGGTCGCGGAGGTAACAGCTCCAGCAGAGAGCCCCAAACTTTCCTTTCCCTGGCCACATCAACCAGCTCTGACTGGGGGATTCCAAGGCGCTCCCAGGCCAGCGAAGAGATATAATCCCTCCACCTGGTCCTAGGTCTACCCCTCGGTCTCTTCCCAGCTGGATAAATATAATTATGTTATTGTTATTTATGAATTGAACCTTGCTAACCATTTCCCAAGTTCAGTTATTGTTAAAAGAAATACGTATATAATACGTTTCTTTCAAAATACATGTACAAATAATACATGTATTTCTAATTACAGTTTAATTCAGCAAATAGAAAATAAATATAGTTAAGAGTGTTTTTTGTCCCTAATATTATTTCCTCATTTGGAGTAATCTAGTTATAACCATCATAGTGTTGTAAAATAAATACAGTGTGTCTTTTCTCTTTCTTCATGCTCTTGTCTACGTACACACTCTCTCGACACCTATGCTCTTCCATGTTGGTGTGTGTTGTTTGAGAAGACACATCCACCTACAGGAGAAGACAGGCTAACATTTCCCTGCCCGAGTCACAGATGGCGGACCATCGTCTCAGGGTTGATAGGAACACGGAGGTCCAGCTCTGAGCGGATACTCAATAAAGGCTGTGTCACATCCAGGAGCTCAACGACTAACACTACCTTCGACCCCATGTTAAGATCACATCGTAAGTTAAATGTAGCTCAGATATGACTGGAGGGGGGAAATTATGACCTTTTGCTGGCTCTGAAAGATGGACTACTAAACAGGTTGAGAAGTTATTGGTTTTTTTCTTACCAGACATTTAACTTGCAGTTACACACAATAGAAGACTGATTCAAACCAGCATTTGTCGGGTTTTGGTTACTTTTGGGAACATTAATATATTTTGATCTTATAAACTCACATCTCATATATACAGGTCCAATACTCACTTTCCTTTGAGCTCTTTTTAATGTTTTAAGGTACCAACTCCTTAAATATATATATATATATATATATATATATATATATATATATGACTCTTCAGCAGCTAAATGTTCAACTTTATTCAACGGCTAGGTGCTAACTTTGTCAAACCGCTGTATTTTTTTACTTTTTATGACATGAAACCAAAATAACGCGCATAAAAACGCTAAAAAGAGAGAAAGTAGTTCCCTGTGGGTTTGTCACAACAAGTGACTCATTTAATATTACATGTAAGAATTGGATCCATTGTTAAAAAACAGCTTTGCAAGCCTCAGCTTTAGTAGACTTTGAATTAGCAGGGACTTTAGAAGATATCAGACTTTCTTAGATGATATGGACTGAATGACGTGGGTTTTGGTAGATGTCACCCATTTTTTTTTTACAATATGTGACTGTTATTAAGGAAGGTGTGCAAAAGTGTCATTGTACTGTAGCTGTGATTTCAGTGGTTAAAAAAAAAAAAAACGATCTTTGACCTGGCATGTCTCTTGTGATATCTGTCAGCATCTGTCGCCAACGTCTGGCTCCCTTTCATCACTTGTTTTCCTCTCGTGTGCATGCTTATGCTCCTGCACACAAGTTCATCATGAATATTGTGCCACAAACTGTCACAGATTATAACACATTACCACGGTGAAAGGTCAATAAAGAAATAACAGAAAATGTGATGAAGGAAAGAGAAAAACAAAGAGAGGGTGAGAGAAGGAACCTTTTACACATTTTTACAGAGAAACCAAGCATCTTATTTTGCCAATCCGGCTGAAAAAGGAATGTGTTTAATTCAGGATGCATTTTTTTTCATTTAATGCTTTGCTGTATATCCATGACTGCAGAGAAATTCGGGCCCATCTCACTCAAGCTCACAATGACAATAAATAGTAGTCATTTGTTCTGGTGTTTTACTCCCAATCTATGTAAAATACAAATTCAGCCAGCATTAATAAGAGTAGGAATTCAATTTGATGTCTTCTCAAGACAAACCTGATCATAGGTATTTCTTTTTTTTTTTAGTGACCAACATAATATGCATGACAGCTTTGACTCCCAGAGAATTTGCAAAGGATATTTAAAGCAAACTACACACGTATTATCAGTTTGACTATCCTTTGTTTCCAACTAAGATGCAGACATATTACAAGAAACACATGTTTTGTCCTTGATATTTTACTTTACAAACATTTAGAAAATGGGGTAAAATTACCATCATAATTCCCCAGGGACCAACATAAAGTCTGAAAATATCTAGTTTAGTTTGAGCAACATCGAAACCCAAAGATATTCACTTAACAACAATACAAAACTGAGAAAAGCAGCACATCTTCACACCTTAGAAGCTGGTCATTTTAATAGATTTATTGCTGGTGAGACATTTGATTTCTTATTCCCCACCTTTTATTGTTATACTATGAAAACCAACCAACATGCTTTTGTAGGTTATACTGTTGTATGAGATATTGCTACATAGCTCCTATTTGTTTGTGGTAAAGTGGTGTACAGTAAAGTAGTGAGGATGACATCACAGGACAGTGGGTCAGTCCTGGGTGTCGAACGAGAGGACGACCGTTACTCATACATTAGACTCATGACGACTCATTCTTTGTGACTCATCATTAGCCTGAGTTTTGCTGTAGTACAGGAAGATGTTGAGTTTATACAGTACTTGTAAAAGTGCCCTGTGTGAGATAATAGAACAGCCAAGAAGATGCAACGGTGCATAAAAAAAAGGCATCATGTATTTCATTTGCATCATGTGCTCAATCAACTGTACAATTTTGTTCCCTTTCTCCTCCCTTCTTTCTCTCTCTCACACACACACACACACACACACACACACACACACACACACACACACACACACACACACACACACACACACACACACACACACACACACACACACACACACACACACACACACACACACACACACACACACACACACACACACACACACACACACACACAGAAGAGTTTGGGCACATCTCAAAGGACAGCTCCTGCATGACTTGGTCCATGGTGGAGAGGAGGGGACCTTACAGCTGTTTTGTAGCGGAATATGCCATCCACTGACAGTGTGCCAAACAAGCCAAGAGCTACACACACACACACACACACACACACACACACACACACACACACATACACACACAAGACCTTGAAACCATCCTCTAGAATATTCTGCAGACATGGCTGATTATTAATTTGCCTCGCTCTTGTGCGGACCCAGTACGGACTGAAGATTCAGGAAACCTTCTAGTATGCCACATCTATGCTGACTGAAGTAAACCTTTACAAAAAAAACGTCTCTTTGTGCGGGTAACCAGTGAGCCACATAGTATAGGGTTCATTATTATTAGCAAAGTAAATGTCAATAGCTGCCTTAACTACAGCCTTTAATGCCTGAGGGCCTGTAAACAAACCAAACTGACAGGCGTGTGTCTCTACTGATGTCATAACTGGGCAAGAAATTAATTTTAGGGCCAACATAAAGTGCAGCAAATGGTGTTGCCTATATGTAACAATTTAAAGCATATTTGACTCTATTGTTGGGGTCCAGAGATTGCGTGTAATCGCAGATTTGCTATTACAATATCCTTAACAACAACCTTTTCTGAACCTTAACTGAAGGACCCAAACGCTAAGATATCGTGCATTCACTAAACATTGTTAAACTCTAACTTCAGTTTGTACTCTTCTATGGACTGCGTCACAGCAGTGAGCAATGTTTAACATCTTATGTGAATTTATTGGGAATTTTGTCGCTTCATTAACCATGTTTTTGGAAACCCAAAACATATCATAACAATAGTTTAGCCGAAAACCTTTTTTGCAGAATTGTCCAATATGAACATTTTACTTGAAGTATGATTAAATCCTCCTCCTAGTCCCATTTCTAGTGTGCTCTGTAAAAAAAGCGGAGTCAGAGATGGGCCAACTGAGGGCAAATTGTAGTTACATCATCTACACTCCAGATGGGGGCTGAAAAAACTGAGATCATTCTGAGACCAACTTTGTGGGGGATCCCTTTTCTCTCTCGTATTAGACAGGAACCGTCTAACAACACAACTACCACAGCGCTGTTGATGCTGCAGAATTAATCATCTCTGTTGTAATTTGATTTGTTTTGCATTTACAGTAAGCATGCTGGCCAGCCAAGAGGTTCAGATGCTGGGGAAGAGAGAAAAAAAAGGAAGGCACCGCAAGGAAAAGGTCACTATTATAAGTGTGTTGTGAAGGTGTGATAGAAGTGTTTGTGATGAATGTTTTAGATTGCAGTCATGCTCACGCAATCATACACATGCTGCCCTTAACCTCCCCCCACACACACACACACACACACACACACACACACACACACACACACACACACACACACACACACACACACACACACACACACACACACACACACACACACACACACACACACACACACACACACACACACACACACACACACACACACACACACACAGGGCAGCACTAAGATAGGAAGAGGGAGCTATGACAGAGCACTATCGTAATCATACAGATGGTGCTTTGGATCATCTGCTTGTTCTGTGGCTCTGGCCCACAAATATCACAGTGAATCTGTTCACTCACACACAAACAAGCCAGAAAGGACGCACTTGGGAACTCACCTCCCTGATAGACATCTGCCTCATCTCAGTTATAGTGTCCCATATCTGATGATGAAAGTGAGCGAGGTTCACACCTCACCACATGCCACAAAAATCGTATTTGTTTTTATTTATGGATGTACCCTTCTGCCTGAGGATTCTTTGCACATTTGATTGCTTTTATAAACTGTAAAAAGCAAGTGTGCACGCACGCACACGCACGCACACGCACACGCACACACACACACACACACACACACATACACACACACACACACACACACACACAGTCTACATCCTATCAGTGCACTAGCTGAATACCCTCATGGCTACAGTAATTTCTCTAACCTCACATCAAAGAAAATCACTTATCTCTTCTTTGCCTTAAGGCTTCTCTACACTGTACACTAAACATGGGAGAATACAGTCAGACAGAAAGAGGTAGGAAAGCTTTCATTCACTCAGAGCTAGGACACCCCGTACTCATTGTTGACTCCCGTTACATCATTTCACTTGGGGTAAACTGGGGCATTTTTTGTGGACCGGCGCAAAACGCGCAGGGTTGGCACTACACATCCAAAAGACGCATAATTGAAAAGCTATTGCGGTTTCCCTTAGCGTATAGTTCTCACGGAGCTAGAAATCCGTACATACATTTGAGCCATTTTGTCACGGTAAAAAGAAAAAAAGCTGAAATGATTGCGGGGATAACAAGAAGTTGAAGTTGCAACAAAGACATATGAAGGAATTGAAGTCAAAAGCAGATGTTTAGGAATAACATAATCGAATAAGGACATTTATCACATCATTCACTATATAATGTAATACCATTTAGATAGGCTACGCTGCATAATGAAGTTATTTCACGCAAAAACAAAAAAAAAACACATCAAAGTTCCTACTCACCCATTCCAAAACACGGATAAATCCCAGAGGTAATTTCAGCACATGAAACGTGCCCGCAGATACAAGCTGTATTAGGACACAGGATAAAATGGTCATTTCTGTCACCAATTAACATCACATTGGCCAATTTAGCACACCATCACACATCTCTGCGCTAAACAGTCTCGCTATTTGCTGATTTACCCACCTGATCGGCGGTATCCATTTCAACAGCAGGCTCCTTTCGTTGTTTCTTTGATTGGATGTAAACAATCTAGAACCAAGACCCGATTGATGAGTCTCCCGCGCGTATAAGGGCTTTCGGATCTGATTCCGACTCCGACCGGAAAAGCCCGAGTCGTCTTCGGCTTTTTTGTTGGGGGGCTGTTATTTGGCATAGAGAAAGTCGGGGATTGGTCTCCTCAAAGAGGAGAGACGCCTGGAGGGAACTCAATTGTTATTTTATCAATCTGGGCTGCTATTCTTGTGTTATTTCCAATGCACATTAATTGATCAAATTAAAAAAACAATTTCAGATTAAATGCATGCTAATATTTCCTGGTAATATAATAATTAGGATTTAAAAAATATATTATAAATGTGTTGAACCGTTTAAATGACTTGTAGGCTGCCACAGCTGCAGCTAGAGGGCAGCAATATACTATCAAAATATATTGATATTATGTATTATAGGTAGGAGCTGACATTTTCGAGAGGACATGGTAACAGCAACCCTCAATTTGACACGTTAATACAAAAATCAATAAAAGTTAAAGTGTGATAAATAAAAAAGGAATAATAACTGTATGTGATAAAAAATTGAAGTTGAAGGCCACAATAACAAGGTGGAATTATTCCTACTTAATATATATATATATATATATATATACAGCATATAGCAACACAAATTAGTATGGTAAACTTAAGTCTTTAAGTAACACTACAATATCATGTTATCGGTAATAAAGTTACTGTAGCATGGAGTAAAAACCGTTCGCCTGTTCCTGTGCAAAGCTCAGAAAAAGACAATCTCATTTTTTCTTGGATCCCGAGAATCATGTCTCAAAAGCAGCAGAACAACTCGTACAACCATTCACCTCACTAGAGACCACTTGAGGGTTTGTATTATGCAATCTTTGAGAGCCAGGGACAAACCAGGTTTCATTCATGCAAACACACACACATACAAACATGTGACTGTGTGATGGGCTTTTTTCTCCAGTAAGAGAAGGGTCATTTGCCATCTACTGAAGAGATATAGAACCTGCACTCACATTTGAAGCAACACGTCGCCCCCTGCAGACGGATAATCCGTCCTGCCCAATCACCTTTATTTGCATGTCACCTGAGCGGTGTCCTTGTGTGACTGACTTGAGGAAATTAAAAGCCAAAGTCGGTTCTCGGTCCGGGCAAGCCTCTGCAGGTAGGGGTAAGAACATACTACTTTTAGTATCGTATATCACAGTACATAGTTGTTCTTCTTATCTTATCTAAATTCTTTGCGTGATGCTTACAGATGAGAGTGCAGACTGCTGCTTGGTGTTTCGCCCTGACACACACAGCCACACTTTGCAGAAATGCAGACAGTTGTTACAGCTAAGGAGATCATCTTCAATAAGTCTGACTCTAACGTAATTATTTCTAAAAACTAGCTTTACTCCTGAACAGCTACATTTCACATATATGTGATACAAAAATGAAAAGACAACACAAGTTATGCATTTTGCCATTCCTTTACAGCTCACTGTGTTTTTTTAGCTTTATACTTTCATGTGCATGTGGCTGGCTTTACAACACATCATAATACTGAACTGGATGTGGCAAATACAAATAAATAAAAAGAATATACAATATCAATAAATATATAAAACAACTGTACAGTACAACACAAACACTACGTCACTAGTGAACAGATAATGTAACACCATTGTGTTAAAATGGTTGATAGGTATCTGTTTACCTTTTTTTATGCCACAGAATACAGTTCTAGCGGTTCATATGAATGATTACCAGAGGTAATGAAAACAAAAGAAATGGAAAATAGTATTTAAATGTTCAGCACATCTGAAGTTTAGTAAGTGGTCCACAATTTCAGACAGGCAGCACTTTGAATCAGTTTTCTGAAGCATGAAGAGTCAATGGGACTCTGCATTTGTAGAATACAGACAGCCCTACATTGTCTGTATTTTTCCATGTTTGTATTTTGTGTATCTAATGGGCCTCTACAAGGAGTGGGTGTTGAACAACAACATCTTTTAAGTAATACCATGTGTGTGCATTTTTTGGAGCTAGAGCCAGGTGAATGTTAGCTTAGCATTAGGAATGGATGAAACTGAACTACAGCTAGCTTGGGTCTGTCAAAAGTTCAATAATACACCAATCAGCACCTCTGAAGCTATATCTTTTAGATACACATCTTACTACAATCTATCTTGATGGAGGACATTAGTTTTCTAAACAAGGTGTATTTTTGATCTTTGAAATGGAACCAGGCTATTCTGCTCTCTGTCTTTATGCTAAGCTAAGCTATCACCTCCTTACATCGACTCAACTAACTTTAGGCAAGAAAGCGTAGCTCCTAAAATATCAAACAACCCCTTTTAAATGCACATGTTGACAATTATAGATTGTGTTATGCTTTCCTAAAGTTCTTGTATGAATATTTACACAAGACAACATCAACATTTGCTTCA
Organism: Eleginops maclovinus; assembly: GCF_036324505.1. Classification (NCBI taxonomy): domain Eukaryota; kingdom Metazoa; phylum Chordata; class Actinopteri; order Perciformes; family Eleginopidae; genus Eleginops; species Eleginops maclovinus. The sequence goes on along the minus strand of NC_086368.1, from coordinate 23,124,041 downwards.
TGAACAAAAACAGAATTTGTAGTGTAGTGCGATTACAATCCAAAAAAAGAGACATTTTGAAAAAAGGTTCTGGCATTAGTACCAAAATTCGCTGGAGCTAGTATCCAAATATTTTAAAAGAAACCTAGCCTTAGTCTTTATGACTCTGGACTGTACGCAACATGCATCATAATTGCGTCTGTTCAGAAGTGCTAGGCAGGACTTTGACTGGTGGACAGTTTGACTCCGTGTACTTTCCGCATGTGCCTCTTCATCAGCAGCCTCTCTGTAAATAACTCATCACAATCCCCACATTTGTACGGTCTCTCCTCTTTATGTTTGGCTAATACGTGTTTTCTCAGAGTTGAGCCCCTGTTGAAAGATTTGTCACAGATGTGGCAGCTGAAAGGCTTCTCTCCTGTGTGAGTTCTTATATGTTCTGTCATGTGTCCTTTCAGTTTAAAACACTTGCCACAGAAATGGCAGCTGTAGGGTCTCTCTCCTGTGTGCACTCTCATGTGGTTCTGCAGATTGCTCTGACAGGGTATGTGTTTGCCACATATGTGACAGTCAAAGTTCCCCTTGCTGTCATGTGACTTGCTTTCATGCGTCTTGAGGTGCCATGTAAGCACATTTTTTTTGGTGAATATGTAGTTGCATATGTGGCAGCGGTACAAGGTGGTGCTGGTCTTCTCTTCAGAGGTTTCTGGATCCTCTGCGGGGGTTGGCTCTGACTCTCTGCTCTCCTCTGCGGCTCTGCAGTCTTCTAACTGTTGCACTGTTTTTATTAGTTCTTTCGTCAAAGCGTCTCCGTCATCGCTCTCGTCTGCTGAAGGTGGCTCGTCGATCCCGTTGATCCACAGTTCCTCCTTCTGCTGCTCTTCCTCCTCTTTAATCTGGGAGGGTCCCGGCTCATCCTGGCACACACCTGGGCTCCACTCCGGCTGTTTAGGTAGCGTCTCCTCCGATGGTGGCGGTGTAGTTGGCTGTTTGCTATCTGAAAGGGAGGAAACAGAAATGCATTACACTCTTAGCACGCATCAAGTTGTCACCGCAAACATAGTGATGCCATTAATCCACACCGTTCAGGAATTTTACCTTTGGGATCAGCTGCCTCAGAGCCACATCAACTTCATGAAGGGAAAAAACAGTCAAGAGTGAAAACCAAAGAGCAGCCCCAAAATTAAGGCCTTTTTTTCTTGTGTTACACCAAAACAATCAATTACTTTTTCAGGTTAAGGAGTCATTCAAAGGATGTAATGTTTGTGGTTACATGAAATGTGTTGCTTTTAAACCTTTTTCTAGCATACTCAGTTACATGCCAACTTTTTTCCCCACAGTTTTCATCCACACGTTATTTGCTTAAACTAACAAAAGTTGAAAAAAGAAAATAAAAAAAGCTGGAGTGTTTTAACAGTCAGTCTTTATTCTCCCCAAACAGACAATATATGTGCAGATATAAGCTGTTAACTAGCATGGTACAGACTGGGTTTCTAAAAGTTACTAATGTATAATGTAATCTGTAAAGCTGAAACATTCTTAAACACATTCGAACAGCACAGAGAGCATGTGTATCTCTTCAACACAGCCCTGCTGCCACTAAGAGTTGCTTCATAGCTTGCATATTATCAATGTGTTGTTAAGGCGACACGTAAATACATTTTAAATTAATTAGCAAAGGCATTTCACGGTCTTTTAGTATTAAAAGTATGTTTAAACAATCAAGCAAACTATTTGTATCACACCTTAAATACAGGTTACTGCAAATCAAACTATGAAACCATCATCTATTCAAACATATTGGTCTTCAAAAAAGAACCTTGGACGGAGTAAAACAAAAAACTTCACTACAGAAATGATTGATTATTTTAAAGCAGGTTAAAGAAAGCAGCAGAACTAAATATATTCAGTTTTAACTTCCTTTTCTCCATTACCAACAATGCAACTCTACGGTTTGACAGTTAGGTCAGGAATTTCGATGTGTGGTGCTACTAGCAGCCTCAAGCCACAAGCCTTAAGCAGAGATGGGGAGCAGGCAGCAGAGGTCTGTTCAACTCACTGCTATCTAATGCTGTGTTCCAGTTGAACTGGGAAGTGGGAATGTCCGACTTCCCAGTCGGAAATTTCAACTGGAACGCCCCCTCAGGTCAGACTTCCTACTCGGAAACTCAGAGATACCTCGCCATACCCCAGTTCAAATTTCAAATCTCAAACACCATGGCTGTCCAGCACGTAAACACTAAGTAAACACGTTGATCACATAACGTTTTTAGCTCTCGAGTATTATTAAGACCCCTGCACTTGACGAGATTTATCAGAATGTTCACTGCTCACTCTGAAGACAAAAGGAGACATACCTATGCAAAACCTTGAAGTCATACCGTCTGGAGGACATCTTTGGTTAAAGTATCAAGTCTGTTGCACATACAGTGGGGCAAAAAAGTATTTAGTCAGCCACCAATTGTGCAACTTCTCCCATTTAAAAAGATGAGAGAGGCCTGTCATTGTTATCATAGGTATACCTCAACTATGAGAGACAGAATGAGAAAAAAAAAGTCCAGGAAATCACATTGTAGGATTTTAAAGAATTTATTTTCAAATTATTGTGGAAAATAAGTATTTGGTCAATAACAAAAGTTCATCTCAATACTTTGTTATATACCCTTTGTTGGCAATGACAGAGGTCAAACGTTTTCTGTAAGTCTTCACAAGGTTTTCACACACTGTTGCTGGTATTTTGGCCCATTCCTCCATGCAGATCTCCTCTAAAGCAGTGATGTTTTGGGGCTGTCGCTGGGCAACACGGACTTTCAACTCCCTGCAAAGATTTTCTATGGGGTTGAGATCTGGAGACTGGCTAGGCCACTCCAGGACCTTGAAATGCTTCTTACGAAGCCACTCCTTCGTTGCCCTGGCGGTGTGTTTGGGATCATTGTCATGCTGAAAGACCCAGCCACGCTTCATCTTCAGTGCCCTTGCTGATGGAAGGAGGTTTTCACTCAAAATCTCACGATACATGGCCCCATTCATTCTTTCCTTTACACGGATCAGTCGTCCTGGTCCCTTTGCAGAAAAACAGCCCCAAAGCATGATGTCTCCACCCCCACGCTTCACAGTAGGTATGGTGTTCTTTGGATGCAACTCTGCATTCTTTCTCCTCCAAACACGACGAGTTGAGTTTTTACCAAAAAGTTCTATTTTGGTTTCATCTGACCATATGACATTCTCCCAATCCTCTTCTGGATCATCTGGATCATTTTCCCAGCCTGGTGCAGGTCTACAATTTTGTCTCTGGTCTCCTTTGACAGCTCTTTGGTCTTGGCCATAGTGGAGTTTGGAGTATGACTGTTTGAGGTTGTGGACAGGTGTCTTTTATACTGATAACGAGTTCAAAAAGGTGCCATTAATACAGGTAACTAGTGGAGGACAGAGGAGCCTCTTAAAGAAGAAGTTACAGGTCTGTGAGAGCCAGAAATCTTGCTTGTTTGTAGGTGACCAAATACTTATTTTACCGAGGAATTTACCAATTAATTCTTTAAAATCCTACAATGTGATTTCCTGGATTGTTTCCCCCATTCTGTCTCTCATAGTTGAAGTGTACCTATGATGAAATTACAGGCATCTCTCATCTTTTTAAATGGGAGAACTTGCACAATTGGTGGCTGACTAAAAACTTTTTTGCCCCACTGTATGTCAACAATCAGCATCCACGTTCAAGGGAACAGCAGCTTGCTCATTTGCATCTGTATCCACACCGGACTGTCATATCACAGTGCACAAGAGTAAACTTCTACATTACTTTTTTTATTTAAATGTATAACTTAATGTAAAGCATCCTAATGTCAAAAATTGAACATCAATTTGCCAATATGTGGCAATAAACTCTTGAGCATGTCTTCCTTAAAAAACACATGAACAGCATGTGCAAAAAGCTCATTTTGAATGATAACAAAAGCCCTTTAGAATAATTGTTTTAGTAAGTAGTCAGCTAAAGAATTTCACACAGAGATTTTGACCAAGTGGACCTTCTTCATGTGGCGTTTGAACACAACGAGCAGACGAAATCGCTGGCCGCAACAGATGCACTTGAAGGGCTTGCTCTCCTTGTGTTGGGTCTGGGCGTGTTTAGTCATGTTCGAAGATCTGTTGAAGCTCTTCCCACAGGTGTAGCAGAGGTAAGGCCGTTCTCCAGTGTGAGTCCTCATGTGTTCTTTTATATGACATGTCATCTTGTATCTGTTCCCACAAATGGGACAGGCGTAAGGTTTCTCGTCTGTGTGCTTTCTGGTTTGGGAGATCATGTTGTTGCTGGAGGTTGGTGAACTCGTTTCTGCAGGAGTTGCGAGGTGCAATTCTAACTTCTTTGTATATGGCGGATATACTCCAAACGATGGTAACGGTTGGTCATCCTGTGATGGCATGTCATATTCCAAGTGCTCTCTGACTGTCACAACTGGAGTTAAATTGTCTGGCATCTGATTTTCTTCATGCTCTCCAACTGTGACGCTCGCAGTGAGGGTGTCTGTATCGCTGCTGTACGCCTGATATACCGGTGAGTCCACAGTCTCGGTCAGTTCCTCTTTAATGGGCATGTTGGATGGATCCTGTTTTGCCTCACTGGGAATATCTTCCGTCTTAACCTGCTTCTCCTGAGCAAAAACCTCCTGTGTCGGTGTGGGCAGTTCGATCTGCCTTGAATCTGTAACAGTGGATAGGAAAATGTTTTGGGTAGCAGCTTGAAAAATCACTTCTCTGATCACACAAACTTTACTGGTGGGTTTGAATAATCCCAAGGTGTGTTGCTCGTCCTTACAGCAGCAGAGAAATCAAATGCAAATCATGGTTTTAAAACAGTGAGCAGGGACGTCTATAAAAATGCACTTACAGAACACCGAACATAGGAAGACAAAAAGTAGAGTACAAGTCTCTCCAGAGTGATTCAGTATCTTACAGGATTACTGCACATTTATATTATGGGCATTCATAACATAGAGGTCTTACAACTGATGAAAGAAACAGAAATGTGTACCGACAGCCACTTCATCTCTAAATGCTTTAGCAACATGAATCTGCCAGACAAAATAAATTACATTAAATAAATTTACAGTAACGTTTCTTTTACACACATTCCAAATATTTGTGTTTTCTTTACAGTGATTGTGCATAAGCAATACAGTAAGTCCATGAATGCGATATGAGATTTCTCCCCTATTTACAACCATAGATTACTCCAATATGACAGGAACCTGGGATATGTCTTGTCTGGAGGACATCATCTTGTGATTCGAAACACAGCCTTCTAATGCTACCATACTTTGTGTGGGTTCACAAGTGATATAAAATGGCTAATGTCAGCTGTATTTAACACAGAAAGGATCTCAGGTGTGATTAAATACTAAGCAGCTTTGTTTCACCCTTCAGGTCACTGACTTCAACTTCTCTCACCACAATCCCAACATGCTTTTTTTCCAAGGTTGGCAGACAGTAGAAACATGCTGCAGCTTCAGAAACGATGCAAATATAAAAACACAAATATGTCGGAAACACAAGCAAATGGTGAATGTTTTCTCAGTGCTACGCATGTATTGTCATGTTGGTGAAGAGGTTTCTTAATTTCCATGCGTTTTGGCACATTTGGGTTTGAATATTTGCATCGTTTCTGCAGCGCGCCTCTCCTAATGGAAAAGTTTCGGGCCGTTGTAACGACTTTGCACCTATCAGGCACGTAAACTCATCATAAAAATGACCAGGAATTACAAGGCCAGAGGTTGGAATTAGAGACAGGAAATCACAAAAGAGAAATGCAATCACTGTAAGTGACATCATATTAGGATCAAATTCATTAGCCTATCACATTTTCACCTTTAATTGTTCAAACCATATTAAAGCTTATTGTGATAAAGAATTTAAGCAGCTCCTGCAAATGCAACCTTGGATTTTTAAGGTTAAAAAAGGTATTTGTCCTATATGTAAGAACTGAAACTTGCAGGGAGTCTTTTTTTATAAACTCAGGAAGAAAACAATACGCTTGATAATGAATTGAAGCATTGACAAATCCTTTTGTTTTTTTTGTTTTTTTTCTTACTTGCAACGGTAGCATTGCTATTGTTGACCATTCAGGTTCAGCATGAACATATTACTGGGCTTGTCTCAAGGTGTTTTTCATGTTGTTTGCTACACCAGATCATTTGCAAATGTTCTAAAATGTAAGGGTTCATCATCATCACCTGCCTGAATATGAAGTATTTCTCAAGAAGTAGGGTTTAATTTTATTATATATATACATATATATACATACATATACATATATATACATATATACATATACATATATACACACAGTGGAGGAAATAAGTATTGGATCCCCTGCCAATTTAGTTAGTTTACCCATCTAAAAATAAATGAGCAGTCTGTAATTGTTATGGTAGGTTTATTTTAACAGTGAGAGACAGAATATATTTTTAGAAAATCCATTAATTGACATTAAAAAAAAGATATAAATTGATTTGTGTTTAATTTGGGGAAATAAGTATTTGATCCCCTTGCAACCAACAAGGATTCTGGCTCCCACGGACCGGTTAAATTACTCCTCTCGCCATAAGAACGTACTCCTGATTTCAACTCGTTACCTGGATAAAAGACACCTGTCCAGTCAATAAATCAGATTACAACCTCTCCACTGAGGGCAAGATCAAAGACAGGTCTTGTGATCAAGGTGGAACTAATGTCTAAGGACATCAGGGACAAGATTGTAGACCAGCACAAGGCTGGAATAGGCTACAAGACCACCAACAAGCATCTTGGGGAGAAAGAGACAACTGGTTTGATTATTAGAAAATGGAAGAAGCACAAAATGACCATCAATCGACCTCGTTCTGGGGCGCCACAATCTACGATCTCGCCTCTTGGGGCATCAATGATCATGAGAAAGGTGAGGGATCAGTCAAGAACTACACAGGAGGGACGTGTTAATGATCTGAAGGCAGCTGGGACCACAGTCACCAAGGAAACTATTGGTAACACACTATGCAGTAACGGATAAAAATCCTGCAGCGCCCGCATGGGTCCCCTGCTCAAGAAGGCACATGTACAGGCCGTCTGAAGTTTGCCAATGAACCTCTGAATGATTCAGAGACGGCTTATAAGAAGGTGATGTGGTCAGATGAGACCAAAATCAAGATCTATTTGACATGTCGTGTTTGGAGGAAGAGAAATGCTGACTATTACCCCAAGAACACCATCCCCAGCATCAAGCATGAGGGTGGAAACATTATGCTTTGAGGCTGTCCAACCAGGCTTTCTCCACCAAGAACTAAGGCATGTTTTGCAAGGGGATCACATACTTATTTCCCCCAATTAAATGCAAATTAATTTATATCTTTTTTTTAAATGTACATTTCTGGATTTTCTTTGATATTCTGTCTCTCACTGTTAGAATAAACCTACCATAGAAATTACAGACTGTTCATGTCTTTGTAAGTGGGTAAACTAACTAAATTGGCAGGGGATCAAATGCTTATTTTCAGACAGACAGACACACAGACAGACAGACAGACACACAGACACACAGACAGACAGACAGACACAGACAGACACACAGACAGACACACAGACAGACAGACTTATTTTATTTTGAAATTGACCGGAAATATGTACTCTCTTGACTGTACTGGAAAACAGTAACGCTAGCTAAAACTGCTTGCTAACATAATGTCGCTAAATGTAGCAAATATAAAACACTTAACAGACTGTAAACGGTGTTATCTGCTGTGCTTTAATTACCGTTATAGGACAATGATAACGTTAGCCGACAGTAAGGTGCAGTGCACACAGAAACATACCTGCCCTCTGCAGCCTTATCTCTGGCTTGTAGACCAAATCCAGCAGCCTCTGCAGCCTCTGGTTCTCCAGCTTGGTTTGGTACACCTCCTCTTGGTAGTCCACGATTGTCTTCTCAACAAACCCGTAGATGTCTACAGCAGCTGCGGTTAATCTCTCCGTGAGGAAGACATTGAACGACTGGAGCGTAGCGTTAGCCATCTTATGATAACCCGACTGTCAGCTCCCTGTTGCCAGCTGTGTGTGTGCACTGTTGAGTGAAACAGCCTTCAATATCAAATGTAACAAGAGTCATACCGCCACCTATTGTACTGGACTGTGTATTACTGTAGTATCCTGTAAATATACAACTGTGTGCAATATCGACTAATGTGAAAAACACCCTTGTGCAATTTACGCTTTATTTTTCTTTCAATTTATTTACAATCTGTAAACAGGTCCGTCCTCCATATCACAGTAATGTCTAAAGGTAAAAGTGTATTCATATTTTCAGAAAAATAGGCTTTAGAATTCCCTGAAATATTTAATTATTTTTGTGCACTTTTAAAGTTAGGAGTAATGTGTCTCTGAGTGCTGACTGCTTCACCAACAGCGGACATAAGTTTATTATGGTCAATATTCATATAAAATAATAAGAATATGTCCAAAATCCAATTAAAATATGTGGGTCATTGTCGCTGAAGGGTGACTTTCACACTTCATGATTTTGACCAGCAGTTAGCATTTAAGATCGCACCAAGTTGTGACTAGCTAACTATTGTTAGACTTTTTTATTTGAGAGATTTTAGTATAGTTAACTTAAATGTTTATAAAATAAAATATTCTAATCTCTTCCAGGATATTTTATGCCGATAGGATGGACATGTTAAGCTTGCAGAAAGCAAGTTAGTAAACTTATACAAATAAGACTATTAAAAAGGAAAATCACTTACTCACCTTTGGACTTTAATTTTCCCGCCACTGACGAGAGAAAATACCTGCCTTTGTGATGTCACAGGAGGGAATATGACAGGGTGGACATTTATTTATGGGACACACATACTCTCAATTTTTTATAAATAAAATATGATTTTGATACACCATATTGCACTTATGCTGAGCAAAGTCATATTAAGCAAAATCATAATATTAAAATATATGTATATTTTTGTGATGATTTGACTTATTTTACCCACTTCGCAATGTAATGGATGGTGCAAGGGACATAGAAAAATAGCATACATCCTCTTCTAGAAAACAGAACAAAACTAGTAAATGTATCGAAAGAGCCAAGTAATGCATTCTATCTATAAAATAAACACTGAACTAATAGGAAAAAATACTTTTTAAATCTTTGATGAATTAACACAGCAAATTGATGATTTACAGTGGGGCAAAAAAGTATTTAGTCAGCCACCAATTGTGCAACTTCTCCCATTTAAAAAGATGAGAGAGGCCTGTAATTTTTATCATAGGCATACCTCAACTATGAGAGACAAAATAAGAAGAAAAATCCAGAAAATCACATTGTAGGATTTTAAAGAATTTATTTTCAAATGATTGTGGAAAATAAGTATTTGGTCAATAACAAAAGTTCATCTCAATACTTTGTTATATACCCTTTGTTGGCAATGACAGAGGTCAAACGTTTTCTGTAAGTCTTCACAAGGTTTTCACACACTGTTGCTGGTATTTTGGCCCATTCCTTCATGCAGTGATGTTTTGGGGCTGTCGCTGGGCAACACGGACTTTCAACTCCCTCCAAAGATTTTCTATGGGGTTGAGATCTGGAGACTGGCTAGGCCACTCCAGGACCTTGAAATGCTTCTTACGAAGCCACTCCTTCGTTGCCCTGGCGGTGTGTTTGGGATCATTGTCATGCTGAAAGACCCAGCCACGCTTCATCTTCAGTGCCCTTGCTGATGGAAGGAGGTTTTCACTCAAAATCTCACGATACATGGCCTCATTCATTCTTTCCTTTACACGGATCAGTCGTCCTGGTCCCTTTGCAGAAAAACAGCCCCAAAGCATGATGTTTCCACCCCCATGCTTCACAGTAGGTATGGTGTTCTTTGGATGCAACTCTGCATTCTTTCTCCTCCAAACACGACGAGTTGAGTTTTTACCAAAAAGTTCTATTTTGGTTTCATCTGACCATATGACATTTTCCCAATCCTCTTCTGGATCATCCAAATGCCCTCTAGCAAACTTCAGACGGGCCTGGACATGTACTGGCTTAAGCAGGGCGACACGTCTGGAACTGCAGGATTTAAGTCCCTGGCGGCGTAGTGTGTTACTGAGGTATACCTATGATAAAAATGACAGGCCTCTCTCATCTTTTTAAATGGGAGAACTTGCACAATTGGTGGCTGACTAAATACTTTTTTGCCCCACTGTATGTACAGGACACCAAAAGGCACCCTTCAGCGAGAATTACCCTTGTATTGTTTGAACCTTGTAGTTCAACGATTCTGCATTGATTTGGTGTAAATGAGTCACATGATATGGAGGCTGCTGAAATAAATGAGACTTTACGCTATCTTTCTAATTATTCATATAAAATAAAATATAACACTAAAAAAGGAATGCTGACATGTAAGCTATGTCAAACATTGAAAAAGATATGTCTGACAAGGTAGGCTATCTATAGGTCCCTGGAGGTCTAGTGGTTAGGATTTGGTGCTCTCACTGCCACGGCCCGGGTCCCATTCCCGGTCAAGGAACACTGTTTTACCCTTTGAAATTATAATAGGACGATTTAGTAAAGTAATCTAAAGAAGAACGAAAAGCTATGAACAGCTCAAACACCTCTCCCTCCATCCAAATCAGCAGTCTTGGCTTAAACTTCGACCCTGTTACACTTTTTTTTTGTTTTTGTTCTTTTATTTATTCATTGGTCAAATTATCTTAAGGGAGAGAGGCTGGGGTGTTCATTCAGAACAAAGCCCTCTCTTAATCCATCTGAGCTCATGGAAATAGTATGGCATCACTGATATTGATAGTAGACATATTTAGAGTGAATTGACGCATGGCTATTAATAATTTCCGCTGCTTTCACCCTTGAGAGAGGGAATTTTGATAGTTTTGATACTACTTCCCTGTTAGTATACGTTTGATAATTTTAACTACACTGAAGTATTACGCCTTATAATTCATCTCCAGTGTTCAAAAGACACCACAACCATATAAAAGATTATTACAAAATACATCCACAATTTTGATTTGAAATTGGAATAAAAATACTGGTTCAAGAAAGAAAGAATACTGTACACAGACTTTGAATATGCTACATCAACATGCTGGAATAACAATTGAAAATAGGTCCGCATTTGTACATTTTAAAGTGCATTGCAGTATATAAAAAGTGAGGTGGTGAAGTGTGATGGAGGACATCTGCTGTGACCTCACTGATTTGGGTATGGTCAGAACAATAAGGCATGTACCTTGGATGTTTAAATAGCAGGACAGCTGCAGATCTCAGTTTTTTCAAATACATGATTTTGAAAATTGGAGGCATTTTTTTTATTGCATAATGGGAAAAATCCACACAAAACACAAGGAATAATTTATACTACTATTATTATTATTATTATTATTATTATTGTTATTATTATTTCATGTCTGCTTAATGATAGAAGCTATAATTTTTGTTTTACAAGTATAACAAATATGATTACAATATAAGCTTATCAAAACATTAGTGAGGATTGCAAACCCTCCGAACTGACTATGCTCATGAAATATTTCACAAGATGCATTATTTTACTGCTCCATGTCATTATCGTTCTGCAGAGTTTTCATTGCCAGGCCCCAGAGAGTGACACTGGAGATGAACTGGCCCTCAGTGGACCTGTACAACCCACTGCTGGGCCGGCTAGAAGACGTGAGGGAGCTGCAGTGATCTGTGGGAGGAAGGTAGGGCCTCCCCATCAGATCTCTGCCCATATCTCCCGACATGTTCCCGTTCTCCACATACGGCCCGTACACTGCCTCCTGAGAGAGGTGGAGGGGTTTGGCTAGCTTTATGTGGTCTGAGGCTGTCATGGCTGCGCTCCTCTCCTGGTGGTTGGAGGAGAGCAGGTGATGGGGGACGAGTGATCGCAGCTCTGGAAGAGGGGTGGGGGTAGGAGCTGGGCTGATTTGCATGCTGGGAGGTGGAGTTTCTGTATGAGGTGTTGGTGGTGGTGAAGGTGATGAGGGTTTCTCTAACCCTGCATGGGCCTGTCGTGCTGGGGAAATTCTTTGCAGTTGATGCAGATGGACGTTTTTTTTGGCGGACCGGTTTTGGGACAGAGGCTGCAACATCTGAGCTACGAGGCGGGTCAGATGTGTCTGTGGCCGGGCTGTCTGTTGGAGCCCCCTTGCAGTGTCTGTTGCTGTGTCTCCTCAACATGGCGGAGCGGGTAAAGCTCTTTCCACAGGCGTTACAGATGTAGGGTTTCTCCCCCGTGTGTGACCTTATGTGACGCTGCAAGTCCCCTGAGCCGATGAAGCACTTTCCTATAATATTATAGAAAACACATATTGAGTATCAATATTGTCAAGGCTGTAGCTACAGTCCTACTATGAAAAACAAAATGATCAAGTATTACTCGGTGAAATGGTGAACGATTATTGACCCTACAGCAAGAAATGACCACAACACTCAATGAAAAATAAATCCTTCACAATCCTATTACGCTTGGAAAGCCTAGCGTTAGAAATGATAAGTCAGTTAATAGCAGGCGAAACATGTTCATATTGAGTATTTACATGAACAAAAATGTAACCATTTTACACGTGGGATACATTTCATGAATTAAAATAGGATTTATATTCTTCACTTGTCCATTTAACAGTTTAACTGCAACTATAAATTCATTATTGTTCTTTTGGGAAAATGTTCTTGATGCATCATTGATTATTAGTATAAACCAGATAAGTCATGCCCAACGTGGTGTCCTTAAAATGCTTATTTTGTCCACCCAAAAGTCAATAACCGGAAGATATGCAATTTATAGTCACATTAGATAAAGAGCCGCAAACACTTGCCACTGAAAAGCTGAAACCACCTAATGTTAGCTAAGCTTTAAAACATGACTAATCGTTTATCAAAATAATTGCTGTTTAGTTTTCTGTTAACTGATGAGTCATTCAGCCATAGAATTGGGATTTTATGCAACTACATCCAAAGTAAAATCAATATTAATAATACTTTCAACAAGATGGACGCTGTTCCTTACCACAGGTGGCACAGCTGTGAGGTTTTTCCCCAGAGTGGCGACCCTTGTGCTTCAGAAGCTTTCTGTGCGTGTTGAAGGATTTCCCGCACTGGTCACATGTGAATGTCTTGTCTGTGGTGTGAGTCCTCTTGTGCTCCTTGAGATTACTCAAGTTGTTAAATCCTGAGATAAAAGACAAGAACAGTGAATCAAACAAAAGAAGAAAAACGTGTCAACATTTTACAGCTGAGTCTGTGATCAAGGCAGCACACACCACTGAGGATTGTTTTTCTAAAAGGTTTAACTTGAGAACGAGACCCTTAATTAAGTTCAAGGTTGCTATTTAAAATTGTTGCAGCGGTTATTTACCTCGACCACATATATCACACAGATGGGGCTTCTCTCCTGTGTGGACCACTTTGTGACGATGGACATCCCCTGATGCAGTAAAGCTGGAAAACACAGATGAAATATTGAATTTTAAGGGCAATTTTATGGTTGCATACACGGTCAATTCTCAGATGGTAGTTTATTATTCTTAGTTAGTTACCACCACAAATGATTTTGTGATAAATAAGAATCTGAGAAAGGTGGTATTGTAAAGAAAACTAAATTATTATGGTGGGCTATTCCTGAAATATTGTCAAGATTTTGGAAAAATAGTAATCAGTTAGGAATTAAGGTAGACACAAACATGCAAAAAAAAAAAAAATAATGGACAGATAATACCTTTAGGGGGAAGGGGCATGACAAAAAAGTTGAATTAGATTTAGGGTAAATTGACAAATGCAGTTAGCTTACCTTTTACCACATAACTCACAGATGTACGGTCTTTCTCCAGAGTGTCGCCGCAAATGTGTCTGTAAATTTCCAGCCTGTGAAATAAAAATGAGTTAGAGCTCTCCATATAATCTTCCCATCTAAGAATAACTGTTTAAATAAGAATAATACACCAAACCACACCTGTGAGAAGTTTCTCCCACACACATTACACTGAAAGGGTTTCTCACCTGCAAGACAAAAAATGTAGGTTTGTGTCTGAAAACCTTATTACTTATAAATTAAAACAATTAACAACAAAACATGTTATTGTACATGTGTGATTATAAAGAAGAAATACCGGTATGTGAGCGCTTGTGCAGCTCCAGGTTGCTTGGATGTTTGAAGATCTTCCCACACACCTCACAACAGTACTGCTTGTTTCCTGTCTGCTGCGGTGGCTCAGGCACAGTCTCCAGATTTTCCTCTTCTTGGTTCACAGCTGGAGACCTGGGAGGTTGTGCCTCTGTGGGTGTCTCTATTACCGGCTCCTTGTTAACGTTAAGGCCCTCAACCGGAGCTTCTGTAACTTCAGTTTGGATCACTTTCTCTTCTTGATGACTCTCTTTGGGACAGATGAGGACAGGCTCACTCACAGACTCAGCAAACATCTCCTCCAAAGCCTTCTGAGACCGGAGGTAGTTGTATTTCTTTAGGTACACAGCTTTCTTTGGGCGCATTGGCTTGTTTAGCATGGGGTCTTCTGAGTTAGAGCTGAGGGTGTTCAAATTATCTGAGGGTGTTAAAGAAGAAACAGGGTTCTTATTGACTGCCACAGGTGTGCAGGAAGGATTGGGCTGAACTATGTTTCCCGGGCATACAGGAGTGTTGCCGCCTCCCTGACCAACTCCAAGCTGAATCTGCTGCTCTTCCACCAGCACCAAAGGGCACGGAGTTTGATTTAAGGCTGCAATATTAGTCTCTAGTGCACTTTGTTTGAAATACTGCTTACTGTAGAAGTTACGGAGCTTGTAGCCGTGGACAAGCTGTTTTTCTACAGGTGCCTGAGTGCTGCCGGCTGTGTCACAATTTGTGCTGCTATTAGAAACAGAAACAGACATCTTTTTGTTGTGGTCCATGTCCGCACTGAAGCTGGTCCTCTGTGTTTCCGAGGGACAGTGGAGGTCGACATCGTTCGGAAGACTGCTCCCCAAGAGGCAGTCGTGCTCGGAGCTCAGCATGCCCGGGAGAGAAAATGAATGGATCTCCACCGGTGGAGGGCTAGGCTTGAGGAAAGTATTGCACATGCTCTGGACATTTAGAACCTGCAAACACTGTGCAATGTCCAGGAGTGCTTGAACATTATCTTGGTTGATGTCAAGATGGGATGTGTACATGTAGTCCAATATTTGTCCCATACCGCTCACGTCTTGGATGACCAAGTTGAACACCTCATTCTTTTGACTGGGGGAACTTTGGAATAAAGACCTGGAAAAAAATCAAAGCATTACTTTGTTACTCTAAATCAGCAACATAGGATTACTTAGCTAAATATATAGGAGGGAAACCATACTAATACACTGATTCACACTCCATTAAATACAAAAATGCACCTGAAATAGGAGCTGAAAGCAGCCAGGACGTTTTTGTGGGCTTTGAAGCAGACACCTTTGACCACCAGCATGCAGTCACAGAGCAGACCCTGGATCCTCTGCTCCTGGAGCTGCTGCAGGAGGTAGGAGCTGTGGGTGGACAGAGTGTCCATGGTCACTCAGCTGCTGAACAACTCAGTTCTAGAAAAAACCTAGGGGACACATTTGAAATACAACAAATATATTTTAAAATAAACATTATTATTTATAATGTAATGCTTGAAACACAACCAAATTGAAAGTGATGGTAGCGAGTTTTTTTAATTGTTAAATTCCTATATAGTTCAACAACTGCTCAGATTCTAGTCGGTGTGTGCTACGAGACCACCCATGCAAAAATTGGGACGAAAACGACCAACAAGCTAACTACAATGCTAGGCTAAACAACGGGGAGCAGTGTGAGTCGCTGCATCATGAAGCCCCTAAAGAAATACACTTTAAACCGATAATCAAAGCTCTGAATACTTTTAGTTCAGTAAAGCTTGACATAAATATAACCTACATCTGAGGAGTCCACCTTTTATTTGGATGATGGGTCACTTTTCCAGAGTAAGAAGCGTCACTTCCCTTCCTGGTGTAACCTGTATTTCGATCCGTCAAAAACTGAAGCAGGAGAAAATAGACTAATAACTTTGACAATAAGAAGTAATGATGGTGTAATGTAACATGAAGTCTAAAATGAGTGTAAGTGAAAAAAAAAGCTTGGCACGAGGTTTGTTTTCATCAAGGCCGGAACTTCTCTCATTTTCTATTTTACACGGAAGACATTGAGTGGAACTAACGTGTGTCGTCACATGTGTTTTGAAAAGTTTATGGGAATGGAGCAGACCCACGGCAACCGTACGCACTAATATATCCTCAATTGTTTCAGTCAATGTTTAATTTTAACCTTTGCTGTCTTTGGATAACCTTAGCTTCATTTGGTTGGCTGACATTAGCTCAAACCAGTGCGGTGGAGATTTTCTGCATTGTACCGATTTCGTTTTAACGTAAAGTTACACGCTGGTTACCGATAGTAGGAAGGAACCAGTTTGGATAATCGTTATACTTACGGATTAGTCTAAACAAAAGTTTCGTTCAAAAATGGTGTTTTTCACCTGCAACGGGTGTGGTGAATCCCTGAAAAAAGCTCAGGTTGATAAACACGTGAACATGTGCCGGGGTTGCCAGGTCCTGTCCTGCATCGACTGTGGAAAAGACTTCTGGTAATGACCCGACTGTTTGCTAGAGCTTACGTTCGCTTGATATTTTATATTTAGAGCCCAATCTGACTGTATTTGTGTAACGTTGTGTTCACATTAAACAGGGGTGATGACTACAAGAACCACGTTAAATGTATCAGTGAAGACCAGAAGTATGGAGGCAAAGGATATGAGGCTAAGGCAAACAAAGGAGATTTAAAACAGCAGCAGTGGATCCAGGTACAGAGGAACGACACCATCACTCTTATATTTTTGTGTTTAAAGTCTATTGTTTGCTAACTTGATTCCCCTGCCTCAGAAAGTCCATGACGCCATGAACAAGCCTGGAGTCAGTGCAAAGCTAAAGGATGTGCTCCAACAAGTCAGCTCGTATGACAACGTACCGAGAAAGAGGGCCAAGTTTCAGGTTGGAATTATTTCAGTTTATCAGTAGTGTGATGTTTTATTGAACACCTTGTGTTATTCTATACGAACTAACAAGTCGATCCAGTTCATATCATGCCCTTGAGAAAGAAAAATGCACCACTTGGTGAGAACATCAACAGTGTATAAATTCAAAAGTATTTGGAGTAGAGCTATAGGGTTTTGCAAGTTCCCACGGGTTTAATAGAAGTTTGAAAAATAAGTTCAAAAATAAAAGTCTGACGTAAACTTGGAGTTTGCAGTGAGTTGTTAGGAAAGTGTGTGTGTGTGTGTGTGTGTGTGTGTGTGTGTGTGTGTGTGTGTGTGTGTGTGTGTGTGTGTGTGTGTGTGTGTGTGTGTGTGTGTGTGTGTGTGTGTGTGTGTGTGTGTTGTCTTTCATGCATCCAATTTTATTTTGGTTTTTCTTCAGAACTGGATGAGAAACAGTCTTAAAATAGCAAACACCGGTCTGCATGATGAAGTGTGGGACATCCTTGCTGCAGGTGACAATGTAAGTTACTCTGCTTACAGCTTACTTTAATTGTTGTTTGTTTGACGAATTCTCTTTGCACATCAGTCACTGTCAGCCATTATAGACAGAGATGAAATTGTTTTAGTTAATTCAAATCAACAGTCATCAAATGGTTTATTGACTCTTTATGATAACCATGCTACACAGATGTATGTTTTCTTAACCAATTCATTTAATTTTCATATTTCTAGGTGATCGTTTTATGAAGTATTCCTTTTGCTGTCTGGCTGTCATAAATCCGCCAAGGAAAGAAATATTTTTTTTAATACTATCTTTTATTCCCAACCCATAATCCAGCAGCCTCCTCAGGCCCCCCAGGAGACTAAAGAAGCTAAGCAGACAGTTGCTGAAGTCAAAGTGGAAACTAATGGAAATGAAAAGCAGAACGGCAGTCAAGACGCAGAGAAGAAGACGAAACTGAACAAACGGGAGCGTAAAGAGGCCCGGCAGCAGAAGAGTGGGAAGGCTGTGAAAACTGCTGAGAAGACAGATGCACAGGAGCCAGAAGAAGGCAAAAAGAAAAAGAAGGACAGGAAGAGGAAGCTCAGCAGTGAGGGTGAAGAAGAGAAAGAGCAGAACGGTGCTGGGAATGAGACAACCAGCAAGAAAACAAAGACAAGTAAGGCACCCTTTAAAGAGATGCTGTTCTCCTAGCAGTTTTTTTACAATATTTTATTTCTAATGTTATTAGCAACACTGCAGCTTTGTGTCTATTAATGAATACTGATATGTGGAATTGCTTAATGTTAGCATCAGCCGCTTTGCAAGGTATGTTACAAATAATTGAGATAAAAATGTATGCCTTTTATTCAAGAAATTATGGTAAATTGGTTAAATACTCAGAACATCTGTTTTATTGTAGAGCGCTCATAAGTCTTTGTGTTAGGAAGTATTGTCTTTATAACTATAGCGGATTATCTTTAAAACAAAAAACTATCTATTGATGTCATTATGCAACGTTATTTAGCTAAACACATACCTGTTTTGTATTCTTTTTTTCAGTGGACCAAGAAGATGTTGAAACAACAGAAGAGACAGAGGACCGAGAAGTTCCGAAAGGTAACACGGATCCCATCATGACTTTTGATATCTTTATAGAAGTGATGGCTTTTCACAATAAATCCACCAGGGGTCATTGTTGCTTCTTTTGTTGACAGCGGGGAAATGTGAATAATAGGTGTATTATCTCCCCTACTGGCAGCTCATTTATGTTTTTGATTCATTTACAGGCAAATTCAACTGGAAGGGAAATATCAAGGCACTACTGAAAGACTCAGATGACCAGGAACTGCCATTAAAGAAACTCAGGAAGAAGGTGAAGCATGAAGTGCAGTGTTTGAATAACAGGAGGGTGATCCCAGCAAGTTTTTTTGAGTTCTCTTTGTTTAATTATGATGTTAACAGCTTGTTGCTCTTTTTACAGGTTGTGGCAGCGTACTTCTCTTTTACTGGCGATGCAAATTTTAGGAAGGAGGAAGAGGTGCTTGCTATTTTCAACAAGAAGATCAGCAACAATCCCAAATTTAGAGTTTTGAAAGAAAAAGTTAGACTTATAAATTAGACCTGTTTGTCCCGCCCGTCTGGCATGAAATGTATTTTTCATAGACTTTTAAAATGTAAAAGCCTTCGTTGTCTGCCATCCTCCCTTGGATGTTTTTGTACAGATGACCTAATCTTAAAGATTAAATCATTTTATAATTGAATAAGGTGTTGTTTTACTGATTGCATTGAATAGGGCTTTTACAAATTACCTTACAAGGTGTCATTGTTTAATGTATGAAATGACAATTGTGATAGACGGCCGCTCTGTTTCACATTCCAAGCCCGCGGTAAGTCTGGGAAATGGCACCTTATCTGTGGGATTGGATGTTGGAGTGGGGGAAGGGAAACAGGAGAGGTGCACCTGAGGTGAATTTGACTCTCACACGGGACGAAGCTAATGCACATTCCTCGGCACCCCGAACAGGGTTCACTTGGCCAGGGACACAGAAGCTCCATAGAAGCAAGATGCTTGGTGTCAGCCTCAGGTGAAGTTTTAATGCTGTCTGATTTTCAACCGCTAGAATGAGCAGCCTCTACCCTGTGTACACACACACACACACACACTCACACAGAAATCAGCCCAGCTTTATGAAGCTCTAGTAATCCCGGCAGGTTTAACACTGATGCTCATTCATCACACTGCTCACCTGTAATTGTATATTGCATACTTTGGGTATTAGTCAAGCTGTTACTCAAGTTTTCTAGTATCAACACACTGTTTTTGTGTTGTGTTAGTTTTAATCTAGACCCCACAGGATACTCCAGAAAAGCTGAAACTAAACCTGTCATTGCTGTAGCATAACAAATCTAAGATAGATTTGATTTTTCTCTACTACTTGATACTGTCAAATGTCTGTGTGGCTATGTGTTTTCTGTGGGTGCAATTTCCTACATAGTTAAAAAATATGTCTTGTCTGTACTGAAACAAGAATGAGATTCACATTTTTTCTTGAAAGGGAAAACTAATATCAGTCAATAGTCAGGTGTTTTACTTCCTAAACTTGGTAATGGGTGTGACCATTAACTTATAGTGCTAATGTTAGTGTACACTTTATTAAATTTTAAAAGTGGCAAATATATGGTGTGAAAATGCTCTGTTACAAGTACAAGGTAGTTAAACATTGCTCTCCATTAAAAGTATTCGATTGGAACCAGAAATTTAGATTTGCATGAAAACATAGTCTCATTAACGAAAGTGAGTACGAAGTGTGAAGCATATATTCAGGTAAATTAAATGTACTTATTTGTACTGTACATCAGTGACTACATGTATTGTATGCTTCTTTTGCTATCGTAAGGATGCATAAACATGACCAGGTATTCCTTCTCTTACTAATCCCCAGGGTATGAGCCAGACTTCTCAGACTGATGTCTCAGAGTATGAGGTAACACTGTTATCTGGTGCATCTGCACAGGAACAACAAATGCTCAGTGGTGGAGGAAGTGCACAGATCTTCGATTTAAGTAAAAGTAGCCACAGGCCTAGGGAAGTGGTATAAAATGTTACTCGGGTAAAAGTATAAGCATCAAATACCAAGTGTACTTCAATGATAATATGATAATTTATTTTCAATCATTAATCTGAAAAGCAAGTATTTAGTCATCCAATACATTTTGTGTAGTGTAAGTATAGAGGTCCTTGTGCAAAAGCTAACATTTTACTACATGCCTAAGAGTTTAATTAACCCATGTGATGATTAAAGATGTATTGCAGTCAGTTTTAGGTGTACCTAAAAGTCACCAGATTGTTAGTGGTTGCTCCAGAATAAGTGGTAGCGGCAGAAAGTATCATTCACTTCTCTTCACTACACGTGCCCTGACTGTGCCAGGTTGAAATTGATAGTGAATTAGTATAAAGGTATCAGCAGTGTGTCAGATTAGTGCCTGCGCTATGTAAAAGTATACATTCAAGATAGTTGTTGGAATACAGGCAGCTATTATGCATTCTGTAAAGTGTATGAGGGATGGAATCAAATGTGCCCTGTTTGACTTTTTTGTTCCAATATCCTCAGTTAGCCTTTGAGGGTAAGTTTCAATTCCAGCCTGGTGGTCCAGTTTGTTTGAGGCTCTCGTGTCAGGATGGCCTTCATGGATGTTCTACACAAAACACAGTGATTGCATTAGACAAGTAGTTTGTTGTATAGATAAAAAAAAAACACATGGAAAATGTTTAATGTAGATATTGTTTATGTGCTCGGTAAAACAGTACATTTCATCAGTGTGTTTTACAAGTACTATATTGTCAAGCCTGTTGAGGGTAGGTCTGCATAACTCTCAGGCAATATTGCTTTCATTCACATACATTTTGGAAACTAAACGTTGTATTTTATACTTATGAAGTAACTTGTGGGCATTATTAGCTTAGTTTAATTACTTGCACAGATGAAAACAGAACAAAATAAAGGATTAAAAAAAGACCTCCACATGTTCTTTGATTAGTTATTGTTTTTTCTTATAATACATTTTATTTTATTAAATATATTAATGTTTTTTAATGCCGTATTTGAGCTATGTCTTGACATTTTAAAAATGTTTTAGTTATAATAAAAACTACAGCTGTCGCGGTCGAGTGCGTCATAAGTAAGCGACTCCGTCTAACAGGAAGTGCCTTCTAATGATTAGCCTTTAGAACTGTAAGATAAACTTAGCATCAACAAAATGCTGAACGAAAGTGAACTTGCCACTTTGCGGAATAGATTTAAGAAAGATGCCGAGTTTCTTATGCAAACAAGGACACATGGCGACGAAGATGAGAAGAGTAAGCTCCAGAAACATTGTGTTTGCTAGCGCTGTAAGCCAACTTTTACAGGTTATTTAGAGAAAGTGCTTTCTGTTAACACCTGAATGAAACGTTATTGTTAAACTCAGAATTGTTCCTCTGGGCACTAACTTAATGAATGTAAGTGCTAGTGACAATACGTCAAATAAGCACATCTTGGTGGCTAACCTGAGCTAACATAGTTGAAGGACATTTAGCTTACTTTTATTGGTAAATCTATTAAATGGCCAGTTTGTAGTCCACTGGCTTTATCGTTTTTTAAAAGCCTGTTCCTTTCACAAACTATATCGGAAGAAAGATATATGCTATTCGTGAATGCAACATTTTTTGTCTAATGTGGGGTTATATGTTGGACAATCGTCCCATTTTGTGGCCCTTCCTGGCAGAAATCCAGCAATTCTTGATTGTTTTGACTGGGCAAACGCTGTGTCAGCTCAGCAACATAATATCCTCTTCTCTGCTCACTGTCCTTAATCTAAGGGTCATGCATTTGCCAGTGTAAACTAATAACTGCAATATAAGTTACATTTTTCCAATTGTGATCCCTTCTTTAATCATTGCTGCTTTTATTGAAGTGTACACACCACAGGTAGTCCTTCTGAAAAAAACAGGTGGTATAGTTTCATGCCGTATCAAAGGTGGACCACCATGTATAACTTTGATTAAAAATGTAGGCCAACTATTTTTCAGGGCATGGAGTTCATTGTGAACTCTGCACAGACTAGTCCAGCATGCTGAGACACTTCAGCAGCCAACAAAATCCTCTGATATGTTAAATCAACCGTTAAATTATAGAGATTAATACCTCTCCGAGAAGTAAGATTATCTCATAAAAGCTATCAGTTTCACCAAAAAAAAAAGCTCCATACCCGTTTAAAGGAGGGGATTTAGCACCAGACAAGATGGATCTCAAATTTGGTAGTAAATTCTTTATCAAAGTTTTTTTTTTTTTTTTCATGCAATGTGTAATTCAGGGCAAAAACTTTAAGGCTGTAGTCACACTTTAAAGTACATGTGAGCTGTCGAGCAAATTGTATTTTGCTATGAATCAATGTGTTGTTTTAACCTTTCCATAGGTCTATTGAAGCTCTATTCCTTTATTATTTTCTTTCAGGTCAGGAAGAAAAAGATGCTAAGCCTCTCCCTCGCATTAACAGACACTCCATTTTCTGGATCGTGGCATCTGTAGCTGTTACCTACTATGTGGATTTCCTCAACAACATCATAGAGAACGATGATATCAAAAGGTGATTAAATTACAAGCGCAGTTTCTTGCAGCTGTTGTTTGATTTTCTCTATTACAACCATTATAATGCAAGCTGTGTTAAGTGCGGGGGACGAAGGAAGAAAATTGAAGTATATTATAGTGTTATTTTTTTGTATATTTCCTATGAATTACATTTAAACACAGTAAACCTATTTGTAAAGAAAATTTGAAAAGCATTGATTTTGCGTAAGGTGGTGTAAGCATTTTTGAGAGGCTTCTATAAGTCCCTATATTTGCCTTCTTGTCTTATACCTATTTCTCCAGTTGGTGGTTCAATGTGGGTCTGGTCCTCCTTGGGATCTGCCTGTCTCTGGCCATGTTTTGCATCGTGTATCTGGAATGGTACAAAGGCATCAATCACTACGAACTAGTGTACCCTGCCATTCCTCCCGTCACCACCGCAGCCTTCATTGCTGCATCTTGCAGGTAAAACAGCAAAGACAAATTCTACTTTAGGATATGTTTTGAGATGTCAGTGAAAGTTGAACGATTTTATTTTTTCAAACCTTCAAAAGTTTTTAAAGGATATCACACACATAATGTACCTCACCTATTGAAACATGCAATGTCAAACTCTTGGGGCTCATGATGAGAAGTGAAACAATATTTGGTTCAATTACCTTAAGTAGCCTCATAGGAGATTTATAGTCCCTACATGCACGTGGAAGAATCGCATGTTTCAATTCTACTTAAATACGTTTTCAAAAACACATTTTACTTAACAGCGTGTGAAAATCTGTACCACCTTGCAATGGGTTTAATAAAACTTAGGTTGTCACTTAACCCCCATCGATCATTTTGTATATCTTTATTAAAAATCCATTTATCCAGCTCTTTTTTCCTGATTGGATTTAATATAGTATCTTTAAAAGGCTGAAAAAAAAACCTATGCTATGTACACCAACAGCTGTTGCCTTCCTTAAATAATATTTCCAACCGACAAAGTTATGCCTACTGTAGAACTCGGGTATCATTTTTACAAGTCCATCCTCCACTTTTCTTTATGTCACTGAAGATCAGGTCAGACTGGTGAGGTCAGGGTGATTCTATAGGTATGCATTGTCGTCGCAAATAGACTTAAAATACTTCCAGGAAACCACTTTGTTTATAAAGTCACATTTCATTAGGATTACACTTTATTAAGCTTTAAT
This sequence comes from Eleginops maclovinus, assembly GCF_036324505.1. Classification (NCBI taxonomy): domain Eukaryota; kingdom Metazoa; phylum Chordata; class Actinopteri; order Perciformes; family Eleginopidae; genus Eleginops; species Eleginops maclovinus. The sequence goes on along the minus strand of NC_086368.1, from coordinate 23,099,757 downwards.
ATCATAATTTCCAAAACAGCATCTTAACACCGTGTTAACACGCTCATTTTTTTTGCAGTAATTATTCATATTTATAGTAAAAAAAAACCTGTAATAACCATGAATATTAAGGGGTTAAGTGACAAAATGTGAACTGAAATCGTCCATGTTGTTTATACAATAAAATGTTTTGCTTGGTTAATTCTGTTTCTTTTAATCTGACATTTTCAACTCTTCAAAGTTACCTTAAATGATTGGCCAATTCGCCTTCATTGTCCTGTGATTAGCTAATCTACATTGTTTAACATTTAAATCAATTTTCATATGAATCTGTGTCGTTTGAGCCACTCATTTCAAGAAAGTGGGATGCTTTCAAATGCAAAATGTCCTAATTTGGATGCTAAATTAGAAGGAGAGACATGTGTTGACTTGTCTTGAGAAATTCAATATCTAAAAATAAATCACTGGCCTTTTTATAGCCTCCCACATCCTTCCTCTTTAATTAAGATGAATCAATACGGATGTATTATAACGTTACATATATGTAAGTGTTATTTTACTTTTTCTTGCAGCTTAAACATTGCCCTGTGGCCAGTGTGGTCCTTCTTCACTCCGCTCATCCTCTTCACACAGTTCATGGGTGTGGTCATGTTCATCTCTATGCTCGGGTGAAGATGATACTCTTTCTTTTTGTACAAAAAGCTCTGTCATTTTAATTTGCACAAAATGTCTTCTTTTTTATGAATAACATTGTATTTGGTCTCCAATCGGACATATTAATATGGTTGTTGTTGTTAAACTTTGAATATGCTTTTTACTTAAAGAATTGGGACAATGTTGAGTTTTCTTTGAATGGTTCCCCCCCTTTACATTCACTTATTTCTTAAACAATGCTCTGTCGCATCAACACACACTTTAGTTTATTCAGATAACATGCACTTCAAAAATCTTAGACACTCCAGCGCCAACAGAAATGTTCCCATCCTCCCTGCCATTGTTTCCCGTCTGTCCCTCACACCTTCCAGTCTTAAACCTGCAGCAGATGTAGACCGTCCTGCTGCAACAACACAGCTGTTGTCAGTGTGTATTGATGCTTTAGGCTGGGGCAGGTCAGCATTGTGGTGTGTGTGTAAGCTGATGGCGTAACCATCTCAGTTTATGATTTGTCACGTCTATGTTTTATTAAAGAAAAGAATGTGTCGAGATGTCAAGCATTGTGTAGAGAGTTGGCAAACAGCACTAGTGTGATGAATGATTCGAGAATAAGCCTTTTTCACAGAAGACATTTTGGCGTGTTGCAGTGAGAAAAGGTGTTCCCTAATAGCTGGTGGCTACTGATGATATTTAAGGTCAAATGTTTTTCAGGGAGCCCACAATTCACACAACAGGGCCTTAAAACCAAAGCAGTTAAGTGGCATTTAGTCTCTGTTCATTTATTTTATTTAAATGCACCTGTGCTAATCCTAATGTGACAAATGTCCTCGGTGAAAATGGCCGTGTGTATTGCTATGTGTGTGTAAGCAATAGAAAGAAATTGTTGTTACTGTTAATGAAACTAACAAAGATTTCGAAATCATTGAAGTCATTGAAAATGTTTTCTTGTTAATAAACATTTATAACTTTTCACTACTTTCTGTAAAGTGTTTTCATTGCAAGATGACAGAGAACCTGGAACAAATACATAACTTAAAAACATACAAGTTACGACCCGAAAGTTCAGAAAAACAACTCCTGAATCCTAAATCTTTGCTCGACTTAATAAAATGCTTATGTGATGATGAAACGTTAGAACGCATCAATTTCTATTTTGTAAAGATTTCATGTTTTCACCTATTTCCTATTTCTCAGCACTTTAATACTGATGCAATCCAATACCATAGTGTAATATATACTCCTAAATGTAATATTGCAAACTATATAATGCTAATTTACATTGTAGGCATTGATAGAGGTCTTTGTCGACATTAACGGCAGTACTGACTGTTAGTTTCTAATTTGTTATCCACTCTCGTTTACACAGATAGCAAATGAGCAACTCAATACAACGTGATACAAAACAACAATAGTCAGGAGAGCAACGGAATTTGGTTGTATTTGGAAAAGGTCATTTGAAAATATCAAAAGACCTGCTCAATATTTCACTATTATTACTTGAACTTTGGGGACACCATTACTGCATTTTAAAGGTCAGTATTTGTATTTGATTTGATCCTGGGGACACGTAATAAAAAAGAGATATGTTAACAATAATATTACATTACATTTGGGATATTAAGCTTCTTACATTCCTACTTTCAGTTTAACTTCAGTGTGTGATTTTTGATGTTCAGCTTATTAGCATTTGTGGTTCCTGTGGTGGATGAGGTATTCATCGTCTTTAAAAGATAATGATACCACATGAACATACAAAACTGCATTTAAGATTTTACTCAAGCAAAAATACAAAAATGATTTAGTTTCGGAAGTAATCTTGCAATGTATCTCGTTTATTGACTCTTTAGAATTATTATTAAAATACAATGAAAACATATATGCATACTTCAAAATATCCAGCATTACAATAATATGCATATTTAAACATGTAGTTACGATATGTTTGAATATACAGATATTCATTCATAATATATAGATGAAAAACAGAGCTCCCATTACCTGGAATTGTAATGTTGCCGGGTAAAGTACATTTAAAAATGTTGCATATTTTAAAGGATGATTATTATTGGTTTATAACGTTTTTAAAGTAGCTCCTCATTCTTGAAAGTTCTAGTACCTTAAATTGATCTTAATCTTATCTGTGATATTGCTTTGCCCTCAAAGGTCGTTTTGGGTATGTTGTTGTGGAGCAAACAACAGAGAACTAATTTAAACACTTCCAGATTAAATCAAATGTTCTGACTGTAGTAGGCCCCCCCATTAAAGCTCCTTGATTATGAATGGATCTCACTCTTCCTCTGTCGCTCTGATTCTAAATGATCAAGAAGTCGATACTCAGTGCTGCTGTCCTCGTGACGCTATGATGGAGGTTCCACGCAAGGTGAGTGGGCCTGATTCTGTTAATATGGTAGCATGAGCATGAAAAATGTAAACAACGAAGCTACATTACGTTACCTGTCATTTAGCTGACGCTATTATCCAAAACAACTTCCAATATATTGATGCCTTAATCTGGGCTGTTGCTGTTTACATTAAAGTTAATGGATTTCCACTTTGTTGGTACTAATTAACCACCAACTATCAATGAGAAGACCCTCACCCTATTTCATCCACCTTCTTATTTTGTTTTTTGTAAATCTTTAAATGTGGAGTCCCGAGGGACTGAGGCAACGTAAAGCCTCGAAAAGCAGAAAAAGGAGCCTTTGTGAAGCCACTGTGCTGCGCGTATCAATTTCACTTTTTATTTAGACTCTTAATAAAGAAAAGCAGCCATATCATTTTTAAATAGGCTAAGTTAATGATTAACAGGCCCTGATGAACACTCCCATCCCCTCCTAAATTTAGCAAACACCAATCATCTCTCAATCTATGTGAGCAGTCGTGCCATTGTTATTCTGATTGCGCGCATCCGCCTGAACTATTTATCTCCAACCAGAGGTTACCTGGTCATATCCATAAGAGCTCTCCGTGCCGTGTTCTCCTTCTCGACATCCACGCACAAAAAGCCATTGTGAATTTGACCACTGAAATCCGATTCTGCTCTTTTTTTTTTTACAACTTGAGGGTAAAGTTTTGAACACATCTCAGCCACATGGACATAAGGATTTGAGGAGGTGGCACTTGGATTTCCGGCGCTATCAGGGCAGGTCACCTTCCTTCAGCCTGTAAAAATCGCAGGTTTGTGAAATGTCATCTCACATTTTATCTCATCAAGGCCTGTACGCTTAACACCCGATAGCCGCCCTGAGAGGATTTCAGCACACTTGGAAAGACTGTCTGGCGGCTGCTCCGGAGACGTGGATTTGGGCGTTGTTTCTTTTATTGTGGATAATTCCTTGCTTAGTGTTTTTTTTTTTGCTTGTTCTGTATGCAGTGAATGGTTGGCACAACAGACCTAGGGATTTCTCTGAAGCATATGGGAGTTTCATGAGTACGGGGTTCTGGGATCACCAAAGACTGAAACGCAATCTACCGTTTTCAGTGACTCAGCGCGCCTGGTACGCGACCAGATATTTTCAGTTTCAGGTTTAAAGATGACAAAGGCATCTATCAATTCCTTCCTCAGCGAGGCTGGACATTGAAACTATGCGTGACCACTGAGCCGGACCTTGAAGATTGAATGGGCATGTTTGGCACGATACCTATTTGTCTGAATCCCCACCTTGTAGCAACAGGTTAGACACCTGGCCTCCCCCAAATGCTCTTATAGCACACGGCTTTGACTTTGCTCCTGTCTCCGCTATTTTCCTTGATGCCTCCCACCATGGTGGAGCACAACGGCCTGGACATCATGTGCCTTAACAAGTACTGTCACAGTTCCTCCTCGTCGTCCAGCTCCGAGCAGGACAAGAAGATTTTCAGCAAACTAAAACTCAGTTTGTCAGGGGATTACCCGAGGAAGAACGCAGAGATCCTCAGCGGCCAGTACGGGACCAACCTGCTGCTGATTGGGGCCGCTTTGATGCTGGCCATCGCGCACCATGGCCCCTCTGTCAAGGAAGAGCACCTGCTGTCCTTTGTCACCTGCCTCATGATCCTCCAGCTGTTCTGGATGATGTGGTACATCTTGGTGCGAGACAGACAGAAAAACACGCGGACAGAGAAAGACGTCCACGCCACTACTTGCTGGATTAGAGGTGAGTTTGTAAGATTAAAGCAGTAAATATATAAAAAAGTAAAAATATTTATTATTCGTTTGTGTGTGGAGATGACACGTGAGCACCCACTAGTTAATCTAAAAGGGTTTTTGATTGATTGCAAACTTGAACAAGTTTAGCCATATAACCAGAATCTGACAGTATTAACTTTTTCTTTATTTCTCGGTAGGTGGTTTGACTCTCCTTGCACTCCTTTCACTGATCATGGATGCTTTCCGAATCGGGCATTATGTTGGCTATCAGTCTTGTGTGTCTGCTGTGCTCGGGGTATATCCTGTCATCCATGCAACTCACACCATAGCACAGGTAAGTTTCTAAACCCGCTTTCATTTCAATACACTGCTAATCTTTTAGCAGTGTAACACACTGTGTCTTTTTTTGCTGTGCACCACTTAACCAGCTAGGTCTTTGAATAATGTGGTCTTTGTTATGGAGGCGAGCACAGAGTTGCTGCAACAATATAATCCTGTCATTGTCCATGTTATCTGAGTGTTACTGACAAGGGAAATCCTTCTGGTGAGGGGATTTAAATTATACTCAAGTTTTTTGTGCCTTATATAAAGTAGATTATAATAAGAAACATGTTGGATAAAGTTTTGTCCTTTAAATAAAAGTGTTGTGTTTTGGAATTTGTCTAGGTGCATTTTCTCTGGTTTCACATCAAGGATGTCATCAAGAGCTTTGAAACATTTGAGAGGTAGGTTTGTTGAGATCACAATCATGAGAAATATAATTTCAACTAAAAAATAAGCAAAATATGGACTCTGCATGCATCCAGATCACAACAACCTGTATCATCTTCATAACTGCTTTCAAATGACCGCCTATCAACCTCGTTTTTATTCAGATTTGGTGTAATCCATGCAGTCTTTACAAACCTCCTCCTGTGGTGCAACGGCGTCATGTCAGAGGCCGAGCACTTCTTGAACAACCATAAGAGAAGACTCTCCGCGCTGGGCTACGGAAACCTCACTATAGGTAAGGGCCAAAGGGTTGATTGCTGGCTTGTACCTGGAAGACAAGTACAATAGTCCACTTGAGAGCTCAATTCAATGGATGAAAGAAAAAAGGGAAGGAGAGGAGGGTTTGCGAGGGGAAGAGAGGTTAGCTCTGCAGCCCAGTGGGTCTTGTTTGTGTCGAACGTTTCTCTATTAGGTTTCAGGAGACACACAGTGTTGCTAGTGCTAGTTCACCACCACCCTCCTTGGCAACCCCCCCGCTTGACCTCAGACGGCTTTGTCCCCAGGCTGCTTACTCCCAAGGGTGCTGCAATTACAGTAACTGATACATCTAAGCCCAGGGTTAGGGGGCTCGGCTGCTCCTCCTCATATCCGGCTGACTGTGAGGCTGGCTGCACCCTGACTGTTGTTCCCTTTTTAATTAAAGGCTGCAGTACCATAGTGGTGGCCTTCGGGAGGGGATAAGGGGGGGCACACGGCAGGGTTCTGTTGAGGTGATCTCTAGAGGGCATCAGCATTACCATAGCGTGGCAGGCTTGACAAGGAGTAAGTATAAGAAGTGCATTGTCATCACCATCTCAGATGCTCAGATTTTCAATCAATGAGTCGGATTTCTTATAAAATCAGGAGAATACGACTAATGAATAAAACCATCAAGGGGTCAGATAGGAATTTATAATGGAGCATTGTGCTGCAAAAGAGAGACCAAACTTGTATTAAGAATAACACGATTTAAACTCGCTACCCTCGGAATTATTGAAAGCCAAGCTAAAATAAATCAATTAAAATTGGAGTGCCGTCACAAATCCAAAGACATTAAAAACAGCATCAATTAAGAAGAGGCAAAAAGGATCATACTGATTGCTTACTTGTAGGAAAGGGATGAGATTTAATAAAAGTTTTCATTATTTGATAATCAATATTATTTTCACACGAATGATTTGGAGAGGCTGCCTTTTGATTATTATCGGGATATTATTCTGTAAAGGGGATAGAGCCTTCTTCTTGCTTTGAGCTTTGAAAGTGATTTCTGGTTCACACTTTTTTGTGATGCATACGTGTAGAGGAGCTCCACAATCGTTACAAAAAGGTTAAAAGAAACGTAATGTGACATACAGTAAGTGCTACACAACATTTTACAGTTTATTTTACAAACCATCGTCTAATCTCTGTTATTTTTTCCTGTAAATGACTGATAATAGGACATTTGTTACCTTGGTTGTGGTCGAACTGGTCACAACTAGTAGATTGTGTGTAATGACAATAGACAATGCAGCTACAAGCAAAAAAGTTGGGAAACACTGCCTTAGTGAACAGATATGTGGTCTTCTGATGCAATTCCTTAGGAAGTCCATAGGACAGACTGTAAATAAGATTGCACTGTAGCAAAAGGAAGTCAACAAACCTAATCTGCAATTCAAAATTGTCCTCTTTAAACATTAAAGATAAGATTGGATTAAAGTAAAGGTTCAGTAGCTCCTGAACGTTTTCTTTGTAGCTTAAGTATGTTACAGTTAAATTACATACATACATCTTCAAGACCCAGATACATCATCAGTGTGGTCTCCAATGTCTTATTGGAGTATATTAAAAAGTATTACCATGTTCTATGTTAAACCTAATTTAATTTCGGAATATGTGTACAGGAAGGAGATTTGGATTAAATTGCACAAATATGAAATTGATCCGCACCCCATTTACTTCAATTCATAAAATCTTTTCTCCAAGTTTTGATTTGTCAATCCGTGGAGGCATGCAAGAAATATTTTCTTAGAATACAATGTAACACAGAATACATGTGGAATACACAAATGGCAATTTTGTGGATAAGGGACTCCTTTAATCTTGTTTTCAAAGACAGACTTAATGCTAATATAGAGCAGCATAAAAATGTTTCTCATGAATTTGCATCTGTTTTTATTTGTCTTGCAGTGCACTCAGAACCCCACTGTAACTGCACCACCAGCACTTGCTCCATGTTCTCCAGCAGCCTCTTCTATCTCTATCCCTTCAACGTTGAGTATCACATCTTTGTCTCTGCCATGCTCTTTGTCATGTGGAAGAACATTGGGCGGACCATTGACCTCTCCTCAAACCGAAAGAGGCTGGCTACCAAAACCCAGGGCCTGACTGTTGGCCCCATCCTGGGTCTACTTGCACTGGCCAGCACTATCGGGATCCTGGTGGTCTACGTCACCCATGTGGAGGAATCCCTCAAGATGCGTCAGTCAGCCATTTCCATGTTCTACATTTATGGCATTGTCATGCTGGTTTTCATGTGCTCTGCTGGTGCTTCAGGTCTGATTATATATCGAGCAGATCATGTGCCGCTTGACACCTCCAAGAACCCGTCCAGACAGCTGGACACGGAGCTACTGTTTGGGTCCTCCATCGGCTCCTGGCTCATGTCCTGGTGCAGCATAGTGGCTGTGTTAGGAGCCAACAGCAATCCTCCTTACCGCTGGACCAACCTCATATACTCTCTGCTTATTGTGCTGGAAAAGTACATCCAGAACCTCTTTGTCGTGGAGTCCCTGTATCGCAAGCAAGGCGATGGCGAGAGGGAGGACCCCGAGTTACCAGCTTCTCCAGAAATCTTCTCGGTGACATCGTCTTTGGCTCCGCCGTACAACGGCATCATCAACCGGGCCTATGACACTCCGGACAGAACCTGTAGCACCATGGAGAACGAGCAGGAGGAGAGCGGACAGGTGTACAGATGTCCGAGGAAACCTTCCGAGGTGCCGCTGACAGTTGGAAACAAAGTAAAGGAGCCCACAAACATAAAGAGGCAAATCCTGAAGAACATTGCGGTCTTCCTGATTATGTGCAATGTTTCGGTAAGCATTTGTATTTTTCATCCTGAATGTAAACGAAATAAGGTTAAAATATATTTTTTCAAGCTGCTTTAATAATGACGACTTAACAATGGCTTGAATAGCTCAGTCAGCTCATTATTTCCCTTTTACGCTCTCTGTCAGCTGTTTTTAGAAATGAACTTGTGTATGAGCATAATACAGCTTTACTAGAAATTTAATGGGTTACTCGGCCGATGCCTCACCCTTCCACCAAGTTTCCAAGTTTCTTGCTAATCAGAATAGTTTTTTTTTCCGTAATCCTGATGACCAACAAACAAAGAAACCCAAACCTAACCTCCTTGGCGAGGGTAACAGTATGTCAATGTAGTGAGCACAGAAAGTTTGCTGCCTCCAAGTGGCCAAAAAATGTAAATCCAGGTTTAACTAATTAAAGTTCTGTCTTACTTTCAGCTATGGATCCTTCCTGCCTTTGGCTGCCGGCCACAGTACGACAACGGGTTGGAACAGGAGACGTTTGGCTTCGGCATATGGACCACAGTTCTCAATTTCGCTATTCCTTTGAACCTTTTCTACCGCATGCACTCAGTCGCCTCCCTTTTCGAGGTGTTTCGCAGAGTCTGACTGAATAGCAGATGACTGACAACGCCAGATAACATGCACATGAACACTTGTCACGACCAGCTCCCGAGAGTGTCTCCCAGCGCAGGTCAGCCGTTCAGGAGGCAGTCTGGGTCACACTCCAACAGACTTGACAAAAAAGCCGTGGAGACAAACAAAACGTAGATCCCTCGGTGTATGGATTAAGGAGGAAGACGAACCTACTAGCCCATGTTCCTTGAAGAGTGACCTTGCATAACACAAGGCTTATAAAAATAGTGATGAGATGGACCTTTGGTTTTGAGAAAAGGACACTTTGTACTTATTTTTCTGTAGTCACAGTTCAGTAGGCTTTCCTCACTGGTTCATTGTGTAAATGTACTGTATATGCTGTAACCGACACACATATTTTGAATGGTTTCATGTTACTAGTATTTAGCAGCTCACTAAATACAACGGCTAAGGAACATCTAATAGTATTGTATGCAAGAGAGCCACAAGTGACCCCTGCTTTATCTGCATGTGAAGTGTTCATACTGTCTATGGATATGGTTCTCATTTCCTACCCCTAGTAGTTCAAGTCAAATGGAGAACGAACACTTGAGCTACAAAGATAGTGACAATCTGAGTGCTATATTGTATATGTATATGTATAATCTATTTGAGTTGGACTACAGTTCTCGGACTCTCAGTTGTATAAGGTTGATCAATGTCCTTTTGTTCTATGATCCTCTTCTATCAAGTTGTGTTCAAAATGATGCATCTAGCTAACTGTTTTAATTATACTGGAGTATCTGTAGGCACATTACATTGAGAAGTGCTAAGTCAGATAACAAATCACCTGTCAAAGAAATTCTTCACTTTGTGGCCCAATAACAAATTCATGAAAATGTAAAGGCAATCAGGTTCCCCCTATGTTGTCTAAAGTGAAACTCTTGTATCAAAAGGAGGATTTTTAAAAGAATGAAGAGCCTGAAAGATCAACCATAAAATCCACCCCCCGTCTGTGACCCTACTATTTCAACATATAAAACACAGATATACTGTATACTTGTACTGTACCATTTTATACCTAATCAATGTATACCTTCAGTCAGTTCTCAACCTGGTGCTATCCACTGTATGTGTTCTCACTATGTGCCAATTTATGGTAAAAAACATTGTTTTTTTTTAATTTAGGTGCAAATACAATATTATATAGTCTTTGTAAATACTGTCATGCTGATCAAAATCATCATTCACACACTGTGTTACGAGTTTTATGAAATTCTAATGAAATGGTGCTCATATGAAATAATGTGTACAATAGTGATGAGTGTTTGTATATCTTTTTGCCTGTTGAAATAAAGAATAGCTTTCCTTTGTTCATAAACAGGATGTCTCAATTTCTTTCATTGGTTTTCTGCTGTTTTTTTTACACTGGATGGAGATCTCTGATCAATGTTCCTACATTGATTTATTTAACCTTCATTAAACAAGGTAACTCCTATTGAGATTTACAGTCTTTTTCCATGAGAGCCTTTGCCATTTTCACTGAACTTCTTGATAGGCAGGAGTTGTAGTACTTATTTACTTCACAAGGTGGCGCCAGGTATTCATCTTTTTCAGGACAGTCCAAAAGCTCCTATGGTATTTTCAACTACAGTTTGGATTATTTAATCTTCATACATTTAGAGAGAATCAACAGTTTACAGAGAAATACAATTTAGAGAATCACATTTTTTTCTTCAGATTTTGAATAAATGGGCATTTATAATGATCTCTTAACTATCTAGAATATCAACCAACAATAACTTTATCCATATTTCTCAATGTTTTAGTGCGTTTCTATTTTAAATGCAACCATAATATTCTACACAAACTATTTTAGACATTATTTTCTTCGATCCATTAGAGACAAACCTAGTTGTGTTCTTTCAGCATGATGATTCACTGGCTGTAGTAACATCTGTATTCATGTTTAATACGTAAAGAATAACGAATGTTATGCCTGGCACAAGTTGCCCCCTGCCTCCTGAGATTATAGGTAACTCCAGTGTATTTGGCATCGGCCGTTGGGGGATTACTTTTGACGTAGTGTCACAACGATTTGACAGGCACGCAGACATATCTAAAAATACCTCATGACGTTTCAAATCCGGAAACGCCACTGCTGCTGCTGCTGCTGCTGCTGCTGCTGCTGCTGCTGCTGCTGCTGCTGCTGCTGCACAGACAGACGCGCAGACGAAGCTGGAGCGATCGCTGCTCCAGCTCGTGGCCGCTGAGAGTGTGAATGTGACTCACCTGTTCAGGGTGACTCTGAAAAGTGATGAGCTATTAGCTCCAGACTCTGTGGTCGTCAGTATTTAGAGAAAGTGTAACAAAAATATATAATGCATAATATCTAAAAAGACCCACTGGATTGTGTCATTAAGGCACACATTAAAACTACAATATAGCTTTAAATGTCGTGTTGTAAAACATGTTTAAAAAGACTTGTGGTGGTATTACTATTCACTTATACGTAAGACCAAAAAAGTCATTCTTCAAGGACATAAAAACTGTTTAGTCTTTTGAGACAGACAGACAGACAGACAGACAGACAGACAGACAGACAGACAGACAGACAGACAGACAGACAGACAGACAGACAGACAGACAGACAGACAGACAGACAGACAGGCAGACAGACAGACAGACAGACAGACAGACAGACAGACAGACAGACAGACAGACAGGCAGACAGACAGACAGACAGACAGACAGGCAGACAGACATATGGAGTTACTGCATCTTGAGGGTATTCTGCAAGACGTTTGCCTTTTCAGCACCATGGACAACTCTCTGCTCCGTTTCCTTTGCAATCACAGTTCCTCCTCTTGGGATAAATAACTATTGCTGATTGGGTGTTTCTGAAAATTACAAGTTTATACAAAACATGTTAAAATGTTGATTAGTATTTGTGTCAATGTACACAAAATTTGATCCTGCACACAAAACCACGTCTCCATATTGCTTCTCCTCTCACTGCAGTGTTGTGATGTCAAATGCCCATGGAGAGGATATACGATTCATAACTGACAGATTTCTCTCCACATAATTTTAGTTTTTTAATAAAGCACTTTGGACTCTCTCCCTAAATGTTTAGGTCTTCTCCTCACACTTTCCTAGCGCAGTGCTGTGCGTAACACCACCCACTAAGGAGGCGTGATTCTGCAACCAATGTGCCCAGCCCTGGTTAGGTTAGTGCGCGTTAGGCTGCAGGGACTCCCTGCGCACCCACACCGCGCGCAGGATACCTCGGACTGAGAGATTCACAGGGCAGCCAGGTCAGACGACCAGACTCAGGCAAGGATTTCAACATGCGCTCCTCTCCGCGTACTGCGTCCCAGCTCCAAAGCGCACCTGGCACGTCGCATGGCTCAGTTTTAAGGCGATCAATTCTCTCTTTCTCTGTGTTTTGCACTCCACATCAGGCTGGCAACCGAGCGTGTCAATGGGAACAATACTGTGAATGGCTGTTAACTGCGCCTGTCCTCGCACGCGGAGCAATGGACTGCAGTTTTACCTGAAGAGGCACATGGAGAACCCAGCCAAGTATCTCTCAGCGGTGCAGGTGATGGAAACCGAGCCGGCACCCCTCGGAGAGTCTATGTGGAACACCACCGAAACGGAGGCAACAAAGGACGGCAGGACGGATATGGTGGGGCGCACTGTGACGGGCTGTCTGCTGTCCCTGCTCATCCTCTGGACCCTGCTGGGTAACATCATGGTGTGCTCCGCGGTGCTGCGTTTTCGACACCTGCGGACCAAAGTCACCAACATTTTCATCGTCTCCTTGGCTCTATCGGATTTATTCGTGGCCATCCTGGTGATGCCCTGGAAAGCTGTGGCAGAGGTGGCGGGGTACTGGCCGTTTGGCACTTTCTGCAACGTCTGGGTAGCGTTTGACATTATGTGCTCCACCGCCTCCATCCTCAACCTCTGCATCATCAGCATGGATAGGTACTGGGCCATCTCGAGCCCCTTCCGCTATGAGAGAAAGATGACCCAGAGAGTTGCCTTTGTTATGATAAGCATCACTTGGACGTTGTCAGTGCTCATCTCATTCATACCGGTCCAGCTGAACTGGCATAAAGCCAGCGATGAAGAAATGGCCGGAACTCACAACTCCTCCACGAGCCGGCTGTTGGAGGAAAACTGTGACTCCAGCCTGAGCAGAGAGTATGCCATCTCCTCCTCTTTGATAAGTTTCTATATTCCCGTGGCGATTATGATTGTGACTTACACCCGAATATACCGGATCGCTCAAATACAAATTAGAAGAATAGCGTCCCTGGAGAGAGCAGCAGAGCACGCGCAAAGTTGCAGGACAAACAGAATAGAGTGCCAACACCATAACACCTTGAAAACGTCGATTAAACGCGAGACCAAAGTTTTCAAAACTCTGTCGGTGATTATGGGTGTGTTTGTGTGTTGCTGGTTACCTTTCTTCATCCTAAACTGTATGGTCCCGTTCTGCGACAGGCCGGCCACAGATCAGGAGGCGGGCCTGCCGTGCGTAAGCGAAACTACTTTCGACGTCTTTGTGTGGTTCGGCTGGACCAACTCCTCCCTCAACCCCATCATCTACGCCTTCAACGCAGAGTTCAGGAAGGCCTTTGCGAGCCTGCTGGGCTGTCGCAACTTCTGCTCCAGCACGCCAGTGGAAACTGTGAACATCAGCAACGAGCTGGTCTCCTATAATCAAGACACCCTCATCCACAAGGAGATCGTGAAAGCATACGTCAACATGATGCCCAACGTGGTTGAATGTATCGAGCATGAAGAGACTTTTGACAGGATTTCTCAGTTTTCTCACAACAATGAAAACGCCACCGACTCTGTTTGTGACTTGGAGGACTGCGAGGCAGATATCAGTCTTGACAGGATGTCACCGTTCACACCCAATGGAATACACTGACTCCAACGTTGTTCTCCCAGTGCATTTGGATGTATTACTATTAATAATCTCATCGTTCATCACCTCCTTTGTCCCAGAAGCTGCTCTCCATATGGAGCACATTGTCAGGATCTACTGTCAGAAGCTTCTGAGCAGCTGCTGAGGGACAAGTGACTTGCTAATGGCCACTTCAGCAGGGTGCATGCCTCTCTAGCCACCAGTCCCCCCTGCCACCGCTTTATGTCAATAATGAGATGTGATGTTGTTGTCCTGTTTTGAAAAACAAATGATGTAGGTGTTTATTTACATGACAAGTGAAGTCTTTGTTTCATCTGTTAAAAAGTTAAATGTTAGCTGTTGTTTACCGGAAAGGCTTCCTGTCTCATCCACTTGCAGGGGGGAAAAATGTTTGTAAAAACTCACATAAGGAATTATAATGGAAAACCTTTTGCTGCTTAAAAACCTCTGTGTATCCAGTGCCCGCCTTTCCACTGAGTATGAAAACTGAGGGAAGCCTTACTGACAGTGCAACCAAGAAGTCTCTACTCAAATGCAGTCATTTTCAGCGCCTTATCTTATTTAAGGAACAGTGAAAGGAATGTGTCTAAAGTTACATGATGCCAAAATGCAGTATCAAAGTGTTTACCCATGCACTACACCCAACCTGATGGCTCCTCTAGCACACACTCTCTGCACCATATGGACCTTTATGCAGTTTGGTCACAGATGGCCGGAGGAAAAACAGGACTTAAAGGCACCAGACGTAATGCTATAAACGTGTAAGAGTGTTTCACTGAAATCCAAATCAAATAACTCTGACCAGAACCAGCAGTTATTAAAGCAGTCAAAAATGTTAACCCTTTTTTCTGTGACCTTCATTTCTCCTTGAGGCCATAACTACTGACTGGTTCTGCTTTATCGACCACAGTGAGCTCTTACTGACCTTACAAAAGAAAAGAAAGGATCAAGGAAGTCTTGAACGACCAAAGATTTCAAGGAGTGAATCAATAACTCCGACACAATAAGGCTACAGCGTTTGTCAGCTGCAGGAATAATTGCTATAGAAAGCCTATACACCCAAAACACACACACACACACACACACACACACACACACACACACACACACACACACACACACACACACACACACACACACACACACACACACACACACACAAAAGGCCACTGGGCCAACACAACTGGATGTCATACATCACCTCTCCAACAGCTCTCTCTATCTTTGTACTGTACAGGTGACCTGATCTGAATGTATACTGTACTTTAAACAGTGAAGTGTGTCATCATTTGTCTAATAAAATGCTGTCATGCTGAGAGGAACAGAGTGCTCTGGTATCTTCCCGAAGGTCACATTAGAGTTTATGGGGTTTTACGAGAGGACACACTTTGCAGGGTTGCCGTTTTCGCTTTACTTTAGTTCAACCTTCATTTTAAGTGTACTCATCAGTAGCTCTTATGCATATTCAACTCTGACCCTTATCGGTTTTCAAACTCTTTTTGGGGTCTTTGGACAGTTAGACAGCAGATAAAGGAGTATTCATTTTGGCAGAAGAAAAGACAGTGAGTCATAGGTCCTCAGAAGACACAAACAAACATAATGTTAATGTGGTGCACGTGTTACAGGCTGCGGCTCCTCCAGTACTCTTCCTTAGACCGTCCTGTCATCCAGATGTGCTGTTTACCTGATATATGTCTTCTGACAGGGCTAGAGAGAATCAAATTAAAATAAAAGGCAGTTGTGTAAGTAAAGTAATAAAAAGTTACAAGAGCACAGCTTGAAGAACAGCTCTGCCCTTCTTCTTGGCTGGTGCTCACACATTTCCCACACTGCTTTGTTTTCTTTGAACCAATATCCATACTTTCATACAGAAACTACCAGTTAAACTGCCAACAGCATCTGTCAGTTCAATCTGTCGGCAAGCAGAGAAAAAACACCCACTGTGTAAAACTACCTTTAGTGTGTAGCACACAAGACTTGACAGTCAAATGGAGCTTTTTGTATGTAAATAATTACAATAATAACTCAATAAATACATTACCTACACCTTTGCGTTTCAACTATACTGCCCTTTTGCCTGAAATGGATCTTTAATCTGGATGCTTGGTACTTACTTACTTTTCAGTGGGGTTTATTTTAAGTACCAGGCCAACTGAAGGAAAGATTTACAATTAACTTACTCTCTGAGGGCTAGAATATGCATATTGCATCTGTAGAGTATAACGAAATATAAAGTCTGTGCCAAATATATGGGCGTCCCTGTTGTCGACCCACCACAAAGAAGTTATTTGCTGCTGCAGTGATAATAAATGATACATAAACAATAACAACTTCATTTACATTTCTAAAACTTTGTGTGACCTTTCTCTGAACCCAAGTTTTCATTTTGACTCATGCATTGGGGGCATAGGGACATACAGAGGCAGTGGCGGAAGAAAGAGAGAGTGCTTTTTCTTTAAGGGGAATATTTGATGCCTTTTGTTGCTCCGGAGGGAACTTTGTGAACTCGGATTCATTACTTCATTTGGAAAAAACAAATTAGAAAATTAAAATGTTATTGGTGTGTTTAGTTCTGCGTTATTTGTACTTTCCTTGAGTATTTCCATTTTTTGCTACTTTGTACTTCTTCTCCACATCCGAGGTAAATCGTGTAATTTTACTCCACTACGTCTATTTCAATCAAGAAAGACTTCATGTTTGTTTAACGAACATTTATTGACACAACCACCATGTGACAGAAATGTTACAGTCTTTGGTAATTAGACCCTGATCCTGATATCGTATATCTGAAGGGGGAAATGTAGCCTTGAGCATATAGGAAACCCCCCTGGAGTCTAAACCTGGTGGTGATGTTGAAGATCTGGATTTGAAGAGGAGATGGGAAGAAGAGGAGCTGTGGTGAGGTCTTTGGGTTAGCTCTCCTGGGTGCTGGATATGATGAATGGAGCTGGAAGGGGTGGAGGCCGGCCACAGCAAACCACCTGAAATCACAGCTGACTGCAAGAGAGAGAAGAACGATTTTAAAGCTTGACTGCAGCACAATGATTGGCTGATGGAGATTGAGGTGAAGTGTCATTGGTTAAACAGAACACCCATGATGAGCTGATTATATGCAGCTGCGGAGTGAGTGAATGTACATCTAGTCTTCCTGAAAGCACTCGCGCTGAGCTTAATTTAATACCTATAAATACTTTGCAGATTTGGATTAATGATGTAAAATATAATCAACCATTAAATAAGTGAACTTACACCTGGAGTAATTCACATTAATGCATCAATATTTATTATATATAAATATAATAATAATAAATATAATCATTAAATTAAATCAATTTCTATATATTGCATACTGAAATTTTAAACTTACAACCATTTTTCAATGGGATCACACCAGCCCCTTCCCCTTTGTACCCTTTGTCTACAATTACTTCAAACTAAGCCTTTATTTTTGCTGTCACTGGGACATTATCTTTTTGCAAACAGAAATCTAAACAATTGGCCAAGTGCTCAAAAACCTCCTCTATGGTGGCTCTTTCTGCAGTAAGTGTCTCCAGGAGCATATTTTGCAATGATCACACACCACACACAGACTCACAAGCTATAGACAACACCAGCATGAAGACATTGCTGTTCTCCTCAAAGGGATTCCCTTGACGAATGTTCCACAAATCAAGACAATCTGTTAGATTCGCCTCATAAGAGGAACATTTCCACAGCTGCCAGGGGAATTAGATGAAATGACCATGAGATAAACGTCCTATTGCCTGAATCCCTGCAGCAGTGCTCCAGTGATTATACACCTCCTACCTCCATCCTCTTTGTGATCAGTGTTTTCCCAAGAGAACAAAGATGAGAGACGGTGTGATGATCTGTGGATCGGGAGGTTGAGTCATTCACATCTGAAATACAGGTGATATCTTAGCATCGAGTAGTCAAACTGATACATTAAAAACGACGCTGGTGGATTTTTATCGAAACTGAAACGTCGATGCACTTTGACACCTCATTTTTTTTAGGGTTGGCCTGACATGGACGGTTTAATCATGGCCTGCTGTTCACATTTCTAAACCTATAACCTCTGCTGTTAATCGTTTTTAACTGGAGACGGAGTGATGAAACTAAATATTATTTTATGTAAAACACATCATCCGTTAACTCATTTTTTGCCATCCAAGAATGAAATAAGGAAGCATGCAGCATTCCCAGAGGTTGATGTGTTTACCTGTTCTCTGTGTTACGTCCTTGCAATGTGGAACAGATATGAAAGGTGGTTTGACCTCGATATGCAGCCGTGACAGGAGGGCTGGAGAGGAAGTGGAGGCAGGCTTAGGGCTGTTACACCATCCGTCAGGACACATTCATCAAAATCACTCCACTGGCCTCCTGCACACAAGTACATGTCAACACACATGTTTGCACGCACATACAACACACAAAACAAATAGATGCATCACTGCTACAAGGTATTTTCTCTGAGTCTTCTTTCTCTGTCAAACAGCACACACACACACACACACACACACACACACACACACACACACACACACACACACACACACACACACACACACACACACACACACACACACACACACACACACACACACACACACACACACACACATACACATTTTGGGTTTATTTTACTATCCTCTCTCAGTTCTCAGCATGTTTCCCATCCTTCTGTACCTTCATTCATCTAAGGATAGCAGAGAGGCAGTTTAACTCCCTGTTTGCTTCGCCTCTCAGAAATGGCAGCGTGAAGCCTGACACCACTTTGAGCTTATTGTAGCTGCATGAGCGCCAAGTAAATGAAGCCCTTAATTACTGTGGACAAGCTTGACCTGTTTTATCAGATATAGTCCACGGTCGACCTGGGAATAACCTTGCCAAAATTAGAGTCTCGCCACCTCCTCACAAACCCTACTCTCCCATGTTCCACAGTGACTTTTTCAACTGCGCCTTCATTTTAATGAAGGCATGTTTTATTCTCATGATAAAAGAAACTTGCTGGCTCTGGCTTTTGACTTGCTTCGTTAAAAAGAGAATTCATTTAGATCACTAAGCCATTGTTGCAAATCTGAATTTGAGAACAGTTTGGCTTTTGAAGATCAGACGTTTTGCTGTGAAACTCCTTCTTCCAGCTCGCGGTGCCATCCTATGCTTCCTGTCTCTGTAGTGTTGAGCTATTTTAGGTGAGCTTGTATTAAGATATATTTTTCCTAAGGCTACTGGTATACTTCGTTTGTTTTATCATTAATTATAAACTCCATATTTAAATTATTTCACATTTAAAGTCATTGTCATACTAGAATCAGACAAAGGTAGGTTTTGTTAATAGTTTAATGCAGGTTTTGCAAACATATTGATAGAGGGATTTGCAAAGTCTCTCATGAGAATATGTTCACATTGTCGGTCACACCTCCTCCACTTTTCTGCTAAGCTCTCCAGGGATGTGTGCTCAGCCCCCTGCTGTTCACACTTTACAAGCAACTGAAGCTCTTCACATGTTCTTGTTTATAATACTTGTTGTCTCTCTACAATCTTAGATATTCATGACAAAAAATGCAACATATAAGGTCAATGTTAGGAGAAAAAATATATCTCTGGTTTTACGCAGATGCTATTTGCACCTGGGTGTCTGTAGTGAACAATGCTATTTACACCCCGGGATTCTCCAGGTGAAAAGTATATTCTGGTTGTGTGAAGGTGCTGCTGCAGATATCACTGACGGATTATGTTCTCATAATGACAATTTCATTCAAAAAAATATGAGGTATAAACAAAGTTGTGGCATAGTTTTTATTAAACTATGAGATGCTCAGCAGGAAATAATGTGATTCTAAGTTCAAGTTTCACAATTGCAAAAAGGTTTCCCTGAACATTTCCTATTTTCTTTTTCTTTTGATGAATGCAATGGGCTTCAGAATGACATTATATTCTATCCGATCAGACAAAAAAAGTAATCACATTGGAAATGGAGAACAAAGCCAATGCTGAAAATTGTGTGCCCAGGCCTTTATGGCTTGTCACTGAATTGAACAGAGACACCGCTGGGGCAAATTACCTGCACAGACTCAATATGAGAGTGAAGGCAATGAGGCAAGAGTCGTGTAGCTTAATGGGAAAGAAGAAGTTACTGTAAAAGGTATAAAATGCCCCTTGTTGACCAATTAAAGACTCCAGAAAAGAAAGAGTCTTACAGCAATACCTGTAGGAACAAAGAGAGGCTAACCTACTTCAACACTTGCTGTGCTTCTAAATCAATCATCTGGTGACTCATCATCCCTCTGCATTTCCCTCACCATCATCTGTCAGTCAGTGTGATGGATTGCTGCTCTGCAGGAGCCTACAGTTGAAATGGCGAGGTCATGTACGCCTCTTAGACATTTAGGAGCTGAACAGCAAGAAGTTTGGCACCAGGCCAAACGTATAATAAATGATGAGGTTAATTTCATTGACTGTCATATGATTGGCACTAAGTTATACATCTAATAAATGTGTTTCTCAGATGTGGAAGTTGAAAAAAGGGCATACTAGGTATTTTTGTTTTTTACGATCCCAAAAAAATATTTTCTTAGTTCAAGAGAACAAAGCTTGTTTTTTCCCTGGATAACAGATTAACTTATGTTGATTCACGAGAAAAACGAAGGCCAATTGCTTCAGGGAATGAGAAAACGTATTACTGCAAAACAACGCATGTTTTCTTGAAATCACGAAATGGAAATCTTGAAAGCTTGTGTCAGGTTCTTTGATCAGACCAGATCGGGGAGTATTTAGTAGGTCAAAGTATGAATGTGTAATTTAAGTTTGAACTAAATGATTCATCTGAAACCACGCCAGTTTTGTGCCTAAATAATGAGGATTGATCTGAATGTAATCTAACAGGGAGACCCAATGAATGTGCAATCTGCTGCATTGGTCATTAATGCACTGCTTGATTAAATAACACAAGTTCAGCTTGAATCTGGTGATATAATTGTTAAGATGCACATCTAATGTTTACATGGTTGCATGTAATTCATGATCTCCGAAAGGAAAACAACCTTTTGGTTTTTGTAACCATCTTGTACATTGATTGCAAGAATGGCAGTTCTCTGCTCCAATACTTAAAATAAAAATGCTAGTCATTGATAAATCACATTTCTAATAAAACATACAACATGTCCCTAAGCAACATAAAACAATGTCTCCTACATGTTTAATCCACTATTGTATCCGGGTTTTATCTGATTGGCATATTATCTTTTTCAGTTGTAGACTGATTGAGTGAAATCAGAAACTATAAAAAAAGATTATCACTTCTTGGCTGTGTCCTGAAAAAGAGTCAGGTCAGCCTCCATGATGTCAAAGGAAACGACTCGGCGCTGTCCGAAAGGTCATCCTCTTTCGTGTTGTCAGCACACGAACATGGACGGTTCGTTCCTGAATGAGACAATGTGGCAGCAATTACTGCCAGCGAGCACAATAATTCATTACCATAAAAGCTATTATTGGGAGCAGTCCTAAACATGTCATTGTCTCTCCCTGCTCTGATTTCACCCTGTGATGATGGACAGAGCTGATTTATGAGCAGGGGACTGAGACTCTGTTACAGTTGCTTTCAGAGGAGCAAACTGAGATATGCCCTGCAGAGTGCGTAAAGGCTATTGACTTTGTAAACAGTATGGCAGTTTCCATAATGATTATATGAATTTCCCCAGCTAATAATTTAGTCTCTCCAATATTAATATTAGTTCACAAAGTGATTGGATTTTTTTTTATTAAGCTTCTGCATGCACTCACTTTCTTTGAAACTGATATTGTTGCAGACTTTTGCATTTAAAAATGTTACCTTTCTTTTATTGACGTTCAGGGAATCGGTGCGTGAAGGAGGAACCCTGCAGAGAGGAGACGATCATAGACCGCGATCAAAGTTGATCATCTGCTGTGCTACAATCTGTTTCCACAAAATGCAACAACAGATTAGTTTCAGGAATGTAATTATATAATTGTATTATACATTTGTGGACCATATGAACAGATAAGAGAGTCTTTGTGAGGCTGAACATAAGTTCATTGATGTTTTATAGTGTGTACCATGCTTAGGTCACCAGCTTAGGTTAGTGTTATAGAATGCTAACTAGCGATGTGCTAACCGACTCTATTCACAGACTCGGTGATCTAAAGCTGCTACATGTATCATGTATTTAACATTCCAGATTTCAGCATGTGTTTGCATAGATGTAAGAAAATGAATGTGCTCTGTAAACATTAATTCTGCTCGTTAAGAAAAACATTTGTCCCCTTCTGCAGATCTGTGAGCAAATACTTTGAATTACAAAAGAGTGAGAGTCAAATCCCATGGGTGCTTCTAATACGACGCCCTCTGCTTCAGTCAAAGTTATCCGGCAAATGTCAATATTTTCCTTCCAACAGAACACTCTGTCCTCCTGATTATTATGCCGTTAAGTGCCTGCACAAAGCATCCGTCTTTTTCTCTGAGAAAAAAGTGTGTGATTATACTTGACACTGCTGCACTTAAGTGCGATGAAGAGTCCAACAGGGTAGCAATTTTTATTTTTGTGATTCCTGTTAAATGCACATTACACTACTTCTGACATGAATGCCTTCACATTGCATTAAAATTCCCTGGCACAACATACTTCATATCACTACTGAGACTCTTTATTATTAATTTATGTCTTATAATAGAAGCAACTGGGACAGATAGAGAACCCTGCTGACCTTCATTAATCTTTCATACTGTATAAGTTCTATGTAGTGTGGGTTCAAGTAGAAAATACCATAGGATTTGAGTATAATCTGCAGAAAGAGTAGACATAATAAGCTTTAGCTTTAGCCTACACCTTATCGTCCACTATTTAGTTTCTGCTTTAAATGCAATGCAATGTAAGATTGTTAATAAAGACTAAAATAAATGTATTACTACTACTCATTAGCTCATATTCAGTCAATGGCCGGAAATAGAAATGATTACAATCTGATTTTGAAATGAGTGGAAAGCCACAATACCCTTATTTCACAATAAAGAGAACATTTGCAACTGTCCTGTTAAATCACTGTCCCGTATAATGGATTGTTAAGCTCTTTTGTGCCATTAACAAAAGCCTTGTGCATCAGTGCGAGCATGTCTCTGAAAGCTTCAGAAACACTGTCTCCTGGTTTAATGTGTGACTCCACAGATGAGGTGAACAGATGCTGCCTTTATACTCTGCGTCTGCGAGGGAGACTCGCGCTCAGAACTGAGGTCTGTGTGCTGGACCTCAGCTGTAAACAATCACACAAACTCCAAACAACATGAACTCGTGTCTGCTCATCCTCCAGAGATGTATATAGAGGTAACAACCCCTTGCTATTATGATCTTCAAACTCCATATAGACACCGATTGTTTAAGTCTGTGTTCTAATCAAAAGGCTGATGAGTCTGCATCATTTAATGTCTGCATGCAACCAATTATAATCCAGGATATTTTACTGTCAGTTACTAATTGCCATTCAGTCCCACTGATGATGATATCGTTGGTGTATTATGTACCATCACATCCAAACACAATATTTTTGGACTTGGTTGGTTGGCAATCACATCGTTTCCTGTCTCCCTTAGTCCCAATAGTGATTGGGACTAAGTTTAGTCATTATCACTATTAGCCATTAAGTTTTGATCCACTGAAAAACAACTCAACATTTCCTGATGCCATTAAATGAAATTCTAGAGAAGCTGAATTTCATCACTGTTGGAATGTTATATCATCTGGCAGCCTGGATAACAATCAGGTTCACTCATACCTTTAATAATGCGGATGCATGTGATGCAATATGGATAGTAATTGAGTTACAAATGAGTGATCTTTGGAAATGGCCTATTAATGGACATATAAACCCTACCATTCCTTCCCCTTTATTTATCTGAAGACAGGATAATTGAAACTGGACTCTGGAGGACCAATGAGCAATTATTCCACCATATAGACCTACGTCAACGTCAGAGAAAGGGATGGGCTGTTTTGAAAGTCCTTGCCACATTTTCGAAGATATGGCAGCAGATAAAGAAGTACACAGTTTTTTGATGAAAAATTCATTCAGACATGCAGCTACTGCAGGAAACAAATCCAATGCCCAATGGGGAATCATTCCTGAAGAACAAAATAAGCAGGGCCCTCTTCCCCAAATGTGTCCCGACCATGAAGCCGGAGCAGAGGGGGTGAGGGAGCGGACGGAGAGCAGATGCTGACTGTATCACTGGTGGAAATTAAATTTCACATGACAAAATGTGATTTCCACAAGTGAAATTGCTGCTCATAATTGCTGACGATGATACAAATATATTTTCACCTATACAAATTACAGTATGACTGGTGATAAAGAATATATTTAATGATTAACTAGTCATTTATTTTTCACCAGTAAGAATAATGATTACAAATATCTTCACATCATTTCCACTTGTTGAACACTAATTGTTATTTATTTTAGATATAAGCAATAGCATTTGGGTATGTCCAACATATCAACAAACCATGTGTATGTCAGGGGTTGGGGAAACAGGACCCAAGTGCAGTAAAACAAAGGGAGGCAGGTATGGGTCCAAACAAAAGGCGAGCTTAATTCAAATCAAAGCTGTACTCTCTAACAAAGAAAACACTCACCTACACTAACCAGGGGACACAGGGACACCAGGAACAGGAGCAGACATACGGACGGGCAGGAACAGGCAGGTAGCATGGACAAGATCAGGTGGGAAATGACGACAACCGACCAAGGGACAAAAGGGCAATAGAGACTAAATACATAAGGGTAATCACAAGACAAGACACAGCTGGAGAGGGAAGGAGAAACACAGGGGCAACAGGTGAACACAGTGACATAATCAGGCACAGGAGGGAAACGCAGACAGGAAGTGAAACTAAACATAAAACTCTAGAGATCCACATTTCAATATTTAGTTTCTAGTATATACTGTATGTCATTGAAGTTATCTACAATAACATTTTGATTAATTTAAATGACATGTCAGAAACATCCTTACCTGTTACAATGCCGAGCCAATCTATCAATAATCCATAATCGTCATTATTACATTTTAATATCAGTAATATAATTGGTAATTTCATCCTTTATAGCAACTATGTAAACAAACCCTAAAAGATATGTAACTTTAGCATGTCAAAAGGATTTAAAGACATCTGCAATTGAGTTGGATTAGAAGTCAATGGTAAAAGTTCACTATTTAGAAAAAGCTCCAGATATCTTCATCAATAAACATTTCCCAAAGTCATAATGGAATCCTTGATGTCATTAATCGAGATTTTAACAAGTATCTCTTATAGGTATTTCACTATAGGATATGTTGGCTGGGTATTCTGACTGGTCAGAAAGAAACAGTTCATATCTGTGAATGCTATCACCGCTCCAGAATGAATGTTTGAATGGCTCCCTGTAGTGGTGCTGCTGCCTCTCTGAGTGCTGACCTGCGGCGACACGGAGAATCAGTCATGTTA
This sequence comes from Eleginops maclovinus, assembly GCF_036324505.1. NCBI lineage: Eukaryota > Metazoa > Chordata > Actinopteri > Perciformes > Eleginopidae > Eleginops > Eleginops maclovinus. The sequence goes on along the minus strand of NC_086368.1, from coordinate 23,074,152 downwards.
TCACTGGCAGGTAGGTGGGTAGTGGCTACCGCTTTGGTGCCTTCTGAAACCAAGGAATCAGATTGCAAAGCCCCGTCATCTGACACAGCAGAGATATTTATGCGTGTGTGTCTCTGAATGTGCCGGTGGGTTAACAAAGTCAGTAAGAGCATAGTGTGGCATCTGGGAAATGTACAATGTCAGGCAAAGGTGAGACAGTGTTCAGTGCAGCAACTGGGGATGTGGTGCTCACCTGCTGTGTGCCTCCAGTCACAAAACCAAAAGTAAAAGACTTATGAAACAGGATGCTCAGTGAGCATACAGCTGAAGATAGCTCTAGAGCAGCAAGCTACCAAGAGGAACTGGGAGGGAATTTGCAGCATTTGATTTTGCAAAGAGAAATATGGTCATATAATTGGTGCTTTTTTCGCTATTACAACATAAACTTTGTAATATACAGGACTATATACTCAGGTTGTCAACTTTATGATGCTACAAATAATGTGCTGCATTGCTTTTTGAAAATATCTCAAATCAGCTGTCATTAAAATTCTTACTTTACTGACTGTCAAGTGGCTGTCATCAACATATTCCTGCATTTCTTCACCAACAATGGGTCAAATAGTGTGTAATGAGATGAACCGACCATTAACTTTGGCAGAAAGTTGCTATTTCTAATCAGGAATAAAATTGAATGTTTTGGTTCGCTAGCTCCATTAGCAATATCCTTTAAAGGGAAGCTCTTGAACCCATTGTACTACTAATGTACAACAGCAGACATACACAGTTAGCGATGAGTCGGAGATCAGACCTCTAAGGAGATGGTAGAGACTAAAGCAGGGCTAAAAGGAGAGTTACGGCTCCAAATGAATGCCAATGTTGCTCCTCGTCTCCTCGGTGTGTCAAGTGAATAGCTCAGTAAGTAACCAATCTTCCACTACTACTGACAGGGTTGTTTATTCAGGTCTTTAAGCATTTTTTCATATACAGCATCAATATTGAAATGGATTCCCAAAATTAGTTCAATAGGAGGTCACATTACGTACAAATATGATCCACTTGAAACCATCTCTGCCAAGGTCAAATGCCATGTTTGCAAAAAAGTACAATTCATGTCAACAAATCAGGCCTGCTGTTTCTCCTATAAATCCGTTTCAATGTCACATAGGAAAAGAATAAGTCAGCAGTGACACAGCAGAGGAAAATTGAAAGATATCGGATGGAAATAAGATCTGTAAGAAGTGTACCATTGTGTTTTTAATATAAGCTCCATGTTTCTCATCTGTGCCCACATAAAAAATGCAGCTCAGTAGTTCAAAGCCTTTGTTTGGAAAATTGGTCTTGATATGACTTTGTCACTGTGCTGTGTTTCCATCAAACTGTCAAGTAAATGTTATGTCAACAATGGCAATGGAAAAGTTAGGAGCACTTCCATCAAGGGGAGGTGAAAGCAGAAACAAAAAAGACTTAGAACACACACACACACACACACACACACACACACACACACACACACACACACACACACACACACACACACACACACACACACACACACACACACACACACACACACACACACACACACACACACACACACACACACACACACACACACACACACCACACACACACACTTATCAAAGGGAACTGTGGAGGAACTGATTAGTGGGTTGCCACTCTCTAATGTCAGACAATGTACCTTTCTTCAAAGACAAATAGAAATGCAGTCAGTAATATTCTAAGGCAGCAAATATTGGCCAAACAAATATGATTGGAACATGATAAATGAGAGTGGGTGCAGGTTTGACATTTATACAAGATTATGTTTCCCAGAGAAACAAAAGGATGTCTGATGACAATTCTGCACTGACACAGGAGCACACTTTCTTCAGACTCCCACCATAAATCTTTTTTTTCTTTGCTGAAATGTGTGAATATTTGAAGACCAATGATGTAGCGTACTGTATGTCAGTCATGGCGTTAACACAATCGATATATTCTAATATTATTGATTTGTTCTACAGGCAACACACAAAGAGTATAAAAAAACTAATTTAATCAGGATAAGGGAGTGAGAAAATTCCAGTCAGTGCTCGGCTCTTTCAAATTATATAGCAGTAAAACTCTAATCAGAAATCCAACAGAGCAGGAACGCAAGTGCATAGGGATGGTGTCATATTAAAATATCTCCTCCACTCTAGGCCAGTAAATCATACCTGATGGTGTCTAGTTTCAGGAACCGCGTGTATCGAGACATGCCACATAATCTTTCTTCATTTTGACTCGGATGAAAGTGGATTACAAATATCACACACAACTGCTCACAAACATCAGAATGCCAACAAGTTATGTGTGTAAGGTGCATAGAAATATGAGTTGGCTCATTTTTGGTTTTCCATTAACCAAGGTTGTGGCTGGTACTTGTTTTTTAGTAACACCTCATCTAAAAATTTCAATCAATCTGGGTCGATACTAGAGGATGGATTGTCAACAATGCAGACCACTTAATGTTCAGAGAGAACTGTCACTTGCACTGTCTTCACAAACCTGACACTTCTAAAAAGCATAGAATAGAAGGAACCCTTAATCGTCCCACAGAGGGGAAATTAAAATTCTGCATTTGATCCATCCTAGTGTGAGGAGCATTGGGCTCCCATTATGTACGGCGCCTGAGGAGCAGTGTAGGGAACGGTGCGTTGCGCAGTCACACCTCGATAACACTTGGTCTTTCTTGGTCTTGAACCGATGGCCTTCCGGTTCACTAGCCAAGTCCCTATGGACGTCACCACCACCGCCCCTGCTACTGTAAATAACAATGGCAATCTTTTTGGCATGTTTTGCTGTACCATGTAGTGGAAATTGTGCATACACAAGTGTGGAGTCTGGTTTTTGATGCTATCAGAGTTTAAGAGAACTTTATTTTATATATTCATTGGATTTTTGATGTTTATACTCCAACAAACAGTTGAACTATCTCTTTAAGGTATCTCTCAAGTTCATGGAAGGTCATATGTAATATCTTTAAAGCTTGTTTAACAAAAAAAAAACATGAAAGGAAACTTGTCAGAATTATAATCCAAACACATGTTGAATTGCATTGACAACCAAATGATCCTTAGTTTTTTTAAATGTGCAGCTACTGTGTTATAGTTGATACCTCTATTCACTTGATCCTTTAATGACTGGTGTGTCTCACTTAAAGGGAGTTTGAAACATGAATCCTTACTTGTGTAAACCTTTGTGGGACTAAAAGAGTCTATTCACCTCTCTTTCTTGAAGATGTGAAGTGTTTTTTAATGTGTCAAATAATTACAGCTCTTACTTTGGAGTCTCTTTTTGTGGGGTTCGAAAATGCAGTCATATGGATCCTCATTGACTCATGGAACAAAGACAAACACCTCCTCTGTACTGGCCTTCTTACAGAATTGATTTTTAGATGCTTTTGTTTATAAACCATATTGACACTCCCCACCATTATTCCCCCTCCTGGTGTTAGATACTCTGCCAGATACCTCTCTGCCGTCCATGTCTTCCCACGCTTTGAGACTCACAATGACTACATGTACTATAACATTTGTTTTTAAGCTTGTCTGTGCAGCATTTTGGCCTACACTATCTGTTTCTAATTGGGCTTTTTAAGAATAATTTGACTGGACAACTAGTCAAACGGTTTTCACTTCTCATTTTCCAATACCAACCAAACTGGATATTTCATCAAGTGAACATTTCTGTCAGAAAAATTCAATTATGCGGTCAATCAAAATTCTATTTCCTATCTTTTCCGGAGGGATTTCAACATCCTTACTGAACAATGGCCGCCCGTTTGTCAAAGGGGAATCTTTTCCTATCTTCTTTCAAGGGCACATCATGAATTAGCTGAGAGTGACACCGCCCTGCAGAGTGAATGTAGAGTGACTGCTGGTGTGGTTGAACCTGTGCAGGTCAGAGCACAGCAGTGCGCTTTATTCACCCATTAGTAAACAGCAATCAACTTGCCATTGTGTTGTTTATTTGTATAGACCACTGTACTGATTATGGTCGTATCGTCTACAATCATGCAACTGTTAACATGCAGGTAAACTATGGTGAAGGGTGGAATGCTGGAGAAATTATAAATGATAACATCTAATGAAACGCCACAGTTCTTTCATCACCCTTTATATTATGTTAAATCATTTTCTCATCGATCACAGATCTCCTGATTATGATCAGTGTTTCAATGTCACAACATACGGTTTTCTGTATTAAAGGAACTGTTTGTGTATTCTTGCTGAGAGTTACATAAGAAACCAATACCACATATCCTTTATATGAAACAGCTTATTAGTATAAAGACTAGAAACAGCTACATTTCCCGGTATGGCATTTATATCTATTTTATTAAATCTGGAAAAGAGAAACCTAGACAATTTGACGCACCAGACGATTGTCAAACACCGGTCATCCTGGGGTGTCATGCTGTCAATGTGTGGTTGTCAGGCAACCAGGATAGATTTTTCAAAGTCAAAGTCAAAGTCTGTCAGCAGATTTAAAGCTCTCTAATCAACATGTTGTATCAGCCACTATAGATTCCTCTATGGTAATATGTATACTAAGCTAATCAGTACATCATATAAATGTATGGTTATTTATTTCTTTCCCATAGTTGGTCTGTCCTTTCAATCCAAGCTTCTCCATTTCTACCTGCCTTCCAGAGAATCAACATATTGTCATGTTGGCCAACACACTCATATTTCTTACAAGGAGGTACAAGGGTTAATTAAATGTAATCAATCAACCTGTGTTGAACAACATTTTTGATCGAGATCTTCTCATTCGAGACACGGAAAAGCTTTTTTTTTTTTTTTTGCCAAAGTGGCTTTTAGAAACAAGAGAAACTTTTCTCTTTATGTTGCCAGCAGACACACATCATGTTCCCGCAATTCTGCCTCTCTGAAAGTTTGAGCCATTCTCACTTTCCAAGGACCTGTTTTTTCTCTTCTTTGTCTGCACCCTTTTTTGTTTACAAGTTTTACCATTGATCCCTGTGTTCTTCCATGTCTCAGTACATTTCTGTGACATTGTAAAGTGACAGTCTTTGCCCCTTCGATCCTTTAAATCCCTTGATTTGACCTATGACAAAACAATCTGAAGCTTTACCAGTGTTTTGGAGATTCTGATATATAACAGTTGAACTAAGGCTAGAAACAAAGCTAAGCCTTATGGATAGGGAAGCTATTTAAAAAAAAGTTTGCTGTGAGTTGCTTCATTAATAATTCCATAGAGCGATTCCCAAGAGACACACTGCACACTGACCTAACATGACACCATCCTCTTGTGTTTGTGTGTCTTGGTCTATGTGTGTATGTGTGTGTGTGTGTGTGTGTGTGTGTGTGTGTGTGTGTGTGTGTGTGTGTGTGTGTGTGTGTGTGTGTGTGTGTGTGTGTGTGTGTGTGTGTGTGTCCGTGTTAACCCTTAACAGATCTTGTTTCCAGCAGCCTGTAATTAGAGAAAGACCGACCCCCGTACAACAGTGACTAATATTTTCCAGCGCATCGGTGGTTACAAAAGCCTCAATCCCAAAGAAGCAGGAGTAAATTAAATGTATTTTCTTTGGTAATGCAAAACACTTTATCTTCCCGGCACATAATTCCCCTCCGAAGAAACTGGAGAGCTTTGGGCTGTATGATTTTTAAAGGATTTTGTCTCTTTTGTTGTTGCTGAGAGCCAGATAAGAAGAACAATACCACTGAAGTATTTGTGTGATACATATGGAGATAAACACAATACCCGATTAACTTAACGTAGTTTAAACACTTAAAGCATACGAGAACAGCTAGGGGGCTCCATCCAAAAGTAAATTACTTGTACCGGATTGTTATTACAGTGTGGTATTGTTACTTTAACTTAATAATTGACATGAATACAGATATATACTGTATTGGAAGTTCTTTATTTGTGTAAAAAAAAAGATGATGAATATTAATTATCTGTGAAGACAAGAAATCACATCGCTTTTTATTGGACTTTTAGTTACAACCCTTCAAAAATCAACGGTAATAATTTGTTCTTAACAATAAACTTACAGAAGACAAAGTCTTCCACAGATAATCAATACACATCAGGCCACACAACCTGGTAATTTCCACTATAATCAATTTAAAGCATCATCATGACCAACCTAATGACTTTTGCTCAGAGATCCATACCTAAAACCAGCAGGCAGTGAGAAGGGCAACAAATACGGTGTTGAAACCTCAGTTGTTTACAGTCGCGGCTGTATTTGGGATGGTGCTATCGTTCAGCTCCACATGGTTGCTGTTTGCAGCCTTTTTGGGTTCGGGCATTGTTGGAGACGACTCTTCCACATTTGTTAAAGCGCAGCTCAGTTTGAAAACGTTAACTTCACTGCTTTATTTTGTGCTGATGCTGCTTTTCCTTGACTGTACTCTGTCACATCTGTTGTTTCTTGGTGCTTTTGTGAGAAAGATATTTTGATGAACACCCGTTTTTGAACATCAGTGTTTTCTACAGCATGATGATTCAGCAGCGAGGTACTTTGCTCTTATCAGCACTTGCAAATACTGTTTATGAACCAACCGTAGCGCTCTCCGGCTTTGATGATTTTCTTAAAAGAAATTTGATTAAAATGTGTGGATATTATGAGAGAAACTTTTCATGAATAGAAAGAAAATATACAAGGTTGGAGGATTATCATCTGTGTGTGATGTGTTTCCTACGCTGTCACAAGAGAGTACAAAAGAAGCATTAAGCTGTATTCACATGATACGCGGTCAAAAAATTCAACTCTGACCTTGTTTATCGCTGACCATTGAACGTGCAACTAATCAAATGAGAGCTGTATGTAGCGCCGAAAGCTATCAAGGGGTGTTAGCATAGAAATTATACCTCTCCAGCTGTTTTTACTGCAAGGCCTTGTGCCAAACCTTGCGACGAGCAAAGATCAAATCCTGTATCTGGTGAATGCAGCTTTAAATCTTTAACTTCTTAACCAATGAAGTTTCACATGAATGGTTTGTTGGAATGGTGATCAGACCAGAATTCAACACTTCCACAGTGGACTTCTCGATGGTCGGAAACCATGCCTTTGAGGCAGACTGGAGAGCGATTGTTGGTTTTCCCCACAGTTTGAGTAGGGTAATGCTGTAAGGTTTGTTTCCACCGAAATTAACAAGTTGGGAATGTTCTCTAAGACTACAGGCATTCATATGCACCAGACTGAATAACACACATTCTGTCAAACCTCTTGCTAGTTCTCAATCACACAACATCCCAAGAGTTAAGCATAAATCTATGTTTTAAATGTAATTTGTGATGTAACCACTTGCAATATCCTTTCCGCTGGCTATGAAGCTTCTCTGATGTCGAATTTGTGTAAACAACCTAACCAAAGAGGCGGAGTCATTTTCTTACTCAAAGTAACTCACACAAATTCAGCAGGAGGATATAGTACTCTGTCTGCGGTCACTATTGGATCAATGCATCATGCAGTCATACAGGGTTACATGTAACAGGCTGTAAGTATAGCTCCACTCAAATTACACCGTTGGAAACATATTATTTCCCAAATTTCCCCTGTACAGATCAGGTGGCGTCTAAGGCCAATGCGCAGCTCCTGTTTGTAACCCTCATCCACAAAGTGACCCATGAGTTATTAGTGCACAATGAGCATTATGTGACAGGACAACAGCTGAAACCATAGGTCAAAAGAAGAGCTGAACTCACTGCATCCTGATGATCATTGTTCTGCAACTGTGGGTCAGAATGCAAAATGAATTAGTTAAGAAAGAAAAAACAAAAAGTCACGAAAGTGAGTGTGGTCTTTTTTTCTTAACCTCATTTTTAGCACTGATGACACACAGCCTCTTCAACCCTTTTTTTATGTAGCTCTTCATTTGATGGCTTTGTATTGACACAGCTAAGAGCCTCTCATCAAACAAAATGTCTGGAGGGTGAGCACATCAGTCAGAGGATGTCAGTGGGACATCAGACTAAAATATATCTGTCACCAGAAAACACACAGCATCAACTTATGGGTGGAAATATAACGCAATATCTGCAGTATAGCTGTTTTCTACGCCTTAAAACAAAGGGACAAGACATTTCTGTTTATTCTATTAATCTATTTGAACTTTTCAGAAGGTATTTTTTAACTCAGTTATTTATTAATCTATCTTTTCTTTCTAATCTGGGACAGCAGTGGCGAAGTCCATAGGGATTCTGCTTGGGAACCGGAAGGTACATGATGGCAGCCCACTGCTCCTAAAACAAGGAGGGGTCAATCGAGAATGTAAATTGCCGCTCTGTGGGACGATTAAGGGTATGTTCTTCTAATTGTAGTCTTCACCTTTCAGAAACTGAATGAAACGTTTATCTTGGAAACGACTTATCTTAAATGCACAGTATAATGGTTTTAATGCAAATCCAATCATTTAGTATTTATATTCAGTGCCATACTTTGAGGTTCAATCCAATTTTCTATTCTATCTTTCATGGCCTCTGCATGAACAAAACCTCATTTGTTCATGTTTTCTCTTCATTTCCTGCCAGCTGAGGTATTAAAAGATGACGTAGGTAGCTACGTCGGAAAACCAGTTTACAGAATTAAATGTATTGTTCTGAGAAAATAAGTAAAAACTAGAAAAAACGGACAATGTTTTCTTTCTACTTTTCTACTTCAAGCATTTCAATGTAGGCATTTCTGTGGAAAACATTTCAGAACAGATGTACATCACTTGTTTCCTTCATTATTTTAAACATTGTGTGTATGGTGGCAATTTTATAAATGAAATCTTCACCTCGGATCATTTTAATCTGTCACAGATTGCACTGAGAAGAGCTGTTTTTCATTCAATCTGTTTTCTCTTGATACAATAGCAATGAATGAACTAAACTGACGGAAATACCAAGACGCAGTATGTAGGGCTCACAATACCAGGTGAGCTACTGGGGAAGCCCAAACTGAAAAAACACACTAACACCTAAACTGTCTAATTTATTTATGGATAAATGTATTTGTATGTTAGCGCTTATTCAGAAATGATTCATTGTGGCCCACGGATATCAAACCTTTTTAGATTGATTTGAAATTCGAAATGCATATTATTATGAATTGATTTAACAGGGGCAGTGCACATTAATAAACACTTCTGTGAATACGCCAGAGTTAGTCTAGAGGATATCTGTCAGAGGATGAATGTTACTGGATTTCTTAAAACAAATAAGGAAAATACCAACTAAATTCAACAGTAAACACATGTACCATTGAGGCCTATTTTACTGGAAATGCTAATAAAAACTATTCAACAAAACATACACATTAAATAGAGAGAGGGCAGCACAGAAAGACGGAGGACTGTGCAGTGCAATAGACTGTTTTAGTGTTGACAGAGCTCATTCTTGCTTTTAAATGAGATTAAATGAACTGAATGTTGCATGATTTCTAATTGGTGCTGGAATGGAGGTCCATTTTTGTGAAGCTTCAAAGAGATGGAATAAAAATAACTTTTCCTGAACCAAACAACCTCCTCTTGCTGCACCTCCTGTAGAGTTGTCTGTTTGCTGATACACTGTCTGAGCGGATGTGAGGAAAGGCTGTGTATAATCTTGCAAAGAAGGCAAGCGTTTGCATGTTAAATGATGTTCGCCCAGCTTGACAAAAAGTGGTTTGAGACTTTTTCTTTAGGCTTTTTTCACCTGAGTCTTCAGGTTATCTCTGAATCAAACAGGACTCTTGGGTACTTGTATTGTGAAACAACCTGTAGCCCTTCCCCGATACAAAAACATTTACACACGTACGCACCACTGCACACACAGTGAAATGTAGTCTCTGCATTTAACATTTTCTAGTATAAGTAGCAGAGGGCAGGCATTATAAAGTCCAGCGTCCGGGGAGTAGTGTGTGGGTCAGGTGAACTGGCAGCTTTCCAGGTACCAAAACACACCTCATCCTGGATCCGCTGACCCTCAGGTTCCCAAGCAAAGACTCTAGAGACTGAGCTGCTGCCGCCCACATCGTTTGCACTCAGGAGAAAAAGTAGGTTGATAATGGAAAATATAAAGAACAAACTTTGCTCATTGGTAACTTCAGTATATCTGACCTGTGACTCTGGACATGATTTCACCGCTCACCACCGCCCCAGTAAGTTACAGGTCAGGCCATGGACTCACACTATGTCAAATCAGGCGCAGCGCAAGTTCAATCAGGAAGACTACAAATGTTATTCTGTCTCTCTCCCACTTTCCCAGCTGCCTCTAATAGGCTTATCTCGGTATCATTGTGATCTCACTTTTAGATTTGCCTGGTTTAGCTCGTCAGAGGTCCATCACCAAATCCAGATCTGCAGCATCCTCTTCATCCTATCATTATATCTATACCCCAGGGGGTTTCCTAATATACCTTTGGCTACAACTCCCTATATTACGATGCGGTCAAATCGCCAAAGGCTATTTACATTTCTTTCATCTTGTGCACATGTGTATAAATATTCTCTAATCAGAGAAAAAGTATTTCCTGAATAAACTTTTGCCAGATCAGATGAGAGTCTCTGTGCCTTGCTATCCTGGCACACATTAGCAGTCAAGTGTTGCTGCTCTTTAAAAATGTATATATTCACATATTGCAGAAATACTTTGACAGATTTTTAGGGTATGTAGAAATGTTTCCCGAAAGCCAATCAATCATCCCATGGTGCTAATTACTGTTTGCCAAACATTCAGGATGGAGACATTTCTCTTGATGCTATATTCACCTCAGCTTAGCGGAGCAGAGGAAACTATGGAACGAGAGGAGCACACACCTGAGATTTACTGTTGCAGCATGCTTGAAAATCCTGTCTGAATGTGAGAGAGAATTTCCATTACAGCCTTCTTGTAAGCTCAGAGACACTTTGCTCAGTGTGCTTGGAGAGATCCTTCTGGCTGTACTGCATGCAGAGTTGAGCTGCAAATCACGCCTCTCCTCTTTAATCTAGTTCAAAATCTCTTGAATCCAAAGTATGAATGTGAAGTGGCAAATGTACTCACCTTGATATTCATGCGATGCTTCTTGGCCTGTGATTGAATATTAATATTCCTTTTTTCCTGGAGAAGTTGCAAACACTTGAACTGCCACGGGAAGATGATTTACTCTGCGTGCTGAAAGGTTCTATGAATTCAGGGAATTCAGTATGGTGGATTTTATATTAATTATGCAAACAAATTGGAATTGTATCGCTGCATCTGGTTTCGAGTGACATTTGGCTGTTGCTGTGCTCTGGTGATGGCAGTGATTGGCCAAGGTGCTGTGAGAAGGCAAAATAAACGAGGGGAGTGTGGAAATCATTTTTAATGAATTTACACTGAGTGTGGTTCTCCTTCACAGTCATGCCACATAATCTCATGGTGAAAAATCAGCATTGCAAATCTGGGTGACATGTTTTCTCCAACCTATAGAGGTCAAACTCATGTGTGCAGGCTCAAACTGCTCTTAGGTGAGCATGATGAAAAAAAAGATGGATTTTCAGGAAGAATTTAGCTCCAAGTGTCAGTCCATCTCTTAATAAATTGTCCTGTGCATGTATCTTGTGTGTGTGTGTGTGTGTGTGTGTGTGTGTGTGTGTGTGTGTGTGTGTGTGTGTGTGTGTGTGTGTGTGTGTGTGTGTCAAAAGTGATTTGGTTTTCCAGGTTATCGGGCGTTTGTTAATGAGAAAACAAAAAGCTTGTTGGTAGCATTCTGTCACCAGTAAATCATCTGCACATTTTGTCCCCTCCTCGATTTGCTGCGTTGTTGTGGCTTGTGTGTGTGTGTGTGTGTGTGTGTGTGTGTGTGTGTGTGTGTGTGTGTGTGTGTGTGTGTGTGTGTGTGTGTGTGTGTGTGTGTGTGCCGTTGTGCATGCATCCTGTGTAAAGCAACAGAAGGCACAGTTTTTGCTGGCTTATGTTTTGGTGCGCTGTGCCAGTATAAACACATAAATAACATCGCATAAAATGTCCATGTCACACAGAGTCCATAAATAATAATCTCAACAATTGTATTCTGTAGGTTAGAAGCTAAACCCCAAATCTGACTAAGTCTTCAGTCAGTTTGTTGACATAGAACACCACTGACCGTTTTTGCTGTTTTGTAGATGAAACATTGTTTGCCAATAAACTCTTTTGCCCGAATGATTGTCAGCCGCCACATAAAAAATGCATGAATAACATCCCATTTAATCAGAATACCATAAATGAAATGCCTGCCTTTCAGGTTCCCTCTGTGGTGTTGAAATGCGACTCTCCCAAAAAGTTTGAGATAATGACATGGCTTGAGAGAGAAAATTCAGCAATGACTTTGCTTTTAGCAAGTTGTTTTCTGTCTGTCCTACTCTTCCACAGAGATCCATGTCTTAAACATTTGATCATTACCAAACTAAAGACTATCATTGCGATATTCTTAAGAAACTCAACTTAGAAACTTTCACTTTCACTTAAAATGAAACGGTTGAGTTCATTGTGAATGAAACTTAATTGGTGTTTAGTGCCAGAAAAGAGCCTGTGAGCGGTTCCATAACCGCAAATCCTTCAAATTTGTCTCTTTAAAGACCCGGAGGATTTTAATGTCTAGAATCTTTCATGCTTTAAGAGTTGCGGTTTGTCAACAGTGTGGTCGTCAAAAACAGCCTGCTCGGTGTTAATCCTGCATCAACAATTTAAAGAATTACTCTGAAATTCTGACGGACTGTATGTAACATTCAGCAGAAAGCTCCAGCTTATTATTTCAGGCAGACTGTGTTATTTGGCTTTTTGGTTTGACAGAGAGATTTCCTCTCCAGTCACATGGGCACTTATACTTGTACTAATATTTTAAATCATCCGACTGTGTTTAGTCGGACAGGTGGCTTTTAGGTATAACCTAGAAAAACCATGCCCTAAATCCCAGGCTTATCATCTTCCGGAGATGCAGAGACTCGTGCACACAAACAAACACACGCATGTTGGCAGCTCGGGAACATGTCTCAAAAGATCAAAAGTGCTGTATATGAAGCCTCTGGTGCAAGTTTCCACATAAAAGAAAGTAACCCTCTATGGTTATTTCTTGGTCTTTAAAGGAACCTTTTACATGTTTTTTTTTCTCTCACTCAAGCGCCAGGAAACCGGAGAGGCCAGGGAATGATGTGCTCTGAAGATTTTGTCTGAGTGTACTGCATCAATGTGACAGCTCTTCAGGAAGCTGCAGGCTAGTTTGTGTCCTCTTTCTATCCAGGAAAAGCCCTAGTCCAGGCATGGTAAAACATCATTTGATAATTGTCGTTTTGTTTCTTCTACTCACTTTATGCTCTGTCAGTCAAACTAATGAAATCCACATTTCATACAGCAGACGAGGCAATTACCTTTTTAACGGGGATCCCGCTTGGTTACACTGGATGCACCTGTTGTGGGATTGAAAAACAGATTGGCCGCTTTACGAATGTTTTTCCAGCTAGTGCTTAAAATAGTATTGATATACTTAAAGAAACACCTTCTGGTGTGCTTGTTGGTGTTTTATGGATCTGCTCTAAGGTCTCACGGGGCTCTTATCCCCCCAGTATGTACAAGGATGTCAGCATTGCTTCCAAAGCCAATGAGCTTCTTTGGAGCTAGCACAGTTGATTATTTTCTGGGGTATTGACCAATTTGTCTTAACTTGTTGCCTCTTAAGCAGCCAAAGGAGATACTTGTCTCTGTGAGTGTGTCAAAGTGTAAGGCCAATGCAAAATGTAATCAAAAACGTTCTACTCTCAGTAAAATTGTTTATATGTTTAGATCTGCAGACACAAATTCAGTTGGTTTATTTATTAAGTAAACTGCTAAGGGTGAAAGTTAAATGTTTGGCTAGTTCTTTTGAATTGTGAATGAATCTTTAAACCTCCCACGTATAACACAGTACAAAAGAAAAAGATGGAGGCTTGGGCCTTTTTTCTGGATGCATTAAATGTAGATGTTTATGGCAACTTTAGCGGCTCTGTGTACACTCAAAATCCTGTTGTATTATTGAGCAAAGTGTTTGGCAAACTCCTCTGTTAGCCATCATCCCCAAATCCATCTTTTGGAACATAATCGTAGCATCAAAACAGTATAAACAAAACAGCACCTGGCCTGCTAAACCTGCAGTTGAAAAACAACACTGCGTCTTTTTTTCTTTTTCATCTACTGGTGAAGATGATGTTGTTTTACCTTGACCATGCGTTCTGTATTTTGTCATGCACTATATGTAGCCTTCAGGTGCGTATTTATGGACCTCGTGCAAGCTCCTCATTAGAAAACTGGACACAGTGACACCGGCTGACTCAATATAGCTAGGCGAACATGAAATAGCTAGTCAGTGGATAAAATCTGCTTGCGACATTTGTCAATACAGCCAGAAATCTAGAAATGAACTATTAATGAACCATTTGGCTGTCTTTACTTTATGAAGGGGACAAATCTGCATCTTTTATTATTGGAAACTGTGTGTCATGGTACAATGGAAATGATGCAAAAGCAAGGGTGATGGAGGCCTTATGAGTCGCATTGTTGTCATAAAACCATTAAGTAAGCCCTCATGCTTTTTCTGGTTAAGTGTGTCTGAATATCTGCGGTAATTCTGCCAAACAGTCTTAACAAGTAGAAACGTGTGTTCATTGATACAGAATGGATGCATCCAGTTACAGATATTGTCCACTTAAAAAGTTTTGTTCCAGCTCTTTTTAAAACATCACCATTTGTATTAGTGTCCCACAGGCCAAACATGACCATTAAATAAATCTGCCTGTGGTGCAAAAGTGTGCTAAATGAAAATGACTGCACAGTGGTTTCAAAGGTGCAATATTTACCCCATTACTGCTCGCTGACGGATATTCTACGAGGCGATGACCTCCTAGATAATAGCATAAAGCTGCTTATTTTAGGTGTACTTCCTTGAACATTGGTGGGTCCAGGCTTTCTTTTTCAAAGTGTTATCACCCACTATCCAGAAATAACTTGATTAATTATTGTGGCATAGATTGCTTGAATTCAATGTTCCTGTTTAAGATTTCACCTATTGTTGATATTTGGGAATTACACTTACTGAGAGCTGGATGATGCATGGAGCTAGGAGGCGATTAGCTAATCTTAATAGCTCATAGCATAACAACTGCAGGAAAGGGGGGACACCTAGCCCAGCTCTCAGCTTTAGCGATACCTCTTGCTAACATAGGTACAATACGTTAGCAAGGGTATATCTAAATAAAGCCATGTCTCATTAATGCACTTAAACTGCACCTGATGTAATTATTGGTGCATTTTACAATAATGTGTTTAACTCAATTTGTTTTATGCATTCAAAGGAAGATTAACTGTGCTTGCTTTAAGGAAATAGCCTACAGCTCATAACTGTGGGTGAGTATTAACCAAATAGGATACTAAGTGTTCAGCTGTATGTTTTATAGGAGTTAGGAGTCGTATTTGGTAATATTTGGACAGGACAGGAATAGTTGCTCCCGTTCATAATTGTTATGCTAAGCTGGTACAGCACAGGGGCGATTATTCATGTGGTATAAGGAATAAATAATATATAAAAAATAAATAAAATATATGTCATCAAAGGAACTTTTCAGCTCCATAAATCTTTTCTTACTTTCGTAAAAAAATAAAAATAAATCTGTACATCCACACCAGACACCAAACTCCCAGCGGTTGTTATTTTTCTCATTCCCTCCACCAACAGATCTCTTCCCTATCTGCCAGAAGATAAAAGCCTTTGAGCTCAGCACCCTTCTTTTCCCATCGCTCCATACTCTCCCCGCCTGAAACATTTATTTTTCGTTTGGTGCTCAGGGGACTTAATCGAGGTCAAGGGGCATGACTCCTGAGCATAACACTTCAAAAAGCTTCCATCTCGTGTTTAAGTCATGTGCCTCTGGGCCTGTTTCTAGATAAGCTCTCGATATGAGTGTGTGAGACAAGCGTAAAAAGTGTGTTACTGAATATTATTTTTACCCTAAATGTTAAGATTTACCCAAGACTGGTCATTTATAATTCTATGTCTCTACAATGATATCTGTGATGTCTCTTTATATTTATTTTGTGTCACTTTTTTACAGTTGCTGTATTTGTTCAATAAGCTAGATGATAAGTAAGAGAAAACAAATAGTGTGTTGCATAATTTACCATTGGAATAATGACATAACTCACCTATTTAACCATTCCTTTATTCATATTTCAACATAAAGGCCAAATATCTCTGTGGTGGTGTCTGTATTTGCAGAGATCCTGGAAGCCCTCAGCCAGTATATTATTTTTATTTTGCTCTGTTGAAGACATTTCTGGGCTCCTCTCAATCTAAACACATAGTGACCAGGTGCCAGCAGGCATAGAAAGGCAAAAATAGAGAGGTGAAACGCCAAGCAGGAACAACCTAAATCCAAAACAAAAGTGAATCTGGGTTGCAAAGTAAAAACCAGGCTGTGACAGAACTGAAGCTGGAGGAGGATTTTGCAATTGGGGGATTATTACATAGTTATGACTGACACAATATAAGAAAGTAGAAGAAAGGGCAGATACAGATGTAGGGGGATCAGATGCTTCGTTAGTCTGCTGTCAGGCTCTCCTCTCTGAGTTTTATCCCAGCGGAGGTCTTCTTTTATTTCTCTTTTGCCAACTGTCGAGAAGATCTGTATGATGCATTTGTTATATTATATTTCTTTCAGAACGTCATCCTCTTCAGAAGAAAGTCAGAGGTTAATGGCCTTCTTTTTCCCCGTCTGCCACATTGTTAGCTGCAGAGCTTTAACCAGCTGTCAGTCATCCTTGTGCTAAAAATGAGTTCCGCATGTCCTCGAGCAATTTAAGCTCAGGGCGATGTTGGACCCTGACAAGTTCAGCAAGGCTTGATTATTTTATTTCTTTGAAGGACGTTCCCTCCTTCTCTCACCGCGTCTTCAATGTATTTTAGTCGACTGCAGCTAATTTCTGCATATGTATTAGGAAATGCCCTGGAGGGTCTTATTCTGGAAAGTATTATCTTCTACCCTATCAGATTTACTCAGTGTAAATATAGCCTGTTGTCCCAGGCCTGTTGAGTTTAAACAATACCTCAAACCCATTTTTTCTTTGCAGGTCTCAGATGAAACCCTCTTCATTCACTTATTCCTAGATATCGGATTTTCCAATTATGCTAGCTGAGGGACAGCCAATATCTAGATTACATGGTCCTCTTCAGCAAATGTTAAGCATCTACTGGCTTTGATGCACATGTATGGCATAGTAATGTGTGTAAGAGCACTTTACAGGAGTAAAGCCATGAATATATGCAATGACAACTGTCATTGAAAGGGATGGGAACATGGGTGTGGGGATTAATTATCTTTGGTTTGCTATGGCAATTACATTATTTATTTATTTTCTCTAAAAATAAACATTGATTACAAATAAGTAGTTAACTGAGATATCTACAGACAAACTGAGCTTATCATGAACAATTAGATCAATGATCATTTGTTACCCTGCAGATCACTGGGGAGTTAACTGTGCGATGCAATCAATGGTCTGGTATTTATTGTAGGGACCAATAAATCTGTAATAAACACCTCATCGGTGTTAAATGATATGCAGGGTATATCATTTGTACTGATCACAACAGCCATTGACATTTTTCTGAGTCTTTTAAATCCTTATCTGCCTCCACCCTTTTTTTTTACGCATTGTCTCGCTTCTTCTCTACTCTCAACATTTGTTTTTGCTGCTATCTTTCATTCTATCACAACCGAGCAACAACTACAGTTCATCTATAATTCATCACTGCTACAGACTCTCAGGACACCAGGACAATCCACTACAATACTTTTTGTTGTACACTTTAAAACACTGTGCACACTGAGGAGCTCCAGAACGTTCTTCTTTAGCTGCTGCAATCGTGCTTCATGCAGCACAGTGACACCTATCAGTGCAGAGCAATTACCTTTTAGCTTCAACTTAATTGGGCCAGGTTTGAATGAAAGAGCATTTCTGACGTAAAACAATTCCATGGAGGCACATGAGCAGTTGTGTCAGCATTGCTCTTGGGTTAAGAGAAAAGGCATTTCTCATTATAGCACTGCAGGATCCACTGGGGCAGAATTAACTGCGAGAAGATCTTCAAAAAGACCATTTGTGCTGCAGCACAGTGCATTACGCTATCATCACCTCTGAATGTGCAACATTACATACAACAATTTAGACAACAGCATTTCTGCAGCCGAAATCCCAAACGATGCAGTGCGCCTTCATGATATCTCTGAAGGCGCATTAACTTGATCTTTTATTAAAATGTCTATCTCAAGTGTATTAAAAAACATTTTCACTTTTATCACCCAGAAAGCCCTCTAAATGGCTCGAGTGCCCAGAGGGAGAGAGAGAGAGAGATGATGTGTTTTCTTACAACAGTGCAGCTCAGGTAGGGTCACAGTATTTCATTTCACTGTACAATATTTAATTTTCATCTTTTCTTTACATAGTCTTCCTCTTGCACTACTTTTATTTTAACTTCCTTTACTTGCACATTTTACAACATTCTGTTGAACTATTTTATTTATATGATTTTATTCCTCTCACTATTTTTTATTGGTTTTATTTGTTATATGTTCTATATTATGTTGCGTTGTCGGAGTAGCCTGGGACTGAAGTTTTACTTTGCCATATCTACACAGTAGCTGCTGTGCATGTGATTACAAAGACCTGATGTGTTTTAATAAAGACCACTACTTCATGATTGGATATGACCTTCCATATATTGTGACACTGAAATCAATATTAGAATAGCATTGGAAGTAAGAGGACAATGACCCCTTTAACCTGCAAATCAATAAAGAAGAGTACCAGCAGTGCTGTAACCGTAGTGCTGATATAGCAATATACAAATATTTTGAAGAAGTAGTTCTTCTTCAACTGTGATTAATAATTTTATTTTTATGAAGCCAGAAGAGTAAGTAGTTAATTTACTGTATCTATCTTTTTACATTTTCTGTCATTCAGCAGAAAGTGCTTGTTGCACCAGATGAGGTTCCAGCAGCAAAACACCTGAGGAAAAAACTCTTGTCTTGTAGGTTTAAATAAACACCTGCAGGTGAGAAGAGTATCTGCTTTCATGAAACACAATCAGAAAGAGAAAAAAAAGCATTCCTAGTGATGTAGTCCCTACCATGAATGGAAACCCTGCAGCAAACTGATGGAGAGCTTGGGGCTGAATCCATTTCAAAGACCCTTCTTAGAGGCTGTTATTTTTCTGGAGAAAGTGCATTTTATTAAAACTTAACGGTGTTGGTGTGGCTTGTTCCCAACACAGTCAGAGCAGGATTACTTTAACACCAAGAGAAGGTTTTGAGAACAAAATAACCCATATAATTAAACGTAAAAATGCTACCACATTAATGAAAATGTAAATAATAGTGTCTATGTTTGTTTTGCTAGTCAGGTGGCTATGTGGATGTTGCTCTGTGTGTTGGTTTAGTCCATTATTTTATTTTAGGCTGAAAGATGTAAACAGCTACTGGATTTTTACATGTGACACAAGGTTCAGAACCCAAATGCACAACACCAGAGACAAGGCAAAAATATACAAGGTCCTTCAAAGCTGAGCAAAAAAACCTGGAAGATCAACATACTAGACACAAAAAACTTCATCAATGGATACTTACATTGCAGGAGATGGTTTGACGAGACAAGCTGAAACGGCTCAGGACAACAGGAGAGGCAGACCATACAAACACAAGGTAAGGAAGGAGAGTTGAAGACAATCAGGGCGGGGGCCACAATCACTGAGGCGGGAAAGACATAAAGGCAGAAAATTGTGTAATGTGATCAAAAGGGAAAGGTTACTACAAAATAAAGCAGGAAGTCACGACACAAAGCACAAGACAACACTTGAACTAGATATATTAATTTAACATAAATGCCTGGACACCACGTTCATGGTCCTCAGAGGATCTACTGACTTATGTGATCATCATACTTTCCACTCGCATCACCACAAGGTTGTCTTCAATTATTAGATGAATTCCAATGAAATTTTAAACATCATTCATGTTCCTCTCAAGATTAACCTTGCCGTAATTTAAAGGTGCCATAGAATGGAAAACTGTGTTTACCTTGGCATAGTTGAATAAGGAGAGTTCGGTACATTGAACTGACATACCGTGAACCTCAAACACCATTGTTTCCTCCAGACATGTGGACTCGAGTCACATGACTTGGACTCGAGTCAGACTCGAGTCATGATTTTAATGACTTCAGACTTGACTTGATCAAATTCGGCATGACTTACGACTCGACTTGGACTTGAATACTATTAACTCGAGACTTGACTCGGACTTTGCCTCTTTTACTTGTAATGACTTGACATGCCTCGAGTCAAAAGCTAAATTTCCTGATCATGGACATCCTTCCCTGCAATGCGAACCTGCGAAGCCCCAAAGACCGCAAAGTGAGAGAGCCGGCAGGCAAGTGCGAGCAATGCAATCATGTGGTGGATTTTGGCCTTTTTGGATTGGATCAGGGACCTAACCAGCGTGATTGGATAATCCCCTCATTAATATTCACGATTTCCCCGGATTTCATCTACGGAAAAGATGCAATTGTGCCACGGAAGGGAAGCCTAGTCGAGAGCTGTCCGTCTGGTCTGCGTCTCTCTCAGTTGCAATTGGCAGGTTTAAGATCCAGATTAGGTTCATGGTTGTGAATTATCTATGTAAATCGACTCTATAGATAACACGTTCATTCTACATGTTGAATGATGATAGCGTAATACAAATATAGGCTATACATACAATGACAAAACTGCCGTGGGCGATATGTTATCCGTATCCTTTGTTAAAATTAATGTTCAATAGCTCTATGCCAATGGGAACAACAGAACGTGTGCATTACATATGGACCAATGCGACACGTTCATTACGGCCGTGGACCGATAAACACTCAGTACCGTACGCACACCAACCGGCATTTGCGTGTTTAACACCTTGTTTAACACCGTGTTTAACACTGGCGTTACCGCCGCTTAACTTAAATAATGAAGAACTGCTTTTAATTACGACTTGGCCGAGATCTTAACGTGCTGTTCATGCGTTTCCCATGAATAGCCTACTACTATAACTCGGAGCGGAGCAGGATATAATGCGCATGTGCGACGTTGCTAGGCAACGTGTACAAAGGCTGGGGGGGTGGGGGGGGGATGCCCCCAGACCCCCCAGACCCCCCTACAACGGTTTAGTTTGTCACCTTTTTCAGCCCTTCTGAGTTTGCAGGTATGTACACAAATAACTAAGATTAGGGAGGTGTACTCTGTCTCTCTCTCTGTCTGTCTGTCTCTCAAGCGCCTACCCCCAGCACCTTTCATTGTGTGTAGTCATGCTGCTTAATTGTTATGCAGATTAAACATTGTTTTATTGAAATATTAGGTTTCTTTGTGATTTAAGCAAAATGTTGACCTACTGTAACTGGCATCCACTGAAGCATCAATGCCAGTTACATGCATCCACACAGTCCATGCCTCACTAGTCAAGGCGCTTTACCAACTTTAGGATGACAGTGGTGCCTTCCGTGCTCATACATTTCTAACCCACCATTCACACACAATACTTTGAAGGTCTTTGGGCGCATGCGTATATACAGATATATAAAATATATGCATAGTTTAATCTGTATGTATAAAAAAATACTGAAGATTAGGTTGATATGTTGAAATTGTGTGATCGTTAGTCTGATAATGGCATTATTAAGTGAAGAGTACATGATGACTTGTTCAGGACTCGAAGAAGCTTGGGACTTGGACTTGGACTCGACTTGGCTTTGGTGTTACTTGGACTTGGACTCGACTTGCCCTTCTCTGTCTTTACTTGGGACTTGACTTGGACTTGACTGCTGAGACTTGGGACTTACTTGGGACTTGCCAAACAGTGACTTGGTCCCACCTCTGGTTTCCTCCTTCAGGTGCAAATTATGAATATGCATATCACAGAGGTAAAACGGGTGAATTACAACAATCCCTGTGTGTGACCTCACACACGGTAGTCCAGCCCCAACATTTGCATACAACAGCTGCTGGAAACACTAACGCTAACACTTACCACTCCGTAACGCTGCTCTCCAATCTCCGACCAACTGGCTGTTCTTCAAATTAATCGGTTTCCTCCTCCGATAAAGGCTCAAACATGTAAGGTTGGATACCAATGGCCTCCATGGTTCATCTCTCACAGTTTCTCGAACTTCACTTACTTCTGTGGGCTCTGAGGCAGCCATGGATTGCGCCTTGTAAACCAGCCAATCAGAGCAGAGCTCGTCATAATTATTTAAATGAGCCCCCAAATAAGGCAATTCAGCTGGTTTCATTCTAAGACCAAATCATAGAGTTGTAAATGGGCCTGTAATCTGGACATTTTTTTAATCAACCAAAGTTATACACCTTCTTTGTGTTTAAAATACCAGATAGATCAATTCTCTGGCACCTTTCAAGTCTGTCCTGTACATTGCACACTCGCCGAAACATAAAAGTTGGCATAGCAGGTGGTTACACAATATCAATATATACACCTGTAGCAAAAACAGGGCACATTTTCTTTGGCAAAGATACAAAACTCGATTCAACAATGATAACAAAGAACATCTGAAAGCCCAGAAGGCGCCATTGATTTAAGAGTAGTATCCCGCTGCTTAAAAGGAGGAGGTACTTGAAGGAGAAAGACATATATTTAGTATGTATGACTTGAAGCCTAATATCCTAATAAATGTTGTTCTGTGTGTAAAGCTCTCCATCACTCTGTCTAGACTACCCGGGATAACAATACATTTCCTGTTGATAGGTTCATTTTTCTTGGGTTTGGAAACGAGTTATGGTGAAAAGTTCTTAGTTTTGTCACAAAGTATAAACTGCGCCCAAGAGCCTGCAGGATACAAGGCTGCTTCCAAATTGCTTATGCAAAAACTTTGTGTTCCAACTTCTTTTTCTCATTCATACATCCCTGTTGACTCCCCCTGTTTCAGGTACATTTCCACATCGTAAGTGTCTCATTATTGAGACCTTGTGTGTTCAGCAGCCAGGCACTGTTTCCAGGCTCTGGGCAATAAATCCTTAACCAGATTGTGTTATTGCCAGAAATGGCCTTTTCAAAAGAATAATGGCTACGCATTTGGTGTCAAAATGAAGAGATTTACACTCAAAGTGGCAATCCTTAAGATGTCAGTGCTGGTTGCTTTGGCATCAGCCCGTTTACTGGCAGGAACAGCAAAATGAAAATATTGCTGTGTTACGTTACTGCTAATGCATGGTGAAGCTTTGAAATAAATCAAACGTTTTTTTATCAAGTCATCACAGAAAGGCAAAATGTTTGACAGTGAGCTTGACGGTGACAGGCTGTTTCACATTTTTTGAGAGGAGATTATTGAAATGTTATAGGGAGTAATGAGTCATGAGCTACCACAGTGAGCTGTTTGGGGAAGAGCCGCAGATGAAAGCTGCACACCTCCAAGCTATAAGCCTCATAATTAACTTGTTCGCAGGCTCCTGCTGTGAACAGCATAACTATGATCACAGCTGTCTACATAATTATGTAATAAGGCCAATTACCTCCTTACTTCTTTATTAAAATGACAAAAAAAAAAAAGGATACATGCTATTTCATTGGTTTTTAAACTTATATGTACCAGCATATATTAAGCAGGGAAGAGGATTCACCCCTGCCAGATTTAGTGCAGGCTCCAAAATATTTTGCATTTTCAAGAAAATACATTCAGATTCTCTTTTAGACCTAAAGACACACATATCAGGGTTTGATAAGAAACAGTACATGTAAATAACTTTGATGTTTTCTCAGGAATCTCTACATGGCATGGCATTTCTAAGCCACTGGAGCCATGGAAATCATTTCTAAACACATCATTGACATGAAAAAGCCTTTCAAATGTATTTGGTGAACCTGCTTGCAAACACTTGCTTATTTATACAACCATCAGTCAATACATCTTTTTATGTTGAGTTGGTGTTTCTGCTTACCTTGCGACAAATGAAAGTCCAATATTCAATCTCTTTGGTCTCTACCGGCTCCTGAGGGAATCTGGCTCTTAAGCCGAAAGTGCTTCACACGTTATGTTCACCATGATGTGTGAGCTGTGTCAGTCTGCTGTGTGGTGTCGAGCAGGGAGTGTGAAGTGGATTTTGACAAGTTTTTCTCTTAAAACACCTGCATGCTGTGGTCAGAAAAACAATCTGTTATAGTGGTGACAGTGAACCAAACAAGTACTGTCATGAGCGGGACAAACACTGAGCTGAAACTCACTTTAGAGAATCAGAACACTTTATCCATCACAGAGGAAATTAAGTCAAGAGTCGCTGCATTTACAGGTGATTCATAATAATTACTAAGAGTATTTCCTTGTACATTGTCCTGTGTCAAAATCATCAAGATCCATTCAGAAGTAAATGTTTAGAAATACAGATTTAAAATAAATACTTGGGTAGTGTTCAAATGGTTGTACAAAGGGTAAGGATGTGATTTATATTTTAGTGAAAACAATATAAAACCAATCATTGTCATTTTGGGCACGTCACATGCTGAAGGGATTTAGTGTGTAGACAAAGTCTAATCCGATGTAATTACTGTGAGAGCAGTCAGATGGTTCTGCAGCAAGCGAATAATACTCATCTCATACAATTAGGGACCTTTAAATATGTTTTCCCGCTGGGCGATTTATGATCATTGTTGCCTGAATATACTTTATAACTGATTAAATTCTTCAACACTGTCTCCTCATTAAAGACTGTTTTGGATATTAATGATGAAGTATTTGGAGATTTCAGCAGGAAAATGTTAATGGGAAAGAGTGTTTCTGAACATCAGTCTATTTACGGACCTGCAGGGAAAGATGTGGCCCAGTTCCACATTAACCTCCTGTTTTGTAGGTTGTCGCAATCAGCAGCTGTACAGATGGTGTGTTGGCACTCTGTCATTTGAAACTTTTTCCAGAGATGAGCGGTATTTTCTCCCATTAGGCCAACAAACCCATGCACTGACCTACATGCATCTGTCTGGCTCTGAATGAGCGTAGAATTACACTTACGATCCGTTCATCATTTGTCACATAGCAGTAAATGTCATGCCTTCTACAATTATCACTCAGATTCATAATGTGTGATTTATGGGCAGCTTTTTAATACACCAGCATTGGCAGAAAAATTCCCCACTAGTCAAATGGTCTGAGATGTTTATCTTCTGTAATTCACAAAGTGAGACTGATTGTGTCTGGCAGCTGACCATTAATTACAGTTAAACCGCTTCATTGCATTATGTTTGGGAAAGCTGATGGAAAATTAATCATATTTTCTATCTTCAAGGGGTCAACCATTTAAAAAACTTGCAGAAAAATCGCAGAAGACAAGTATAACATTCCCAAATTATGAAATCAGTTAACAAGTCAGACATACATAAGATAAGAGATAAAAATAAGAGAATCCTTAATGAGTCCATCAGCGGGGAGAATATACTAAATA
Organism: Eleginops maclovinus; assembly: GCF_036324505.1. NCBI lineage: Eukaryota > Metazoa > Chordata > Actinopteri > Perciformes > Eleginopidae > Eleginops > Eleginops maclovinus. The sequence continues at coordinate 23,048,696 of NC_086368.1, read as the reverse complement.
ATTAAACTGAAAAAACGTCTGAGTAAATATAGTACTAATAAACACATTCATACATATCGATGATGCTCACAATATTAATACTCCACATGAATTAATACATCCTCAGGTATTGATCTTTTGGGAAATAGAAATGGAGGATTCTAATGAATTATTCTTTCCTCTTTGATTGTTGGAGCAGTGTGGGGGACTTGTGCCTTGCTCACAGGGTCCTCAGAAGTGCCAAAGCCATAGCCTTGCACCTCTCAGCGAACCAGTCCACTATCTTTTTCTTTACTTGGTCTGTTCTGGGACTTGAACCGGCCAAGTCCCTACAGATTGAGCTACTGCCGCCCCGAGCTCTGTTACTTTTGAAGTCTGACAGCAGCAGGAAGGATAGACCTGTGGTATCTCTCTCCCACACAGCACGGGTGTGTCACAAACTGAAAATCTGTCTCACACATAGCCTTCACTAAAATGATTAATATTTGTTTATAGAATGTACTAAGTGACACATGAAAAAGTGTCTGACCTCAAAGTCTTAGGGGTTTAAGGTTGGCCTTGAGAAAATTGGGAATATATTAATACTGAGAGAGAACTGGTCTTAATGAAAAAGCCTGGCTGCAGGGAAAACCCCTACTGTGAGTTCATCAACAAAAGCAAAGATAAACGTTTGAAATGGGCCATTTGATTGATTGGATTGAATCAGTTGATTCAAAGGGCTGTTGATTGAACTGTTGAAGCGAGTCATTTGATTGGGCCAAAAAAGAAACTCATTCAACTGGCCCATTTTATCGTTTCTCCCTTAATTGTGAATTTTCGTATTAACATCTGTCTTATTAACATCTTTAGAGGAACCTATAAGTCAGGATCTGCTCAGCTGCCACTGCTTATTTCCAGTGGATTTTGTGCCTTGGGTTTATTACATAAAGAAAATATGCTCTGATCCAAACCCATTAGGATCAAAGTGCCAATCATGACAGTCTCAATGAACAATGTTTGAAAGCTTTGTAGAGTTTGTAGTTTTGCAGCTGAAATATAATTGTCAGTAATTATTATCACAGTAGGTACTTAGTAAAGTAAGTGGGCTTATGTGAGCTGAAAAGTATTGAAGTTAAGGTGACAGAAGGTGACAGAAGCCTAGGCATTTCTTGTTTTTCAGGAGAATAGTAATGTTTCATTTTTCTTCACATCTGAGTCCTGTCTGAGTAATCCTTATCTTACTAACAGTCAGTCAGAAGATTTTGACTGCATGATGGCTTTACCTGCAGCTACAATCCACCAGCTTAACCCCGACTGCAAAAACTTTGTGAGCACAACAGATCAGAAATTACTTCCCCGGACAACAACGTTCCTATGGTTTTGCTGGGCCGCGGCTTAAAACGATTTAATGGATCTTTTGAACAAAATGTCATTACCTATTGTTTAACCCTCTTCTTCTCTACAGTTTCCTACAACAGGGAAGCATTTCACAGAATCAAATATAAATCGGGACCGCAAAGTTTTAAAATGTTAAACCTTCTCATCACATTTGATAATGAATATTCAAAAGGACTGGAGATAGCTATATGAGCCCAACACAGAAACAGCAGACCATAGAATATCCAAATTGACAAATCAGAATCAAGTATTCAATTAAGCTTCGCAATATGTATGACTAATTCAAATCAATCAATACTCTCCATATATACTAAGGGAAATCTACGATCTCTGGGTGAAGTATCATGAGAGCATTTCATGTGTCGGATAATCTAAACTTCCTTTGATGTTGTTATTTTTTATTCACTGTTAGGTAAGAAAGGGCCTTACCCGAACCCTAACCTAACCTACCTAACCTACCTGACATCCAAATTCAACAGTTTAAACAAATGTATGAACTATATTAATACAGTATATCATTCTTTAAATAATATTTGATAATAATACATATTTATATGTATTGTTTAACATATTTACAGATAGAAAAAAACAAGTTTATCTATTTTCAAGCAGCTACAAGTTCATCTCCAATGACTTAGTAGCAGCATTATCTGTCAGGGTGTAATGGAAACAACATGTAAAAGCAGAATTTCAGCTGTGGTTTTCTGTGTCATTTATCGCAAGTCTGCTTTGATTTGACCCTTAAAAGGTCACAGGTAAGGCAGACTTTCCACACAACAACTAACAGTTGAATGTTACACTTCCTAACATTGGGTTTGACGTATAGAAACTCACATTACACTTCTTGAATCAATCGGTGCTGTATGGCCATTTTGAAGAGAGCAACATTGCCAGTTTCAACCTTCGCTGTGCTTCAGTAACGGGTGAGGTGTGTGAGTGGAAGATAGTGAAACACAAAAAGATTGCTTTATGACTGAACAAAGAGATCAGGTTTTCAGATTGAAACTTGAAAAATACTGAGTTATCGCATATGAATCTTACGTGATGACAAATTGCTCAAAGTATACCTTGTTTGATGCACATGATAACATGTCGAGACGCAAGGCTATGCTTTGATGGGTGATCAAGCAGCCGAGTATTTATATAGAATCGTCCTACTTTGAAGAAGAAACCCTTTGATGTGGGTGATGTGGGCACCCGGTTTCTCTGTCAGTGTGAGTTCTTGGTGAAGTGAAATTGTTTCCGTAGAGACAAGACAATTGAGAGTGCTCTTTAGTCCTCTACACCATTCACATTTGAGCTCATTTGTTTTGAGATTGAACATTAAGGTCGAGAACGGTCACTGCTCTGATCAGCATCAGAAATGACGAATTAACTGTCTTGCTTTTCCTCAGCAACTACCTTATCACACTTACAGAAATACACCCGCTCACTCACAGACACACACCTGCTCTCAGCACGTCGCTCAAGCATGCAGCCACTTCAGCGACAGGAGTCGAGTCTTTTTCTTAATGAGCTCCGACAATCCAGTCCTGTCAGTTCTGTTGAAGGATTGAGGCAAAATACAATGGAAAACATTGCAAGTGGCTGGGGAAAGAGAAAGATGGCCTTGAGAAAGGGGGGAAAACAAGTAAAAAATAAGCTAATTATGCCAAAGATATAAAAATGATGTCCAAAGAAGACATTCAGAGTGGATGATCATTACAAATGTATTCCATTGGCCTGTCATAATTTTGTTTCTAATTAAAGGAAGGCATCAGAAACTATCTCAATATGATACATAATTACCTTGTGACCAGGACCATCTTTCATCTCAATATTTTTGATGCGAGAAGTATCATGTGATCACAGGGGAAAAGAAACATAAATACAGATATCTCCTTCCAGAACAGCCTCATCTTTCCACCACTGAAACGGCAATCATAGACAGCGATTTGATATTACATTTTGTTGTGGAGGAAAACTGCAATCATTTCCTGCTCGGCTTGATTTTTGGTGATATCAACAGCAATCCTTTAGCAGCTTATTAACTCACCACATATGTCAATCTGGCATCTTGCACTCTCAAAAGACGTGTGCCGAAGTCTGATCTAATAGACTTCCCTCTGGTTGGTGTGATATACAAACGCTTAACATTACTGACACAAGTCACTTTTATTTATGCTGAACATAAACTAATTGACATTTTCACACTGACATGGGCAAGTGTAATTGTTGTAATGGGTATTTCTAGCAATGCTAGCGGCATGGCTCTAGGGATGGCAATGATGGTTTGTTGACATGTTTCCTTTTTTTTTTTTACATTTGGTGCAGATATCCATGGTTCAGAGACGATAATAATAAGGAATTTGAGTAATCCCAAGTGGCAACCTCCCAAGTGCCAGTCACCCCTGCAATAAACATGTTTACAACATTTGTAACCTTGTAATTTTCCTGTTAATGAGGACTGTACGGTTCAATTATATATTACTTTAACGCATAATTAAGAGGTGCTTAAATTGGCAGGTGGTTGCTGTCAAAGGTCGCTATTTGTGTACTGGGTTAGCCAAAGCTCCACCCAGAAACCTCCCCCTCATCTATTTTTGGATTAACTGGGAGACAGGCTGAGTCGGTATACTGCCAAGTTGGCAAAAGATGCAGCCACTGTCATAGCTTACAGCTGTTCTACGTCCATATTTATTACAGTCTATCGGTAGTCCCCTGAATTTTCCTTGTCGCTATGAGGTCCATTTTTTGAAAGGTCTGAACACAAATATTTTCTTTTGCTGCTGTCCATCACACATGAAGTGAATTACTTATTCAGCTAACACAACTGTTACGTCAATTAACACAGCTGTGGAGTTTTCGTCTTGTAGGTTTTGTTTGAATGCAGTTTTGCTAATCTGCTCTCCGTCCTTCTATGGTTGTGGTTTCTGTGTAACACAATTGTTTTGACCCCTTTGACCAGTACTTTCCCCAAACAGAGATTTTAATCTTCAGAGAATTTCCGGTTCAAATAAAGGTCAATTCAAAGAAAAATCCAATCCAATTTAGTAAAGGCAGATTTTATACTGTACACAGGGTACCAAGACCTATGGATACAGTAAGCCTGATGAATGTACACATTATAAGTGACCTCTTCTGTATATGGAAGGATACTGTGAAATCATTTCATCAAATAACTAATTCAGATTAGGTTTTTTTTGTTGATCAGGTTGGAATGAAGTTTTTTTTGAATGAATGAATATTTTGTTTTGGGGCTTTTTGCCTTTAATCGGATAGGACAATGGAGAGTGACAGGAAAGTAGGAAAGAGAGTCGCGGTGGGATCCGGAAAGGACCACGGGTAGGGAATCAAACCCGGGTCGCCTGCGTATGGTGCAGGTGCCCCAGCCAGTCGCGCCACGGCCGGGGCCTGGGATGATGTTTGATGTTATACTGTTATAATTTCTGTGACTTCAGCTGCATTACACTTTCACTTCCTTTCACCTGTTCCTGCTGAATTGGTGTGAGAAAGTAACTTCAGAGAGACTTAAAACTATCTTCTGATGCATCATGATTGTTTGGGTTCCTCCATGCGAGAGAGAATTTATTGCACTATAAGTGATCAATAAAACAGCATGTGAGTGTTTCGGGAAGTCTGCTGCTTTACTGTTTGAAAGATAAAGCTCCTTTTGTTGACACATTTGTTTGTCACTTCTTTATTTTTAAAAGAGTGATTACATGATAAATGAGGTAATTTCTATGATACTTGGTCTCGACATGTAAATACATCTAGAACGTATTGTATGGTAAACCGTCAGAAAGTGAATTTATTCCCCCCCATTTTTGTATGATTGACAAACAGCAGTCAATTTCTATCAGACTGTCTCTTTAACTGTCAATGTCTGTCTATTTAACACAGACTCCAATCTCTGATGGCTTATGAGCTTGACCTTGACCGGTCCCTTTGAGGCATGGGGCCGACGCAGAGAACGTATTCTCCATATCTGACTGTAATGCTGAATAGATAGACATTCAAAGGTACTGTGAGAAAACAAGGATTGACGGACTGTCTTGTTCAATCAGTTGTACTCCTGAAAACATCAGGTGCTCTTTTAGGTCCAACAGAGATCAACCGGATACCCCCTCCCCCCTCAAATATGCCACGGAGAGGAGAAATTGCATCACTGGGTCTTGCGCATGTCTTGGCATACTAAGTGGAACCACACAGACTTCCTGCGTTGCTCACAGCAGCTGTTTTTCTGTTAAAACAATGGGGCTTATAGCAAGCTCCTTCCTAAGCAGAGGGTGGCATTGACCCTTACTGTGAAAGGTTTTCAGATGCCTGGTGGGGAGACTGGCTGAGATTCTCCAGCAGTGTATTCCTCTGTGTTCGTGGCACCATGGCAGAGGATATCGTTCTAGTGGGTCGTGGTCTTTGACTTGACCAAGCAGGCGTTATTACCTTTCGGATGTTTCTGGATCCTTCGAGGTCAGAGCTGAATTCCTGCACTTCAGCTCAGCTTTTTTTTTTCTCCATCAGCGGTTTTCAGCTTCATTTTTGCATCTTTTAAAAATATGTGAGGGTTACGTTAGGGAAAATCCATGGTTGAAGCAAATAACAAATGGTTAAGGAATGGATAGGGTTGAGCTACTAAAACACTTGGTTATGAGTAAGGTAAATATGGGTTATTTGTGTGACTGCTGAACATCCATCCACAACCTAATCACCCAAACACCATAAAGCCAAATTCATGCTTGCCAATTTGTGTAACAACCAGGGTCTGGGTGGGTCTACATGGCATAAATATCATCACCTGCCCATGTTCACAAAGGCACATGCAGGCATTAACCACCTTACAGTGGTTTCATAATTCATTTTAATTTTTTTACTTCTACTTTACTTTTGAACTGGAATGTCCTTTCTCTTGCTGTAGTCAAGAAGCATACATTTTCTAGTGGATGAAACACATCTGAGTATAAAGCCCTCCTGGCTGTATAATGTATGCATCTTTACTTTCCACTTTGCTGCATAAAATTGAAACAACATCCGGTGCAATGGCACTGAATGTTAGCATTGGATATAAGTCAAACTGCATAATCAATAGGGAGGCGGACCTTTCTACATTTTTCACCGAGAGAGATATAGTTTCGGTAGAGAGGACGTCCTGTACTGGAAGAGCTATACCTCATAAATGCTGAGTGTAGGTTTAACCTACAGACTTGGATTTGTTGCATGCCAGAGGTCACGAGTGCAGTAGGAGCAGCAGTGTTGTCTGCCTGTAGCATGCTCATTAGCTTGACTGGCTCATTAGCATGACAACCCCGCCGCAGTGGTGAGAGGTGGCGAATTGCTGCCTCACTGAGTTTCCTTTCCTGTACTGTACAAGGTCAATCAGGCATGAACTGGAGCAGCAGATCGTGCCTCTTCCCCCACCCCAGGTTGGTAATGGTGCCATGTTTCCATGGTTACCGATGCATACACGTTCAATTGTATGTTGTGGTGTCACAGCATCCGTTGCAGGGGTCCGGCTTTCAGCTCCCCTTCAGGCTAATAGAGCTCATTAAAGTGTGAAAGAGTTTGCATATGGGAAACTCACCTTGTTATTAGTGGTTCAAGATGTGACTGTCTGCAGAGTGAGATCGTGTGAAGGGAGAACAGGCAGCCCTACTGGAGAGAGGTGTCGCCTATACAGGCTGTTAACCCTGAAAATCAGGCTGAATTTCTATACTCTGTTTATTCAACCTTTAGCCATTATGTGTTGGAAGGAAAATCTCCACGGATTGTGACTTCTTAATCTAACATATGGTATGTTGGCATGTGTATGGCAGAAAACATACATTCATTTTTAGGATAATAGTCTCTGTGGCTTTTTTTCTGATAAGCAGCTCGCTATAAAGATGAAGCTAAAAATGTTCTAGCCCACAAAGATTGACTGTATCTCTACCAGCGCATACAGCTGTAAGCCTAGTTAGTGGAACAACACATCTGCGATGTGGGTCGCAATACAGGGGTCCGAAATTACACAAAATCACAACAGCCAGTAATAAAATGCTATCACCAATAAACATTTCCTGCAACCGGGAGTTTTGCTTTCATGTGTTTTGCTGAACTTGTTGGGTTTTTCTCATTATCTCTTCAACAGCTCTGGCGGTGAAAACCGAACCAGGGTCAGAGCACAAACCATTGTTTCTTCATGTTCCTTTAGGAAGAGCCTATTGTGTATTTTTTTTTTGTTGATCTCAGCCAAAGCACATTTACATTTATAATATAATGTTGATACTGTTGAGGCTCCATTGTGTGAATTGTTTGTATTTGTTTACAACTTTTAATGAGATCATTTGGTGAAAGGTTTAAGAACTGAATTGGCCATTTGGATTATTATAATTTATTTTCCCTGTTTCACACTGACTCACATCACACTCCGCAGTGGGAAGGGATGAAGGGGCAGCACGAGATAACACAGTTTCTGATCTTTCACTTTATTGAAATAATGAAGTTTGAATGCAACACAAATAAGCTCTTTGTTGCATTACTAACAGGACAGATGATTATCTTTTCAAGACTACTATTATAGAAAGTTACTAATGAAGGGAAACTTTGAATCATAGCAATTTCCTTTTAGCCTGGTCAACTGTTATGTACCAGAGAATAAAAAAGACTGTCCTTACATGTCTCCGGCACTCTCAGATGCTCATTTGCACTTAAACACACACACAGCCAAACTCCCAGACACATTAGCTGTCGCAATATTTACTTGAGGGTGTCTAAAGTACTGTAGCTCACTTGTGGTAAACTAGCACCACTGAGACTACAGGAGAGCGCAGGTGCTTCAGGGGTGCAGCAGCCTTCTAATGGATCACACAGTCGTAGTTCCCTTCAGACAAATCACTGCTTTATTAAGTGCAAATGTCAACATGGTTTTGAAGATACACCCCACCACAAACAACTTGGAAAAAATATTCCCCCTCTGCCGGGTGACAGGGTTCGAACAACCAACTGTCAGTCTACACAAGATGAACCGAAAATAAATACGAGAAAAGCTCAGTGCCTCAAAAAGCATGTGTGGGAGGCAGCGATGCAACAGGTCAATGTTACTTTGCAACAGAAGCTAAGCAATTATAACATCGTATTGTGTTGCAGAAGATAAGCCAGACACTCATTATAGACATACACTAGTATCATAGACATTATGAGGATGCAAATGACAGGAAAGAGATAGAAATAGATATATATACCTGACATTGATTTACAAAAGGAAGGGAAGATCCGCATTTTGGTTGATGAACTGATTGTTGCTTGTCGCTTTTCTTTTTCATATACTGGTGATCAGATGGAGAAAACAAATCCACAAAGAGTGATGGATGCAGCAGGCAGAGAGAAACAAAAGTGGGTTAATCCTTCACTGTTGTCATAAGGAATGACCAAGTGGCACGGATTTTAAGGAGTCTTAATCCCCAGCTATTCTATTTATCCGAATGGACACGAGCTGACGTGGATTTGTAACAATGAAACGTTTGCTCTTTTGTACTCTGTCCGTGATTCTATTCATGATTAACAGATATCCCCAAAGCTCCTCAAAGTTCTGCATATGCAGTGGAAAACCAATCCGAGGAAACCTCCTGATGAAGGCAGTGCTTGATGGTGTGATGTCACTTTGTCAAGTATAATTTGGGCATGTTACATCTGCACACACTGAGATGATTGAAATACTGTTTAGTCTTAATATCATGAATGCAGGGAGATGAAAAGTCTGGATTTGTGTGATCCAAGTCACAGAGACATCCTGGATATGATGAAAACGCATTGATAATGGTATGTCGATATTCTGAGAAAAAACGAGGAGAAAGATCTTATCAATAATGTTGCAACCCGAAGACTGCATGATAAAATGCTCTTAGTTTATGGAGATATTATTAATGGTTTTGTCAATGGAAAAGTAAAAAGGGACAAAAGACAGTCGGCATATTCTGACTCTTCTATACAGTACAGGACACTGAACAGTGTGGGACCAGCCGAGACAGACAGCCCTCTGCGTGATGCAAGCAACAAAGACATCTGTAGCCTGCTGAGACAGACTATCTGCAGAAAAACCACAATGCATATATCTATTCATCACTGCAGTGACACACCTGCAGAATGAAGAGCACAGCCTCCTTTCACTGCAAATCATGATGATACTGTAGATAACCTCGCTCACAGCCTTAGTCGGGTATGGATTACTGCAGTTTGTGTGAGAAAGCTGGCTTGTCTTTCTTATAGAACCGTAATATGAATCACATCTTCCTTTAGAAAGGGATGTTACACAAACTGCCCTCATATCAAGGGTGATTATGAACAGGATTGAAGACTCACCACCCTGTGTGAACCCTGCTAATTAATTTCTTTATGAAAACTGCTCATTGTTTTAAATCTATTTTATGTGAAACTTTGTGTGCTACCGTTATGACCCCTTGTAAAACAATATTCTAAATCTCAATGAGAAGCACTCCTGCTCAAATAAAAGTGAAATAAAAAACTGAACCTGGGTCAGGTGGACACAATTCAATAAGGGTATCCTGAATGGGTTGAGTTGGAATTAGGCCGGCAGAATTATTCCACAGGACTGGTGACTGTTCAGTTTTTCATCTAATCAAAAGAGGGCTGCTAAGCACTTCTGAAAATTAAATGAACACTTGCAATCCCGGTTTAAAGTAAATCTGTGAGGGGTCGTGATTTTCATTTTTGTAAAGTGAGTAGGGAGGTGGGAGGTGTGAATTGCTTTCAAATTCTCTCCACTTGCTTCCCCCTCGAATAACATGTTGCTGGGAAATAAATGGATAAATCCTTATAGAGGTTTAAAGGATTACTTTCCATTATGTATCCCCTTGATTGCTTGAGGAAAACTGTTGGTAAAAAAGTAAATTTTCTATCAAACTCACCAATTGGGCATGAAATCAAATTCTCAGGGTGAACGATTTATATATTAAAAAAATGGCTCACTGATATTGTGTTCATAATAACGTAATTTTTGCTGAATACCAGAAAAAAATGCTCCAAACTACACCTCCGTAACATTCCTCTGCAAACATTTCTTTTTAAATGTGCCTTTATTAGAGGTTGTAGCAATAATAAAGCACCACCTTTTCGTTACTTCACACAGTGGGAAGTAGATTTCTGACAGGTTGGACCAACAGCAACATATCACACACAGCTTCTCTCCACATGCATCTCATTAATATATAGTGTGTTGGTTTTTTCAGCTTTGAAGTCTCTTAATTACTCGCCCACCTGTAATCGCTGACATATCTTCCCGTCAATTATCCATTAACTAACGCCACTGTGAGTGTTACTCCTCAAGAGTAACATGCCGGAACAGAGTTATGAGAGACAACAGATTCAATTATTATTCTTCCCACTGCTCACGCCTGCTTGCCAGTTGGAAAGATGTAATCTGTTGCAGAAGCTCACTGGATATGAGCAGTCATGAAGCATTCAGATGTCCACACCTTTCTTCAACAATGCCATTTCATTACATGGACACCCCCGTATCATCGCACTGCACACACGACTTTGTATTCGTGTGTCTATGTGGGATTTTTTTCCCCAACCGGCAGTGGAGTGGCTCGTACACCCTACTGTGGAGCGAATGGAGACTGCTTTCCAATGCCACGCTTGTCTGCCTCTGTTTAGATCACCTCCTCCGCTGGCTCCCGCCATCTGGGGGAAGAAGCCTTGGTGCCTTTCAGATTCGGAGAGGCTCCGAGAAATTGTCCCCTTCAGCTTTTTACTGGGCTCTGTGAGTGGTCTCTCTCTCTCTTGTTGTTATAATGGTGGAACAACAGCTATAATCCTTCGAATATATGTCTCTTCTCAGACACATCTGCCCTCCTCTTATTATGACGCTGCATTGTGATAACCACAAGGATGAATCTGATAAATATGATGCTGCTGCAGCTTATCTGGTTCCCTCAAAGTGAAAACTCAGCTTTCAGTCGTTCAGGTCCCTTGTAGTTATGAAACTCATTGTATAACCCAACATTGCTTCTCCTGTCATGTTTATCGCTTTAATTTTATCATTCAAAAGGTTATTGCATTTGTCCAGTCCCACTGCTTTCATCAGTGTTGTTTTTGCCCACAGGAAGCAGATGTTTCTATATAAAAAACGTATTCTCTTCTCAACACCAAACACCTGATGTTAGGGGTAAACTGGTGAAATTAATCATTGAGTAGCAGCTGAAAAATCAGACATCTCAGTTTAATCGTGTCCACATCAATATTTTATGCAGGCCCCCCTCAGTCACATTGTAATACATTTTACCATTAAATGATTACCACTATTAAGGGTGGTTGAATTGCATGATTGTTACACACTGTATATTGACTTGTAAACAGAACTCGGTTGTTTGTTTCATTGTAATAAGAGGCATGAACAAATAATTGCTGTAAACTAATATTCCTAAATATTCCACTCTTACAAAATATATATAAAAATACCAAAATGCATTAAAACAAAACTACTGATTTTAATTTCATTGACTTGAGTCCTTAAATAAATATGTACAAACAACATGTCACCATGCTTACCAACAATTAGTGTGTTAAGCTAGAAAGAGCTCTCCATCTTAATGATGTCTTGGACTTTTCCGTTCATGTCAGGCTTACAGGACAGGACCAGCTCCATTTCATGGCCAGGGGAGGGGACAGGGATTTTGTTGATCTTGGCAAAGCTCTGACTGATGTCCATAAATGTTTTATTTTTGGTCTCAGGGAGGACGACGTAGAGGTAGATGGATCCCAGGACACAGACAACCACAAACACCAGGAAGGCAAAGGCCTGCAGCGCCTCCTAGACAGGGAGAAAAAAAACACATGAATTAAACACACCTTAATCATACTGTATGTGTCAAGACTCAAAACTCTGGGAATGAATGAAAATATCTTTACTCCAATTCGATGGATTGTGCTTTTTTAGCAATTAAACTATTTGACGATTGCTGCCCAAATCCTTCCATTTTTAAACCCTCCTAAACTCTTGCTAACTGCAGAGAGACGTCGCCTGTGGCATCTGTTTAGTCATCTGTGTGTGTAATGGTGGGGTTGGCATGTCATGCACAATAACACGTCCCACATGCTTGTATATAAGTTATATTCGCATGCCTGAGGAAAAGTCTGCTTCAGATTTCTAACAAAATGCGTATTTGTTTGAGTGTTGAAAAATGTACCCACAGTCTGGAAGCTAACCTTGTCCAGTGTGTTATGCCAATATTAGAGATTAGTGACAGATTTAAAAATACACAGTCTGATTACCCAAAGGGAGATTTAGAGTTGGAAAGAGGTTTTGTTTGTGTGTGTGTGTGTGTGTGTGTATGTGTGTGTGTGTGTGTGTGTGTGTGTGTGTGTGTGTGTGTGTGTGTGTGTGTGTGTGTGTGTGTGTGTGTGTGTGTGTGTGTGAGAGAGAGAGAGTGAGAGACAGAATTGACTGACCCTCACTAGTCTGTCACGAAGCTATAATACCTTGCTCATGTGAGGACTCAAATGCATCGCTATGTAACTGGTATTAGTTCTGCTGTGTCCAAACAACCATGACCTCAATGAAAAACGACTTTGATTTCATCTGTTACATCACCACTGCTGTTTGTCTCTGACACTGTTTTCCTCTGTTCACTGTAGTTCATAGAGCATCGTGCAAAACGCCTGACCCAGTTTCCATGTCGCCTCTGTGATGTAGCGCTCATCTGCAAAGTTAGCAAGTTTCCTCACAAAACACTGCCTTTCTCCCCCAATAGTCATATGAGATGGGTCAGGCTTCAACAGGACATTTCTGCATCCAATCCTTCTGACATTACTCAAATTTAAGCAAGCCTAGTGGATGGAGCAGAATGAGACAGTCCCGTTGTTGACGCTGGGATAAGCCTATGATCTGTTGTGGAGGCTCAGCTGGGTTTAGCTTGGTTCACACACCAACAATTAGACATGCATATACAGACTTATGAGTGGCAGCAAATAAACAAATGCAAATTATGTTTGATGTCGTGTTGCACCCAGGGTGACATGAAGAGGGGAGATGGCGCTATAACAAAAGGCCAGTGCCCCTGTAACACTGAGCTCATGCCCTCCAGTGGCCTCCCTCCAAAAGAAGAATCTATGATTTGTGATAGAGATGCAGCAAGACTTACTACTGAACTAAAAGCTGTCTTTGTATCCGTTGTCCCCCATTAACTGATCCCCTCTCATATCAATATCTAGCTCCAAAACGGCCCCCACGGTGAAATTGATCTAGAACCGCCACTGGCTATAGCAGTAATTGGGGAACCCTGATTCAGGAGAGGGAACAGGACAGAACAGTGCATGACTGGATGGAATAGGACAACACCGGTCAACACAAGATTGTTCAGTACCAGGATAAGTATGAAGAATTTGGACAGGACAATGTTAGTAAGGTTGGAATAAAGCAATACGATTCAGGATAGGACAGAGCATACAGAAACATATAATGAGACAGAACGAAGTAAGACAGGACAAAGTAGAAAGACAGAATTATGCAAAGTTGATATGGGGGTAGGATGGGATAGAACAGGAGGGAAAGGGCAGTCTAGGACAGAACAATGCAAGGTAGAGCAGGATAAACCAAGTTTTTCTGCATAACGGGAGAGAAGCGGGTAGGACATTCCAAAAAAAGGCTGGTTGGGTCAGAATAAAAGGAATAGTTCAGGATAGGACAGTAAGGGAGAGAACAGAACAGTTCAGGACCCAAGAGGATTGGACGGGACAACACGGAAAAGGACAGGATAATGCAGGGACAGACAGAACAGTTTAGAAAATTACAGAAAAGGACAGTTCAGGCCATTATAGGTGAGAGCAACACTGAAAGGACTTTTATTGAGTGTGAGCTGGAAAAGGCTTCAATGGAAGAGTTTAATTCAGGATGAAGGGCCTAAAGGATGGGACTGTAGGATTGGTGTGTCATTGAAATGGCCCATTTTATGAAATCATCAGTGTGATATTAGGTGTTTTTTCAAAAGTAGGTTTATCCCTGCAGCAAGTTCCTTTGTTAGCATCCTCTGTGGCCCCACACGCAGCAGCCTAAACATATTTAAATGAGGAGGAGCAATGCATGTTTTTTGGTGCTTCAAGTCAAATGGAGAGGCGAACCTACTGTGGACATACATCAAATACAGATGTAGAATAGAAATGTCCAGGTCCATAGACTTCCAGTTCCCAGGAGATATGCTGTTACACTGTCATAGTGGAGGTGTAAACTGTGTACACTGTAGGTGGTGGGGTTATTTGCATGCATTTGCATGGGCTCTCATAGATTGTGCTGAATCTTCCCAATGGGAGGCACACTCAAGGTCATTATTTGTGATGCATACGAGACCAAGCTGTACATAAGACTATAATGCAAATGTCCCTGTGGGCTGTTTAGAGATTTATGGATTACCATATGTCAGTGCTGTCACATTGGAGCACCACAATGGAAAGACATACCATGCTTTAGCATCACATTTATTGATCACAGCTACAATAATGCTCACTCATTAGGGCCACCTACAAACATACAAACTCACAGTTTACTAATGAATGGAATTGGGTTTGATGGCCCATTAGTCTCAATAGATTTATGATCATCAACCAGAGCCTGTTGTTATTGCTCCATTTTATGTTTTATAGCATCATAAACTATGTGCATGTCGACTGTAATAATGTTTTAAAGTAACTAGAGAAGCTCATTAAATGCTAACAAGACTTGTTAAACTGCTAACAAGGCCCCGTCACACTCATACATTGATTTCAAAACCCTGCAGCTCTGTAAAAAAACATCCATCGCTGAAGCAATCATTGTTCTGGGTTTATTTAAAGCCCTCCATTAGTGCTTATTATTTAATCAACACCTTTCATGAGAAGATTTGTGACTGACATCACATAAAACATGATTGTTAAATTAAAAGTGTAAAGCTTGTTGTAAAGAAAGGATTGTGATTTCACAGCAATAAGTTATTTTTGAAATGGCATCAAGACAACCGTTGTTAACAATGTCAGCACAGAATCTGTTTAGCAACTGTTCCACATATTGTGAGTTAATCGATCTCCTTTGTAATCCAAAGGGACAACAATATCAACGGCTTCTAGCTTGTGGATTCAGAAAAAGACTTTCCATGGAAAAACCCACGTTCATATCCCAGCATTGTGGTTCTCAACAGTCCTACTTTATCATCATATAAATCCCTGCAAGATGACTCTGTTACACATCCCTGTTAATAACTGACCATGGTCCATACCTGTCTGGATTACAAAAAATAAACTGAAGGCTTTGGTTTCATTGTCGATGTAACTTTTCCCTTTCCTGCAGTGCGTTACGTTTTGGGCATATAACTGGTCTGCAAAGGCTGAAATAACACAGTTAACACCAGAGGGGTTTCTCTCCCCTACCCCCCCCCCCCCCCATGATTGGACTCCTTTGTTTACTTCCACGACATAGTGGCATCATTATGTAACACTCATGTTTCTATAGGCTAGCGCTCCGACACATTTCAGACAGAGGGTGAAAAGAGGTGCTGCAGCACAAGCAGTGTGAAAAGAATAAAGAGCGTTTTGAACGTTACAGCATGGAGACATGTCAAAGTAAAAGCAACAAATAATATTAATAAAACCCCAAAAATGTGCATGATATGACCCCTTCTGCAATTTGCTCCTGAACTGTGCACAACAGCCCTCTGTTCTGTTACTTCCAGCCCATTTCCTCACAATACGGATTTGTGCTCAATGAAACATAAGACCAAAACCAAGAAGAGGGGCAGGCTAGATAAGATATCTTTGTGGCAGGCAGTGAGTGTGACAAACTGTTATGGGCTGCAGACACTAGGTCAACAGAAAAACAACTGATGGGGGTTGATCTTCAGGTTTTGACATCAACATTTGCTTCAACAGCGGTGACAAGAGGTCAACTTCTGCACTGTTGTTGAATAACAAGTTATTATTTCAAGATGGGAAATATGTAGTTGTGTATGGGGTGAATTCAAAACAAAATTACTTATTATTTACTGGATTCAACTGAGGGGGAAAAGGGGATCTTTTTTCTGCTTCATATGGATAAATATGTATTTCAAAATAATGTTTAATATTAAGCAGAGAAAACCGATGCTCTTTTAAATGGAAACAAAGACATTTCCTCTCATCCCTGGAGTCTAACAAAGCTTGACACTGTCTCGGTAGAATTCCAAGTTAAAAACATAATTCAAAGCACCGAGGTGGGAGTAAATAAATCACCGAACCAGATTGAGTCGAACCTAAATTATTGATGTCAGAAGCTCAGAGGCGGGGTAGACAGTGACAGGATGTTGGCTCTGTTGGTATCACAACTTCTGTATAAAGCAACCCATTAATCCAATTACTGTCCTTTCTGGTGAGCAGTCAAACAACCACAAAATGACACAAACCAAACCTCGCAGAGAGACACAATACAACTACAAACAATAAGGCTGCGTCTTGCTGTGTCTCTTTATGTCTTGCTTCTATATAGGAGGGGTTAGGGGACCTCAGCATGTGTTTGTCCAGGGGCCTGCCGTCTTGTATTCTGGCTGTAGGCCAATTTTATTCACCAATAGCAGCTATATTTATTTTATTTAAAAAGGACAACATATGCACATTTTCAGGTTAATATATTTACCTATACTGTGATACATGCTTTAATGTTCAGAAAGGTCTTTATTTGTATCATAATCTCTGTCTAAAACCAGAGTCCAGTCTGCTCTGATTGGATAGCTGGTCGGCTCTGTTGTGATTGGTCAACCGCTTAGAGATGTCCTGCCCCTAAACCTATCATGTACAATGTGTTTGAGCACTAGCCAATACAAGTGCAAGTGTTACGGAGTGTATCACTAAGTTTTGGAAGTAAACAAAGGAGTCCAATTGTGGCATTTACATGCACAAAATACATGCCTATATAACACGGGATAATAGGGCCTCTTTAAAGATGTCTATTTGGCATTCAATGTACAGTTCATTAAGTCAAGGTTAGGGCTTTAAATTGAAACCTTAGGAGATTTTGTTTGACTTTTTGAACGCGCGATGTTGCTCCCGGGCCCAGAATAGCGCGGGACCGGCCCTGCCCCCCTGCATAACCCTGGGTGACGTCAGCGGTGGCCTGTCGTGGAGAGAAAAATGTGTGACAGGCGAACAGTGGGATGTCTGAAAAGGGTCAGAACATGTTTCAGGTGGCAGTCATTAGGCTGTGAGTCATTGCTGTGATCTGTGAATAAGTGGGCCCGGCAAAACCCCAGCAAACACAACTAACAGTGCAATATTTGTGGCACTGGGTGGCTAAAAATAACCGCATGTCACTTTCTCTCTCTCA